>NC_136258.1:20040000-20640000 GCF_053564925.1 Oryzias latipes | reverse complement strand
CTGAATCAGAAAGGTGAACATCCTTTTGATATCAAATCAGGTAGAACTGGTTTTGACAGACTTGTATTTTGATAAATATAATGATATAGGGAGGAATTAATGAAATATTAAAAGAGTAAATGCCGTATTTTTAATGTTTACTTCAATGCCTTTGAGGAATGAACTGCCGTTGTGTGCAGGCGTGTTCATGGGTGCATGAGCATGCACAAGTGTGGATGTGCACAGCTTACAGCACACCCAACAGGAAATTAAGTAGCTGATGATCGGTGAACATTCAGGAAGAAAAGATGGCTGTGTTATTAAAAATGCGTCTGTTGGTGGAGGAGTGAAAAAACGCACCTAACTGCAGTGACAGCACAGTTTGTCTTTGCCATCTTCTCTTTTCAGTTTCAACATTTTAACTTTTTTTTTCATCTGCATGTGTTTGTGATTGCAATTTGATGTGCTGTTGTGTAATCTGATTGCCAAGCAGAGCAGGAGGGATGTCATCTACCCCTGAAAGATATGAGCTCTGCAGTTTCATTTCACTGCTCCTGCTGTCAAAACAGATAGTTGTTTTCATATGGAAAATATACTGTCGTTTGAATTTATAATCAGCAGCTCCTGACTTTAGTTTAGCCTAGTTTCTTGGCCATTACCATAATGGATATTTATAAACTCTGTTAATGTACCCTGTTATTCGTAATGGTCAGTGATCAGTTTTATAGCTTCAACAACTGAGCTTGTAATTACATAACAGAATGAATAATCATACCTGACTTTTTTTGGCTGAATCTTTGTGGAGTTGTTGCCAGACACGGAGGTGGAGCAGAAATTTCACGTCCAACTGCAGCCCACTTCTTTTGAATGTGCGGATACAGAATGGATAACTTAACCAACGGTACCGTTTTGCTTTCCAGTGATTTGATTTGGTTACACTTTATTGCTGTTTCGTTTTAGCCCAAACAGAGTGCCGGTCTCTGCAGCTGTGTTTATCATAGCTGCGTTTTTAGAAGACCTTTAAATCACACACAAGCATGAAGGTCTCGCTGGGCAACTGGGACTTCTAGCCATTGTGATTCATTTTCAGTGATTCAGCTGCTAAACCATGAGTTAAACGTTTTAAACCTTTATTTGTACACTGCTTTTACTAAGTTCCAGTGCAGCATTTTCAATTTTTAAAAAGTTGTCTGATTACCCATTTAAGTAGTAAAGGCTGTATACTTTTATGGAGCTTTTTTACCTTGCTTTAAGGCCCAAAGTGCATTACAGTCACAGTCCCGTGCGCACATTCACACAGCAGCTCTGCGTCTGAACACTGGTGCCAACCTATAACGACCAGGAGCAATGGGGTTCAGTGTCTTGCCCAAGTGCATTTCAACATATGGGCAGACAAGGCGACGGTGACAAGATGGTTGCCCAGACATCATCAGCTGGAAGTTGAAATTCCACAAGTTTTCAGAATTGTTGCACCTTTTATTAAAACTTTTTGATATGAATAAATGGTAACGGTTTTGATCTTCAGTAGAAAGTAAAGATAGTTTTAGTGTGAAAGACGAGCTTAAAATGGGTCAAAAAATTGTAGTGGTAATCGTTTATTGCTTTCAAAATTCATAATAAAAGTGTTTAGTTTTGTCAAACTGTTTTTCAAATTCTCAATGCAAATGACAGTCAGCTGTAAAACTGATAGTAATTTCAAGTCACTAATCTTTAGAATACATATGACAGTAAATGCTCTTGAACAAACCCACTTAAGATAACAATATTTATTTCAAAAATAAAAGCCTTAAAATGCATTGAGACCATGAAATGGTCGACCAGCTCTCCTTCCATGATTCCGACCCAAAACGTGACTCCACCACCTCCTTGCTGACATCGCAGCCTTGTCGGGAAATGATGGCCATCTACCAACCACCCGCTATTCCATCCATCCAGACCATCCATGGTTGCACAGCACTGATCAGTGAACAAGACTGCTCGAGGTTTACGTATAACTGCAAGCCTTTGCAGGGGTGGTCCACTGCAGGCCTCCAGGGCCGGTGTGTCTGCATGATGACAGAGGCGTCTCCAGTGTTCAAGGTTTATAGCTTAAAATGGGGGGAAAAAAAGAACTATTAGGTTCACCAGTTGAATGACTCTTTTTTGAAAATAAATAAATAAATAAAAAAGTGTTGTTCAATCGAAATGAGGGGGAGAACGTGAACTTTCAACTGTGTTCAAGGACTTCTGGTTCCGGCTAACGATGTCTGCAGCCAGATTCTCTTGGGTAAGGCAGGAATCGAACCTATAAACTTCCAATCAGAGGTCAACCACTCTACCTCTGCACCATGGGGGGATAAAAGTAGAACGAAAAGGAATTCACTTTTTTTTAAAGCAACACCTCACAAGGCATGCCTTGCATGCAGAGGTTTAAGCATGGGAGTTTTGAATGCAAGAGTTTTAAATGCAGAAGCATATACATTGACCTTTCATTGGAAGTGGTCACTTGAACGCACGTTGCTGACAGCGGGACATAGCTTGACACAGTAGCTTTCCAACCGGGCTTTGTCAGGTTGATTAAAGGTACAAACACTGTTGGAGCACAATGAGCCATGTAATGGTGAGTTGTTGTTTATTTATTTATTTTGCAACCATCTTAACTTTTCTCTCTGCTTAGCAACTGTTGCACAACTCATGAATGTTACAACTTCTCAGAATCACACTACCTTACTTAAGCGTTTTCTATCTCTAACAACAAGGATTGACGAATATCAAAATTACCAAATAAAATGTACACACTCAATAATTAAATGTGCAGAGACTATTTGTAAAAACCATTTTATACCAATTCTTTCTGTAATCTCAGCGTATCACTAATAGGTCCAGCACAGCCAGCGACTCTTTAGATTCCCACAGAGCTTAATTAAATCCTGCAATTCATTATCATAACTGCAGGCTAGCAGTTTATGCATCCCCACCAATAGTTTAAGAGAAAAAAACTGCCGACATGCAACAGAAAGTGATGCAATGTTACAAACATCTTATGTTGCTCAGCTTCGCTGCAGAACAACTGGGATATAATTATAAACAGTTGATTCAATGAAATGCAAAAAAGACAAAAATGTGGCAGCTTATATTTAATGATGTTCTTTCCTCTGTTTTTCTTCACACAAAAGAAGTTTGCTTGACTTAAAAGAAAATTGGAAGCCTAAAAAGGGATTCCACAATGGTCCTGGAGGATTATGCCTGTAGTTAGATCAAGGATTCAAAGGGCACAGTTGAGTTTTCCCTCACTAAGCTCCAGCTTACCCATAGGAACAAGGGTAAAACCACCATTTCTACACCCTTTAAGGTTAAAACGCCACTTGAGGTGCTTTGATGCCTCTCCCTTTACATATTCCAAGCATGCCTAATAAGGAAAGGGCCCGTGGGATGCCAGAGTACAAGAGGGATTACATTATCCTGCTGATAAGTTTAGTAAATTGCAAAATTATTTTGAGATTTATTTTAAATATTTTTTGTGTTAATGGGGACTAAAATGGTGTTGGATTGTCGCAGGAGTCCTCAGGTAAACCAAAGGAGCCCAATTAAACAAATTATAGATAAAAGTACAAAAAGTTATTATCATGTGCTAATTTAAAAAGTCAGGAATCCGAAAAAGAAAGCATTTTAGTCCATTTTAGTCCCAATTCCATTGGGAATTTATTTATTTATTTTTTGGTTAATTTAAGTCTGTTTGCACACGGATGAACCAGCAGAATTTAGGAGTTAGTAAAGGTTGCCCTCTTGTTATGCCATTGAATCTTCACATATTTAAATGTTCAAAGCTTAGGTCACTCAACAAAATACTGAAAATATTCCCATTCATAGAATGATTTGATGATGGCAGAGCACTCCAAGGGCACTGGGGAGTTTGTTGTCTTGCTCAAAGTCACTTTGACGCAAAGGCAGACTGAGCAGAAATTAGACCTGCAATCTTAGGTGCAGCTGTTGGCCTCACTATCTTCAATCTTCTACTTCTTGGTAGAAAATCACAGATTCATAGTATTAGAAAAATCGCTGTTTTCTTTCAGTCACTCAACCTTTGCACCAACATGGACCTTAAAAATTAATCTGCAAATCAATTGAAAACAAACTCACTTTCCATTTTCTGGAATAAATTAGAACGTCAGGCCTCCACTGCTTACAGGTTGGATAATGGCTGGATAACACACAGTAATGTTAACTTCTAAAGACATTTGGGAAACATTCATCACATTCCCTTCAGAGCCTTTAGGGTATTACCTCGATAATACATCACTCTTATTTATTCTGGTGGTGAAATATGAACAATCCCTCCAAACAAAGTTGGTCTGTTTAAACCTACGGCTGATCCTTTTCCTCAGTGTGTATTTCTTGTTTTCTTCTTTAGGCATTTCGGTGTTTATTAAGGTGATCCTTCATACAAATAAAAACAATGATAACACCAGTGACCACGTCCTGCCTCTCCCTGATTAATTATCCAGTGAATGACATACAGCCTTAGCTACCAAACAAATAAACATTTCCTCAGAGGAGACTTTCACCTCAGTGCAAAGATTGTAAATGACTTGATTGTGCTGCTGTAGTTTCAGTAATGTAAAGGTTTATAGTAAATTCAGTTCATTTTTATTGAGTGTTTATGTAATGGCTGATTGTGATCAACTCTAAGGTGAGAGTAAGTTGCTTCAGCTTCCCACACTTCTCGTTCACCTCATTATTCCTCTTCTCTGATGACTCAAAGCATGTTGTAGGACAACTTGGACAGCGTGTAACACCCACGCTGCTGTCAGATGAAAGCTTTGTCTCCCGACATCAAACTGAGCTGCTCTGGAAAAAAAGAACAGCTTTCTGCTGTGTTTGCCTACAATAACCATCAGTGCTTTCTTTCCAACCAGAGTTTAACCCTTTGAAAAGCAAGACTGATGCAAGTCGCGGGACACAAGTGTGGGCTACTCTGTTGCCTCAAAGCATGCAGCTTTTTGGATCCTAGAGGTGGGGTTGCCTTTAACTTGAAGAGTTTGAAATTTAGCTTGTGCTTTATATCTTCAAACCTTGATCGTAATTACCCAGTAGATCAAAGAAAATTAAACCTAGTAAAGGTACCTTCCTGTCTTTGTTACTCACAATTATCTGGGATTTGATTTCATGATCTCTTGAGGAACTGGATGAGATGAAAAGAGTGGCAAAAAAAATGTAATAAATATTAGGCTCTCTCTTCTACTGGCTTATTTGACACTTTGATTCTCCAATTGCTCGCCGGTATTTGGAGCAATCAGAAGATCACAAGCCTGCCTTTCATTTATTTTCAAAAGCAAAGCAGATGGGGAGATAATAGTAGAGATTACTGGCAAGGGCAAAGAAGCAGATGCCAATTTTCTGTAATCAGAGGCGACCCACTCAACCAGCTGTAGCAAAAAATTACTTTGAATGTCAGAGTTTAAAATTCAACAGCTAAATCTTTTAAACCTTTCAAACCGTGCAAAACCATGCAATCCCCAGGTTAGTTATTTCCCCTCATATCAATTTTATTAAAAGAGTCATTGAAAATAACGGATGTCAGCTGAAATAAAATAACTACAATCACATATAATGGAAAATTAAAGTTGATGTCTCCGTCAGTGTACATGCAAAGGTCTAAAAAATGTTTACAGGGTTGTATAGCCTGACGTACCGAAACCTAAATTTAAAAAGCAAAGCCAGTAAATATAGTTTTGTCTGCACTGACTGCAGACAAAGATGCATAGCTGTTTCCACCATAAAAAGTATTTACTACAGTCCTTCCACAAAAAATAAAAAAGGTAAAGTTCACTTTCACACTGATCAACGGATAAAAATGACTTTCCTTTAGTCTCTGCTGAAAAAAAACATCTTGAACTACCCTGGCATTTGTCAACCAGTTTAAAAATACCATCCATGCTCACTCTACAATCTGCTTACAACCCGCTGTTGTGCAGTAATGCAGCAATTGCCATGTTAAATGTACTACCCTTTTTCTAAAAGAAAAAAAACCTGTACTCTCTTGGTACAGGAAGACTTTTTTATATCCTTTTGTACACCTTTCAATTGCATTTCAGGCTTTCTGAACAAAATGAAATGTAAGAGCTGTGATGGAAACACAAATGTTAGCAGTTGACTCACATTTACTCAATGTGAGTCAACTGCAGGTATGACGCAAATATTGTATGACTCCTGCAAACTGTGACCAACAGTAAAGAATATTTTTCTTAGGAGAAGTGAGGTACAATACATTTTATGGGCTAGAGTCACTATGCTGGCTTGTTGCACACGCAAAGTTGGATTGTTAGGTTGAGGTGCTGGCTCTACGATTTCATAAACAGAGCCAGCAAAACAAGGATGTGACTTTCCACAAGTACATTTTTACCGTCAGTTAATAAAGGAGAACTTGTGGAAAACATTTTAGGGAAGATCTGAGTGAGTTTACACTCAGAATAGAGAAAGTTTAGGCTATTTAGTCTTTGCACTATTTACACTTTTTCTGACAGGACCACCAAACCTTTTTTTGCTTTTTGCAGGATGAACTGTTGAATAAAAGTCTAACACTAAGCGGAGGAAAAGAAACTAACCGTGTCACGACCGGCTCAACAAGCCTCAGCTGTGCCTTGCTTTACAGTGAACGCCGCCGGGACCTAACCAAGCACTACAGTCCAGGGCTTTGGACCATAGTGCTCATTGCATCCAGATTGCACTGTTTTCGACCACGTCACGCGGCTGCAGGACGATGCGATGTCGGCTACCCACCAACCTATTTTGAAACATGGACCGAGGAACCTAACAGTTTGTATACATTTTAGTTTGTGCGTAGATTTGAATAAAATCACAACCATTTATGAGGTCTAAATTGTGTTTCCTATATAATGATGTGTTTATTTATAGAAAAGTTTGAAATGTCATTCATCTGTTACATCTTGTACAAAAACCGTGATGTAACCATGATCTGGGTCTTCTTTTGTGATGATCAGAGTTTTTTCTTTTTAAAATCAGATCAAAATTAAACATTTTATGGTCATTTTAGTGCTAAGCCGTGTCTCGTTGTTTAAAGACATTTTCAATATGGCGTTGCTCTTTACTATCTTAACAGGCTAGTGTAGCATCTCTAGCAAAATAACTCATTGGTCAGATACATCAAGACATAGTTGTTAGACGGCATGTGGCTGCACAATATAAAATATCACGGTTGTAGTCCGCTGGGTCAGCCTGTTGAGTGCAAATGTTTATGTACAATTTTTTATTCTAGCAACAGGTTATAGTATTTACCTATGCAAGTGTAAGTAAGGATAGGTGAGACGCAGTGTGTGTCGAAAGAGTTTTCCTTTTATCAACCCGACCAAATCTTGTGGACTGTGGAGGTGCTTGGCTAAGGTGCTGTTCACATGATCAGTGCACGCTCATTGCCCTGTACAGGTATTCTCACTTTTCGCCCGTAGAAAGCCGTTGCTAGCTGCAATGGCATTTGCAATTAATGCTTCAAGCACATGCAGCAAGCTGTGCTGTCAGATTTGGCTTTTTTTGCAAAGACAGGACTTTCTGTCGGTTACAAAAATGCTGCACATTCATGTTTTTCTGAAGCATTTATCTTTTTTCTAAAAACTGGACAGACAACTGGACACTATAGTTCCTCAAATCTTTTTAAAAAGTTGTTTGGATATGGTCTTCCCAGACATCTCCAAAGAAGGATCCCTCCACAGGTTTTTGGCTCCTTTACTAAAAACCTTCAAATGATTTAATTAATCTGTTGGTTGTGGTCAACATCATTCCCCAACTTGTACTCTTTCACCCTGCAAGTGTTTTTTCATCTGGATGCTCTTTGTTATATATGACAAATGTCTGCTTTTGGTCAGGGGTGGTGGTTCTTTCTTCGCTCTTTAAAGATCTCAGTACTAAGGAGCACTGATACATTTTTTTATTACAGTTAAAACTACCATGAGATGTAGCCAGTCTAACTTTGTTTAGATTTTCTGTGTGGCTTTGTAAAAAACTGAAATCATAGGTCCCAAAAAACCCTCTGAGTTACGAGGCAATAGCTTAGATATTTTTATCTTTGCTTTCTGTCCATTGACAGACTGTTCTTTCAGTTGTGCTATGCACAGAATAGATAATTTCTGTTGTCTTAAGCATGAAAAGGAAAAACTTTCAAGTAGTTTAACCTTTAACCTTAGTAATTTATTGTATGTGCGAGGGTTATTGTTACATTGTTTTGATACAGTGACATACAGTATAAACTTTTATTTGACTGAAATGGAAACGGGCCTTCTCCTGTCGCCAATCAGGACTGAGCATGTCCAAAGTCAACATCCCTTCCACTGAAAGCGGACTGTCAATCAAATGTTTTGTCATGCTTTTACTGAGGCATCTGATTGGTCAGTTTATAACTTGATAACTAGTAATAAAGAAAAAATATGAAAAAAATATAAAATTAGCAAGAAGATGTTAAGAAAAAGGCATTAGAGCAAGAATGATAATTCTGACAAATAGATTGACTGAGTAATAGCTCTTTATTTCTGAAGATGGAATTTTGGCTTCTCAGAGCCACCAGGTACTACCTATTTGGAACACGAGGGGGGAAATATCACTTTGTCCAGTTCTTTTATACAGTCAATAGTTGCTGATGGTTTAGTTAATGTTTGTAATGGAAGTTCAGTTCTTGTTTTTCATTCATGTATAAACTAAACTCCACACGCCCCTGCTCTCCTTTTGTCCTGCCACAACAACCAAACTCGACAGCAAAGTCTGCCTGAGAATTTTCATTCATGTCTCGGTCTGACAAACATGTGAACAGTCTTCAACGTGTGTGTGCAGGAAAACTAAGCCACAACTCCATTGATCTAAACTTTGCCTGTTTGCCATGGGGATAACATTTGGGCAATGCTGCCAACTGTGCCTGGACTCAAGCAAGCCTGAACCACGAGCAATTTGGTGCAGATGGGATGAGGCTTAAACAGATGGGATGAGAGGCCTAAATGTTTGTGATCTTCCTGTGGTACAAAAACCCAGCAGGGCTCTGAGATCAGCAGGAAGCAGTTGGTCAGAACATCGGGTCAGAACCAAACAGGGTGAACATGCTTTTACTTACTAAGCTCTACACATGTGGGACCTGCAACCCAATGAGTTCAAATGTGTCCCTGCTTTTTCCACATTTAAATCCAAAATTATTCTTTTGTCGTTTTCTGGTGCCTATGTACGACATGCTGAACTTAAACTTCTGTTTATGGGTCTTTTGTAATTATTTGAATTCTTGTTTTTTTCAAACATAAACCAATTTTGTTGTCTTAATTATGCTGATGGCAACTTTTACTCGCACAAAATATAGAAAATAAAAAGCTTTTTTAGGGAGAAAACATGTTAGGATTCAACATGTGTTGCAGAAACAGTAACATTCCTGTAAACATGTTTCTTCAGGGCAGATAGTAGTAATTTCAGAAATTTGTTCCAACTGATGGCAACAAACTATCAGAAAATAAAGTATGTACTCTCTTACCTCTTTAAAATGTTATTGTAGCAAATAAGATGTTTGTGCACCTTTCAGCATATCCCGTCAGGGGTCGCCACAGCGAATCAGCCACCAAGTGGTAGGCAATGTAAAATGACGGAGAGGGGCCAGCGGATCCTGAAGCGCATAGAGCAAGTAGGTCGCTGACTTTCTGCATAGTCAGTTGCTACAGAGCTTCACACTTCATGTGAACTTCAGATTAGCCCAAGTTCAATACGCAGACATGTTCATGGAATGGGTTTCAATGGCCGAGCAGCTGCATCCAGGTTCAATGCAAATTATCGGATACAGTGGTGTAAACATAATTTCAATTTCACTGCAACAGTTTGATTTAAAAAAGAGTCAACATACCTTTAGTTAAACTCCAAATGACTCTAGTCTGCAAAGGAGGTGAGCATATAACATAAAAGGGCTCCATCCAACTGGTCAACGATGTGAAGAGGTCCATCCAAATGGTCAAATGCATGAAGGGATTTATTTGATTTGCTAAATACCGGTACTTCAAGTTGCCATATGTTTGTTAAGGTAACCATTTATCACAATGTTTGGTGCAATTTTTTTGCAATATGCGTATTGCACAGTTTAATATCGCGATAACGACAAATTTGCAATTTATTGTGCAGGCCTATTCCCAACTTTGTGGGAACAGCTTGTAGAGGGCCCCTTCCTTGTCCAACACGACTGTGCACCAGTGCACAAAGCAAGTTCATAAAGACATGGATGACAGAGTCTACACGACCTCACCCATGCGCTTTTGGAAGAATGGTCAAAAATTCCTATAAACACACTCCTCAACCTTGTGAACAACATTTTTTTAAAAGAGTTGAAGCTGTAATAGCTGCAAAATGTGAAATGACATCATATTAAACTCTATGGATGAGGAATAGGATGGCACTTTAGTTCATATATGAGTCAAGGTAAGGGAGCACATTTTTTTGGGAATATAGTTAATTTGTGTTTGAGTTGGAAACTGTGTGTGTGTGTTTGTAGGTGTGGTCAATGTTTATGAGCTTTTAATGCAATATTTTGAACTGACTATAAACAAAAGGTGTCATTTGAAAAGCTTTTTTGTCTTAAATGCACCAAGGTGAAGTTTTACTTATGTCTCCTCAAGACAATTGCTCGTCAGTTTATCTCTCTCAAAGAACAGAGGATCTTATTTTTGTTCACTACTGAGACCGTCAATCATCCAACTAAACTGTCAAAAGCTTTTTATCCTGTTGATTTGGCGTGTCAGACATAACAATGTGTTGATGGCGAGTTTATCAGTGCTTTTCACTCAGTCATTTTCTATGCAAACCTAGAAAAGGCAAAACACTAAGTCTTGGGAACTTTGGCACATCTGTCTGACTCCATTTGCATCTTTACGCTGCAGAAACAAGTTTTACTGCCGTTCCACAGGAAAGAACGTGATTTGCATTCTGACATACACATTTGTGTTTTTTCTTAAGACTTCGGCTAACAAAGCCCAGAAGAGAAGGAGGCTAAGAGCAAAGACAGTTAATGAAGCGGAGAAGCAGTCGTTTTGGAAACACATCTCCGAGTCTTTTTTATTATTTTAGAGTTCGGAAAAAAAAACAGATTGGATTTACATCAGATTTTGTGTTGATAAGTCATGTGGAAATATAATTATATTTTAGAAAACTGCAGTTTTTTGATACCTTGAATTTTTTTTATTTTTTTTGTTTGCCTTCTCACTCTAACATCTCGAGAAAGGTTGGAAGTATTCTCCTTCAGTATGCGGTGATATCCATGAGTGCTTCGACTCTTTCACGATCTCGCTCTTGCTTTTTTCATTAATACAACTGTCAGATATAAGAATGCATTTCACAGAGACGCCTTATAACTCGACGTCTATTGGATGCAGTAAAGTAAATGTAAAAGTGGAGAAAATCACTTTGAGTGTCTAAGCATCGCAGGCATGGTTCCCTACACATCTCAAGTTGTTGTGGATGTAATTTGTCAAACCCAAGAATAATAAAGAAGGAGAGTGGCAGAGAGGGTACCGTGCTTCCCTTATTTTCTCAGTAACGCTGCTGTTTCCATTTAGACCTTATGTGCACCCATTACTGCGTTTTCTGTAACTTCAAGCACATTTCTTCTGCATAAAATTGTTTTTCTGTCAGATGTGGTAAAAAATAAATACGTTACATTTGTTTTTCTGTACATGTCAGCCTTCCTCTCTATGCTGTTCATGTCCCGCAGCAGTCCCGGACTGTAAGGACCAGATTTTTTCTTTCTTACTGCACCTTGGAGCCAAAATATTGCCCCCGCCACAAACTCAAAAACTCACTTAAGTTTGCACGCACCTTGTACCTGGTGATAAATAACCCCCGCTCACAAAAAATAACATCACAACGGGAGAAAGCGTAAAAACTGAATGGGGTCAAAATACAAAAAAATATTTCAAAATCAACTAACGAAACCAAAGCACACTGTAGTGTTCAGGCGTAAGAAAACGTAGTTGATTAACAGGAGCTTTATTTACGTTCAGCAACAGTTCTCCATTTTCATTTCTTTCTTCCACTTCCACATTTCTCATTTCTGCAGCTCTCTTCCAGCGCCTCCTAGTGGCATGGAGTAAACATGAACGAAACATGAACAAGACACAACACACACGAGTCGGGGATATCCAAAGGAAGTGTTAAAATTGTTATGGGATGGCCATAGAACCTACAGCTTGGTGGCCATTTGGTGGCAAAGTATGACATTTGGCGATTTTTACAGTTTAAGACAATATGGGAAAAAACATTTTGTTTGAGCAACTTTCATGAAGTTTTGTGCACACCCCACCAAGTTAAGTCTACAGGCACAACCGAAGTTTGGTTGACCTTTGACCTCTGGAAGGGGCAGTCGTTTTGAATTTTTAAAAAATTAACTTATACCTTCTATGAATTTAACCCTTATATTGTGTTCGGGTCAAAACTGACCCATTTTCACCCTTGAAAACAGGTCAGTTTTGAGTCAAACTCCTGCAACAGATTTTCATTCGTCCACTCCTAATCCCTACAGCATCATTATGAAGCTAGTTGGGAAAAAACATTAGATTTAAAAGTTGTAGATTTTGAGCTCATCAAAATGACATTCACCATAATAGCTTTACAGTGAAAAAAGATTTATAAAAGTAAAACAGATTTATTTTTTTATGTTAAAATAGTTAAATACGTTTGAGTTTGCAGTCATTTTGGGATGTAATTTTAAATTTCCAGTTTACAGAACGCCAAAAATCCTACTTTCATCTTCTATTTTTTATGCACCGCATCAGTTTTACAGAATTATTCTTTTTAAGTATTTCAAAAATTGAAAAATTCATATCACATATTTTTGTCTCTGTGGCAAGACTGAGTTGGAATTGTGCAGTCCGAGCTTTAACTGAGCTTCAGTGTGTGATTTCTTCGCCTTTTGATCCAAGTTAAGTAAGACAGTGTTTTTTTCCTTAATGTTCAGAAAACTTTAAAATCAGCCTCGTTTCTGGCAGTGATTTATTTGGTTGTCAAGCAGCCAATTATCCGTGAGGTCGTTTACTTCTCTGTTCTTGCTGCTTCCCAAGTCATGCCACTTATAGGGGAAGCACAACAGAAGAAGAGGGATGATGATGATAAGAGAAGTGTTAATAGGAATCTCAGAGACAAGAGTTATTTGATTTGTTTTCATTACAAACAATAATAAGGTGTTGTGATAACTGTGGAAATAATTGTTATTCTACTTTATTTGCCTCTCAGGCTACAGCAAATAGGTGCCTGAAAGAAGGCTGATAGGACACTCAGTGTAAGAGAATCTCTTCTCTTTTTCAGTGGAGGCTATCTATGATTATTTAATGTTTTATTTGTGAAAAATATGTTATTTTTTGTAAGGTGGCTGCAAATCCTTGTATAATTCATGTGAGTAAGTAAAAACAGGAAAAACTATAAGTTTTCCTCCGTGCGATGTTGTCTTTAGAAGAAAATGGTTCAGGTTTCATGCAAAGCAGATTGCACCTGTTACAAGAATCCACTGTGTTCTAGGACATTTTGGATCCAATCCTCTGGAAACATCTGGCAGTTGTTCATTTGGGGGCAAAATGCCCAAAATAAAATTTAAACATGAATGAAAAAAATTATGAGGGGGAAAAACTGTTTTTCTTCGATGTATGGACTCTCTTAGTGAGTTTTAATTACCTAAAACAGTTTGATGCCACAAATCAATTTCCCTTTTAGTTCTTATTAGAGACCCAATCCAATCATCTTTTCATCTGTTTTGGTCTTTTAATTATGATTATACAGTTTTTAACCCAAACTTTTTTTTAAACTGTCGTTTTCTTGAACCTACTTTCTACAGAGAGGCAGACGTTCATTAGAGATTCACCTCTGAGTTGTGGGCAGGACTGAGTGCAGAGCAACCACGCCCCCCTTGCTCTTTCCGTCGCAGAGCATGCCTATTTTCTACGTCACAACTAAGCTCTTTTTTCGACTGTATATTTTCATCTGCTCCTGATTCACAACTATTTAAATAAAGAAATACTCAGAACTGCCATTTTAAGCTTAATTTTCTCTATATTTGTCCTTCATCATGAGAAAAACACCACAAGAACATGTTACAAACTCCAAAAACACAATTTTCATTGGAGAGGGTCTACAAAGTGAAATGTTGTAGATTTGTCCTTTTTTTCCTGCTGCATCACCAGAAATAGTTTTTGTTTTCCCTGATCCCAATCATCCCTCCCCAGTGCTTTTTAATGCACATCCTGTGATATATACAGCTTTGATAATGGGATGGATATGAACAATAAAAAGGCAGCAGGATTACCTGCCACTTGCGTCATCGTCTTGCTTACAGAAACAAACAATAGAACCAGTCAAGATCCTCATAACTTTCATCACTCGACTGATGATTCTCCGAAATGATTAAAGGCTTCTTTGATGCTCAAAGTAATCCACTTCTTCAATCTTTTTTTAACCAATCTTTCCCACTCGCACTGAATGTGGATTAAGATATATCTCCTTTTTTAAAGCTTTTTCCTATCTTTGGCGGCCTTTGACACGTCAATCTCAGTGGAGAGAACAACAGAAAGAAGAACTTAAGAGTCAGATTTGGGTTAAAGTATATAAGAAGGATGGAATGCTTCATCTCACACTCTGAATTCACCCTCAGTCTTTAGGGAGAGATTCCCAGGATGAGATCCAATTTTATCACTGTGGTTGGAACTTATTCACGGGAGCATTCAGGTTTAATAGTTGACTTGCAAACAACTCGCAGCACCATAACTTCTGGAGTTCTGTCATCTTCCTGCTGTGTGGTCATTGCACTTTTCAACTTGGGTCGCTGCGGTTTAGAAAGAGGATAAAAGAAAACTTCCATTCATGCAGCTCTAGTATTCTCCAACTTAAAACTGCTGAGTTTAAATCTCCATTCACATTTTATTCCCTGCAGAAAGGTGTTTCACACAAAGACATGCTCAGAGGCTCTATTATCTGAAATGGTCTAAGTTGGTCTACTGCTGTACATCAACAAAAATGCCTTTCAGATTACTAAAATGGATTAACGCAAATAAAATAGAATCACTTCAATAAGGAAGTTAATTTAAAGATTTAAAACAGCTTTTTTATGTTAATACAGCAGTATTGTCATGTGATGCTCACAGGGCTCCCTACTTATGCCCTCCTTGGCCCAAAAAATAAATTTGAGGTAAAATCCTAGAGCGGGCAGAGAGTGAGGAGCATCTTCTCCATGTATTGAGAGTGGAGACTCTTACAAGATTCTACTTTCAGCTTGAGAGAAACCCTCAGGCAAGCTTGTTTTGTTGTAAAGACACTTAAAAGGGCAGCAAAGCTGTGTACTGTGTAGGGGAAAAAAATATTGACGCATTATTTACATCTTTACAAGCTGACATAAGGCTAAGGTTATTTATCCCAGTCTTAAATTGTGAGGAATGCAATTTATTACAGGTCTGCTGGATGTTTTCTGTGTTAAAGAGCCACTCTGATCATCTTTTGATCTGTTTTCAAAGCGTTCCCAATGATGGTTTAATTATAAATATGCCATATTTTGCCAAAATAAAAATTAAAACGGTGCCGTTTTAGGACATAGTTTCTGCAGAGCAGCAGGAGTTCATCAGTAATTTACATCTGAGTTATGGGGGAAACTTGACGCAGAGTAAGCCCGCTCCCACCTCCTATCGCCCATCTGTTCGCATGTTCTCCTGCTAGCTTAAAGCCCTTCATACACCAAACCACATAATGCGGGTGCAACAAACATAGAGAGAAAAATGAAAGCTATTGCACTGTACAGTTTGGAGCCGGATGGATGAGGAAAACAAAGACGTGCATGGATCCAGTTGTCTGCAAGGGGATGCATCAGAATGGAGCAGAGCAGGGGGCTAGTGCCCCGCCTGTTGTAGCTTCTACATCACATCAAGAAGCGTTTTTAAACAGCTTTTTAAGTTTTTAGTTTTTGCTCCTAGTTCGCAACGATTTGAATAAAGAAATAGAATTTATATTTTAAACTTAATTTCATCACAATAAACAAAGCACAAAAAATAAATAAAAATAAAAATAGGGCCCCCCTCCCCGTACCTACACAACCCCCCACTTCTTACACATCTCCCACCCCATAATTGATGGGGAAAGACAATTAGAAATGAGAAATAAGAAATAGGCTGAGCACGAAAACAAGATGTTGGAAACGCTGATAATTGGAATCTTCCTCTCTGTGAACCGCCACATGACCAGCCAAATGCAGCATCAGAGGCGGGGGCCGCTCCACCACAGCAAAGAGGTGATGCGGGTCCCCATCCAGAGCCGCAGTGGCTGAACAGCAGCCGGCCCAGAGGGAAAGGTCCCAACTGAGGAAGCACCGGAAATAAAAATGAAAATGAAAATGAAAATGAGAATGAAAAAGTAAACATATTGATAAAAGCAACAAACAATAAAACATTGAAATAAGATAAATTAAAAATAAAATAACACATTAAAATCTAGTGTAAGTTCATAAAACAAGATAAAATGGATAATTAAAAATAAATATATAAATAAATAAAACAAATAAATAGTGGTAGTAAAAAATTAGCTGAATGCCAGGTTAAAAAGATGGGTCTTTAGCCTTTTCTTTAAAACTTCAATGCTCTCTGTAGTTATTAAAAACTGAAGGGTCTAAATTAGTTAGTTAGGTTAGCTAACTTAAAATACATTAAACAAACAAAGAAACACTAAAATGAAATACTACGAAAATATCACAATGAGAAAATGATTATAAATTGAAATAAATAATAATGCGGAGTGCTGCAAAATGCGACACGTCTAGTACACGTCTGTGTCACAACTAATAACGTTTTTGTTGCTACACATAAAATTTACTCAGATAAATAAACCGATAGGGGGCGCCCAAGAGCCCATTAAAGTAATAAATAAATGACAACTCCTGGGGCAAGTGGATTCACATTTATTCTGTTACATCAGCCTACTTCATTGTGAAAAATGTCGTTTTATTATTGATATTGTTATTATTATTATTATTTGATAGGCCTAGCTATAGGTTTATTCATTTTTATACAAAGCAAAACAAAGTACATAGAAAAATACAAGACTATGAAATAAGGAAGAAAACAAAATAATAACATTCATTCAAACTAAAAGGGAGGAAAAAAGGAGAAGTTTATATGTTTATTAACAATTAGCACTAAGTCACTATCACATCAGGACTGGCGGCGATATTTAATAGAAAAAACCCTAAAATGAATAGTGGATGCATCAACACATCGTCCATAAAAGTATTAAAAAATAAATATCAGTTGTGGAGTGTACAACACATTTTAAGTGGTCTCAGAGGGTATGTTTCATTATTATTTTAAGCCATCAAGATATTGTCGGGGGCTTCTTGAGGATTCAGAAATGTCATTTTATATGCATTTTGCAAGATATATTTAGTTTAAAAATGAATTGCTGCTCATTATTCTTGTACTTTTTCTGTAATAAAATACAACTTTAACAATCTTAGGTTACTGTGATGTGTCCATCCACCCAATTTCCAAACTTGCTTAATTTCCTGCTGGATTGCTGGAGACTAACCCTGGTCCATCGGAGGGCCGTAAATAAAGTTTGCCCAACTTAAAAGGAAATTAAATACCTTATGTAAGTCAGTGAAAAAAGGTTTTGAAAAAATAGCTGTCACGGCAACATACGCTGCCACATCCACGGCAAAAATATGGTAAACCCCCAAACACTGCACACCTGTATTACTTTATAATTTCTAACTTGTATTTTCTCAAATAAATGTACTCGTTTTTGAGTAAATCAATGTTTTCACATCACATACATGTTTATTTGTGGTGCACACATTTGAACATGTTTGTATAGTTTACTCAACTTGGTGTGTTATCATTTTTGAAGGATTTTCATGAAGTTTCAAATCTAAAAGGCAGAAACTTTTTACCTTTTACATTTAGTCAGAAGTATGGATGTCCCTGACTCAGGGGTCACTTGAACGCATGCTTTGCACGTTAGAACTGAAATAGACGTTTGTTGAGATTTGTCTGCATGGCTGCACCATTCTGGATGTTTTGTTAAATGACTTGGTAAGATGGTGGACTTCTGTTAGCAGCATCTCATCTTTTTGACGACTGCTCACACCCCGATGTTTTCTGCCTCAGACCTCAAGGCTGGTTGGCCTTAAGGAGCCGTTCCAGTGGTGTTCTGTTTCTGCCTTTGTGCTTATTGGAGCAGAGTACCGGTATCTCAGGGGAATTCAATATGAAAGACCGCCAGAAGCAACAGAAACTTTCTGATTTAATAACATAGTACAGAGAGACAGACAATGGTTGTCAATCTAATTTTAGAAAGCTGAGATACACTATTTGCAGTGAGATCATACAATTTACTGCTTTGTTAACTTGCAAGGGTTGCAAGAGGACTCTGAAGGAAGATCAGAGTACACATATTTGTATTCTCATCATATACAATCATGTATTTCTGTGGGTCTCCAATATGCTTCTTCTGCCTCTTCCTCTCACTTATCAAAGGCATAGAGCTCACGGATAACATTAAATAGAAATTTATCTGAGTAAAGTCCCACTCATAGTCACATGCAGAGTAAAATCATATTCTGCAAATTCATGCAGTTTTGATTACCATCGTACAAAAACTTTTCTAAGGGGGGTGACATTAACCTACCAATTTTATTAATAAAAACGGCAAAAAATGAAACAATATGGAGCACTAACTGTGCAGATTTCACTGTTTTGTTGTCTTGTTTCATCTGACAAAAAATATGTCCTTTTTTTTTTTTCTAAGACAGGAAAGTTAATAATTCAAAATCCATTTCAGGGACCTTAAGAACTCCAGTGTAATTACGCCTTCACCTTCTACTCCCAAAATTGAGGCCAACCATGAAGTTGTTTTCCTTAGCAGAGTGGACTGTCAGGAACAGAGCATCAGATTTGTCCACCAGAATTCCCCAGAATCCTGCAGGTTGTGCAAGGGGCCCGTTACATGCTGTTCCCATTATAAGTGTGTGCTCTCTGCGTATTTGTATTTGTGTTTATTTATTTAAGGTACAATGCATGCAACAAACAGTGTAAAGTACTCTAAAAGTAATGAGACACTGTAAATATGTAGGATTGTAGCCTAGGCTAATTTCCATCCTCTGTCCCGTTCTGACCATGGCCAGCCACCTAGAGACTAAAAATAAAATGAGTAAAATAAAGTAAAAAAGTACATATATAACGTAAAATTGCATTAAATAAATGACATAAAATTAACGTAACTCAGATAACATTTAAAACAGTTTTAAATGCATAGTTCCCCAAAGTATACATCAATAAAATTGCCAAAATTAGAACAATACTATGACAACTGTGTCCACTTTTTTCACCCCCCAATGATTTATTTTTACTTTTGTTAGCAAACAGTTTTCTGGCATTGTCCCTAAAGTTAGCTATGAGTGCAAGTTTGGTTTTCCAGCAGCCATGATCTTAATTGTTTTGAAAAAGATGGAAGTGTGGAGAGCTCTCGAATGCTTTCAGGGATTGTGTTCCAGGTTTGAGAGGGTCGAAAGGAGAAAACAGTCTGTCCAAAGCTGCTTTTTCTGGAAGGAATAATGCAGTCACCTCTTGAACTTGCGTACAGCCTGATGTTTAGAAAAACCATAAAATTAAACAATAAGAGTGTAGTTTTTGTGGGCATCCTATGGGTACGTATGAATCACTAGGCCACCCCATCCATTTGACATTTGCATTTGGGTCAATAAGTACTGCTCCTTCCTAACAACTAGAGTTCATTGTAAGGGGTTTGGGTGTAAAGGCACCAGTTTGCTCTGAGATTTTCTCAGTCTGAATAGACTTCGTGCTTGGAGCGGAACAACTGGACCAAATGGCTACCGTAGATGGACATTACAGAGCAGAAAAGAAGCAACCATGATGATGAGACAGCAACTCATTGAAATTTGGTTGAGTTAATGCAGACTCATTAAAACAACTTTTACCGTGATACATATTGCTTCTCACACCTTTTTCCCGACAATCTACATTTAATAAACACTTATCAGCTTATCTTCTTAGCCGTCGTCTCCTCAGTAACCCCCTTGCAGCATGCCTCCGCTGTACCAAAGCAGCAAAAATAAGTGTTGTACCTGATGTTAATACAGGCGTTCAAAATTTCGCAGTGAAATATAAAGTTGGAATATGTGAATTATCAAAGCACAGGACTTGCATTATTCTTTCTTTTGTTGCTTTGCCCCACCCTCGTAATTCCTGGTTAATTACTGAAAAGATCTTTTGTCACGTGGTAGGGCTTCACGATTTGAGGAAAACTTGTGATTTACGACATTAGCGATCAATATTGCGATGACGATGTAACTTGCGATACATCCACAAATAGCAGAACAACTAAATGCATCATTTCCATTTCACACAGTTTAATTTAAATAAGTGTCAACATAACTTCAATTACACTCTAAATGACCCTCGTCTACATAGGAGAATTTATTGCAATTTTTGCGGTATGAGTGTTGCACAGCTTCATTACTCTATAATGATAAATTTGCGATTTATTGTGCAGGCCTATCACTTGATTTGTTTAAAAACTTTGGTTTGAAACAAAAATGTCCGATTGAATGTCACTCTGAATACAGACCAAATGCAAGGTTCAGGACTCGATCCGGACAAGATTGAGCTGACCCGGTCTGGACCAACTGACTTTTCCAGTCTGAGTACACCATAAGACTCTATGCTGATGGGTGGGACAGCTCTATAGAGGCAAAACAAGTGATAGTTTAACTGTATTAAAACACATATATATTTTCATGAAAATAAATATTGTTTTGTACTTTCCTTAAGATGCCTTTTCATGCTTTGCGATTTGAACGTGCAATCACAGACTACAAGTGCAAAACAGTTTAAACTTTTAAGCACTGTTAGATTCTCATTAGTCCTACTCCCATTGTGACTTTTGAGGGCAACTGAGTAATTTGAACAATGTGGATCTTGGAGAAAATGGGAAGGGCTTTTGAGGATTTAACCATCAGGTTGATGAAAAGTCACATGCTGACATAGATCTGATTAGCCGGCGCTGTTCTAAACCCTTACCTGAGCACCTGCATCCTCGTTTCTGCCTGTCACCAAAAAGCTGTGTTTAAAACAAAAAACAGACCTCAAGCTTCTTGTGGTAATTGCATCCAGTCACACCACTTGCTTCACACCACTCAGTTTACACAAACATCTTAACAGGAAGAGAGATCACTTCAACTGTTTAATGGTTTCTTGTGACATGAAGCTTTAATGCATTTAAACACATTTTTAATTTATAACCTAATAATAAATGTAGGGGGAAACAATTATCACTATTTTTGGAGCAACAATATTCAATTCAATTCAAACATATGGTTAAATATATTGAGCCATTATTTCAGAAGGCCTTTTCATGCCTTTTCATCTGTTGCAACACATTTCAGATAAAGACTATGTACTAAATTCTTAAGAAGTTAAATGTCAAATATAAAAGTACAGCTCAACGTTTACCGATGTTGGTTTGGCTTGCTTTCACTGGTTAATTTTGCAATGCATAACAGTAGTGAAGTGCTTACACAATCAACATACATCAGCTGATTATGTCCGGAAAAAAGCGGCTTTGAGCTGTTATGCAACACTTTCAGTAAGCAATGTGTTGCATATCGGTGCAAAGCTGCTATGAAAATCCACTTTTCTCTACATGGTGTGTCAAAGGCTATGTTCACACTGCAGGCTGAAACGACCCGATTACGATTTTTTTTCCCCAATGCGACACAGATCTGATCTTTTCAAATGCGACCCAGGCCACTTGGGTATGTGGTCCTGAATCCGATACGTATCCGATCTTGTGAAATGCGACCGCCGTCTGAACGGCCAGACCACATGAATCGGACCTGTACATCATTGATACGCTACAAACGTCATCATTCTGCATTGAAGTAGGCAGGAACGAGAACATAAACATCAACCATGGCGGACGATGCTGCTGAGACCAGTCAGTGGAAGGAAAGCGAGGTCACAGATTTAATTCATATTTGGGGTGACAGCTCTATTCAGGCCAAACTCCAGGGCTCTTATCGCAACCGGGTGTTTTTTGAAAAATTTCCAGCGAAATGGCCGAGCGTGGTGTTGAACCTTTAACTTTAACCTTTAACAGAAGTGCAAAGGACTGAAGGCGGATCCTCCTTTGGGGTTCACTTCCCCGTTCGGACCCTCAGATTCTCCAGAGGGGGTTACTAAAGAGTTAATAGCAGTTCTGCTGGGGGGAAACCTTCTTTTATTATCGTTCTCCTTCCTCCGTAACACACAACATGAATGCCAAAGAGCATGTATTCTTTGGGTATTGCCAGTGACATCTCTGCTGTTAAAGCGTTAATTCAGCTGGAAATTTGGGGGCAATTTTGCCCAAAACATCCACAGGTGCAGGAAAAAAAAAAACAAGGAAGAGGACAAGACAGTCAGTGTGGCTAATACTTATGGAAAACAGGCAAGAAATATAAAGGGAAGTCATGTCAAGTGAAAAAAAGCCATAATATTATGATTAATTAATTTTGGACAACTTAATGCGTTATTAGTATTATTTTAACTTTAATCTCATTTTTGATCTAAAACTATTAACTAATATTTAAGGCATAATGTGCAACAAGGTGTCTGTTGTCATAAAGTAATGCATGACTGATTGAGTCAAAAGAAAGTTTACTCATTCCAGATAATGGAGACCTTAATGAGCATTTATCCCACTTTTACCATGGTCACTTACAAAGGAAACAAAATATTCAATCAATTAGTAGTTTTTTTAATCTTGTAAATTTAAAGTTGATTTAATTATGCTTTTTATAGCAATATTTTGTTTAGGTTAAAATACATTTATAATCTAATTATTACTTGTTGATTGATTATAAATCAATTGATTAAATTCTCAAACAAACTAATCCCATGACAGGACCATAGAAGATGTCTATGTCACTTTCGTCACTCTCTCTGTCACTCAAAATTAATGTTCATGACTATAGTTAGGGGAAACAAGGAGCATGTGATAGACACGAGTTGATTCAACCCTTGTGCTATCCTAGGCACTTTAAGGAGAGGCGGCCGTGGAGCAGCGGTAGGGCGGTCGACCCATGATCGTAATATTCCAGGTTCAATTCCCGCCTTGCACGCCCATGAGTAGAAGTGTCCTTGGGCAAGACACTGAACCCCACCTTGCCTCTGGTGGTAGGCGGGCGCCTGTGTTTGGCAGCGGAGCAGCCACCAGTGTGTGAATGTGTGTGTGACTGGGTGAATGGGTCTGTGACTGTAAAGAGCTTTGTCCTTGTAGGAAGAAAGGCGCTACATAAGTATACGCCATTTACCATTACCATTTAACATTGGGGGTGGGGTCATCTAGACCCCATAAGACAGTGCGCTGAACCTTTTTTCTTTAATGATTTGTGATCTTCACTGGTGTCCATGGATTACATGAAATCTTTCCACCTTTTTCCACCTTTGTCATGGTAGGGAGAACACGTCAATGTAAGGATCGGGTCATCTGGACCCCATAGGATAGCACAAGGGCTAAAGGAGAAAAAAAAGATTCCGCCACTGAAAGGAAAAAAATCTCCCGTTGACAGAGGATTTTGGAACCAGGGATGGCAGCAGCCATACAGAAGCTCCAAACACCTCCAGGTTAGCAAGAAGGTCAGTCATTTGTGTCTGAAAGCATGGCTCACTTCACAGAAGAGCATCATTACGCTGCTCAAACTCCAAACATGATGGTTTTTCAGGTAAAATAACCCTTTTTGAACTTTTAGAACATTAGAAAAAAGGCAGCTCCACTCCTCTGTTTGAAAATCTGTTTTTACGAATATCAAAAATTGACTTTGAATGCGTTCCCAGGTGGCACGCTGTAATCAGGTTTGATTTTTTTTTTTCATAAATTCAAGAAATAAGCAAAATTTTGTGTTTCAACAACTGTGCTGGAAAAGATTATTAAAGCCACTTCATAAAAACAAAACATTTTTCTACCATCATAAAGTTCAGAGCCTTTCATCCATGTGATGAAGAAACCACCACTCTGGACTTTCCTGACCCCACAATTTTGATAAAAGGGTTAAAGTCACATCATCCGTTTAACACACTGAATGTAGGTTGAGTAATATTGTACTGTTTTCCTGGAGGATATGCAGGAACAGAGCGTGCTTTTATCCTGCAAAAGACTGAAAAAATGGCTCATTTTTATTCAGTGTTATGAATAATTAACAACTTTTTTGTCATGGTTGTATTCCTTTGTGTTAATGTTTTGAATGCAGGAACATCTGTGTTTGAAAGACTTTCATGACAAGACCTGCTGGAGAACTACAATAATGGCACATTTGATATGAGAGGAATCACTAAGCAATGCAATATCTCAGTGGCGTTCAGAGCCCACAAACACAGCAATGGTCTTTACAATGAAAATAAATGAATAATTATGGCTTCAAATGTGAATTTTTAATTATTCATAATGCAGGTTTTAGCAACTGTGATAGAATAAATGTTTAAACGTGAACTATTTGAATGTAAGCAAAACAAATAAAATCTGAATAGAACTTAAGGCATTTCGCAAGGAAGCAAAACAGCAATCAGTTTTATGATTCCGACAGTAAATATTTCTGTTCGTTAAAATAATATTCATGAAGAAACGAATTTACATATTTTTGAAAATCTCCGATTTCATGTTCTATTTTTTTTAAACAAGATGTCAGTTAAACATTAAATTTGTTAAAAGAGACTAAAAAGTTGTGCACGACAATAGAAATATGTAAGTGTTTTTGATTTGCAAGCAAGGTTTTAAAAATGCCTTAATTTGGTCCAGATCGAGTCCTGAACCATGGGTTTGGTCTTCATTGCGACTGGCATCTACCAGAGATTTCAAACCAAAGCTTGTAAACAAAGCCACATTACTAAGGATCTGTTTGGTCATTGGCCAGAAATTAAGAGGGCGGGGCAAAGCAACTAGTGGAAAAAACTATAAAAGTCCTACTCTTTGCAATCCTTGTTGGCATTCTTTGCTGGCTTATTTAAATTTTATATTTCACTGACCAATTTTAAACGTCTGCATGAACGTCAGGTACAACACTTTCTACCGCCGGTACGGCAGAGGCAGGCTGCAAGGCGGTTACTGAGGAGGCGTAGGCTTAGAATGTACGCTGATAAGTGTTTATGACATCTAGAATATCTTGAAAGCAGTGTGAGAAGCAATGTGGATCACGTTAAAAGTTGTTTTAATGCGCCAGCATTCATCCAACCAAATTTCAATGAGTTGCTGTGTCTCAACGCTGTTCCACGGCTCTCTGTTTACTGTGACCGTTTCAGTTGAGTTGCTCCGCTTCGACCCTTTTCAGTCTGAGGAAACTCAGAGTGAACTGAAGCTCAGTCCGATTGGACACGAACCGAGACCATATCAAAAGATGGGTCCAAGAGGGGTTCCTGGTCCAAGACCAGGGCGTATTCAGACTCACTGAACATTTCTTCCAGATTATCGGGGGAAATTAACTCTGGTTCACTATAAGCAAAACAAATGTGTCCAGTCTGAATACACCCTAAGAAAATCATGTTTTTTGTGTTTTAAATGTTCTTGTGGCAGTAAAATTGCATTTCTGAGTTTTTCATTTATACATTCATCTTCTTCCGTTTATCCCTTTTGGGGTCGCGACTCGCGGGGCTGCCAAAGCCTGTCCCAGCCACTTATGGGCGAAGGCAGGGGACACCCTGGACAGGTCGCCAGTCTGTCTGACTTTTTAGTTATTCAAATGTTTGTAAATCAGGCAGAGACGAAAAAAGTTTGAAAGGGAGCTTAGTTGTGATTCAGAAAATGTGTCTGGGTAGGCCACACCTCCTTGCCCTTAACTCCCAACAACAGGGAGTGTTCCGCCCACAATTCAGAGGCAAATTTCAAATGAACAACTGCCGTTCTGCAGAAACTATGTCTTAAAAAACGGCACAGAGTCTTTTTATAAAAGACCACAGGGAACGCTTTGAAAACAGATGAAACACATCAGAGTGTTTTTGATCTGCAGGAGAGAAGGTATTAAAAATGAAGGCTGCAGCACGGTCTGCCACATGGTGGAAAAGCCCCCAAGCCACATGCACTTAAATAAGAGTGAAAGTCCTCGCTCCTTTAAAGCTCTCAACTTTCTGCTTTTACTAGACCTCACTTTAAAATGGTTTATTAAATGACTATTTTACTAGTTTTTCCTATTTTTGCAACTGGAGCTTTTGTCTTGCTATTCTCTTATCCTATTTACTAATTGTCTGCACCAGAATGCATCAGATCTAATGTGATTTACTGTATGCATGTAAAACCAGGAAAATGTTGCCATCATCTGCCTGCCCTGCTTAATTTAGTAAAAGTATTGTACCTTGAGTCTGGCAATGAATTCCTCCAAGGGAACCAAGTTTAGTTTTTTCTTTTTCCAGCTCTTTTTAAAGCGCTGTCGTTCTCTGTGAGAACTTTCTGCTCTGGGAGAAAAACTCAAGAGAAATGAAGACAGACAACCAGGCCCAGAGATGCAAAGGAAAGAGGTGATTTATTGTATATCCAGGAAAACATCATGCATAAATTCAGACAGGGAAGGAGTCTTGTGCTTTGATTGTTTTGTCCGGTCCCTGTGGGGAAAGGCGAGGTGCATACTCTCCTCAGAGCTCACAGTATTCATCTTGTGTCAAACAACACACGTTATGCAAAACTTATTGATTTGTTCTATCTTTCAAAGGTACATGTTTTTTTTGACACCACATCTCTAAAATTACACTGTTTACAAAATGAAGCTCCGCCCCATTAAAAAGTGAGTTAAATTGGGGCTAAAATTGACAGAATTTTGCTGTATAGATATTTTTCAAAGTGTTTTCTCTGGAGCTAATTGGATGTATCCTAAATTTCTTTCCCTCTGTAAGCAATTTAAGGTTTCTGTGGTGACCCCTCCTCATGAAAACCAGAAAAAAGCAAACCCCTTGTTAACCTTCCCAATCTCCATCCCGTAATAACAAACAGCAACCAGCAGGGAGTCATTCCAGTTTTTGTTTATTCAGTCTTTCTGATTTATTAATCCTTGACCTGGAAGACGTTTAAACTAACTGTAATCTATATCCCTAAATATTGATATTTTCTCTTTGCTGTGCATTGATACATTCTTTCTCCAGCCCTCTTCAGTTTAGCTTAAGTTAATGGATATGAAGGAGTTTAAAACATCACTTTTCCTGCACCAATTACTGTACAGAGCAGAGTCTAAATAAATAAATAATTAAATAAATAAATACATAAACAATGCTTTTGCTTTTGGTCTTTAAGTTTCTTTTAAAAGTATAATCTGTTAATGAATTTGCTTTTTTTTGCACCAGTGCAAAATCATTAAAAACATTTACCTACATGGAAAATATATACATCATCCAGTCATTCTAAATGATTATAGTGTTTTGATTTGTTAAGCTGCAGCCTTGTGAACAAATATAACTTATCAGGCAGTACTTTAACTCTATTTGAAGTAAATTGGATTAAAGAAATACACCAAAATGCAATTTCTCTTAAGTTTTTTTTTTACTTTTGTCCTCCGTCATCAGAAAAAATGCAACAAAAACATGTTAAAAATACCCAAAAGCCCATTTTCGTTGACGTGCGTCTTTAATTTGAGACAACGGGTCAATGGAAAGACAACTTATGGAGAAACAAGGAAATAGCTTTGAGGATTTAAAATCACTAAAGAGCTACACAAGATATTTGTGCGAATTAGAGGACATAAACTCTTCTTTTAATTATCCTTCCTGTTTCCAAAGTAAAATTTCCCGAATTTAACCCTATAATCACAAAAACTAGTAACATCTACAGTCCCTTTTCAATCCAAATCCATATTGAGACTAAAATTGAAGGACAAGGCAAATATGAAGAAAAACAAAAAATAGGTCCGGGTCAAAAACACAAAATCAGGTAATGAGGGCAGAGGAGAAACTCTGTCTGGAAACAGATGTGAACATGTGGCTATGTTACTGGGACAAAGAGGATGCTAAATTCAGAAAAAATAGGTAAACATAGACAACCTGATTACACATTATTCAATGAGTGAGCCTTCAGAGTAAAAGTACAGAAAAACCATTAAAACTCTTATCACTGTTAGAATCAAAGAGAAAGTAGATATCTATTTACAACCCTTTAAAGACCCACTTTGATGTCAATAGTTTAAAGATGATTTTGAGGCATTTTTCTCATGATAGAGGACATACTTGTATGTTTAGAAAATTGAGGTCAAACTGGCATTTTTAAGTTTTTTCTTTATTCAAATAGTTGTGAATCAGGAGCAGACAAAAAATGCAGTTTAAAAAAGAGCATACTTGTTACATATGTAATTAAAGCATAAACAAATTTGAGTTGTTTTTTTTTTGCCCATGTAACATGGCAGCCAGCCAAATTTCAGTTTTTGCAGAAGCTCTGCAAGCTTCAGGCTTTCAAGCCAAAAATCAGACAATATTCTTGGTGCAACCTGAAGCACATAACAGTGCATCTCTGATTTTAAAACATAAAGTTGGGTTTTGAGCTCAAATGATATATAAGAAATTGTGTTTTCCGAAACGTTTCATTCTTTTCTTTTTCATGTTTTTGGAATTGTGTTTTGGTTTCTGGAATTTTGTTTTCTTAAATATAATAGTTTTTTTTGCCTTTTATTTGTTTTTGTGATCTTTGGGAGCTGGTTTATCTCGTGCTGGTTTGCGGCGCCTTCCGTCCGTGAAACCAGGGTTCGACTCCGGGCTGCTCCCTGTTCCCTTCTCTACCTCTGCCGGTTCCAAGCCCGGTTTGAGAAGGTTGCGTCAGGAAGGGCATCCGACGTAAAACATTGCCAAATTTACCATGCGACTTGTTCGCTGTGGCGACCCCTGATGGGAGAAGCCGAAAGTGGAAGAAGATTTGTTTTTGTGATCTTTAATATGTTTTTGTATTGAGTGATTAGTTGGTGAGTTTTGTTCTTTAGGGCCACCATAGATATCAGACACTAGTTTAAAGACTTATAAAACTATTTTTAAATTTCTAACAAGAAAAAATAGATTTTTTGTCTTACTGATTTGCTTTGAATTGCATTGAATATATCTCCCTACTTCATCTTAAAAATAACTAGGACACCCCTCCCCTCTTTTCTTTGCATATAGATGTTAATACAAAAACCACAAGGTTTAACAGAAAAAAAAGCCCTAATGAAAAAACAAATAAAGGAATTATCAGAGATAAGAAGACATTTAGCTGAGGACAGAAAACAGGAAACATTGAGGAGAGAAGCATGAAAAGCCCTGTTTGTTGGAAGAATGATTAATGACATCCCTGTGTGAAGACTGAGGAAGCAGAAGCTCCCATGCGCCTGCATTGTGGTGCTTGCTGGAGATAGAGCAGCCTCTTATTTGCACGTTCAGCCATCCACAACTGTAAAGGAGAAGTTTGAACATGAAAAGGGGCATCGCTATGAGCTGCCCTACACCAAAGAAAATCAATGCTGAATGTAAAACTCTGGGAGTTTGATCATTTCACCGAAAACTTCTCTCTTTTTCAATTAATATCAATAGCAGGAGTGTGACAAATGGGGAGAAATGTTGAGGATGGGATCAAGCTTCCACAGGTGAGCACACGGGAAAGTGCAACGCTTTCTTTACTGTAAAAATAAATGCAGCTTTCTGAAATTATCAGTGGAGATGTTGGAAACTGAGAATGCAGATGTCTTTCTTTTCAGTCTCTGTGAGAGATTTCCTGAGTGAGCAGAAAGGAAACAGTTTGCTAGCAACTTGAAGCCCGTTAAATCCCTTTATTAAACTGCAAAGTGTTCAGTTTAATGAGACATACCAGCTCCCCCAGTGTATGAACTTCTAAAATGTCTTAGTGCACAAAGATTCTGGCTGTAGAAACATTCTAATTAATAGGTTTTTGTCATTTTTTACCCATTACAGTGGGGGGAAAAAGCTGTTTTCTGACTAAACATCATTTTTACAAACAGGGATAGAAATAGGGATTTTTTTCCATACTTATTAAATGAATCATGTCGAAATACCTCTGAAGCCCTGAGGACTCATCCAGAATATGCTCACCTCACTTCCATCTCTGACCTTGAGATGAACCGGTGTTTAAATATGAATGGGGTAACATAGCTTTGCCTTTAACCTTGAGGGCTCAGTGAGTACTCACTGAGGCTTGGCTCCACAAAAAGTCTTCGATCGTCGATAGAAGCATATTTAGTGTAATTATCAGATACAAACGTCACTAATCTGTCACAAAGTAAACTAGGAGTGACTGCTACTTAGTATATAGCAGCAACAATGCTTCACATTGACCTTTTTAATTTTTATTTACAAAAGATAATAAATAAATAAAAATTCAAATAAATTTGCAAGTATTTTCTGACCCAAAGTATTCTGAAGTGTGAGTACAGCTTGGTATTTATTATGAAGCTCAGATTCTTTTTCTTCCATGTAGGTCTGCAAGGGAGAGAACAATTTCCTCTGGAGCTGAAGCTCTGGAGCCAGAGATGCTGGGAGATCTGATAAAGAAGATCTGAAAGACCCGATAAAGAAGTCTGGATTGGTGTTCGGATCAGCTCTGACGCCCTTGAAGCTGATTTTGAAAGGAGAAATGTTTTGCAACCTTTTCAGCATAATGGACAACGATGTGCACCCTCTGCATGAGATACTCACAAAAGAACAAAACATTCTTCATGCTGCAGCTCTGCCGCAATCAGGTCTAGAAAGACTGATGATTTCTTTCCCAGTGAACTGTCTTTCCCACTCACTGTACATGGAGTCTGGTCTTCTCCCTTAAGCTAAAATGCAAATTGCATCTATTGTTTATTTGATCTCAGTGCATTGTGTGAATAGATTTCTTTTTCTAAAACAATCAGGCTGCAACACAACATTCTTTGGAGGGAAATATCTTAAACTCAAAAACGTTTTTCTCTAAGAACTTCAGACTTTTTTAAAGTATGTTTTGCATCTGCATTTTCTTAACCACTTCAGGGGAGTCTTTAATCCCTGCTCAGCCCCCTATATCTCACAGTAAGCTCCTCTGAACGATAAAGTGAACCCGACACCGACAACATTCTTGCAAATGATCTGCGTAACAATCTGCACCCACACACTGGGGATATTATGCGAAATATAAGTTGCATATGGAGACAACCCTTCCAGAGATTAAGATGCCCATTTTTCAAAGAAGGAGGGGCTCGATTTTAATCCACAACCCAAGAATAACATGTCCTCTTGGCAGAGCAGAAAAACAAAATGTTCTGTCTAAACTTATTAAAATGGTCATTAAAATGGTTTTTACCAGTCTGAACTCTTTTCAAACCAGTAGAGTAGCTAAGACATCTGTACTTCAGTACAGCAGTGGATCAGCAGCAGCCAACTCTCTCTAGAGTATTTTTTTAAATTAATTTATTTATGTATTTATTTATTTTATGAGATGCTTCACTAGTTGCCCTGAGCTTTTTTTCTTCTTCTTCTTCTTCTTCTGTAACTGTGCAGGAATTGTATTTTGATTAATTTATATTAGGATAAGATCAATGTTTAAAAATCTGTTTTGCTTCTATTCAACGCCTCTCACCTGTAGAAATGCCTTCCTGGCAGGGATTTTTCCTGATCATTTTTATAATAATTAAAGAAATATAAGTTAAAAATAGGAGCTAGTGACTGTCTATCTCAATATCTGCCACGTCACATCAAAATTTCACATGGATTTAAAGGCCTCCTCAAACTGAAAAACACCACACCATCTTTAATTTCATAGTTCAAATGAATTGATTGAAAATAAAATGTCTGGATGAGCATCACTCAATGAAGCGTGCCTGTGCGTAGCATGTGTAGTTGTGCATTTGGGAGGCAGGAGGTGCATCTGAACTCTTAATGGTCTCCATACTGTGCAGATGTCTGCTGAGCAGCAGGACGGAGATGTCCCGCCACTTGTTTAAATGCCGCTTTAAAAGCCCTGCTGGCAGATACTGGGGAGGCAGCTGAAAGCCAAATAGATGCATCTGGCAGGACCATCAAAGCCATATGATGTACATTATTTTCACATCGCTTTCACATTTGACAACACTTTTTTTTTATCCTAAGGAAATCTAACACAAATCGCCTCTGTGTTAGACAGCGGCTGTAAATCCACAACCGCGAATCAATAGAAAGCAATTCTTTTTCGGTTCATCTGGGACACCTTATGAAAAAAGGCTTCTATCGGGCAGCTTTCATAACCTGAGCGATCCTGGATCAGTCTGTAAATTAATATTTTTCTATTCTGTAGATCAGCGATTTGATCTCAATAATCAATTCTCCTAAGGTTAGACACAGAAGCAAGCATTATTCCCAGTGACTCTACTTGGATTATCACATAAATAATGTCCTGCACAGAGCTTTCATTTGAAAGCATAGGACTTTTTAAACCATATGAGGTTAAATTACACTTTTTTTAAATATAATTTATATGAAATATTTTTTTAAAGAAAGAACAAAGGAGAAACGGTTTATAATTTTAAAAAAAGAAAGAATAAAGGAGAAACTGTTCTTTTTACACTAAGAGGGCTTTTTTATTCTTGCCTCCCAGTATTACGCTCATTCAGCATGTGGGCGGTAACCTTTTCGCTCAGCAGGATCTCAAATGGGCTGATATCTGCTCATCATAAAGTGACCTTGACCATCTTTTTATGCTTTTCCCCTGTTACTAAAATATATTTGCACATTATATCTGGCTTGAGCATTTGAGCAATTATAAATTAGGAACCTGAAGCTGTCTTGTGGCTCCTTGTAGTTCATGTTATTACATGGAGAATTATCCCCATCCGAACATAAACTTGATGTATTCAAGGTAATAATGGATACATAGCCAGTCCTATTTTTCAGTGGTTTAATGACTGAAGAACTACAAAAATCTGTCTGTTGCGGCTAATTATCATATTTTTTACATTGTATGGCATATTTAAAAGCCTTTTTTTTTTCTAAAATTGACAGTGGGCGTTATAACGCAGAGCACCTTATATATGAAATATTTCTGGTTGTGGTCACTGATGTCGAAGTGATTTTGAGAGGCAGACTTCATGGCGCTTTGGCAAAATGTGTGGTTAGGTGTTAGCGTGGTTGGTTCTCTAACTTTTACGGAAGTTAGATATTCAATATAAGGGCCAACAAATCACAAGCCCAAATACCAATTGATGGCAAAAGTGCAAAGGTTTTTGTTAGAAATCATTCCAGAGCTCATTTAGAGACTTTTAAACAGTTTTTTTTTTCTCTTCGAGGCTTCAGGCTCACCTTGCTTCACCTCGTGCTCCTCCTAACACCCAGCAAATTGCTGTAAAATGCTTGAGTAATCTTCTGATTTCAAGGTTCCTTTAGTTCAGCGAGTGAACCAGAGGCAGCAGAGCAGTCCTACGGCATGAACACCTGTAAACAAACCAAAGCTCTCAACTCCACAGGAGCTTTATTTGAGCTTCCTGTGTCCACTTCTCATACCTCACATTCACTATGGCTTGCCTTTTTGAGTCTTGTTATCAGCGATTGCGCAATGCTAGATTTGTGGGAGTGTGGGAAACAGATTGATCTCTTGCTGAAGATTTTTAAACTTGTATTTAGTTTTATCACAAAAATATTCTTCACCGTTCTTTAACCTTGTGAAGAGATACTGGAAGATAAATAATTTTTCATCAACCGGAGACCACTTCAAAGAGGTCACCAGCTTAGTGTTGGAAAAAGATCAATCTTAAAGACCTACTCCGATGAGAATGGTGTTTTTGGTGTTTTTAACACGTTCTTGTTGCATTTTCCTGATGATAGAGGACATGTATAAGTGAGCCTTTCATCTAAATAGGCTACTTTTTTCAGATAACTGGGACATAACTCCAAATCTTTCCAAGACTTTGATTACTTTTTCCAGTTGAACATGTCCTGACTTAGATTTCCTTGAGACATTGTAACTTTATTCCCTCCAACGGAGATCAGAGACATTCCAGAGACACAATTACAGTATTTTTAAGAACATGTTGCTTCTTTTTCTTCGTCTGCATTGCTGTCAGTAGCAAATTCTGATACTCACACCTACAGTGTCTATGTATAGGTCGCACCTGATTTTAAGTCGCACCTCAAATCAAACTATACTCTGAAAAATACTTTAGTTTAATTAACTTCTTTGAGAACGGGACAATGCATATTAATGAACATTAAAAAAAATAAGGTAAATATGCCAGACTATAGCCGTAGTCCCTTGACAGGTTGTTGTTAAATGAAATAAATCAGAGTTTAACAGCCCGAGTTACTCTGCTGGAGCTTACAGTGATTTCTGCTTAATGAATGCATTCAGTGGTGGAGGGGCTGAACCATGTAGGACTTTATAAACGAGATAAGCCGATTTAAACTGCTTAAAATGTTAAAAGCTCAGGAGTTTGTATTTGTGAAGAATGTGGTGGTGGTGGTGGTAAAAACAAGGTTTCTTATCCAGGACCTTCAGGGCTCTCTTGTAGCAGGATTTAAGAGGTCTAAGAACAGATTAACCAGAAAATGACCAAGTGGTGAGACAGTAATTTATGAGGGATAAGATCAATGAGTGTAAATATACATGTGCCACTTTAACTGTCAACGATGCTCTGATGTGTAGAAAACTGTGCAAATTATAATTTACAATTTTGACAATGTTTTTAAAATGCTTTTTAAAAGAAAGTTTTGAGTCCAGTATCCCACCAAGGTACTTAAATTGTTGGACATGCTGTAGTTCTTCTCCTTTCAGGTAAATCTTTGTTGGTGACAGCAAAGAGCACATTGACAGCACCTTTTTCTTGACAAACAAGAGCTAACGAGGTTTTTCCAAAAAACGGAGGCCACAATAACTCCAGATTATGGCCTAAAATGAGCATCCTAAACATGTTTTAATGTAGGAATAGACAAAGTTTACTACCACAAGGTTCAGTGATTTTGTTGTTTATAAACTGCATAAAGGAGCTCACTCAGGGCTACAAGATGTCCATTTTCTGGACTATTGCAAAAGCTCATACAAGAATTTGTGCATGCAAAGGTGAATTATGATGCCAACAATCTGCAGCTACTGCATGTTTTCTTGTAGTTCAAGGACACTTGGAGTGTCCACCTTTTTTGTACAATATTAAGGCAACATTTGTCTTGTGCCTCTGCCTGAGCAAGAGGTGCTTCATTAAAATGAAGTTGATAAAAGTTTCTGTGATAGGCCATTTTCATATCCTTAATTCAATTTGTTCCCCCATGAGCCCAACAGCAATCTCTCGCTGTCTCTTATGTCTAAATTATACAGCCGCTCCTCTGTGCAAATGGATCTAATGACTTCGGCATGACTGTGTGAATTGAGTTGCACCTCTGTCACTCTAAATCATTTCAATTACACCTGGGGTCAGTGAATATAAACAAGACATGGACATGCCCTGCTGCGGCTCATATTTGTAAGAATGCATTATGGCTGCACACCTAACGTACATCATGCAAAGGAGGTTTTGCTGCAATGTACTTATGACCCGACATCAGGGAACCTGCGTGGGTTGAAAATAGTGCAGTGAAGTGAAGCTGTGTTCAGACTTATTACAGCTCATTGGAAAAAGTTGGGAGCCTGTGGAAAGTTGAGCAAAAAAGAGAAAAAAGCTGTTTTTCTTGGATTTATGCAAAGATAGCAAATCAGCATTTTTTCTTTTTTGTCCACTGTAAGCCAGCAACTATAAATGGAGCACATCAGAAACTAAACAATATTTTACAAACACTGACGGACGTTTTTTTTTTTAAAGGAAATGAACTGAAGCGGAGAGGGAGCAGTGGCTCAGGTGGTAGAGCAGGTGGTCCAATGATCGAAGGGTCGGTGGTTTGATCCCCACTCCCCCAGCCAGCTGTCGTTGTACTTGGGCAAGACACTTCCCCCTCTCTGCCTCCAGTGCGGCTCTACTGGTGTGGGAATGTGTATGGCCGCCACGCCTCTGTCAGTCTGCCCCAGGGCAACTGAGGCTACATTAGTAGTTACCATCACCAGGTGTGAGGAGTGAGTGAACAATGGACACATTGTAAGCGCTTTGATCACCAAGAAAATGCGCAGATAAATCAAATCCATTATTATTGTCTTGCCATTTTGTTAAATTTGGTCCAAGAATCCAGTGTTGATCACATGTACAGTTAGATCAACATTTGTTTTTATGTTGCTTAAAATAACAGAAACGGAACCTTTCTCATCTTTCCTTTTCTCTCTTTTCAAGTTTTGGGGTGAAGAACCTTTCCTCTTATAGACGGACACAGACGAAAATCATGTTTTTGGTGTTTTTGTGAAAGTTTTCTGATGACATAAGTAAAGAAAATTAGGCTAATAATTGCATTTCTGAGCAAGTCTTCAAGGTGGTGTAATCTATGGTTTACAAGCTAGCAGACCTGCCTCTAAGGTTTATGACATTTTTGGGGTTTTCTGATCACAGTAAGTAATGCTGCAAACAGTTGATAGATGTAGGAGATGTACATTTATAAACATGTCGGGAGAGTTTTCATTATTTTATGTACCACATTTCAAAACGCTGAAAACCTTTTGCCTTTGTGTGTGAGGACCCGCTTCCGACCACCCTACTCAGCTTCTGATTGGCTCTTACCCTTGTTGTGCCCTCTGTAACCAATCAGGTGGTGCTCTGGGAGAGATGATACTGGAGACACCTGGTGGCACTGCTGCATCGAAGCCGCAAAAAAAAAGTTTTAACTTAACCTCTCATCTGCTCACTAAGCAAAAAGTTTGACACAGATTTACGTCAAAATACCAAATATCGAACAAAGGCTTAGCTCAACCGATTTATCAGTTGACCTCTAGTTTGCACTTTTTGTTACAAAGAAAAACCCTGTCCAATCATTATTTTGTTCCTTCTCTCTTCTCATGAGTTGAAACCCCACCTGAATTTAGCACTGTTTAATTTTGTGGTCAGTTTAGATCAGAGGTGTCAAACTCCAGCCCCCAAGGGTTCCTGCTGGTTTTCCAGAAATCCTGCCTTATCTGCTGCTGAATACCTGGATCAGGTGTCTGTATCCAATAAGGAGTGGCAGGTTGGTTGGAAAACATGTTGGACACTGGCCCTCAAGGCCTGGATTCGCACACCTCTGGTTTAAATGTACACTTTAAAGTAGGATGAATGTACAAAACTCTTACCTCCACTATTTTGTGTTTGAAATAAACTGCCTCCACTGAAATCTAGAAAATCTATTTAGGAGAGGTACAGTGGTCCCTCTCTATAGAATGATTGGCTTTGATTGGTCTGATTGACGTTGTGGGTCAATCTCCTAAGCATTCAGTTTGTCATGTCTGTATGAATCTTCAATTGTGAGCAGATCTTTGCTTTCATTCTATAATACCGGACAGGAAAAGAAATGTGAAAATGTTCTTGTCTATCTAAATAAATGTGTAGTGTGTAGTGAAGAGTTTTACAGCCTTTAAACTTCTATGACTCTACTTCACGGATTTTCCCTATCGTGGGTTATTTATGGAGCGTTACCCCGCAATAAACAAGGAATTTAAACTACTTTGCAGTTTTCACAGCCAACAAAAAACACGCCTTGGGCATCTCAGAAACTGTCGCAAAGTGTTGCTAAAACAAGGAAACATTTTGGAATTTAACCTTTTTCTCATGTGAATTGCAAAAATTCAACATTACAGAAAATAAATTCCACTTTTATTTTTAAATCAGGGCTGCTATTGACAACAGTTTCAGTACTTGTGAAATATGGCCTAAACATTTAAACTGATTTGCACGCGTTGCACGACTGAAAGAAACAGTTAACGTCCATTGACAGTTTATTGCTGTGAACAAAATGATCTGTCCTTCTGTGTGGAGGAGAGGTGAACCGCTCAGTTATTGTATCGTACAACAGTGCAGTAAAAAGCTTTGCTGCCAGTTCCTGTTTGGTGAAAACCACTGATCAGAAGATGCGTAAACCTTAACTAAAATCCATCTTTCATGGACACTCTGGATTTTGTGGTGAACCCGGAAAAACAAAAGGTTCAGAGAGCAAGTCTACTGTAGAACACTTCTGTGTACTCAACATGCAGCAATTTATCAAGACTTCATTAAACATACTTTAACAGTTCTCCCACGTGGTGCCCTTCTTTTTTTAATTTGATCTTAAAGCCATCTTTTTGTTCAAAATTGTTTCAGCAGCATCAGATTGAGACAGACACGGTGGGAATAGGAACTTAAGAAACCAATCAGCCCATGCTGGCATGTGGGAAAAACCTTTTATCGTCCTCATTACTCACACGCTGTGTGAGTTGAATGCACACATTGGTAAAACGTCAGGTGAGAGTGGTTTAATCTTTTGAACGTTTCACTGCCACAAAACCAGCAGAATGAAGGTAACTTAAAGGTTACTGGGGTCACTCGTGGGATTATAGAAGCTGCACATACATTTAGAACATTTAGAAGGTGTGTTGAAATCTTCAATACATCCTTACATTCTGCAAAGTTTCACCATGTGGGCAGTGGATGAAAACCTATCAGGAAGGACTGTAATTGTATAGGAACCCAGTCCTGGAGGAGTCGTTGCTGACAGTTATGGTCTTCTCAATCTGTTTTAGCTGCTGTGATTAGGGAGTGATCTATTACAGGCTCCACTCAAACATCTCATCTTTGAAGCAGTCACAGTGATTTCACCATCTGTTTATAGGAACACAATGTCCTTTCCCTAACACAGGTAGAGAGGCGGCAGATTGGTCCTCGTCGTCAATGGCACACATTTCACCGAGGGCCGTATCTGTTTATAGTAACAAAGAGAGGAAAAGATCCGGATGTAGAATGTGCGCCTTGTCATCCTGGCTTTGGCTAATGAAAGAAATAGTTCATGTATTACCAGTTTTATTCAGGGAGACAATTAGTATTTTCCGTCATTTGAAATAATTCAAAATTAAAAAGGCAGTGTAATCCAATTACAGTACTACCCATACATACATTTGCAACTAATCCTTTTAAAGACCCACTTCAATTAAATCTTTGGCATTTTTAACATGTTTATGTGGCCTTTATCTGATGTTGAAGGTCATGTATAAAGAAATGTTGGCTAAAAGTGGTATTTCTTTGTTCAGATCATTGTGATTTTTTTTTTTACATCAATACCATTATGTTGGGGAAAGAAGGGACTGTAACCTATTGGGAGAGACTGTAAAGAGAGAGCTCTCAGAAACAGGGAGGGGAAAGGGGGCAGGGTTGCTTAGCGCCAATGGTTCCACCCATAACTCAGAGATGAAATTTTAATGAACTGTTGCCGCTCTGCAGAAACAATGTCCCAGAAAACTACACAGGTTTTTTTTTTTTTGGCTAAAAACAGCATAACCGTAATTGAAAGACCACTAGGAACACTTTGAAAGTAGATTAAAAGATGATCGGAATGGAACTTTAAGCACAACAAAGTGCTATAATAATGTGGAAAATGCATTTGTTGAAAATTGTGCTCCAGGCTTCTTGAGCAGGAGTTTCTTGGTTCTGTCAGGCAAATCGTTTATATTATTTCTTTACTGTCTGGATCTGGATTATCAGTCAAAAAAAAGCATATCTATCCACTGTTCAATTGACTGTAAATGAGTGGATATCCAATGTGGTTCCAACAGTGCCAACCTAAAGCCGGTGTAAGCATATAAAGGAGTTGTCTCTGATTGTCAGTATCTTATTTAGGTATTGTTTAACTAATCTCTTGATTTTTTTTTATTAAAAAAAGAGATATATTACATTTTTAAAAGCAGTCTCAAAAGGGAGGTTGATCCTCCATCTCTGCTCAATTTCAAGGCTAAACAAATAATAATTATCTTAGTAATTAAGAATTTTTTTTCTATTTATTTATAAATATGTTTGCTTTTATTGTGAAAGGTCAGGGGTCTGCTGCAACCTGAAGCTCTGGGGCCACATGCAGCCTTTTTTAATCACTTTATATATATCACTTTGGCTTTAAAGGAAGATTCTAATGCTTTGAATAAATAATAGATTATTTAAGTTATGCCATTTAAGTAAGTTTTTTAAACTGAGGCGATCTAACATTAATAAAGTTATTTGGGTTTTTTTTTTGTACAACTGCTGACATTACACTAAAATCAGTAGGTTTTGTGTGCTTTTCCACTTCTCTTAAATACAAAAACATGTCAGATAATAATAAATCTATAATAAATCTACAGTCAGTGTTGTTCCTTATTTGCAAAAAGTAGAGCAAATATCATCTTCTGCTGCACAACAGTGTGTAGTTGCTGTTTAGAGGCAAAGTTCTTAATGTATATAAGACATGTACATGTTTAATGGATTCTACACCAATTTTGAAACTTTTAAATTCAACAGTAAAGGGACAAAAAGGAAGACGTTGCACCAAAATGATTAAAAAATGTCATGGTTGACTTACCTTTCCAGTATTTTTTATTCAAGTAAATCTGCTGTAGCAAGAGGATCTTATTTGAGACGGGGTGAATTTTATTTTGAAAGGAACTTAAATGAACTGCTGTCTATATCTATGCATAAAAACATAACAGTGTAAAAATTAAGTTATTGTAAATATTTAAATGCTAAATTTTTAAATAAATGACTTAATGGCCACAAAAACATAAAGTGTATTTTTCTGCGTAATAAAATAGGGCTTTGTGGCTCTCGCTGAGGGTTGGTCAGTAAGAAACTGGCTCAAATGGCTTTCAGCATCAAAGGTTGCAGACCCCTGAGCTTGGTCAGTGCAACAAGGTTACCTAATGAAGTAACCGGGCTATAATTTTCTTTAATGAAACCAGCTTTAATTCAGAACTTAGTTTGTAACCTGCCCCCACCCCCTACCAAAACCTGTAATGGATGAATCAGACAGTGAATTCTAATCTTTTCAGTACTCCCTCAGTATGAAGGTTATTTGTTTCTGATCAATTTGTATAAATTGTGTCTATCAAGAAGTAATTTTCCCCTCTAATCTGAACAGATTGCTTCATCTCAACATCATTAGTGAGCTGCTGATATCCAACACCACTGGTACACCTGTGAGACCCCTTCAGACATCCCAAAATCCATCTGGGTGATTCTTTGTAGTCCAAAAAAATGTTTTCTCATCTTCTTTTTTCCCCTTGTGATTTTAAAATGTATCCGAGCAGAGCAAAAGGAAAATCATCACAAATACATAAAATAAAAGTCAGACACCGTAAGCGGCTACCTGTACAATGCTGACATGAAACAAAAGGGAACACCTGATTCTGCTTATCAGTCACTGCTAAATTTATTCAAGTTGAAATCAATTGTGTTAAAAAAAGGTTTTCATTTGGGAAAATGCATTAAAGGGTCAATCATCTTCAAGTGAACCGGTTTCAATTTAAAGATTATTACAGATGAGGCACATTATTAAAGGACTGCTATAGAGAGCAGTTGAACTGGTAATGATATGAGTGTCTTAAATGAGGTAGTGGAACTACAGACTGCTCAACAAAAGCTCTCCCTCCCATGAGAACCAGAATAAAAATTCCACCTAAACCTCCACTGCACTGAATACATTAGACTGAGAAATCTAGTCTGCACACAGTTTTACACAAGTGAAACTCTGCTCTTAGAATGAATTTTATGACCAGTTTTTGCCAAGATGGTTATTGTCAAGAGATTTATCTTAAACTACGAATCAAATACTGTCACTCCAAAGCTTTGCAGATTTGTCACTCTAAAATGCTGCAATACTGCCCTCTGCTGGTAGAAAACTCCATGAGGTTCCGAGAAATTTACTACCAGCTTCCCTCATAAACTATGAACCTGAAGCCATTTTTTTTTTATTTAAAGCCTGAAATATTTTTTAATATATGGAAAATCCATTAACCCTTTCACCATCACTCAACCACAATTTTGTGTGATTGTTAAATACAGACTTCTAGACAAAAAAAAGTAGCGGTGCAAGAAGCCCACAATGTTATACTGGGAATGCTATAGTTGTTTATCAATTAAATGCTTTTCCGATAAACTCCAGGAAAAAGTTCCTTTGATCTGCACAAGTTACTTTAGAGCATTAAATAGTCATCCCGTTTAATATGTCTCTTTAAATCCCATAATTAATCAACTGTACTTCAGGGCTGAGTAAGAAAGAATCAAAACACTTTTTATAAACATTTATTCATCTTTATTCGCCAGAACAAACCATTTTAGACAAGAACACCGTATTGTTTCAGAACATCTGTGTATTTTGCGATCTTGCCCTCCACGTTCTTCTCTGCCAGCTTGCTTAGCTTAACCAATGTCTTTTTCTTGACATAGTGGAGCTTGGCCTTCTCTTTTCTCTTCTCCTCCAGAGTGGCTGTGATAGCCTGGTACTTCCAGCCGACCTCGTGGGCGAGACGCCCAAGGAGAGCAAACTGAAGACAAACGAAGCAACAGAAACTTAGGCTCTGAAATTACTCAAAGAAATTGTTTTTATAAAAACAGAAAATTGCTAGCATAGAACATGTGTGCAATTATCACCTTGCTGGATTATGCTTTAAACAAATATTGACCTTTATCTGGCAACGGTTCATTAAAACATGGATTTATTTATTCTTAAGACTTACCTTGCGAGAGGGCTTCAGCCGCACAATTTTAAGAGCAGCTGGCACAACCACGCGCTTTCTCTGCAAGTCAAAACCAAAGATTTAGTAGGAATTTAAAAAACAAACATTTTCCACTGATGGAATTGCGTTGTCACATACATTTAAAAACTTTTTTTTTAACAAAAGATGTGATTTAAAAGTCAGACAGTTGGCCATAGGTCATCAAACAGTGGCACACCTTGTCATAGGGAGGTGGGATGCCATCAAACACCTTCAGCCTCTCCAGAGCAGCCTGGCCTCTCTTGGTTTTGTGGGGCAACATGCCTGTTGGGAGCAAAACATTCATCAATTTTAACGTATAAAAACAAACACTCTGGATCTTATAAACACATCAAATCCTTGCTTAACTCAGAAATCAGATCCGTAAAGTTTTGGATCATCAGTGATTCAATCAGATTCGGGATAAAAAAAGTTCATCATTGTAAAGCAAGGATCCACCTGATACACAACTGTTCTTTTGTCCCATGTAATTTACATCAATACACCAGTGTTGCACTATTCAATGTGTTCACACCCCACCTCTAACTGTCCTCCAAAAGATCCTGCTGGGAGCTCTGAAATGATACGGCCCACGAGACGGGTTGGTGTTCATCCTCTTGCGCAGGAAAGCCAGGTACTTCACTGTCAGAAACAAGTCAAACATTAAACTATGTTCTATCCACCAGAACGGCTGAGAATTGATGTATGCTTGTCTCAGATGGTAGTGCATGTACAATGTTTTCAAGGTCAATGAAACTCAAATACAAGTGGGAAAACATCACAGACAAACATTTATAAAATAAAAATTAAAGCCAAAATTTCAATATTGACTTACGCTTGTTGCGATAGAAGTTGCCAGAAATGTTGATGCCTTCACATCTCACTATAACCACTTTGTGCCCTAAAGAAAGAAAAAAAAAATGGACAAATTAAGAATAAAAAAATATAACAAATTGATCAATAATCCCAATTGTCCAAAATCTCAGATACATATAAAATTCTCATTGTCCTTAAAACTCAACCAAGGGAGAATGTGGAATCATCATAGATGGAGCCAGTAGCCAAATACCATTAGAGATCGTTTATAACTTACCCAGCAGAACTTGTTTAGCCACAATGGCAGCCAGCCGGCCCAATAGATGACCCCTGCCATCTATCAGCAGAACCTGCAAGGAGGATTTATTGTGTTAGTACACTGCGACATGTGGTCGAGGGGGTGTTATAATGAATTTACATTCAAATTACGGTGATTTAAATTTCTAATTGTACACAACTAACGGTGAACAAAAAATAACTCTTTATTAAACGAGGGGAAAACTCTTAAAAGCTACAAAATTTTAAATCAGGCCGGCTAACTTAACGATGATAGCCCCTAGCGTACACGTCAAGCATGCTAATGCATCAACTCCCCTTCCAAACAATACGTAAATATATCGTTACGGTAAGATATTACAGATCTTTCCTAAATAAGAAAGTAGCTCAATTAATTAATCTCAAAATCACCCAACTAAGTGCAAACTACTAAAGTTGACGTAAATAAAGTAAGGCTAGCAAGCTAATCAGCCCTTTTCTTAGGGAGGCTGCCATTATGAAGGCATGTTCTCTCGGCTTCTCGTCTCAAATGTTTCAAATTGAGGCTAAGAGAATGACCCGAAAATCACAAATTTGGAATCTATTGCAACACAAATGATCGCACAATACAAGTGAACCAAGGACAAAAGACCAGATACACTAAACAGTGAAAAAACAATGAATATGTGTAAGCAGCTTCCACGCACCTTATTGAACCGGTCCGCCATGATGAGCGAAAAGAAAGACGAACGGGGTTGCTCATGGTAAAAGGCAGGGGTGGCAGGAAGTGACGACATTTAAGTCTTTTTCATCCGTCTTTTTCGCACGTTCACATTTCCTCGAGAGCATGATGAGTGCCACCCATAGGCTGTAAGGTGCAACCTGAATAAATAATATTTAAAAAAGAAAACAACAATAATAATATTTTTAAAACAGTCTATATATTACCAACCCATATTAATTTTAGCAAGATAGTCTTTATAACAAATAAAAAAAAATCAACATACATAACTATTTGGTGCAAGATTTATAAAGTACGTTAAAAAACAGTACATACTTGAAGTTAATTGATTTCAACCAAACTTTATTGACACTTCTTTTCATGACACATCAAGGGTTCATTGTAAAACACATAATGACCCATCCATCCATCTATTTTCTATAACCACTCTGTCCCTTTTGGGGTCACAGGGTTGCTGGAGACTTTCCCCGCTGTTAGGTAAAGGGGGGGTAAACCCTGGTTGAACAGGTCACCATTCTGTTGCAGGGCACACAATTAACCTACGAAGAATGTTTTTAGACTGTGACAAAAAGGTCTAAGTGCCCAGACAACATGCAAACTCCACACAGAAAGGTTTCAGGTGGGATTCAAACCAGGGCCTTCCATTGCGAGGCGAACAAGACCGTGTAGCACAAAATGACCCATCATTTCTTTTATAAACTCATATTTTGGTTCACATTGCAGCCCTTAGCATGATAACCCAAGATACAATTGAGCAGCCTAGTTTGCCGAATACAAAGCCTGTTATGGTTTGACATGTAATAACTTTCTTCGTGTTTTGTCCTGCAACTCTCCAGTTATTACCTGAAATCACCTGTCTGATTAATTACTAAACAACTCCTTTGGTTAAAAATACTCATAAAAAGCAAGCCTTTCCCACCTTAACAGTTTAAAAAACATTTAGTTTACTTTTGCCATTTACTAATTACTCTGATCACTTTCAGTCAAAGTACTAACAAAAATTAGGCACAGAAGGCTCCAAGTGGGGATAAAGTAATAAGAAAGTAGCTTATTTTCTATTTGGAGAAGTTTTCAACTTTGACAGATTTTAAAGATACCACTTCTGATTACATCAGGCTTTAAAGAAATACCGTTAAATAACATGCAATGATCTAAAAACTGCATTTCGACATTTCTACTCTGTTTTACTTGCAAACACAAAACCCAAAGGACAGTAGTTTAACAGTTTGTGTAGTGAGAACAATGTTGTGTTGTTCTGAAAAAGCATGGAAGTGAAGCAAATGTAATTTCATGAACAGTTTTATTTATTTGTCAACACTTACAGAGAACATCCTATATTATCCGGATTTGCCAGATAATACAGTCTGCATTGTTATCGGTGTGTTTACAAAAAAGGCGCCTCTGATGACTGAAGGTTGGACGTTTTGAAGGGATTGACTCAGTCATCGTGCTTCAACTTTCTGATCTTTCCCTTGTGGCGGTCAATGTCACGCTGCAGACGTTCAATCTCCTTTTTATGGTGGTCGATTTCCTCCTCGTGGTGCTGCCTCAACGCAGCCAGCTGCTCCTTTTCTTTACGTCTAAAGAAGCACAAAATGTGATTTAAAAAAAAAAGCCAAGACTATCAGCACTGAAGTAAGATGTTAATGCAGGATAAAATGACACATACTTGAAGTACAGCTCCTCCTCAGCAGCCTGCCTCTTTCCCATGGCTCCACCCGCATCTCTAATGGAGCCTCCGCCTCCTCCACCTTTCCCTGCACCTTTACCTAGTTCACCCAGCTAAGGGAGGAGCAACAGACCACAGAAATCATCAATGAATTCAATCTTTGGTGCATTAATGTTCACAAACCTTTTAAACTACAAACTTTAAAAGTTTATAACTTTCCCCCCCAAAAAAGCGGTCTGGCTGTTGACATAGAGATTATTTTAACAGAGTTAGAGAAGTGTTATTTTAAAACATTTTAAAATATGTAACAGCCAGATAAATATTTTACTTCGTACTGATTCAAGACGTTTTTAATATCAGGAGCTAATCTTATAATAAACGTACTTATTCTTGGCGTGCACCCAAAAAGAAAGTCTGGTATTTTATTTTTCTCCAAAACAAACTTCTTCCATTATTTAATACAAGCATATGATTTTGATTCTTTGTGAACATCGCACTAAGAACATTTATTTTTGAGGGTCATTTTTAATTTCAGCCAAAAATAATATTTATACATGCAAATATACTGAATACGTAACCATTTTTCCTGGTTTTCATTAGTAAATTACATTTTAAAAAAATACCAGTCCTGATTAAGGGTCAGAAAGTCTAAAGGTTAGGCACCTGTTATTTCCGATTGTTTCGGAAATAAATCTTTTATTTGTTTCTATTTAATTATTATTTTATTATGTTAAGATATTTTCCTGATGTTATTAATTTTTCTTGCCTCCCATGCTTTGTCATGTTGCGCACTTACGGCATACGAACAGATATGGCTGTTCTTGTCTCATTTTAAATAAAGTTAGGGGAGGGGAAAAAAACTTTTGTTGATAGGACGTCAGGTAAAAGGAAGAGATTTAAACGATTAATGAAGGTCAAATTGTGAGAGAAAAAAAATAAGTTAGTTTCTCAGAATGTACATTTTGACTAGTTATTGCAATAAATTTGACATTTTTAAAAATAAGTTCAATAAAACTTACTTAAGGACCGTTTAACCTCAACATAACTATTTAAATGTATGTGTTACTAACAAATATATTTTCCAGGGAACCTTTCTTATCAATTCAAAATAGTTCGATTCTTCAAATAATGAAAATTATGTGTAAAATTACGTAACTGTTAATTGTAAAAGAGAAATGAGTTGGCAGTTGGCTGCCGCTAGCAAACGGCAAGGCTGAATGATGATGCAAATAAAATTGGTCTAGCATCAACGGTTCTCTATTCAGGAAGACAGTCGAACAAGGTAATGTCGGGCTTTGTATAAGTTACCTGGTCGGATGACATTCTCAGCTGAGAGGTGACAAAACTCCTGATACCGGGCCTAAGGAACCTCGCCATGTTTGATTCGGCTAAATGAAAACAGCGCTGACACTGGAGCTTGTCCTTGTCTGCAAAAACACTGTATAGGATCAAACCATTAACGCGGGTGACTCCACACGTGTCACCGTGTCTTCAAAATCAAGACACCAGAATATAAAATGTATTCGGTAAAATTTCAGAGAGTTAAACAATCGCGTTAATGGTTTAAAATTAATACAAAATATGGTAGATAAGATAAACATACCATGAAGGAAATGGAAGTGCGTGTTTAGTAATGGTACAGTCTCAAAATGACAGCCGTTTTCACGTACTAAAAGATACTGAATTCTTTATTTCGTACGTTAATAACGTGCAGTATTTATTCATATTTGAAATTAGCAATTGTAACAAAAATATAAATATATAAATCCCGAAAAAGCATCATTATTGATGTAAAAACCCTACAAAGTTGAAATAAATGTGTTCAAAAAGATAAATTCATGTTTAAAGGAATCTTATGTAGGAAATTGCTGATAAAAAAACAGCACAATTGTTGCAGCACTGCTCTCATCAGTGTCTCAAGAGGCAACATAGTTCAACATTTAATAAATATTAACACAAGGAAGGAAAAATTAGAACGTTAAATGTGCTTTCAATAACTTTATTTAAACACATCAAAGACAGCAAACAAACCAAACGTCTGGCTCATGCGTTGAAACCTTCCCAAAGTCCCCTTTGCTCATCAGCCAAGGATGGGCCACAATCAAGAAAAGAAACTAAGCTTTGAATTAACTTAATTGTTTAAACCAAATTCAACCCCCTTTTCTTCTTTACAATTATCCCCATCACTAACCAATAGTTACATATTTACAGTTGAAATTGGACCCTTGGTGGAAAGCAAGTGCTACAGAAAAAGTAAAACATCCACTCTTTTTGCATAAAATGAAAATCTCAATTCTAACTTTGAATCAGAGTCTTTGCACTGCTTTATTTACAATTAAAACTAGAAACCTAAAAGGCCTAAAAGGTGACCAAGCCTCTGCACATCTCCTCAAACAAAATACGGAATTTGAGAAAAAGGCCTTTTCGTAGAAAATCTCTACAGAGCTTGCCAGAAAAAAAAACTGTCCAAGAAGGGTTGCGCATTTGGGAAAAAACAAAACCGACCTGTGCGTTTATTTAAAAAAAAAATCTTCTATTAAAAGATAATGGCCATCATTTCGGCATCCCACTCTAAAACATTTAATTTTTCCTTTGTCTCTGAATTAAGTTGTCAATTGAAAAAGCCAAATTTCTTCAAAAAGAAAAATATCAGTTCTAGCTGGTAAATCCATCCATACTCTGACAATACCTCCTTTTTTTTTTTAACAATTATTGTCCAGATGAATTGCTAACAAGTGCATGGGAGATTTCAGAGAAAATAAGAGCAAAAGCTTTAACAAGAAATTAGTTTATCAGGCCAATATTTTGGTTTTGTGTGAAATAAAAGTTCAAAACAAACTAATGGAAAATATGTCCAGAAAAGACTAAAATAAGTTAAAACAAGTTGGGGCTGATGGGAAGGACATCCAGATGCATCACAGGGCCAGGAGAGGTCTGCGAAAGCCCTTTGGAGGAGGCAGAGGTCGCTGCTCCTCCTTCCAGCCCCGTCAGTCCTGCTTAACACTGCCCAGGGCTCTAAGGCGCTCCAGGAGAGGAGGGTGAGAGTAGTGCCACATGGAGAACAACCAGTCTGCAACTGGGAAGCCCAGGTTGTCCTTGTTGAGCTTGATGAGGGCAGAGTAGAGCTGTGAAGCCTTACCCATACTGCGCGCAAAAGCATCTGCCTGGAACTCAAACCTACGACTCAGCACTGTTAGACAGAAAGACAGCAGCTGCAAAGACAACAAAAAAAAAATTATAAATATATAGTTTTGAAAGTTTTGTTGTAATTTAGCATTTATGGAATTTCATATTTACCTCATTGTACGGAGAAAAGATGAACTGGAAGATAATCATCAAGCCAATTAAAGTGGGCTGGGTGTTGGTGAATCCAAAAGCTACAAACAATTCCTTGCGTCCGATTAGCACAGCAAACAGAGAAAAACACAAGAAGGAATTCATCTGTGGAGAGAGGAAAAAAAAAGGATGAACTTTTATAAAATTGTAACAACACATGCAGCTAAATATAGTTTTAGACACAACAAAAATAGTTGGTATTATTTTACCTGACTGATGACAATATTCTTGACGGTGTGACCAAGTTTCCAGTGGCCAAGCTCATGACCCAAAACAGCAAGGATCTCTTGGTTGTTGCATCCTTGCTTCTTGTTCTGTTAAAACAAAAAAACTGATTTATGAGAAAAGCAGCATTTATGCCACTAGATTACCAGATGATTTACAATCTTTGAGGTTTTTTTAGTTTTTTTTATAATAAAGCCATTAAAATTCAACCACAGGGTTGGGCGAGAAATCGATTTCATCGATCAATTGGAATTTGCAATTAAAAAGTAAGAGTAAGGTCAGGTCAGCCCGCCCGAGCGTTGAAATAGCAACTAACAAAGAGGAACTTGTTCATAAAAACAGGAACACTTTCTACAGTTTATATGGAACTGCATTGGTTTTGTGACTCCAGACTTGAAGCAACAAACCGGATGCCTGAAGGCTGTTGCTACCAAAAGTGGGAATACAGTGAATTTGCTTCAACCCCCGAGGAAGTGCTGCTCTGTTCAGGATGCTAAAGCGAGAAACATTTTTACAGCTTGTATTTTTTTGCCCTTTGAACTAAGGTCAACTCCCAAAGGAAATGTTAAAATAAAAGTTTCTGGTAAATATAATTCGTCATTTGAAATTTTTGTTTAAGGAAGTAAAATAAAAAACAATCAAACCAAACAATCAACAATCAAATTTATTGTAAAAAAAATTGGAGATTATATTTTCAGGCCATATTGCCCATCGCTCTTTAACATAAAGGCAGATAGTACTTTCTAAAGATAATATCACTTAAGAGTTTAAAGAACTCTTGTTAATGAAGACAAATCATTTTCCGATTTAAAAAGGAAACTTTTCCAACCTTGGGCTTAGTTTTGGACTCGCTCACAGTCTCGTCGTTCTCCGTTTCCTCGGGCTGCGACTCTCCAGCTTTGTTGAGAGGGGAGTAGTCTTCCAGCAGAGTGTCAAACAGCACGATGCGTTTATTTTTAAAAAACCCGTAGAAGTAAGCATTGCTGTGGGACGAACGTTTGGAACCTGAAATTACAGCCAAACGTGTACATTATAGAGTGAAGTACCGCCAACAAGCAGCACAAAACAACAACAAAAAGAAAAAAATTAGAGGAAATTACCTTCAACTACATAAATCTTTGTCAGAGGGAAGCTGATACTTTTAGCCATATCTTCAATTGCAGTCTTTAGCTCTCCCTCTGGCAATGGGGTGAACTTGTCAAACAGAGGAGCAATGTAATCAGCATAGATGGTCACCAGTACCTTAAAACAGATGACATAAGCACATTAACCATCCAAACAGACAAAAAATTGCAATATTTAAATATACATGACCCAAAAAAGATGTTTCGCTACTAACCAGAGATACAGCAAGAGTAAAAAGCCAAGCATAAATGAAGAAGTAGTCTCCGCCTATTTTTATAATGTACAATAGCAGTGAGGTCACAGGTAGCAGGATGCATTGGGTCACAACAAACTTCTTCACGGCATCTTTGAAGAAGAATCCCAAAGTCTGAAGGGAAGATCAGACGTCAGTTAACATCTCTATGCAAGGAAGCAACTGGATTCCTTCAATTGATACATTTTACACTCAAACTGAGCTCTTCAAGGATATTAATCAACTTACCTGCTGGTTAAAGCCATGCTTTTCCTCAATTACAAATGTGTTATACAGACTCCAAGGAAGTCCAGTCAAGGCACTAAACAGCGTGGCAAGTGTGAGAAAGACCAGGGACTGGGTTATCTCGTGCTCCGGGGTGAATCCAAAACGAGCTGCTAGAGACCCAGCGATGTCCCACAGAAATGGGATTCCACCCAGCAGCAGGATCAGCTGAAAATGTTTCGATAGATGAGCATCACTTCGTGAACAATTTGACACTTATATTAAAGAAATGGCGACTATTGAGTCTCTCACCGTTCCTTCCGTCTCCGAATAAAGTCCAGACCAAAAGCTGAAGTTGCTTTTATCGAGCTGATAAAGACGTGACTTCTCAAAGGTTTCAGAATCCATGATCTTTCCAAGTTCCTGAGGTACATGTGTCGTTGATCTATATGTTCTCCTCTATAAGGAAAAAAGAGACAATGTTAGGAGATGATGAAAACCCAGTAAAATAAAAATAATAATTCAGGTAATTCAGGTTTTAAATGAAGTTAGGTTCCAATTAGGTCTAATTTTAAGTCAATGAAATGCAAAATTAACTACAAAACCAATGGTACTTCTGCATTTACTTCCCTGTGCTGTACAGCTTTGAAGAGCAGAATAAAACCATTTATCGAAATAAAAAATATTAAGATTTTTAAGGTGCAGTAAATGTTGATTATTTGATTCGTGTCACACTTGTCAGTACAAAATTTAGGAGAATTATAAAAATAATTAGCAAAACAAAAACAAAAAAGAATCCAGCTTTTTCATGATACATTTATTCAAATAAACAAATGTATAACAGATATTTAAAGGGAGCAATATAGGAGACAAAGCTTTATTTTGAAGGTTAATTTTCACAAAAACCTTTGTAGATGTTCAAATAAAAAACCCAAAATATTGTATATAAATAACAAGCAAATTAAGTGTTTTTATTCACTTCAAGTACACATATTAGGTATAAAATTATTTTCATTTTCACACTTACTTAACTTACGCAAGCACATATTTTACTTAAGATATAAAAACTAAAGAAACTTTTGGGTGAAATTTGCACACGTTTCTCTGGAAAACATGTAAATAAAGGAGTGACTTTTCTTAAATTTCTGTTTCTGATCCCGATTGTTGGTTAATCTGACTTTTCTTTCAGTTATCGGCGAAAACAAACAACGAGTGACATGAACAAACCTGTCTGTAAGAAAGGTAGGCCTCCCACAGATACACTGTCCACGAAAAAGCCAAAACAGCATAAAATATCTGTTTTTCCACCGGAAGATTAAGTATGGTTTCCAGCATCTTGGCAGGTAATATTTTTTGCTGCAATCCTGTTGGCTCGGTCCTTTTACGAAGCCTCGCTGGCACCCCTGCTAAAGGCTACTTAGCTTCCGCTCAACAACAAACGGATACACGTTTTAAATCCAAACGACGAGATAACTTTGGCAAAGTTAAAGTGTTACGTACAAAGTAAAAACACAATCTTTGCACACAGTTTCCATTTTCTAAATTGAGGCCATGACGTTAAAATATCCCTCCATTCATGCGAGATGCTAATCGAGTGCCTGTCGGTGATGCGTTTCGATGAATTCAGTCCCCCGGAAACGCCTAATCAACGTCTTTGGTTCTGTGCCGAATTGATATACTCGTTTTGGTTTAAGATTCTTACTTAAAACTGTCGTGCCAATGTTTTAAAAAAATAAGAACTCTTTTAAATATGATTTTAAATCATTACTCTTTTGTGGGCTTTTAAATAGCTGTTTTTATTAGAAAAAAAAGTTTCAATACTTTTTTGTGATAAACCCTCAAGTAAGAATCAGTAAAAATTAAGGATATAAATTACAACAGCATATTGCAAAAAACGTCAAATCTATATACTAAAGAATACATTTATTATAAAATCTACATACTATTGCAAAAAATTAAATGAAATCTGAGGAGGGCCTTTATTTTTGTTAGATTTTTTTTTTAGATATTCCACTTTCAGTGGTAAAAATTGAAACCTTGACAACATTCCTTACAAAATTGCTGCAGATGTTTTTTTGTTTTGTTTTTTTGGAGGGTGGGTACCCTCAAAATTCAAATTTTCAATACAAAAATTACAACTTTTATAATATGCACACAAAATCAGATTTATAAAAAGATACTTTTAGAAGTTAAAAACTTAAAAGTTAATCTGTGTGAAGTTTTCTTCCAGTCTATCTATCTATTTATTTCTGTTTTTAAGCATTTTTTGTCTTGATTCTTGACTAAATAAAAGCAATTTATTCAAAATCCATCTTTTCACTTACTTTATTAGAAAGTGTTACATACATGAGCCCCACAGTCTGACCACTGCATTCAAACACTGATTTTATATAAACTGGAGTGGAGGGGAAAAAATTCAAACATGAACCTTTAGGACATTGCAGTCAAGAAATATTTTAAGTCACATTTTCACAAAAGTGAAAAGGCATTGCATTGCGCTACTGACCATTTCTAACAATCTGAAGAGCTGTACATTTACCTTGGAGCACTACAATATTTACACTTGTGGTGATGAGTTGAAATACAAAGTGGGTTTTGACTGAAGTCTGAAATGCAGACTGGATCTTATTTGCCTTTAGCTAATGTTTACAAAACTTTAATTTGGCACCTTACAAAAAAAACATATGAAATTGTGAATAAAACAAAAATACTGATATATATCTTATGAAGATACTAAATAATCTGCCAGAAGCAAAGTCAAAAAGGTGCTCAATTCAACTAACTGCCAAGAAGCAGTTTGCTGTTGTTGGTGTCTGATGGGAAGAGGTCAGGCAGGGTGGTGCACACGGGTCTCCCAAGGACCACCACTGGTTTGAGGAACTGAAGCTGCTTGATGGCCAGGTCCCCACACCCAGCTAGTGCTTTGTCCAAGATGGACTTCAAGTTTTGGATTGATGTAAAGTCTCCAGTGGTGCTGTTGGACTTCAGCAGTGGGGAATGAGTCCGCCTGCCGCGGGTGTGAGAGATTCCCAGGTGGTGGTTCTCTTTGACTGAGCAGCTGCGTTTGAATGTGTCTCGCCGCTTCACGAGGGCCTCTTCGTCTTTCGGAGCGGTTTCTTGGATAAACTTCAAAAAGGAGGACTCAAAGCCGATGGGCTTGTAGGCAGTGATGTCAAACGAGTGCTGAGGACTGCTTGGCTGAGTGTCCTTCACGTTTGAGGGCTGTTCAGAGATTTCATTTTTGCGTTTTAGTGGCAGGCGAACGGTAGGAGAGCTCACCGCGGCCGACCCATTCACCATTTTACAATCCTCTTTGTGTTCTGATGTATCTTGCGAGCTCTCCTCTGGAGCAAAGCGTAATGAATACGGAGGTGAAAGGTCAACTGTAACGGGACGAAGAAGAGGTCGGATTTGATCTAAGCTTAATCTCTCTTCAAGTTTGGGAGAGCTCTGTGGTGCTACTGGCATTTCTTCAGGCTTTTCATCTGTGCTTGCTTCACCTTCAACTACCTCATTTGAACCAACTGGGACTTCATTTGTCTCGACAGGTGAAGGCTCCTCCTTTTCCTCCTTTTGCTCCTCCGTAGAAATTGGTGGATCAGGTGAGCCTCCATCCTGTGTCTCAGCTGGGACTGATGGGAACCCTGTGGGTTCTGGCTGCTCCTCTGGGCTTTCCGACTCAGCTGGGACCCCTGTGGGTTCTGGTTGCTCCTCTGGGCTTTCCGACTCAGCTGGGACTGATGGGACCCCTGTGGGTTCTGGCTGCTCCTCTGGGCTTTCTGACTCTTTTAGGGTCTCTTTTTCTTGTCCCTCATTTGGGCTGCCTGCTCCCGTCGCAGCTGGTTGAGCAGACTTCCTCTGGATAAGCTCTTCAAGCCTCTCAGCATGAAACACTAGGGTGTCTGCGTTTTTGTGAAGTTCTTCCCGGCCCAAATGGTGCACTTTCATGTAGTGACGGTGCACGCTGTGCAGGTACTTCACCACAGAGTCACAGCCCTGGACCATGCATGGGTAGGCCATGCGCAAGCAGCGGTCTTGACACATCTGTAGTGCTTCTTCATGGGATCTTAAGACCAAGTCGCTGACATTAGCTCTTTTTGACTTCTTTGCCCCCGACTCTTTTTTCTTTTGTGAACTGTTGCCTCTGTTCTCTTCCAACTGTTCTGTTCCTTCGGCCCTTGGACTCGATGTCCCATCATGTGTGTCTGGTGAACCAGCGTCTGTTTTCTGGCAACCCTCCTGTGACACCACAAGCTTATTTTGGCATCCAGTAATCGACTTTTTGTGAGTGCTCTGAAGTCGTACCACCAGGGAATCATAGTATTCACAGTGACTATAAAGCATATGCTTTTTAAGAGCACTGCTGTGACTGAAGACCCTTGAGCAGCCCTCATGCTTGCATCTAATGAGCTCAGGTGGCTGCGAGTGAAAATCCCGTGTGTGACGCACTAAACTGCTTTTGAGGTGGTAGACGGCATGACAGTTAGCAAAGTGACATTTAAACTGAGGCTGAGGCTCATCCGGGTTTGGCTGAGCTCTTTTCCTCGCGGGCTCCTTTCGGACCTCTGGACCTTGGACATCAGAGTCTTTGTCCAGCAGGAGTTGAGAGCGGTTGTAATGGTGTATGAACTGTAGATGCCGCACCAGGCCTCCCTGAGTGGAGAACGCTGCGTCACAGTTTTTCGCCACGCAATGGAAGGGTTTGCTGAATTTATCCAGTATATAGCACAGGTTATTTTTGGCTACCAAACGTCTTGTTCTGACTTGCTGTGTAGTTTTGGTCTCATCTTCCTCCTTCTGCTCTTCGTTGTCCTCTTTCCTCCCTACTTCGTCTTCTCCTTCCCCTTCAGATGGTGAATGATTGTCAGAGTTTTGTCCGTTCTCACTAATCAGACTCGGCGTGTTTGACTTCTGCTGGTGTTCCATTATCACTGTCTCTTTCTTTATCCCTTTTGGATCAATGTTGCTCAAGGGTTGAGAGGACGACTTTTTGTCTTGCTCAAGTTGTACTGTTCCACAGCTTATTTTATCCACCAAAGCCCCGCTCATTTTATGGGCTTGAATGTAGTGAGCTCTAAGTACGTGTTTTTCTCTGTGGCTCTTGGAACAAAGTTGGCAGGCGTAGGGTTTGAACGAGGTGGTTTTGAAAGAGGTCATTTTACGGGCTTCTTCAAGGCTGCAGCCATGTTTGGAGATGTAGTGGCGCAGCAAACTGTAACTCTTGGCAGTCCTGAAGCCACACCCTGCGTACACACAGACGTACGGTTTTGCATTACCTAGCGATTCGGTGTATTCTTCCTTCGCTACTACCATTTGTTCGTCAGACATATCAGAATTTTTGTTGAGCAATACAACTGGAGGTTTCTCCAGGATAGCTTGATGACTAAACTTTAAAGACGCATCTTGACTGGACTGAGAGGGCTCACTTGGCGAGCTAAGAGGCACAGAGTTCAAACTTAGTTTACTCAACCCAAGTAGAATTTCTTTTAGTCCGTCGTTTTTGGCATGGCGACTCAAAAAGCTTGTTTCGTTGCTTTTGGGAGGGGTGGCAGTCTTTTTGTCAGTTTCGACTGGTTTTAATGGAGCCGAGTGCTCATCCGTTTCCTTTTCTTCACCGTCTGGCGCCACATTGGTATCCATCCCCTTGGAGCCCTGCTCTTTGTCGTGTTTGTGCTCTCTGTTCTCCAGTTTAAGGTGCTCCGGGTGTGCACATTTCAAGTGTCTCTGGACATCTCTGGCTCTGGAAAAAGTCATGCCACACTTTTCAAAGCCGCAGGTAAATTTGCTGCCATCGAAGCACACAGCCACAAGGGTCATAGTGGCCTTGGGCTCCTTGTTGGGAAAATCTTCAACAGAGGAGGCACAACTCATTGATGGAGGGTTCAGAACCTCTCCATTGACGCCATCTGTTGGATCGCTCAGCTGGTTGAAACCCACTGGGGGTTCAGTGATGATCTTAAAAAGTTTTCGCTTTGCCTTCCTCTGAGCCTCAAAGTCTTCTTCTGTGAAAGTTATCTTGTGTGTTGATAAATGCTTCATAAATTCCTTTTTGGATAGGAAGTATTTCTTACATTCAGTGCTACAGCAGGCAAATGCTGCATCTCGGAAATGCTGTGCTTCGTGGTGATACAGCTGCCCCAAGTCGGCGTAGGTGACGTAGCAGCCTTGAAGCTCGCATTGGTAGCTCAGCTGATAGCCGTGGGTCTGCTTGTGCACAACCAGTTCGTTCGATGTGCTGAACTTCGCACCGCAGCCGACCACCACACAAGTGTAAGGCTGATCCCCGTAGTGGGCCCGTCTGTGTTTGCGATGATGGTAGGCTGAGACAAAATGCCGTCGACAAAACACACACTTTTCCCGTTTGTCTCTCATCTGGTGAAAGTACTTAACATTCTCGTCACCTTTGTGATCTGACTTCAAGTGGACGTACAGATACTTGGAATGCTTGAAAACCCGCTTGCACTTGGTTCCCGGGCATGGATATTCATCCCGGTTCTGCAGCTTGAAGTGGTGTTCGATGTAATCGAACGTTACATACTCATCATCGTCCGGACTCTTCTCTTTGGAGGTTTTGGTCTGCTGTACGATGTGATGCAACAGATCTGGATCTCGAGTGGAGTTGTAGTAGAGCACTAAAGATGGGTCTAAGGTGATCTCGCCAGGTTCTACATCATCCTCCTCATCATCTTTTGTGTTGTTTTGAGAAGGAATCGATTTGCTTCCAATGTGTTTTTTCATGTGAGGGACAAGATCTTTTCTGCTCTTAAACTTCTCCAGGCAAACTGGACAGAGGTGATTGTTTTCCTGGGAGTGTCTTTTGGAGTGGTGAACGATCTGAGTATCAGTGAATGACCTCTTACAAATCTTACAGCAAAACTTTTCCCTTTTTACCTCAGAAGACGCATCGACTTCTGGGTGAGGCTCTTTTTTGTCTTGATGCTCGTGACTCCCAAGTCCTCCGTTTATCCTGCAGTGGAGGTCAGTCTCAACCCTCTTTTGAACCACTGGTACCTCAAGTTTTTTAGTCTTCACCTCCTTTTCCTGTTCCCCTTCCCCTTCTGACTCGGCATTCAGTCCCAGCAAGAAATTGCAGTGATACTTAAGAGTTTTCCAGTCCCAAAACTCTGGGTCGAAAGGCCAGTAAGCTTTTAGTGCAAGGAGCAACTCACAGCGTAGGGAGTTGGGAATAACCTCGTTTTCTTGGTCATATTTTTGGTCGGGCCGTAAGTAGAGTTCTTCAAGACAAGTAAAGGCTTCCTGGCTAGAGCCAAGCAGCAACTCGGTGAGCTGGCAGGCACGCAACACTTCAAGATCATTTCGAAGAAGACAAGATATTGTCTTGCAGACAGATATTCTGGTTTCAGAGTCCTCCTGCTTTGGGAGTTGTAGGGCTTTGACACAAAGTTCAACAGAAGCAGGTGTTCCCAATTCTTCTGCCTAAAGAGATAGAATATTAGCATTAATTCATGCATAAACAGCCACTTTATGTATAAAAACTACCTAAAAATCCAAATAAACGGGGTTTGTCGGTGCACACTCACCTCTGTTTGAATAACACGAACAAGGTAAAGCAGGTGTTGAACTGTTTTGGCAATGGCACCGAGCTGAAGGCATCGTTCCAAAAGAGACACCAGTGAGGGGTCAAGTCTCCTCTGTAGCTTACTCCACAGCAGAGTCAACTCCCTTTACAATTACAACAGGAAAACCTCCAGGTCAGCTAAAGCTTTTTCATTTCAATTGTTATTCTTGAATGAAATTGAGGCTACTGACCAGGAGCAGTAAAGATTCTGCTGCTGCAGCTGCTGCGTTAGGAAGGTTGTGCACAGGATGAAGGCTGTGTTCTCTTCTCCCTCCATCTCCAAATTACATGTGATCTCCAGAACATCCTTACAGTCAAGCCTGGATATCTGATAAAAAAAAAGGTCAGGTCTTGAATTAAACAGATCTGACACAACTATACATTTTAATTTAAATATTACAACATTTTTACGAGACACTTTTCACCTATAAATCCTGCATATTGTTCAGATAAAAACTAAATCCTCACCCAGAATAAAACAAAACAACAAAAGACTGATAAAAAAAAGGAAATCTTTGGTCACATTGTGCAGCACCTGTTTGCTAAATAAAGGTGGTTCTTCTTTTTGGCCAGCAGTGTATGCAGACTCATACCAGATATATGCGATTTTTCCAGAATTGCTTTGGAAACTCAACTTGCCACAATTTCTTTGTGAAACGCAAAAAAATCAGAAAAATGTTTCCAGATAGTGAACAATTAGTTCCATCACTTCTTTCATGTAATACTTCTGTTTTAATGCTTGATTGATTGATTTGGTTTATTTCAAACAATTTCCCAACTAAAACAAAGAAAAAGACAATAATAATTAAAAGCTACATAATTTATTAAATCTATTAAAAAATGTATTTCAATAACTGACAAGAATATATAGAGAAAAAAGAAAATGATGCGGTGAGAGATTTTGGCAGACATGTTGTGGATTAAATTGAAAAGAAGCCACAAAATACTCAGATTTTCTTGTCCTGTACAGATGAATCTTCTCAAACAGAGTTCTGAGCTCCACTTGCATGAGGATTGGAAGTTCTATTTTTGGAGACGTAAATAAACCAAAAGAGGTCTTTTTGTTCTTTTATAGACTGCTTTGATTTTTCATTTTCTATTTCCTTATCTGTCACATCAGATAGATAGATAGATAGATAGATATGCCTTTACTGTCACTGTCCACTTGAACACTAAAATTGGAGACATCATAGACATGTCCTGGAGATAGCAAGAAATGCAGATGGTTTATGATGGAATATTAAGAATAAAAGCAAGTTTTTTTAATAAGAAAAATCCAGAAAACATTTGGCATTTAATAAAAAAAAATACATCCATCCTGACTAAAACAAGTACTAGTACTGAAAATTCTCCCGTACCTCTATTATTGCCTCCTCGTTGGGCAGCAAGTGACAAAGAAGGGAGACGAATGTTTGGCGAAACATGGCCTGGTTGGGAATGAAGCTGCATTCGCTGCAGGCTTTGGCCAACACAACCGCTTTCGCCACCTCGCCCATCTTCTCCAGGTGTTTAACCCGCATCTCCATGAAGCCCTCGCCCTCCAAGAGTATATAAGCTTCAACTACAAACAAAGTTTGTTAAAATCTGCCTTGAACAGAAGGGAAAAAAATCATCCGGAGTTTTTAGGTGACACATCCAAATAGGACAAAAATAAAATAAAATAATCTACCTTCGTCTGGGTTGGTGGCCTGGCCAGTGAGGAGGGCAGTGAGGATGGGGTTGCTCCATGCTCCACCTTCTCCTGTGATCTGCAGCAAAGCTTGGAGGTCTGTACTTCCAAACTGCAGTAAGCTGTCATGGGCAATCTGCAACACACACCGCATTTTAGTATAAACATTATGTATGAACTTTTACCACCCGTTTTACAATTTGTACATATATTTTTGGGTTTGTTAGTTTAATACATATTATTACACCATTTGTAGAAACATTCCACATTATATTTTCTATTTCGCTGCAAGTCCACCCCTTACAGCAGCACCTGGGAACTCAAGGGCGCAAACATGCAGTTTGTGGGATAATGATAAGCCATTGATTATATTTGGGAACTGGACTGACTGACTGACCCTGCCCCTTTCGACTTCCAAACAGGAAGAACCGCTAGTTCCAAGAAGCCAAAATCCCTTAGACTTCTACTGAGAAATAAACAGTGATTACTCAGTGATTCGGTTTGTCAGAATTACCATTCGTGTTCTGCTACATTTTTTAATAAAGTTCTTATTAGCTGTAATTTTTCTGTAGTAAAAGTTATTCAAGTTATAAACTGACCAATCAGATATCTCAATAAAGGAACGTTCAAAACAGTTGATTGACAGATTCACCTGAGCTGGCTTTATAGTAGAAGGGGTGTGGTCTTCCAACAAGCTCACTCCTTATTAGCGAGAGCAGTTGCCATAGAAATGATGACTCAGACCAATCACTGCTTACTGACGCCATCTGGCTCTAACATGGCAGTGTCCGCATCGCAAAAAGATGGCGACTGATTTAAGTAAAGTATATTCCACACTATGAGCCAAAATAGTTTTCCAAGAAAATGACGGCATGTGTTTTGGATTGATTCTGGTTGTTTACTGATGTCGAAGAGATTTTGTGATTTACACAGCGCTCTGTCAAAATGTCCGTCTGTTTTTTACACCAGATTGCAAACAAGGTTGGGTGTTGGTCTAATTCCACTAATGTGGCTCATGTGGAGCTGTGTTGGTCTATGATTTTTATTTACGTGTTACTAAAAAGGTTGCGAGTTACTTTAGTCACAGTAACATTTGCACTAGTGATATCAGTCTGGTTATTTAAGAATTGCAAACAAGGTTTGGAGTCAGATGTATTGTGAATACGCCAATGCTTCAAACGTGTAGTGTGTTACAAAAAAGTACTAGAGTTACTGAGAACGGCGTTAATCATTTCTGACTGACTGATGGACTTATCTGTGACTCTTTTGTCTCACTTAATGCACCTTATAGTTTGATGCAGCTTATATTTGACAAAAATGTGTAAATAGGTCTTTCATTGATGGTGCGCCCTCCACCACGGTAAAATGCGGTAAGTCATTTTCTATGTGTGACGTCACACTCACTCTGTCCAGGTCTCAGAAACAGTCAACATGCTAAACCCTTGTTTTTGTGTAATCAGAATTGTTGAACTATTTGTGATTTACAAACGCACCTCCAATGCGCAGATTGTAATCGTTCCTCTGTTACTTCATGCCCAAGTAAAACCTCAAAAAGAGAAGTTTGAACTCTGAGCTTTATTGCATCTTTTTTGTGTGTTAGGGCACTGGTCCCCAACCCTTAGGCCGCGGACCAATTCCAGTCCGTGGCCCGGGTCAGTGAGGAAACGGTCGATTTCAAAGAAAAACAAAGCTGCAAAACCAGAAGTTTTCCTCCAAATACGGATCTATTGAGACCGTTGTTCCCACGAACCAAAACCGCTCGCTTGCCTGATATGCGGCCACTGACTTTTGAACGCCGATTGTGTCCTTTTACTTTGCTTTATTTTTCCGTCTCAGCTTAAAAGCTGGACGCAGCTGAAGTTAGCATCCGATTTGACGTTAAAAGGATAATCTTCATCCCAAAAATTTCAATTTAAACCAGCCGTAAACATTTAAAAGAGAATGAGGATTCAATCAAATAACGTTTTTTCTGATTTGTGGACACTTGTAAAAAGGACATTTATGAATTTTCCTCAAGCAAAGCTGAATTATGCAGACATCTGTTAAGAAAATCACAATGAAAAAACAAAATGATAAATTGCTTTAACCTGAAAGATGAGACTGGGTTCAGTTCTCAGTGTTTTTAATGGTGAATTATTTTCAAATCAGAAACAACTTCTACAAATTTACAACTTTGTTTCATTGATTTGTCATCTTTGTCTGGTTAAAATCTTTTCAGAATCTTTTTAAACAAAACTTCTTCTATTAGAAAAACCTATTAATCTAATTCAGCATTAAAAGAATTCAGAGCCTTTAAACACAACATGATACAAATAGTAGAATACCTAATTTTGTTATTTACAAATGTAGTCAATCGTGGTTGAAATCACCAGTTTCTGTATCAACGCATATAATACATCTCAATTTTATGCCTTTTCCCTCCTAATTTTGTTTTAATTTTGGGCCACAACTAAAGCACAATGACTTATTTCATCATTATGACAACAAATTAAACAGTTGTGGCTTTTATGCGTTTTCAAAGCTGTAACCCTGTTAGTGTAGCATCTTCCAAAGCTTGCATTAGTTGGCATAAGGTATTGACGACAGAGGAGCTATGACAATGTCAACTTAACTCCATGATTTGCATCTGAATTTGCAACCAAAAAGCTAAAAGCTCTTTTAAAGCTGCTTTACCTGAACAGATTGGTTGAACTGAACCCAGGCTTCAAATGGGATTTCATTCTCAGGCACCGAAAGCAGAAGCTCAAAACAGCTCCTGCAAGACAAACAAAGCATGTCGATTAAAAAGATGAAGTTATGTGAGAGTTATCAAATTGAAGTTTTATAAAAATGTTTAATGACTGCCCTCAATTCGATGAAAGAGTGTACCAAGTGACATATCCTTAGCCACTAACACTGTTAACCAGCTTTCAAATAAAGCACAGATTGTGAAGAAGTGTAAAACTAACATTAAAAAATAACATTATTTAATGGTACCAGTAAATCATTGTTTTAGATAAGCTCATATTTTTAGAACCTACCCTTCAAGGTTTCTCACAGCGCTTTAGTAGGACATCCTATGTAATCAAACCAGCAAGCACTGATTATAAACAGTTAAATTGAGATTGAAGTGTAAAGACAAATAAAAGTCTTACAGATTAGCAATAAGCACTAAATTTAAATAATTTTCTGACAATTTTAATGGTTAAAAACGGAGTTATCAAGAAGATTTTATCTTGATTCTTCTTCAAACAGCGATCAATGCTCTGATTACCTTTTGAACAGATTATTGTAACGCTTTTGGACTTTGGCGTCGCTTTACTGCCTGCAATATCACGACTGTTAACCGGGTTAGGGTTTTTTTCACGTCATAAGAACATGTTAAAAACACCAAAAAATTGGAGTGGGTTTCTGAAGTCTTAAAACCGTTTGATTTGTTGCACCACGTCTGATTTCACATGACTTTTATTCATTTTACCTCTGCTTTACAAGCAAAGGATTTTGCACTTATAATCAAAACTCTGCTTTGCACCAACTTCAAAACAGCCAGACTGTGTAAAATCCTAAAACAAGTGAAGATCCTGACAGTCTGAAAAGCTTCTGGTACGTGTGGCACATGTTCACTATCTAATATGGAGCTATGCTGAGGCTGCATTGGTGGGAAATGAAAAATGCTATTTTATCCATGAACTGCATGTCAGGCTGTTACCAAGAATTCTAAACATATTCAAAGACAAAATGTTTCTTCGTGGCCACATTTTTTACAAATTTTATACAAATCTGTAGTCACATGAAAAAATGTATAAATAGTTCAAAGCAAATAATAATAATAATATTAAATAATAAATGACTTCACTAGTTGAGGATGTTTGCTGAATATTTGCGTTTTTGTAGACATGATCCAGGTACTATCCAGACATTGTCTAGTATTCCGTGCACAGTTTTTTTCATTTAATTTAGCTTTTTATAATCATTTCTCTTTTATTTGTGTTTTTTGTTGTGCATTTTATTATGAGGGGCTTATTTTATTATTTTCGCTGGGAATTGGAGTTTTTGCATTCTTGTTTGTTTTTATGTCCACCACCTCGAGCTGGTCTTTTTTACGTGAAAGGTGCCTTAGAAATAAAATTAATTTGAATTTTTTTTTTGTACTCACAAAGCTAGTCTCTTTAAAACAAGGGCCACTCTGTCAGACTCGGCAGTGAGGTGAGATCGCGCTGCAGCGAAACAGTTTATGGACAGGCAGTAGACCTCCAAAAGTGGCAGACCGTGCTCCATGGAGTTCCTGCTTCCAGCATAGTGCATCAGTGCCTAAACAGGAGTAAAAGAGGAGTATTAAAAAATAAATAAAAAGAAAACAGATGTGTGAACTGTTGGAAAAGAGATCAGAGGAGGAGATCAGATGGGAGTCGTCTGTCTGGATGAAAGCAAAGGGAGAGGGGGTCCTCTGAGGGGAAATGTCAGTCTGCACCTGATCGATCCCAGCTGACCGTCTGGAGTAAGGTGCTTCTGATTAGGTCTAATGGGATTTCACTCTGCTTCTTATTCTCACTGATTCTATACAATAAAGCCAACATCTAAAAAAAATATATGTACAAATAACTTTTAAACTTTGCAGACATTTAAAGGACAGTAAATTAACTCCAATTTATCTAAATCATCAGCCAAAAATAAAAGTCTCACCCTCATGGGAGATGCATCAGTGTTGTAATTACAGCAGCACTCCTCCTGACTGGAACTGAGTTAACACTTGTTTTAAAGGATGGAAATAAAAAGATTCATTCTTTTAAGTCAAAATGTCTCATCGCCATCTTCTATCTAAATGTACAAACAAACGAACAAACAATCCGTTTGTTCAATAGGGTTATTTACCTTCAGTGGAGATCAAATGTCAGGGGTGCACTTAAAAATAAAAAAGAAAGAACCCAAGGACCAGAAGGGTCACAGCTGCAGGTTGAGGTTTTTTTTGTTTGTTTTTTACGAAGTGAGATGCTAAAGCAGTCTTCAACAAACATGACAAAAGATTTTGACTGCATGTTTCAAAAATAAATTCTCTTTTGCAAAATAAATGCCCTGTATTGTTAATATTTGACGATTTGACTTAATCCAAATTACATATTTTCTTTTCTACTTTGATTCATAAATAGCTCAAATAAATAGGGGGTGTAATTATTAATTGACTTAATCAATTGTTTTATTTTCCTATGCTCCAATCAGATCCATCTGTCTGAGGCAAGTTGTTCATCAAATTATCCAATAGCATTAAAAAAAATTCATTTTAAGAATGAATAAATGGCTACGTATCGGCAATTATGATATTATCAAATTGTTGTTAAAATGAACCATTACACCCTTACAAATGTATAATTAGCTAATGTAGGAGATGAGAGCACAGAAGCATATAATTATCTTTATCTATTCATTTTTTGTAAAGCAATTTGAAGGAAAAGTTTTGTATAAATAAAGTTGAATTTGAATTTTCACAATCCAATCACTTACCAGAGGAAATCAGATGCATCCTTGGAGATCTTTTAACCTAACTATCGGTTTTAGAACACACAGTGCAGGTTTATCAGAATTATTACGTTGTTATTATCCAGATTTGACTCATTTCAGACTGTTTCTAAAGGCCAACCTTCATGCAAATCATCTAGAAACCCATTTAAAGTTTGCTTATGAGGACAATCCGTGTTCAACAGAATGGCATCCAATGCATGGCTTCCAGCTGCAACACAACCATGGCAGACTGAATTTTTTCTTCTCCTCATTTATTCATGAGCTAAAACTGTCTTTGCATTTAAACCAAAATGCATTCATACAAAAAAAATGCATTATAGTACAAATGTTTAGGGACGGTGCCCCGCCCCATGTGCATGCAGTAATCCCTGATGTTAGCGCGATGCCAATGTACTACTAGGGAGCAAAAACATCTGGATTACATTTACTGCGACAACTTTTAAGAATAAATCCAAAAGGCTACACCGAAATATACGCTTTAGTGACCCTGCTAGAATAATTTACAGATGCGGTTTACCCAACTACTATGAGGAACCGCGAGATCATTACGAAATTTGGATCATCATGCATCCTCAGTTGAAAACAAAAATACACCGCGGGCATTTGTTGAAAAGATGCTAACAATAAATAAACGCTGCTATTAGCATGCCAGCATCACTCGGTTAATTTAGCTAGCGACAGCCGGGGGGAAAAAACAACCCAAAGGAAGCTAATGATGAAGCTAATGGTAGCCGTAACATTGCATGAACATGTTACCTGACAGAAGTTGTCGCAGTACTCCGTCGAGGATGCCATGGAAATTGGCTGCTGCCTGAGGACGTCTTCAAAAGCCCTCAGTGTGGCAAGAAGGGTTTCCATTGCTATCAAAGTGTCTTCGGCCGAATCTAGGGCCCAGTCGCTCCATTCGTGCTCTGCTTCGACATTATTCTCCGCCATCTTCGTTCTCCGCCACGGCGCGTATGCAGCACAGTCTTGTGGTGCCTTCAATGCCTCCCGGAATTTTCATCGACATCGCATCAACTTCCCGTTAAACGACGCAAAGACATAAAAGTTGAGAGGATGAATGCATCAAAACGCAGACATTAAGAACTATTATACAAAACTGGTTAAAACTGAAATATGCAAGCTCCACACCCAGCCAAGGTTTGGCTAATAGATTACTTTTTTAAAGCACAATATGCATAGCAAATACTGGAAAAATGTTTTATTTTAATAGCCGAAAATCTGCTGTCTCCTGAACACACTAAGCCCCTGTTCATAAAGTCAAAATTACTTAATATTTTTAAACAAACTTTGCACAAACAGCACAGATATTGTTCATAGATAAGAAGAATATATTTCATACAACATCAAAAAAATTATTGAAACAAAAAAGAGCTATTATTTAAGAAATAAACCGATCTTCCCTTAGCAAGAAGTAGCCTGTTTAAGTGTACTACAATTATGCATAGTCTGCTAAAAGTGAGAGAGTATACTTGAAGTTGACTTTTTTATACTTTATATTGTAAAACTAAGATGTTCCAACTTAGTCTGAAGAAGTATTAAGTTAGTATACATGGTCTTTAGTATATTTACCATACTTGTACTTATAATCAAGTACACTTTACACAAATAGGTGAATGTGTTTTGTTTTGAAATGGTTTATTTCAAGCGATCAAGGAATAATGCACAAAACAATACAATAAGCATTCATACGTTCAAAGACGCATCATTCTTAGGATAATTAGATATTAAATCAAAGATTGGTTGAAAGCGGGTGGAAGGAAACGAGTTTATATAATCCCACCCCTGTTCAACCGTAACCATTTTATTACTTGATTTATCATTATCCGGTTCATAACTTTTCATATGTATCAATGCCTTCCCAACACAAATTTCAGGTCATTATTTATGCTTAAGTATCAATAAATAATATGAATGACATTATTCATCCTTGCTTGTTGTTCCATGTCGTCTTCTCTTTTCTCCAGAATCTCAAACCTATTATCTTGTTGCTCGTTTTGAGCTCGGAGTCTTCAGGACTCTTCAACTAGCTCCATCAACGTGTGACAAAGAAGTTTACTGTTTTAATGTATGAAGATAAACTGGCATAATTTTCGTGTATAGTTAAAGGGTTATGTTCTCAGTATTCATTTTTAACAAGAAAAATAAAGGGGGGAGACATCTTTCAAATGGAATTTATAAGGTTGTTTGCAGTCTCTAGTCATGGGTTTACCCTGATCATGTTGTATTTTTGATGAATTGTTTTAGTTAGAATCTGTAGTTGTAAAACACTGTGAGGTAGATTGATATTTTTATAATTAAATTTTATATGAACAGGTTTAAGTGCTTAATGGATTGTCACCCTTAGCAAAAGGTAGTCTATTTAAATGTACTACAAATGTCCTTAGTCTATACTAAAAGCTCAAGTATTAGAGTGGTACATGTTAGAGTTTAGAATATGTATAAGAATATATTACAAAGGTTTGTGTTTTTGTTTAAATAATTACAGTAACTGATCATTTAGAAATAAATAAAAAACCTAAAAAACATGAAAATATGAATAAAAATAGGTGGGATTAAATCAATTCTTAATTTTCTCCCAAATCTTTTTTGAACGTTCTTTGTGGTAGACACCTACTGGCACCAATCAAAAGATTTTTTCTTTTCTTTTATTTATTTTTTTAACTGTTTTGTAGTTTTATTTTAAATGCGTTTTAAGTTTTTTTTTTCTTTTTAGTCAACAAAATCCATACAGACATTCAATTTACACACCGTTCTTGTGTAGCCTATTGCTCATGGTAAAAATAAATACATACTGTAAAAAATATGCCGCCCCCTGCAGGTGAGCAGAAATACTTCACTGCCCTTTGACTCGGAAGTACTTCTTTCTGTCTCACGTGGAAAAGGTAAGCGATCAGTACAGATCAACTAAAATCTTAAGTTACTAGATCTACTTAGCTTGAATTAGATCCAAATACATCTATTTATGTTACTGGTTTTGATCAAACTGTCCATTTCAGCTTAAATAATGTGGAAAACTAGCGGCTTTTCCCAATGTTAACACTACTCGTGTTAAAAACTGTTTCGTGACTCGGTACTCATAAAAAGCGAAATTGAATATTTTTTTGTTTATTTGCCTTCCTGCTGGGTAGAGAACCATGGGTAAGTCTAAACAGACGGGGAACCACAAAAATAAAAACATAAAAACATTGAAGACGAAGCGCAGGACGAAAGATCTGGATCAGATCCACACAGACATGAAGCCAGAGACCGCAGCCAAGCTGTTGAACCAGGAGGTGGACTATGACGTCACGGGATGCGCACAACATTACTGTTTACACTGCGCGTAAGTGGCACTCTTTGAGCCTTTACGCATTCAACCTTTACTGTTGTTTTCGTTGCTGTACTGACCTTGATTTTGGACTCGCAGGAGATATTTTGTGGACATGAGATCCTTAAAGGAGCACTTCAAAACTAAAGTACACAAGAAACGGTGAGAAGGCAGATTCTGATCTTTGGGTCAACATCGACACGAGCTGACTGTTCTCTCCATCCAGGCTGAAGCAGCTCAGAGAGGAGCCCTACACCCAGGCTGAGGCAGACAGAGCGGCAGGCATGGGCTCCTACATTCCTCCAAAGATGATCGAAGTCAAGACACAACCGGTGGAGGAAGACATGGACTAAAAAACAAACAATCAATATGTAAAGTCAATAAAATTTAGGTAGAAACATTAAGCTTTTTATTATTTCTGCATTTATAACGCTGTGCTTCAATTACAAAGTTTTCCCTTTAGAGTCGACAAGCAGCCATGGAATTTTCCTCTGTCTATTTTACATTACAATTTTAGAAAAACAACTCCGATGAATTGTGTTGTAAATTAGTGTAAGTTCTGGGTCCAATATGGTTTTTAAATCGACTGATTTGTGTAGACCATTAAAAAAGTCATTAAAAAAATGACTCCTGTACAATAGTTTAGTAATCATCTACTATTTTAAACCATTGAAGCTTTAAACACTTGTAAATAAACAATCCTGTCATTTCTTTTAGTTTAAATCTTGCAGAATCATATGATAAATATAATCTTGCTATTTGTTAACTTATTTAAAATTAAATTGATTTGAAAAGAGTGCAAAAGCCAAGATAATTTATGAATGAAAAAATCTAAAACAGCCCTCTTCTTTTTGAGGACAATTTTTTGTGTGTGTACGTGTGTCAAGAAGACAATATCAAGCCGTGACAGTAGTTAAACATTCATGCATCTAGATCTTTACCAAAAACCTGCATTCTGAGGCAAAACAGCTTATAAAAGACATCCAGGAAACATTTGCACAGCCATTAAGACTGTACATCTTAAATAACTTAACATTGTTCGTCTCAACACAATTAGTAACTCAAATAAAATACTTAAAGCTTTAATCCTAAACCATTTAAAATGCCTGGACATTTCTCTATTTTTCACAAGCTAACTTAATATTTAAATTTTAAAGACCCCTTTAATAAGATGTTATTGGATAACTAAAACTGCAAATCCTCTATGTATACCCCTGCCGGTGGACGGGGTAGTTACTAAAGATTTTGGCAGATGCCTCCAGCTAAGAAACATGTAATTTCGGTCAGACTAGGCATTCTTTGCATGAACAAACTGAACTACCGCTTTAAAATTGGCTGTAAACTTGTTTACAAAGTTGGAGTGGACTAATTATAAACTACCGGTATGGGTCTTTCAAAATAAAACCGTGCAATGTAGGTCAAGTTGTCAAGACCTGGTCAATTAGTCCTAAAAATTTAATAAATTGGGTTTACAATATATTGACGTTAGTTGGTAGTCATGCAAACTATCCTTTATTAGATGAAATATTGAGGAACTAAAGCAAATGTTTGTGTCGAGTACTTACTTGCTAATCTATGACTTTATTTTGAAATTCAAAATGTTAAAGATCCGCTTTGGTCGCATGCTTCCATGGCTAACTCGACTTTTTCTAAAACACCCAGACGCTACCAGATTGGATGTGGGGAAAATCTGGGAGGCAAACTCACGTCTCATAGCCGCTGCTGGAACTAACGGCGCACAGGAACTGCTCCAGGCTAACCGAACATTCTCTCCCCACAATCCGCGGAGGAATTCCGGCTCGAAAAGTCTAGGTTAAGATGCTATCGGATGCCATCCTCTAAATAGTTGTCCGATAATGGCCGCAGACGTGGATAAAAAGACTTCCGAGGCAGAGCGAAAGACAGCGGAGAAGAATGGGCTCCGAACCCCGGCCTCTGAATCCAGGTTCTACAGGGGGGTGTGGACCCTGATGCTGGTCTGTGCTGCCCCTCTTGTTGCTTATGGGATCAAGTACTACCAGGATACCCAGCTCCTCAAACGTCACGTGAGACTTTTTTTGTGTTTACAGCTCAATTAAGATAACAAAAAAGTTAAATTACATTTAAAAAAAATCATAAATCAGTATAAGAGAGGAGATCACTTCTTTCTTTTAAATCAGTGTATTGTTTTTAATCAGATGCCTTAACCCCTACATGTGCAGCTTTTCCAGCTCCTGCTGGTTTTATGGGTGGGTGGGCATGTCTCTCAGCTGGTAAACCCCCTCCAGCCCCCTTCCTCAACCACATCTGAACAAGTACAAAAGGATCTTGAATCTCGCACCTCCCTTCCCCTCCATTGGACGGATGCTGGCAGGCACGCATCTCACCGGAACTCATCATCTTCTGATCTTCATTCAGGCAGAACCCCCCCCCCCCCCCCCCCCCCCAAGCCCCAGACCCCTGCCGATTCAGTTTGCTCAGCATCGCAAATTCCCCTCCGCCACCCTCTCAGGAATCCCCAAGGGATTTGATGTCTCCTTTGCTTTAGGAAAAAAAAAATCTGTTGGAATATTCTTGATAACCCGCTGTCACTATTTTTTTTCCTCTGCAGGAAGAGAGCATTCGCGTTTTGGGCGCTGAGGGTCTTTTCCTTTTCTCCTCCTTGGACACGGATCATGACCTCTATCTCAGCCCTGAGGAGTTCAAACCAGTTGCAGAAAAGCTTACAGGTTATATCATTTTAAGTGATGATACAAGTCATTCCTCTTCTTTAAAGTCCCACTCCGATCAACTTTAAATCTGTATTGTAAAAGCCTTTCAGTGATCTTTTAATTATGATTATGCTGGTTTTAGCCAAAAATAAAAAACTGTCGTTTTCTAGCACATCATTTCTGTAAAGCGGCAGCGGTTCATCCGAAATTCACCTCTAAGTTGTGGGCGGTACTATTGGCACAGAGTGACCCCCCCCATTACCCATAACTGAGAGCTCTCCTGCTATGCGAGCCCAAAACACCTCCAACCTAACATTCCTGGTGCAACAAAAATGGCGAGCAATGTTTGAGTTATCCGCCGTACAGTTTTGAGCCAGATGCCAGCTTGGAGGAGGAAGCAGGGAGCTTTGGGCCCACCTATTGTATTTCTTACATCACAAATGCACGTTTTTTTCCCAGCTGCTTCTGACTAACAAGTCAAATACAGAAAAACTCGTAAATGCAATTTTAAGCTTAATTTTCTTCATACATGTCTTCTATTATGAGAACAATGTCACAAGAACATGTTAAAAACACCAAAACCACAATTTCCATCAGAGTGGGTCTTAAAAATGACGATAAAGACGCTAACAAAGTGATGTTCCTCAAAGGAATCACCCCTTCGGTGGATGTGGATGAAGAAGTGATCCAAGACCCCAATGGAGAAACCTTGACCTTGGAGGCTAAAATGCAGCCCCTGCTGCTTGATTCCATGACGAAAAGCAAAGATGGCTTCCTTGGGGTATGTAAAAAAAAACTATAACTTTTGGAAATTAGTGTAAAATAGCAAAGCCACCAGAGTGTGGAACATTGACTGTATATGAGAACTGGACTGTGTGACCCTTTCCCTCGGGTATTCCAAACAGGAAGTGCCTGTCGGCTGCAAGAAGCCAAAATCCCATAGACTTCAATTGAGAAATAAACAGCTATTACTTAATCAGTCTGTGTATCAGAATAACCATTTTTGCTCGGATGCCTTATTTTTTACATGTTCTTTCTTATTCTTTTCTGTAGTTCAATTATAAACTGACCAATCAGATGCCTTTATAAAAGCATGTGATGCCTGGTTGCTGTCACTTGAACATTTGAAGCATTTGATTGACAGAAACTTCCTGTCAACTGCTTTCAAGTTGTACGGCAATTGGCCAGAATAGTTGCCATATAAAAAATGACTTCAATCCAACTTGTACCAATCACTACTAACTGACATCGTCTGGCTCCAATATGGCTGTGCTTGTAATGAAAAAAAAAAAAAAAAGGCGACTGAATTGACATTTGGTTGAAAGTCACACTCGGTCCAGTTCTCATATACAGTCAGTGGTCTGGAATACCCCCTCCTCCTTTCTGGCAGGTCTCTCACAGCTCTCTGAGTGGTCTCCGCTCCTGGAAGAGCCCCGCCGTGCCTTCTTCTTCGTTCTTCGCCAGTCAGTTCAGAGTGTTTCTGCCCCCAAAGAACAAGGCAGACGTGGGTGACACTTGGTGGGTGATTCCCAGCGAGCTCAACATCTTTACTGGATACTTGCCCAACAACCGTTACCATCCTCCCACTCCAAAGGGCAAGGAGGTATCCTGAACATCCCGACTCTGCAGTGGAATTTCAACTTCTACCTCGTGTACTTTGCAATGAACTCATTTTTTTATCCTGCAGGTGCTCATTCACTCCTTGCTGAGTTTGTTCCATCCACGGCCCTTTGTCAAGCCTCGCTTCGCTCCTCAGGGCGCAGTCGCCTGCATCCGTGCCAAAAATGACTTTTACTATGACATCGTCTTCAGGTGAGAAGTCAGTCAGGAAGATGCAAAAACAACAGTGGATTTTTATCATCTAGACACTAATGCATTTTATGCATTCCTCACCTCAGTATTAAGTGTCCTTAACAAATATTTTCTCCTACCGTTTATGTTTTGGTAACTGATTGAAATAGCAAAAGAAAAAAAATTTCACAAATTTACAGCATTATCTGCCTTTAAAAAACACCCTTTATTTTAATGAACATAAAACAATCTTTGTAAAATCCAAACTTTAAATATTTCCTATCTTTAAAATGAAAAACAAGTAAAGCCTGCATCCATGTTATTCCCACTGACAGATGGGCAGCGTGTGGTAACTTTTTTTAATGCTAGCTATGGATTTGTTGCCATCAACATTCCTGGTGCAACAAAAATAGCGAGCAATATTTGAGCTATCCTGCCGTACAGTTTTGAGCCAGATGCCAGCTTGGAGGAGGAAGTGGAGCAGGGAGCTTGGGGCCCACCCGTTGTATTTCTTACATCACAAAAACGCATTTTTTTTCCAACTGCTTCTTACTAACAACAAGTCAAATACAGAAAAACTCGTAAATGCAATTTTAAGCTTAATTTTCTTCATACATGTCCTCTATTATGAGAACAATGTCACAAGAACATGTTAAAAATACCAAAACCACAATTTCCATCGGAGTGGGTCTTAAAATGACGATGAAGACGCTAACAAAGTGATGTGACAAAGTGACAAAGTGATTAGCAAAAGAAGAAAAAAAAATGTCACAAATTTACAGCATTATCTGCCTTTAAAAAACACCCTTTATTTTAATGAACATAAAACAATCTTGTCTATGAAGACTCTCATTCATCCAGGTTGGTTCCATTGTAGTAGGTTTAGGGGATGTCATCTGGACTTGGTTTTTAAAGTTAGAAGACGTTTCGCCTCTTATCCAAGAGGCTTTGTCAATTCTGAATTAGCTGGTCTAAGAGCTGGTATATATATGCGTTCAAGGGGGAGGAGTCAGACCTGAAACTGGAGGTATTGTCCAATAAGCCTACATGGTTTCGGGTGGTTAATAGTCCTTTGTCCTCTGCTGGGGGTTGGGGAGCCAGTGACTCACTCTCCAAATTGGTCCTCTCTTTCAGCGGTTAACGACTCAGGTGGAACTGGTTTGGTTTGTTTAGGTTTCAAAACACTGCCGTAGATGGATGGAAGAATAAACCTGAGACCACCATTCTTATTAAGAGAAGGTTTATCCTTCTTGACAAAGATGGCTTCTTTCACTCCTCGCTCAAACCATCCTTACCATACACAACATTACTCTGTTGTGTACTCTATCCACTGCAAAGAGAACTGCAATGAACAGTTTATAGGAGAAACCAAACAACCGCTACACAAGCGGCTTTACCAACATCGCAGAGCCAACCCAAGTGGACCTGAGTCTTCAGTACATCTCCACCTGAAGGCCACAAACCACTCTTTCGAGGACAGTGAAGTCCGAATTCTAGCCAGAGAGAAAGGATGGTTTGAGCGAGGTTCAGTTTCAGGTCTGACTCCTCCCCCTTGAACGCATATATATACCAGCTCTTAGACCAGCTAATTCAGAATTGACAAAGCCTCTTGGATAAGAGGCGAAACGTCTTCTAACTTTAATAACCAAGTCCAGATGACATCCCCTAAACCTACTACAATAAAACAATCTTTGTAAAATCCAAACTTTAAATATTTCCTATCTTTTAAATGAAAATCAAGTAAAGCCTGCATCCATGTTATTCCCACTGACAGATGGGCAGCGTGTGGTAAGTTTTTTTAATGCTAGCTATGGATTTGTTGCCATCTTTGGCAGATCCAAAGTAAAGGGAGGCCGTTTCAGAGCTGAAGATTTTAAGGTCACCTGTGTCAAACATGCAAAAAAACACATTTGAGAATGACTTTAATTTAAAAAAAGAAGACAAACGTAACAAAAACGTATCATAATAGTAGGTTTGGAACTAGATTGTAATTATGTGTGTTGGTAAGTGGGACTGTTCTACACACTTGCTTGTGTTGCAAGCCACCTAGTGGTAATTTGTTGAACTGATAACTCCATTTCAAACTGGATTCAAACAGGAAGTCAGAGTGTTGGCGTTCTGGTCCTCCACAGCTAATTTTTTTCATAAACTCTTTTTTTTTTTTCTCCTGCAGGATTCATGCTGAATTCCAGCTCAACGATGTCCCAAATTTTCCGTTCTGGTTCACCCCGGGCCAATTCACCGGCAACATCGTCCTGTCTAAAGACGCTTCCCATGTTCGATACTTCCACCTCTACGTTCCAAATGATAGGTAAGACTCCTTTTCAAGCCGTTGCGCAGTAGTTTTGCATCGTGATCCCGTTCCACAGTCAGCTTGTGTGCTGGTTGTGTTGCAGATCCCTGAATGTGGACATGGAGTGGCTTTATGGAGCCAGCGAAAGCAGCAACATGGAGGTGGACATTGGATACCTGCCTCAGGTGCTGCAGTACTGGTGACACGTGTTACCATTCATTTCTGTTTTTCAGTTTGTCTAGTCACGAAATACACTTTCTGAGACATCCCTGAACATCGGAAGTTTTCTATCCAGATGGAGCTGCAATCCACAGGCCCCTCTACTCCGTCCATCATCCTGGATGAGGAGGGAAACATCATCGATAGAAGAGACAGCAGCAGTGAGCCCATTCAGTTTGTGTTTGAGGAAATACACTGGTCCTCAGAGATCAGCCGGGAAGAAGCTGCTCGCCATCTGGAGGTCACCTTCTACCCCTTTAAGAAGGTGACCACCGTGGATTTAGAGGATGCCATTAGTGGATTCTCAGTGATGTGAGAAACACGTGTGTTTCTTTGCAGGTACCATACTTTCCCTTTCCAGAAGCTTTCAAGAAAGCTGAGGCAGAGAAGAAGTTGGTGCATTCCATTCTCCTTTGGGGAGCTCTAGACGATCAGTCCTGCTGAGGTGAGAGGATTCATGAGACAAATAACTTTAAATTGAGTTTCTGGCTGCTCCGTTTAGGAATTTTTCCACTTCATAAATGACCTAATGTGATGTTTTCTTTTAGTTCTCCAATCTTACAGCCATATAGTAAACTCAATACGCAGTAAATGGCAGATTCTTACAAATGAGATACTTTAAAAAAAGATACTTCCAAAGCTTTGAAATAAAAAATTCAGTGGATCAATTGATTTACATTGTTTAGAAAAACTTCAGAGTTTAGAAAACTGAGATTAAGCTTACTTGAAAGTTGTAAAAAGTAAGAAAGAAATACAAAAAAAACGTAAAAAAAAAAACAAAATAAAAAATTCATACATGGGTAGATGAAGTGTATCCCATGTTGTACTTAAAAAAAAAAAATATGGTTCAATCCATTGTCATCTCTGCAGGTTCAGGGCGAACTCTCCGGGAGACGGTCCTGGAAAGTTCGCCCATCCTGGCTCTGCTTAACCAGAGCTTCATCAGCAGCTGGTCTCTGGTCAAAGAGCTGGAAAACATGCAGGTGAGCAACAGCAATCACAGAAGATTCAAAGGTCACCTTAAAGGGGGAAAGAAACTTGTGTTTTTAACATGTTCTAGTAGCATTTTTCTGATGATGGACAATTATGCCTAAAATATATATAAAATATTTCTTTATTTGAATTGTAAAAACATGTTGCTGAAAAAAGTGAATTTGTGATGTAGAAAATATGCTTGGGCTACAAGTTTCCTGCTCTGAGCTCTCAGCAACGGGGAAGGGAAGTGGGCGGGGTCGCTCTGCACCAACAGTCCCGCCTACAACTCAGAGGCAGATTTCTATTGAACACCTGCCGCTCTGCAGAAACTCTGTCCTTGAAAAGGACAGGTTTTTGATTTTGCCTAAAAACAGCATAATCATAATATTTAAAAAAAACACTTTGAAAATAGATCAAAAGGTGATCAGAGTGGGTCTTTAAATAGATCTAATAAATGAATGTAATGTTTTTTATTTTGTTATTAGGCTGATGTGCAGCATCCAGAGTTAGGCGAAAAGGCTCGCTTACACCTGGAAAAGTACAGTTTTCCTGTGGAGATGATAGTGGCACTGCCCAACGGAACCATTGTAAGCATGTCTTAAAATGTTAAACTGTAACTTTACCGTACAGTAATGCCTAGCCCATCAATCAAATTGAGCACAAACAATTACCTGATTGTTATAACTGTTCTAATAAATGCTTATAATTTATCACAAAAACATCTCCAAACAATCTCCAGTTGGATCTTAAGTCTACATTTACTTTTCTATCATATCAACTGCCATCCTGTTGCTATTTGGGGATAAAAAGCTGCGTCTTTGTTTAGGTGCACCACATCAATGCAAACTACTTTCTGGATCAAACTGCGATGAAACCGGAGGAAGAAGGCGCGACTGTCAGCTTCTCAGCTGGGTTTGAGGACCCATCAACCTCAACTTACATCAATTTCCTGAAGGAGGGGCTCCAGAAAGCAAAGGAGTACACGGCACAGTAACTCGCTAGAGGACGTAATGATGGTGCCTTTGAATGTCTGTGTTGGCAGCTGGAAAATGGATTTAGTATTCTCTTTACTATTTAATTTAACATTTTTTATGCAGTTTTTGGATTAAAAACTTTATTTCTGGTCGCTGCTTTGAATAAAAATATATAAACCTGGTAATCCCCATTAGAGTTGAGCACAAATCCTACCTGATGTCCTTTAATTTCTTTACAATGGTGGTTTTACATGAGCAATAGTTAACGGTGAGTCTTCAAGCTGCCGAGTCATCCAGAGTCGGAGCGCTGTTCGTTTCCTCCAGCTACGTTTCTGCAGTCTGTGAAGTCTTGGCCTGAAAGCTCCATCCGAGCCGGGCGAAGCCTGATGTCATTGCTGAGGCGTCTGAAAGGAAACTCCCCGCTCTGACTTGTGACAAAAGCAGAAGGAAAACTGAAATGGACTGCTCATTTATCTTTGTGTACTTAGAAATGTTTTAATCTGAAATTCAAAAGATGTGACCATAACAAAGAGCACTGTTTTGTCATGTCAAGCATGATAAACAGATGGGCATATGTCAACAAACAGCTGGTGTTTCTGGGTAAATAAAAGGATCTCCTTGACCTTTCAATGTAACACACCAATCTATTTTCTTGTATTTCCATAAAACAATGTAAAATAAGCATACAGAGATGAAGATTTGACATAAAATGCTTACTTTGAGTGACTTTTATATAAAAAGCCTTCCAATTCTGTTTTCATTTTTTCCCACTAAAGTTTTTTTTTTATTGGACTGTATTGTGTTTCTTTGCAACAATCATACAACAGTTAAAGTCTACATTGTGCTAGTTTTATTAACTAACCCACAGTTTTGTACAATGCAAGCAAAGTCAGTCAGAGCAGAAGCATCTACAGCAGCAGAATGACAAAACCCTGTGAATGTAAAGTCCTTTTTATTGATTTTTACCTTCATTTGGAAACGGCTTTGGTTTCCACACACCTAAAATGGTTATGAAAGAATTTTTAAATATGGTGAGTGGTTTAGGGGAGGAGGAGATGGCTTGTGAGACAGCACGCTGTACAGAAATGCAGTGCAGACATTTCTAAATACGACTAAAAGGTAGTTTTTGGGTGCTCCTAAAGAGCTGAGCGGCAGCATGAAACTCAGAACATGCACAAACAAAAAAGGCACAAAATGTGTCTTTGTAAGGAATAATGAATAAGTTAGCAAAGTGCATACTTGTAACCAGCTCTATTATGAAATAAAGATTTGAATGCTCTATTTTTATAATATCTTAGCTCTTTTTACATCTGCAGACCTGATTTGGCTGCCAAGTCCCCACAGGAATGACTCCAGTGTTACAATTATCTACTCTGAGATCGTGATCAGTTCAAGATCCACCATTTTTTGTTAGCTCTATGTGATAACAATGACTGGAATGAGCAAATGACTGTTTTTGTTTTGTTTTTTGCTTTGTGATAAAGTCTGCGCTCACTGAAGCCAATCAGTGGCAACGAAGTCTATGAGTCAGATGAGAAGAAGTCCCCCGGTAGGCTCAGCTGAACGTCCACACCTCCAGCTCCATGATGTGGAAGTCAGCCGTTTCCGACAGGCAGCAGTTGTTAAAGGTGTAGCAGGGGCTGCTGCGCCCCACGTACAGGCTCTCATCCACCCACAGCCCAAAGTGACCACTGAGGACAGAAGCAAAGAGGGGACTTAAGACCAGGATTCGTTCTTTTACATGTTAACATTAGTGCTTTTAGATTTGATACTTTGACACACTGGACTGCTTCTGCTATCCTGCCTTTGAACAACAGGTAAGTCCCTCTCCAACCATCTTTTGATGTATTTGGTATTTTATTTATCATTTTGCAGTTTCGTTTTAACCCTTGTGCTATCCGAGGCACTTTAACATTGGGAGTTGGGTCATCTAGACCCACTAGACAGTGCGCTGAACCTTTTTTCTTCAATGATTTGTGATCTTCACTGGTGTCCATGGATTACATGAAATCTTTCCACCTTTATCCACCTTTGTCATGGTAGGGAAAACACGTCAAGGCAAGGGTGGGGTCATCTAAGATAGCACAAGGCAGAGCAGCAGTAGTTCCTTGTAAATTTGCCTCCGAGTTGTGGGCGGGACCATTAGCGGAGAGCAACCCCGCCCCCTTTCCCTCCAAGTCGCTGAGATCTCTCTGTTCACATGCTCACCCGCTAGCCCCTCATACCCCCCAACCTAACATTACCGGTGCAACAAAAAAAACATTTTCAGAACTGACGGCATTTACTGAATGTCTTAGATGTTTAAAACTGCCCCTCTTTAACAGGACCTGCCATCACATAACGTCCCAGCCTCTTTAAAACCCCATTTATTTGAGATGTCTTGAGTTTGAGTTTAATTTTTATCGGTTTGATTTTTACATTATATTTATGTAATAAATCAGTTTGGGTTGTATAGGTAGGTTTAAGCTATTTCTAAATTTTCTGTCAATCATGCTTCTATCACTCTTAGAATATATCCTAAATATGTTTAACCTTCTTCTTAATCAACATCAAATACATTAGGAATGAATTGTAAAAAAACAGAATTACCTGCCTCCACCAATAGCAAAGCAGTCCAAGTCTCCTTTGATGAAAAATGAGTTTTCTCCAGTCCATTTGAAACACTAAAAAAACAGAAGAATCACAAAGTTCCGATCAGTTATCCAAACATAGTAATCTTCTTTTAATCGACCCCTTCAGAAATTAAATATTAATAAATCAAAAATATTGTAGAGTCATTTCAGCTCAAACCCAAAACATTTAAAGAAAACATCAGAACTTTAAGACAAACCACAAAGGTTTTACTGCCTGACTAAAAAACGAAATTAATTTTTTCTTTTGATGACTGATTGGAGGAGGATGTTCTGCAATGCAGTTTTTTCAATTTAAAAAGCTCTTCATCGCTCTTTTTCATCATATCTGCAATAGGCTGAAAAAAATTACAAATTACAGCTATTCTTGCCACATGTCTGTGAGACACAGAACACACTATTTTTAGTGTTTCTGCTCTGGTTTCTGCAGAACTCCAAATCCATCTGCTCTTTATCCATGGTGTCAAATCTTCTGTGAAAACGTTCTTCAGAACATCCACCTGAATATCTTCCAACCACTGCGAACTAACGAATTACCTCTTTTTGATAAATACAGAGAACATTTGTGGCTTTTCAATCATACCAAATGTGAAGGGTGGGGCTCTGAGCTTTGTGGTTTATGTTGGATTTTTGGTGGACTGGACAAATGTTTTCTTTTTTTCTTGAGGTTAAGTTGGGCTTTTGGTTTCAAAATGAGCTACTAACCAATACAAAACCAACTTTTCCTTAATTTCTATGGTTACAAAAAATAACAATACAAAGCAGTTTATCCTCTATTATTAAACTGTACAACCTATACCGTGTTGTTACCTTGAAGCGGGGGTGCAGCATGAAGAGAAACGTCTCTCCTGTGCCGTAGAAAGTCTCGCTGGGTCTCAGTGGGTGAGACAGGAAGGCCCCGAAAATCTGAGATGAGAAGTAATGAATAAAACAAGGCAACTAAAACAGGATGGATATGAAAGCACAATGCACAATAGTTTACCTCATCAAGAGAATCTTTGATGACTATCAGCACAGGAGAGTCTATTGCTCCCAGTTTTCTGTAGAGGGACTTGAGGCTGGCGCCGTGAAGAGACGTGCTGTAGGTCAGCTGCCATGAATGACCCACCGTTCGAGCTGGCAGCTCCTTATTCAGCTAGCAAAGAAGAAATGAAAACAATTAGACGCCCCCAGCCCCCGCATGTCAGGATGAACAAACATCAGGTTAAGTTGGGAAATAAGTAACTTCCGCACTAAACTGAAGAAAAAAACAACAGACCAAACTGGCAGATTGATGTTTAAATTTCTTATTTGATAGAGTACGCTTGACATCTGACTTCAATCTGAACGCTTTCACATATAATCTTGGCCGTAGCGGAGTCTTAACCGAGGGATATTTCATTTCTCACTTTCATGGTTATGTTTAAATTACAGTTCCTCTTTTTGAAGAGTCTAAAAATGAGTAAAACCTCGTCAGGTTGGGGACACACTCACACCAAAAAACACAACAAAACTTTCTGCATCAGACTAAACAGCCAATAGTTTAATATGCAGGAACAGTTCAAGGAGAAAATCGTTTTCCATTTATACTCTTAAACTAACATTTCCTCTTTTGATGCAGTCAAAAGAACTTTTGGTTGAAAACATATTTGCATCTGCTGTTGAAAGAAATTTCTCAAGGCTACATTGTTAACTTTTCCTTGTTTGTAACAAACAAGTCAACATTTCTTAAATTGTTTTTAAGAACGTAAATTTTCAGAAAGAAATTATTCCAAAAAAATACGTATTCCTTAGTGTTTTCAGTTATTACGGTAATTGCATCACTGGTCACACCAAAGGCCTTTATTTCTGAATATTGTCTGATATTAAAATTAAGTACAGACAATGAAAACTAGCCTCTTTTTTTTAGTAAAAACACTTTTAATAATATTTTTCTATTATTGCTTTTATATTTGATTTTATATATTATAGTTTTATATTTTATTTTATAGAAAAGATAAGTAAAAAAAAGAAACAAAAATGTTTCTAAAATAAACAGTAACGCCCTACTTGTTTTTTTTGTTTTTTTTTTCCCATTTGTGTACATATTTAAAATATCATTCTACCTTTATTTTTGAAGGAGCAAAAAAATCAAAGGAAAAATCAACTTTAACTGTTCACGTGATCCATAAAATAAAAACTATTATATATTTTTTCTCATGTAATGATTTTTCACAAGTCAAAAATGAAGGATTTATAGGGAACAGCTTAAGATTTTAGGGAAAACTGAATTTTTAAAATTGTTCTTGTCCTAAAAAGCTTGTTTTCACAAAGAATTTCATGATAAAAGTTGCAAAACTATATAAATACACCCATAGTGGAAATGTATGTGATATATGCATGATTCTAAAGCTATTTAAAATGGTGCCACCTACTTCTCTGACATGAGACTCCTCTAAAATCTGGCTTCTTTCCACAACTAAACTGAGCCCATCAGGTTCCTTTTCACTGGCCAGGATCTGCTTGTCCTTACTGTCCTCCATCTTCAGCACCATCTGCCAAAACAAAAGTAGAAATCATCCACAGGCGAGTGTGTTCGGCTTTAAAAGGACCCCTCCGGTGACCTGCGACCTGCTGCTCGATTCTCCTGTGGGACCGTCATGAACCTGCTCACCTCCCAATCATCAGCAGAGCTGCAGCGCCTCTGGAACACCGCTTCCTCCTCATCTCCCTCTCTGCCTTCGATCAGTACAAAGCCTTCTTCGTCATGGTCCGCCTCTCCCTCCTCCTCTCCGTCAATGATGCACAAGTCTGGCCGGCAGCGCTTCAGGTAGGCGTGCAGTTCGTCGGAGCTGCATCAGAAGAAATTATTGAACTGACAAACGGCTGAGAAAGAGGACACTGCTGCATGCAAACCCCCTCCCAGTGGTTATTGTGCACTTTGGAGCGCAATCGCAGAAGTAAATAAGTTATTTTTGGAAAAGGATTTTTCCGTCTCGTACCAAAACTTTACCATTAAAGAAAGTTTTGCCTTAAACAAGTTGGAGGAGAATCACAAACTTAAAGAATCAAGAAAACACACGAAGAATGTTGTCTCATTATTAAATCATTTCTGATTATCTAAATGAATATGTAGAGGCCAAAAGGTCCATAACATGATGTGAAATATATGGTAATGAATATTAAAAAAAACTCAGGTTCATCATTCAAATATTGTCAAGCTACTAGAGTTCAAAAGCAAACAAACATTTCAAAAATGCATTCTTGGGCTTGATTGGAAGTCATCTTTCACATAGTAACTCGTGTCAAAGCAGTTTTAAAACTTTTCTGCAAGTTAAACTTAAGTTTTCTTGGTTTAATGTGTATAAGTATGCAAGTTAAGAAGTAGCAGGAGTTGTCTTTTAACCAAAGAGGTTCATTTGAGAAGAAAATAACTTTCTTCAGAGAGAAAACCATTAAAAACACTTCACATTTTGAATTTATTAGAAATCCAAGTTATTTCATGTTTTTCACTCAGTTATTTAAAAATGCTTATTATATCTAAAACCATTGCAAATCAGGTTATGGATACGATCTTCTTCCGCTCATCTAGGACCGGTTCACGGGGCAGCAGTCTAAAGAAGCCCAGATTTCCCTCGCCCCGACCACTTCCTCCAGCTCCTCCTGGGGAACCCCGAGGCGTTCTCAGGCCAGCCGAGAGACGTAGTCTCTCTAGAGTGTCCTGGGTCTTCCCGCTCCTCCCACTGAGCCATGCCTGGAACCCCTCCCCAGGGAGGCATCCTGACCAGATGCCCGAGCCTCCTCAACTGGTTCCTTCCGATGTGGAGGAGCAGCGGCTCTAATCCGAGCTCTCTCCGGGTGATCTGCTCACCCTCTCTCTAAGGGAGCAACCAGCCATGCTACGGAGGAAACTCATTTCAGCCGCTTGAATTTGGGACGTCGCTCTTTTGTTCATGACCCAGAGATCAAGACCAAAAGTGAGAAGGAAGATCGACCGGTAAATGGAGAACGTTGCTTTCTCACTTCTCTCTTCACCCCGAAAGACCGGTACAACGACCGCATAAGAGTGGACGCCGCACCGATACGGCTGTCAACCTCGTGCTCCGATCTTCCCTCACTCGTGAACCTACTTAAAGTCCTCCACCTGGGGCAGGAGCACTCCACCCACCCATCTAGTGATACCAACAATAAAGCTAAGTAATTATTTGAATATTCTGCTTTTGGTTTTACGTTTGTTGAGCTAAATGAAAGAACAATCTGACAAACGTTACAGTCTAAGGTTACTTTCGTAGGTGGAACTTAAAATATTACTATACAATAGAAAAAGGAAGTCTTTTTTGCCCATTTGGAAGTAGCGTTGATGTTTGTTTTTTATCAATAAAAGTTATTAGTCCTAAGTACGTTCTAAATTTGTTTTTAAAACATGCTAAAACATAAAAAAGTGGCAGAAATTTGAGTTTTACTTCTGTTTTTTAGCGATTTACAGCTCTAAAGAGTCCATTTCAAACATTTTAACAATAAAAAATTAACACAAAAAAAGTTAATTACTTTAAAATCTGTTCAATTTTCTTCTGTTGTCTTCTTTGTCATGATTTACCTTTCCTGTGACAGGGCGAGCCAGGCGTCCCGTCGGGTGGAGGTTTTGTCTCCTCCCAGCAGCAGACCTTCTGAACCCTTCTTCTCCACAGGCGGCTGAACCCGCAGCCGCACAAACATCACCCACCCAGATGTAGCAGCTGAAGACCTGTGAGGCACTACAGAATAAACCGACTTTCAGTGAAGGAAATAAAAGCAAAGTGATTATACGTGAATGAGAAAGTGATCCCACCTGGAGTTTGACTGTCCGCGCTGGCTTTACCTGCCTCCTCTTGACCTCCACAGCAGAGGGAGGCAGCGCTGCTCAGGACCGCCAACCCACCCACAGATTTCTCAGACAGCTCCCCGGGTGAGTTGCCATCCAACTCCTGTTCAACCTCTGCCATGTCTCTGCTTTCAGCCTCCTCTTCCTCAAACGGTTCCTCCATCAACTTTTCAGCAAAATCAGAAGGACAAGCAGACGCAGAGGCAGGAAGGGACTCTCCCACTGTTTGTTTTGGGATACTTCCTAATCGACTTTTGGCGTTTTTCAGCCTCTGGAAAACATTCTTTTCTTTTTTCCTAGAATAAAAAGAAACAGGAATTTAGCATTTTAGTCCCCTGTGTCTGTGTTGTAGTTAAGAAAATAACAGTGCATCAGTGCCCACCTCTGCTTGGTGGTGTTAAAGTGAACATGTGAACTATCGGAGAAGAAGGACACAGAAGCCAGATTATCAATGGAGCAAGAGAGAAAGTATTCCTCACAGCCATGCTCCTTCACCAACGGATGCTTCTTAAATGGGTCAAAGAAGATTTTGCTGGAGGTCACCAACAGAATACCTGAAACCACACCCTGATAAAAAAATAAAAATTCAAAAACAGCACACTTCGGCTATTAAATACAGCAAATCCAGGGTTTAGAGGAGTCTTTCCTCGTCCCACCTTTCTGTCAGTGATGTGGCGGCCGAACAGTTTAAGGTACGACATGGCCTCTGGGCCCTCCCCCTCACACAACTCTGGGGGTAGAGCGAGTAAGCAGAGCTGTCCATCAGGCAGAGGGACCGCCTCCACATCCTGTCCATGCCAGAGATAAGAGAAAAATATGACCTCCTAGTAAGAACTTTACTTGTCTTTCAATCTGGGATTTGATTTGTCCTTTCTGTGCACTAAAAGTCTGCAAATCAGTTTCAATCATTTCCATGGGAACGCCATTACTTGATTGCCTTTATTTAATCTTGTACCTAAAATTTAGTCTCATTTTTACAAATAAAACTCTCATCAGGGTTAAAAAACAGGATGCTTGCTTTTTATTCATCAAACTTTTAATGCTCTTGTTTTGATGCAGTAAAGCCTTAAATTTTACTTGTGATTTAAAAAATGATATATTTTATTTTCTGAAATTCAAAAAAAAGAAAGAAGGTGTTTTGGAAGGTGTTTCTGTTTCATTTTGGTTGAAAAATACATTTTTAGTGAAATAAAGTGTTAAATCTCAACATAAATATTAGCTAATACCTACAATCATTATCATATGTTCATGATGAGGCAACATTTCAAAGACATCAAAGTGACTACAATATTTTCCACATACCAGAAGTTTGTCATAATCTGCCTCTTGGGACGGCGAGTGGGGCTGAGCGGTAAGCGAAACAAAGCAGTCGTGGTCGGCGTCCGCCTCCGGCTTGTCCTGATGTCCGGAGTGCGGTTCTGGCTGAGATCCACCTCCGGAGGTTTTGTTTAGTCCCTTAGCGATAAGCTGCTTCAAAACAGAAGCCATGAAACAATCAGCTCTGACACCGATGTGGAGTCACTGTTCAACATGAGACACTTCCTCTTCTGCCGGCCCGCTCGTTCCCCTCCTCTCTTTGTTTACAGTCACTCCATGAGACCTGAGGGCCGTACATGTGAGGCTGAACATGTGGGTTTGGTTTTAAAGCTTCTGAAACACGATGGTGAAAGAGGATGAAATTGTCCTTTCTGATGAATCTCGCGCTTACAAAAGAGGCGTGTAAAAAGGGTCTACGTTTAAAGCACATGTGTCAAACTCCAAACTGCCAAATGTGGCCCTCCATGTCATTTTATGTGGCCCGCGAAAGCATAAAAGTTTTTAATTTCTTAAAATAAAAAATAAAAAATAGTGTGTATTTATTCATATCTAGGGGGAATTGGACTTGAAATATTGGATTGGGCAACAATACATTAGGACTTAAACACTGTCTATATAACCTAACCTGACACAATCAAATTTAAAAGGATTTATGCTAGAGTAACAAGCAAACATTTGTTTTCTATGCAACTGTAATTCTCACTTTAAAAAGTTATAATAAATAAATAATGAGTTATTTAACATACAGGAGTAGTTAGTTATTTTTCATTACATTTAGTTACATGTATAAATTACATCCGGCCCTTTGAGGACAGCTGGTAAAGTGATGTGGCCCTCGGTGAAAATGAGTTTGACACCCCTGGTTTAAAGAAATAGCTGGCCTCACCTCTGGAGTCATGAAGGTCGCAGATGAGTCGTGTTGTGTCTGAGAAGCCGCGAGGCCCATGCCCTCTGCTGCTGAAGGTGCTGCGTCATTAGACTCGGATGCAACACTGAACACTGTGTTTTCCGGGAATCCCTACATTCATATATGCAAAAAAAACAAACAAACAAAAGTTTGCATGATTTTTAAAACAAACAGATCTTCAGTCCTGATGGCTCCAAGCAGAAAACACACAGCAAAAACAGAAATAAGTCAAACATTCTACAGTTTAGTTCAGTGGCAGTTAATAAGTAAGCAAGAAGAAATCTGCCAGTTGGGTTAGAAAAGTAGTCTCACCAAGAATTCATATTTCAAGAAAAATGCTCAAGTGAGACAAATTTACTCAAACTATGATTATTTTGCAGTTAAAAACTTTTTTGATAAGATTTTTTTTTTTTTTTTGCAAGACAAAAAAATAAGACAATTCTTCTTGTAAAAATAATCTTTTTACTTTCTCAAGATTCAGATTTTGGAGTGCATCAACAACAGTTAACATCTCCAAATCTCAGACTTTGAGAGCGTTATCTTGGTTGACAGAGTTTCTCTGTGGCTCTGGATTAAACCAAAAGACCCAACTGTGGGAGAAACGCTTCCTAAGTCCTCGCAGTAAGCTTCTGAGTTTGCTTACAGGGTCCTATTTGGGGGATATAGTTTCTTAAATCTTGTAAAAATCCTTAGGGATACTCAAAGGTATTTCAAAAAACCATTATTCTGAAGCTCAAGCCAGGATAGTCCAGAAAACATACATTGTTTGAGCTTGGAGAGACATTAGAAAAACTTTGCAAATGATTTAGTTTGGTCCGTTATCATGCGGCAGTCTTCAGAGCTCACCAGGGTTTGGTTTAATTTATGGGTTTGTTTATTGGCTTTCTTTCTAAATAGAAGACACCCTGTGTCACACAGGATCATGTCAACACTGAAAATATAGTAGTAGGAAGTGTAAAATCAGCAGTGGCATAAAAAAACAACTAAAAATGAACCATTTATTTTACAGTTTTTGGCCTGAATTTTGTAAAACTAACTAACCCAAATTCAATCAGAGATAATAAGTGACACGTACCGTATTTTCCTAACTATAAGGCACACTTAAAATCCTTCAATTTATTCAAAATAGAAAATATAGTTTTTAATCTGATGTGCCTTAATTCTGGCTATGTTTACTGACCTCCAGTGGATTTTCTGTGGTTAACGGTGCACAAAAGTCTGTCAAAATGTTTAACTTCGTCTCGTGATACGTACTGTCCTTCAACTGTTTGTGAATGAGTTTACTTTTGCTTTTACTTAACTACTTACTTACTTTTTATTTTACAGTTACTTCTTTAAATTAAAAACTTTTTTTTTAAACCAGGGATGAGGAGTAAAAGAGCCACATGTAGCTGCGGAGCCTCAGGTTTCCGATTCCTGCTTCAAACAATAACGTATCTGTCCATGGGCAAAAAATAAGGGGGAAATAAACCACATGACAAATAACAGGAAAGCCTACAATTAGTAGCTTCACCTCATGGCAGTCCTAGATGACAAATATTATCTTTCTTGAAAATATCTGAACTTTAACACAGTTTGGTGATGTCAAAAGTATTGGATTTTACCCAAAAAGGACATTTTTACAGTCAAAGCAGTTTATTGTTGAATTTTAAAAAGGCAGCTTACAGATTACCTTGGTAAAAAAAAACTTCTAAAGGTCTTCTCTTTGCAGCTGTATTTGTTGCAGAATTTCTTTAACACACTCTTCCCATGGTATCAAAGCATACACTCTGAACCTTGAACACTCCCTGTCAAACTCTTTTAAGGCCATAAACTGCAACACCAACATAAGAGATCTCCCCAGCAACCCTAATCAGGCGTTACATAAATGCCGCAGGCTCACAAGCACTCCCGTCCAAAACTGAATGGTGTCGCTCACCCTGCTGCTCAGGCGGTCACGTGACGGTCCACCTGCAGGCTCCTTTGCTACTGCAGAGCTGCTGAAGTCCCATGAAGTCCCTATAAAAGAGAAAAACAGAAAAAGAAATTCTGTGGAGAACAAGGACAATTGTCATGTGATCTAGCTCATGCCGCACATGCCTCTCCATATGAAAATAACTTCATGCAAAGACATAAAACTGCAAAGAAGTTTCAAATGATATGCAAATTCAACAGCCTGCAGGTACCAAACCCCACTGGATCACCTTGCAGGTAGTACTGCCGCAGCTTTGGGTTTCTGATGTGGGGGATGTGGTCGAGAGGCCGCGTCAGAACGGGCTGGTTCTGGAGCTGGTTCTGGAGCTGGCCGTTAGCGGCCGCCTCCTGCATTGTCTTCCAGGGGGGCTTTGCAAACTGTGGAGGCTGGGAAACGCCAGCAGGCAGCTTGGATCCCAACCTGAAAGACATAAAAATACTTTCAATCCTGTAAAACTGCACTAGTTTTACAAGAATTTCTATGCACCGTTTACCAAAAAACCGTCCGAGTCTAATCTAATTGTCTAAATTCACTGTCAGACCCACTCCGATCCTCTTTTGATCTATTGTAAAAGTGTTCAAAGTGGTCTTTTAACTACGATTTCTCCTTTTTTAGACCAAATCCAAAAACCTGTGTCATTTTCTAGGAGATTGTTTCTGCAGAGCAGCGGAACAACCCCGCCTCCCTTCCCTCCTGGTTGCAGAGAGCTCTCTGTTTACACTCTCTCCCACTAGTTTACAGCTCCTCACACCCCCAAACCTAAAATTACCGGATGAATCTATTTGTCTGCAAGTGGATGCATCACAGTGAATATTCTATTGGTTGATTATATTAAAAAAAAAAGCAAAGCAAGAGAAGTTTTAAAGTTTTAGGTTTCTGGATTAGTTTGACCCAAGACATAACTAGAGGGATAAACGGTGTTTGACATTTGTTGTTTTTTTGTGGCTAATTTGTTGAGGGTTTTTTTAATTCTATTTTTTATTTTATCTTTTTAGAAAAAAAAAAGAGGAAAATATTCTACATCTCATTCAATCATTCCTCTTATTATGAAGCCAAAATAATATTTTTCCAAACTGGTTGAGACATTGGTTCCACCAATAAGAAGCTGCTGTTGAATGAAGAAGACAAAGAAGAAGGACGGTGGCCCTTGAGGCCAAAGTTCGACATTTCCGGGGGAAAAAAATCACCTGATGTGAGTTTTCATGGGGGTGAGACAACAATCCAGGGATTCTACTTTAATTTTATAACTGTGAAATTAATTATCATTTTAAATCTTAGGTGATGTCTACTAAAATTGAAACAAATTTGTCTAAAATAACACACTTTTTTTTTACAAAAAGGGTCATTGTAGCAAATAATATTTTCCAGACTTCTCTCTGTTAGAAACCTGAGTTAAGAGTTACATAACTCTTTAATTGTAATTTAAGGTTATTTAAAATGTTTATGTTTTTTTATTGAAGCAGCCAAACAATAGATTGTATTCCTTTTTAGCAGCTTTGACTCTTTATGCAAAAAATAGGTGAATAATGAAGACTTGAAAAGCTTTCAGAATTACCTGAAACATATATTTTGACTGAAGTAGATGTCCTAATGCGGACCTATGGTGTTTACTCAGCTACAATTGTTGTTGTTGTTTTTTCTTTTTTTAATTTCCTTTTTTAAAATCATTTATTCTTTAAATTAGGGGAAGCATTAGTTGTCAGAAAGGAATATTTTGCTTTATTCAATGTTTTTGAATATTTCAAAGAATAAGAAGTTTCTTTTTTGAGTCTCTCGTAGAGATGAAGTGCTGTGCAATTTTATTCTGTTCTTTTGGCACATTTCTGTAAAATTGCACTAAAATTCCACAGAAATGACTAGAAAGGTTATTTTTGAATACACTTTATTTAGTGAATAGTTTTCAGTCTCATTTGAATGGTCTCTAGAGAAGTTTAAACAACATCTGTACAGCTGTTTTACTGACAGGCAGTCGAAAAGAGATGTGTACATTTTGAAACACCCCAAAAAAATTGTTTTTGACACAAAGTTAGGGAGAAAACCTAATTCTATCGACATATTTTAAAAAAATTGATTAACTGCTTCTTTTGGCACAATATCAATAATTTTTAAAATTTTCCTGCTTTTTGCATTTCTCGTTAAAAATGTAATTATTTATTTGATTCAGTTTAGTTTTTTTTCTATTGCATCCTCACAATTAAAGTTGTCTCACAGCAAAACACAAAAGGTCAAAAACATAAACCCAAGACTAATCCATTACTGCTATAATCCAATTCAATCCAGATTATTTCATTAAAGCTAAACTGTCTTAACGGTGTACAAACAATAGCCTATATAAGTGATTGCTTCATAGGGTATAGTGTAATCCCTATAATACTCAAGCAATGGGTGACATGGTGACATTCAAAGTCTCCTGCTGCACCTGGTAGTTGAGAATTTACACACTAACCTGGTTTCATTTGGTTACCAATGCTGTGTAGAACAGTATTTGTGCCAGAAAAAGAAGACTCAACACTTTTAAGTGTTTTTTAGGATGCATTTTCCTGATAGGAAAGTACTTGATGTGTGAATAATCAAATGGAGCAATGCCCGCCGTCTGCTCTGTGTTATTTATAGAGGAGTGGGAGTCGTCTGTCCAATGAGGAGCCACAGTTCCATGGAAGGCTGTTCTGCTTTCACCCACATGATGCTCAGATTATTATTGTCATTCAGCAGTGGAAACAGCTCATAAAAAGTTTATTACAAATACTTCTAGAATTGCTCGTTAGAGGTTTCCTAATGTATCTTGTTAAAGATTCTGAACAGTAGGTAAAGTGAGAGGGAAAATGCTTGACGGTTTTGCTTGTTTTCCGACGTGTTAAGAAGCCTGACCTGCTTTTCACGTTGCAGAAGTAGCTGGTCCTGGACTTGTTCCTCTGCGACTCAAGGTACACGGCTCCTAAAGCCTCTGGCCTCCTCACAAATTGAGCCATTCTCGGTTTTTCGTCACTGCGCCGGCGCCAGGAGATGCAATGGGACGAGGGAACGTGACGGCACCCTTCCTTCCTCGATCTCCATCCCTGATCTGTGTTCTCGGTCACAGCACCTACAGAGACAGAGATGTGGACAGAAACATTCATCTGATCCAGGACGTTGGGGGGGGGGCATGACCCTATCTAATGGAACTTTTTTGTTGTATAACCTTACAGTCAGTATGAGCTATTGCACCATTTTCCTAATATTTCACAGAAATATACTAATTTAGCATAGAATATTGTATGGCAGCAGTACAATTTCCCCTAGCAATACTGAATTAATGTCATTTTAAAACAATATTAGCAGTGCTATAACGTTAAATTTATAATACATCCATTTACATGAACAAAAAATAAATATGTTTGGCTGGAATAGCTTACATTGTTGTCATTGTGCTATTCATGATCATACCAAAATACCTGGGTCATGCCATGGGTGCAGATTTGAATAACTGGGTTAGCTTAGAAGAGGCCCTGTTAGCTTTAACCTTGTAAATAAGCTCTAAAAACCCATTATTCTGTTTAAAAAAATATCTATATTCCTTAAATGATGATGGTCTATAGTTAACATCTGAAGAAAGCATTTTAAGCGACATCATCACAGAATCGAGACAGCTAACGGAAACACATCGTGACATCGGCAGCAAATGACAGAGAGATGAGGGACAAGCGGGGAGCAACCTGCGCGGAGGGTTTGCTGACCTTTGTCTTGCCCGTGGATAGAGACGAGTGTCGGTCACATGCGCGTGTTTTCAAAATACAGCGGTGTTGTGGTTGTGGTAGCTCCGCAGACACAGGAACATGATTAATATTGAAGCTCCGCCCCGCGCTCACCTCGCAGTAAAGAAGCTGGTGGTGGGTCAGATGGTTCCGGCCTCCACTCCGCCAAAGAGGAACTGACGAAAGCGGAAGTGGATGACAGGGTCTTATCTTGTATCTTGAGCTTTGAGAAAACTAAATCACAAAAAAGCAATAAAAACGAAACTTTTGAACGTTATTTACTTGTTTACCCGTCTAATAATATAGCATTATAATTTCAGTACTAAACATGTATAATAATTGTGATCGATTGGACAGTTAAATGGAACCCTGATATATCAAACCTATCAAACATAATTTAGTCTGGATCTTACTCTATATTAAGATTCCCTGTGGTTTTTATGCCACATTCCATATTTCTGCACACACTCTATTTGGACTACTGTGATTCCAATGGTATCACCCGTTTTGCATGACTCCATGCCATTTCTGTTGAACATGTAATGCAAATTAAACAGGATTGTTTGTCAATGTTGCAAAACTGCTTGAAGGTTAAAAAAAGTGTCAGTATGGACGAGCGTGTGGGTTTGATGTGAGAACTTGTAAAGAAAGAATGTGAGAACTTGCACACCAAAAATCTGCATCTGTGTATACAAATCTGCTGTAAAGTTTGACAAACAAAATCCCAATTGACAAACTACCATTTTCATGTGTTCATTTACAGTCACACAACTTGAAATTGGCGATTACAACGGCGACCTCATTTTATTTTGGTTTAAGGAATCAGTTCTTAAAAAATTCAGTTTGTGCTCAGACTTTGCTGCAGACAGTAGAAAAGCCACTTGAGAGATTTATTTGCCAAGTTTATGAAGGAAGCTATTCAGACCTGAAAGGTAAGTTTAGAGCTTTTTTCTTTCTCTAGTTTCTCCTTTTTGTTTTTAAACTTTTCTTTATTATGAATATGGTCGTTTCTGTGCATTTAGCTCAGATAATATAAGCATCCACTCCAGATACATTTTGTCGTTATCTTGATAATATTACACATTAACTTGATGATCTCAATTTTACACATCAGGTTGTACATCAATAAGTTCAAGAGCTGTTCAAGAACGTTTGCATTTTAATGTGGATGAAAATAGTTGTAAAAATGAGAAACGTTTGCCAATTCTGTACTTTTCTTCACTTTTGCATGTCAGACTTTACAGATGTTTCCAGTTCCTCCTTATCTTCAGGACAGCAACTACTGCTGGAGGCTGGGGAGGAAGGTAAATAAACATCTGCTGTTGAGAAAAGGGCAGAAATGATGCTAAATGTTACTAATCAAGTCCCATAATCTCCACGTTATTGACTGGATCTTACCGTAGGTTAGTGCATATTAGATCTTTAGGATTTCTCTGTAAGACCAGCTGTGTTTTAATGACTGCAGGTTAAAATGTCAATGAAAGATTATTGTCTCATTTCTTAGCACAAGTTTATGCAAATCAAGTCGTGTTTGTGGTCTTTCTCTAGTTCCGTGTTCTGCTGGCAGTTGAGCCTGCAGGCGTTTGTTACTCTGCAGTTTTTCTGCATCTTTTGTTTTTCAAATAACACATACTGAAAATCAAAGTCAATTATAGAAATTGTCACAGACATTGTTTAATGGGTTAAACAAACAGAAATATCTTTTCGCATTGAAAATCGCCCCCAGTGATGAAGGTAGTGTTACAAAAAGAAACGTTGTTTATACGTTCCGCCTTTTTTTGAAGGAGCCATTGCAATTTTTTTTAACCAATTTGTGAAATGTTTAAAGAAATGTCTGGTTTTTAAAAAATGTACTTGTGTATTTTTTAAGTTAAAGAATAATTATTATTTATTGTATTAAAAAAAAAAGCTTAACCTTTTTGTTAATAAGAGCTATTGAGCATTTTGACTAAATTTGATCCATATTTAAATAAAAGAAATTCTTGAAAATAAACAAAGTGAATTTATGGCATAATCTTTGCTGTAGTAGGACAATAGGGTCACGATTAGTCAGTACAGAAAATTTGGTGACAATAGCTTCAGTATCTGGGCGGCCGTGGTGCAGCGGTAGGGCGGTCGACCCATGTTCGTAATATTACATTATTATTCCCGCCTTACACACCCATGTGTCGAATTGTCCTTGGGCAAGACACTGAACCCCACCTTGCCTCTGGTGGAAGGATGGCGCCAGTGTTCGGCAGCTGAGCCGCCACCATTGTGTGAATGTGTGTGTGAATGTGTGTGTGACTGTAAAGTGCTTTGGGCCTTATAGGTAGAAAAGCACTATATAAGTATACACCATTTACCATCTTCACAACTATTGAGCACCTTTATTATGATTCATATGTCTATTAAAATTTGAAAAACTATGTACAAATAAAGAAAGATGGAATTTCTAACAAAATATTGATTGTAGCATGAATATGATGATGAGTCTTCATTACCAGCTCATATAAATGTAGACATTTAATCATTTTTGAGAGATTATTGATTTTTACAAAAATGGTCTTTGCTCTGAGCTTGCACTTTGTTGACGGTCCCTTGGCAGCCGTGTCGCCGTGTCTGCATTAACAACTCGAAGAGAGCAATTCTCATTACAAGGCAGAAAAAGCAATCTTTTGAAATGCATTTGTAGTTCACTCCATGTCTTCTTCCTCTTTCGGCTTTTTCCCATCAGGGGTTGCCACAGCGAACAAGTCGCATTGGTAAACTTGGCAATGTTTTACGCCGGATGCCCTTCCTGACGCAACCTTCTCAAGGCAACTGGGCTTGGGACCGGCACAGAGAGCAGCCTGGATTTGAACCCTGGTTTCACGGACGGAAGGCGCCGCAAACTAGCACGAGCTAAACCGGCTCTCTTGGAGTTCACTCCATGTGTTAATTCAAAATGATTGATATACTTGCTGTCACATTTGAACGTTTATCAGAAGAGTTATTGAGGTTTGAAGTCAGAATTTGTGAAGACCTTTCCAACTTTACTGAGTCTTCTGAGTCCTGTACTCTGATTGATTGACCTCCCCCTCCTCTGACCCCCCTCTTCCTTGTTCCATTATCGGAGAAACAAATCAGTTTTGGCACAAATGTCTTGGAAGCAATGTGTAGCAAAAGTCCTAGCGCAGTTTTAGCGCTCGTAAATCGCGTCAGCAAATTCGTTGTAATCGCCGGTTTGACGTTGTAACTCTAAATGAACACATGGAAATTGTAGTTTGTCAGTTTGGGTTTCATTTCTCAAACTTTACAGCATAAGAGTTTTACACACAGATGCAAATTTTTGGTGCGCAAATTCTCACATTCTTTTTTACAAGTTCTCCAATCAAATCTACAAGCTCTTCGTTCATTTACATACATTTTTACCTTCATATTTTGACTCCATTTTGCTTGTCACAATCGCTAGAGGGCGCCATTGGGAACATTGTTTTCTGTTGTGTCAGTGACGTAACCCAGGGAGCCAATCAGATCTGAGGACAGGGAGACACAGGTTTCCGGCCTAATGAACAACATTGAAAGACAAGGAGCAGAAGTGAAAAATCCCTAAACCGGTAACTGCTTCGAGCTTTACGGTATAACTTTAATGTAAGTTGAATTACTATTGTATTTTCTAAAGTTAGTAAGATGAATAGACGCTGGTTATTTATTTCAGCAGTGGGTCAAAGCAAACGGTTGTTGCTGTTGGTGCAGCTAAAGCTAAACCTTCTGTGTTTAAACGCCTATTTTAAGCTAACCACCGGCTGTTGCGACCGAAAGACAGCATTTAATAAAAATACAATATGTATTTGTATGTCTGTATGAAAGAATATTGATCTTTTATTGTGAAAGCTTTAACGATGTCCGACTGTGACTGTGTGTCCAATAAGTTAACCTGCGTCTTAGGTCGGCTAGCCTCTTTAGCCGACATTATCTTGACTATTGATTTATTTCGAGGATATCAAAGCAGAAATAGTATTTTAGGTTCGTTGGTGCCATATTTACAAGAAAAAGTTTAAATATAACAACGTGTTCGAGGCTTTAAGTGTCTTTGCTAACCTAACGCCGCACTTAGTATTGTCATTGTGTGCGGCATTAAATACATTATCTGAATATATGTTGTTTTAATAACTTCTATAATAATCAAAATATGTTGGCATATGGAAATCTGGAAAACTGATTTTTTTTAAAACAATGTAATACATTTCCTAAAGTTTATACAAAAATAGTTTAAATAAAAACGTGAATGCTGGGACATTTATGCTCCCATAAGCCTCCAGTGAAATTCTTTTTTACTACATGCTAAAACCTAACATGTTTTTTTATCTTGTAAACTTTTTTAAAAATAAATATACAACAACATTTGTGTATATTTTTAATATTTAAAAAGAAAAAATGGGAGAGACTTTGTGCAATCACATAAAAGGGTAGTCACTTAACAGGCATACTCGATACACTCCTTTCAACTTATACCTAAACTCATTACCGTTTTAATCCTAGGAACAAGTTCAAATACTTAACATGACATCTGCTAACTGAGCTGCTACATCTCCAGACACTACGAGCACCCAGCACTGGCGTGCAACTCTCTAACGGATGACACTGCAGCCATCAGCATGGAAACTCAAGCAGTAAGTTTGTTTTTCAACTTTCCAAAATCCATCTTAATAGCAAATACAGCTGAAGGGCACTCCATGTTTTTGTGTGTGTGTTATGCAGGAAATTATACCTATCTGGCAGAATAAGCCTCATGGATCAACTCGCAGTGTTGTGAGAAGAATAGGCTCCACTCTTCCACTCAAACCTCCACAGAGAGCATGTTTCCAGGTTGACTCAACATTCTCTGTTATTCTTGTACTGTAAATGTAGAACTCTGTGTTAGTTTTGGTATCTTACTGACTCTTTGTGACAGGAATTGCCTGGTTTGCCGTCTCTTCGCCCTGCTGACGGCCCTATGGTTCCTACACTGGCAGATATCGCTTGGATTGTTGCAGATGAGGAGGAGACATATGCCAGAGTGAGGTAAATCAGGCAAATCAGTAAAAAATAAGGGGCAAATTCCTCCTCTGACATCCATTTATATTATCATATTATATTTTCATTATATGTATAATTTAGTGGGTCCACATACAAGTAACAGAAAAAGCTATGTTTAAACCACATACTTGAAGCCTTGACAGAAGCTGGTTTTTCTGGATACTAATCTCTGTATCTGTGGTTTATTTTTCTTTTTTGTAAGGAGTGACACGCGCCCTCTGAAACACGAGTGGAGGCCCACGCCACTCCTGGTGCTCCACAGGAACTCATCTGTGCCTAACTTCCGCCGGGAGGGCAAAAGGATGGAGGGGCTCAGGAAGCCCGGCGTGACGGCTCTTAACTGTACTACAGCCCTGCAGGATGAGCTCAGCAAACTCCGAGCTCAGATCGCAAAGATTGTCGCAAACGACACAGGTTGGTAAATCCCTGTACACTGCTCCAGGAGTCAGAAATCTGCTGTCGTGATTTTTTTTTCTTTCTTTCTTTTTTTTTTTCCAAACTTGCTGTGTTATTTTAAGCATTGTTGACTCTTTTTTTATGACTCTCATGCTGTTTAGACGCTGCCCTGATTCTTCTTAAGCTCCAAAGTATTTTGCCTCAATTTGTAGGTCAGTGACTGAAGCTTACCTCTTCAGTTCTGTGCTGTGTGGTCATCAGTTTAACAGAGGCTTAATGAAAAAAGGGTCTGACCCTCAGTCTGTGTCATCTTTGTTTATGGGTAGATATAGAAAATCTTAACTAACAGTTTCTATTTTAGGCATTTTATTTAAAAAAAATCACAAAGACTGAATTTTGTGTTCCTCCACAAACTTGTAAACACTGAATTGATTCTGTGCTTTTCCCTCCTGCCTGTTTTAGGATATTCTGTTTAATACTCGCCCCTGCTGGTTTAGCATCTTCTCTGATTGGTTCTTTTCCCAGCGTGATGTGGTAGCTTACTTTTAATGAGCTTATTGTTTGCAACCGTGGCCTGGCTTCCTCCCTGTGCACAGAGAATCAGATGGGCAGGAGGATTCACCAGCACAGAGAAAAGACTTTAAACTCCATCTGCAGACTTCACCTTAGTGAGCTCAGTAAACACATAAGTGGTAACTAAACTCCTTTGAAATTGGCTCATGAGTTTTTTCTTTAAAAAAAAAGAGGGAGAAAAACACAGAAATTTGTGTCATACTGCTCTTATCTGGCCTAAACTCCTATAATCAAATTTTGCAAAGAGAAAATGCGATTAGCTGGGAGCTGTAAAGTATGACGGTTGACTGTAAATGCTTTTAACAAAAGATATGGTTGTTGTTGGAAAGCTGTTGCTTAATCTAGTTTATGCCTTAAATTTCCATTGGACACAGCTGACAAAAGCTGAAATGAGCTTGAGATTGTTTTCCCTTTTCAGCTTTGTGGACTGGCAGACTTTGTTTGTCTTTGATTCCAGGCTCCAACCCCCTGACCCCTGACCTGCTCTCGCCCGACGACACCAGCATGAGCTTCTCCATGGCGCCTTTTGAGACTGCGCCCTACCAGCCGGCGGCCATCGCTCCCGCCTCTTTCGTCATCAGCGACGTGACTGAGGAAGACGAAGACGAGGAAGAGGACAACGACAAAGACGAGGTGTCCGTAGTGTCAGAGCTGGTCCCTGACCCTCTGCCGCCGGTTTCCATGACAGCGTCAGCGACTTTCGATCTGGATCGGCCAAGCATGGACTACCAGGAGGCGGAGGAGGACACGGTGTCGCTGTCCAAGTCCACCAGTTTTGCTGATGTCATGGACATCCTGAAGGACATGAACCGAATGAAAATGAGCAAAGACAGGTAAGAGGTGCTCGAGTAAGAACGTTTACTTACCAGTAGTGAAATACTCCTCATGATATTTCTCTTTTTTTTTTTAGGTACAACCGAGGCTGCACATCTCTTCGAGAAGAGGATTCTGCCTTGTTGATTTCAGAAGCTCTGAGGAAAAAGTTTGTCCTAAAAGAAGAAGATACAGCTGCTGTGAAAAGAAAGTAGAGTGTAAGATGTGGGGCATCAAAACCCAAATCCTGCTGCTTCATGTAAGTCAAGAAAGCTGCTGGGCTTTAAATTCTTCTTTAGAAAAATAACAAAAACTTATATCCGATACCATTCTTAAAGCAAACTAGCTTTGCTTGCTGGTTTTTGCTCCTTTTTACTATAAATTCTAGGCGTTTTCTTTTTTATTGACACTCGCCTTTGAGACCTGAAGCAAAAGCCTCCACCAGAGTACAACACAGACTTATTTCTAACAGAATCAGCAGTTGCTGTGCTGCTTTTTGGGTAGATTTATTCTCTATTTCACAAAGGATTCAGATAAAAACAATAATCAGTTTTACACCTATGGCGTTTTATTTTTAAAGAAGGCTGTGAGTGAGAAACGTATGCCTCTTCTACCTTACTGATTTCTATTCTTGTTTTCTAAATAGTTTTTGAATAAACAAGTGTAACATACTTGAACCCATTTCCTGTACAGCTGAAAAGCTGTTGTGCGCACAGAAACATAGATTGTGTATGAACAAAGTGTACTGAAACTGAATCCTGTAGCCTTTATAGCTCCTTTTGTGTTTTTAACTATAGATAGCTAGACATTAAACCTGTTTTGAAACTAAAATGACCTGAAAGTTCTGGAAATTAGGTTAAAAGTTACTGGTTTTCTTGTGTACTTGATTGCAAACTCCTCTAAAAAGGGGCCTTGATTTACTGTTCAAACCTACTGCCTGTTTTGTCCCATTGCTAGAAAGATCGAAATAAAGCAGTTTAAGAAGCATTTAGTCTGAAAATATTCACAGAACTTGACGATTGCTCTGGTAAAGTTTAGAAAGTTCAAATTGGGGGTTGGCTTAAAGGTTCCACCAAAATTTTCCAAAATCCATGTGGAAGCATGTAGACTAAAGATTTCTATTTCGTTTCCTCTTGAAAATTCCTCCATCCCTCTCTACTCTGCAAATGTTTTCGGTTTGTTGTCCTAAATGAGCCTCTCTTTCATCCTTGAACACCTTAAGAAATGAAAAAAGTGTTTGCAAATGTAGATCATGCTGGCCGGGTCTGTGTATTTAGATACCAAAACATCTTATTCTTTCTAACACTTCCCAAAGAAGAGGAGCTGCTCTGTTAGTTTTTTGAATTTCAACTATACTTGAGTGCATGTAATCATTGCAGCATTTATCCCTCACCACCGTGTATATGTTTTTTTCCTCTTTTCTTTGTCATGCAACAACTTGTAAATAAAGATTGCGCAGATGTTTTTTCAAGTTTGATTTCTTTTTTTTTAGAGCATGCCATGATAAGGAACACCACATGGGGGCAGCACTGAGGTTTTCTTTTTCTTTTTTAAAGATCCTTTCATTTCTGTAAAAGACTGCTAATTTTGTTTTATTCCAGCAAATCATTTGGGACAAAGGAAGCAAATATAAACGAAATTTATGCCATGAAAAGACAAAGTTAGGTAGATGGTTAGTAGCATTGTTCACTCGTAAAAAATGTCCAACAGTTTGAGGTAAAAACATTTTTCTTGGAGTTGGTGCTTGCAAAACGCAGATAACTTTATACAAAATGCTTCTTTGTATCTGAACTTATTGAAACGAAAGTGAAAGTTTTACACCATTTGTTATTTAACCCTGGAGAACCCAAGAACAATTATTTTGGACTTTTAAAGTTTTAATGACAATTATTTTTGTCTGTTTTGTTCATTTTAGGTAGCAGCGATTAACAGTGGCCAAAAAAATAATTGAAACAAAAAGTGGATTTTCCAGTTTTAAACTGCATTTTCTACCTACAAGTAGAGTATTGGGACAAAAAATAAATTAGGTGATTATATTGTGGTTGCGTGATCTACTGCATTTATTAACTGTGTTTTCCTTCTTTGACTCTTACAAAGGTGCAGTAAAAGAACAACCAGATAACAGTAATATATCCGCCAGTATTGCATGTAAGTTTACCAGTATTTTTTTATTTACTGGTAGTTTAGTGGAGAAACAGCTACTTTTAGTTTTAAGCTAAATTTATTATTATTCAAATCAAGTTCTCAAACAAATGAAGTGTGTGGCATTTAGGTGAAGAGGTCCTTCAGGTGGTGACTGCATCCCCTCTTTACCTGATTAACTGCACTGGCAACACTCCCACTCTTCTATTTTCCAGTACAGTATTATTGGTAACCCACATTGTTTCCCATTTCCTCCACTTTCCCTGGATGCTCTGGGCCCTCAGTGATTCACAGTCTATTTTCTGTTCTGAGTCCTTGGCCTACTTTGTCCCTCTTCACCTCCACGGTGGACTTTCTCCCTTTTTTGGATGCAAGGAGAAGTCTGTGGAGGACTCTGTTAATAGGACTGGATGGCAAATGAGCTCAGTTAAACCTATAAATACAGGAACTCAGTTCAATGTGACATTGGCACATTTTGTCTTGTCGGAGAGGGTTTCGATTTAAGCAGTTTGGGCCTGGTATCTGTTACTGCCTATTTAAACTTGCAGTGACCTCCTCTTTTGCGTTCTAATCAAAAGTTAAGGCTAAGAATTCCCCAGATTTCTGATGAGTCTTTGCAGCATCAATGGAATCCACTCAAACCACCAGGGCCAGAATCTCCAGACAAGCTAAAGCTCTGCAATCAGAGGCAGTCGAGCGGAAAATGCTTCAACAGGTAGATGATCCGTCTTCCTGACTGGTCAGCGTGGCTCCTCCATTTCCCTTTGCCTCAAAGCTTTCTATCAATGTCTTCTTACACCCCCAGAAGCTCGTATGACAAAAGCTTTTCTGCAGCAATCAGCAACGTTGCTCCAAACCCTTCTTGTGGTTTAATCAGAGGAAAATGTTTTGATTAGTGTGTCCTATTTATAAGGAAAAGATTAGAAGATGATATTGGAAATTCAAAATAACTGATAAAAATGAATCATTCTAGGACTTTATTCAGCTTAAAGAAATGATGCATTCCACCATAAGGAATTCTTGAACTGCTAAATGGCCATGAAGTGATCAACTTTAGGGCACTTTTCACATGTTTAAGCATTTAAACATTCTTTTTGATCACTACATTATCTCTTGTTTTAAAGGAATATCCTTGGGATGCAACAATTGTCAGTTTATACCTGAACCATATGTTACACTATTAATATAAATCATGCAGAATTGTTGCATCCAAACTGGACACCAGTATGTTTACATTGAAAGTTTCAAACTTGTGTTTTGTTAAATGTAAGAAGGATTTAGTATTTATTGTTTAATTATACCATGGCCCGGGTGAATACTCGATTCTGATTGGCTGCTGGGTGTGCATTAAAACCTGATAACCGCACGGTGGAAAAAAAAAAGTTCCGGTCACCTAGCTTAAATGTTTCGTATCACTGCGCCGGCTTCTTTTAAACAACCTTTTGCTTCATCATTTGGACAAAAACAAGCGGTAAGAGGAGAACTTGCTGTCTGAACTGATGCTTCATTCAACCCATCAGAAAGATCAGCATATATATATCGCCGCATCATGTAACAAATAGTCCGCTTTTTGTGAAAAAAGCGATCCAAATCGGAAAAAAAAGAATTAAGGACTAAAAACTTGTTAATATGTATTGCTTTTGTAAGTGACCATGGTATAAGCGGGTTAATGGCCTTCGAAGAGGCAGCGTGTTTACTTTTTAACGCACGCCACGGAGGACGGTTGCTTCCGCGAAGTAATAACGCACACTTCGTCGGCCATTAACCCTTATTTACATTACATAAGGTTTAGTAAAAGACTAATGAAAGGTGTTTCTTCATACTTGCATATTATCCAATTAGAAAAAAAGTGTTTTTGTTGTGTTGGAATGCACAATTCAAAAATCAAACTAAAACAAAACTGACCTTAAAATTTAGGTTTGAACCGAATTATGGAGAAAGTGAAACATTACATCCCTAATATCCGACAGGGGTCTTCAACCTTCTGCTCCAAAACCACATGCAGCTCTTTTGTCCCTCAGTTGTGTCTCTTTGGCTTTGAAGAAAATTGCTCAGCATTTCAATGAATAATCGATTAATAAATTAAGTTAAGCACATATTCTAATTCGGGCTGAACAAAATCGTCCAGTTGTTGTCACACGACATTGAAAATGTCTTTTTTGACACGGATGTGCTCTATTTTGAAAGGAACTTTTATGTGACGCTTTCAACAGTAAAAAGATTAAAGTTGCCATTTATAGAAAAATATGATAATATTATTTATTTTTGTAAAGTTTTAAACGGCTAACATTTTATAAATGAATGGCTTAATGGACACAAAAGCATAAATAAATTGAATTTTACTTTTTATTTATTCTGTATTTTTATTTGGAATGGACAACAACAACAAAGATTATATAGCTTTAGCCATGATAAACTGCCTAAACAGGAGTTGTTCAAATGGGAGTAGATTACACAATTGAGGTTTATAAAACCCAGGGACTTAATATAAAATAAATAAAAAAGGAACTAAAGTTTACAAAGGGGTTATTAATGCTGCCTTTATACGCTGTGTTATGTAGTGCATTTTTCTAAAACGTTAAGAGGGATTTGGCAGCTCTCGCTGGGTTTTGGTGAGTAAGAAACTGGACCAAATGGACCTTTTAGTGTGAAAGGATGCCGACCCCTGGAACAGACAAACCCAGCATTTTTCTTTAAAGATGTACGTCAGGAGGGTTTTTTTTTCTAATGTAACGTATAAAAAGCTGGCCTGAAGTGTTCCAAAGGGGATTTTCTTTCTTTAAGAAATGAAAATCGCATAGAGGAATCAGAGAAAGGGAAAGTGATACCTCAAAAGATCAGATGTGAAAAACTCCATTGATGGAAAAATCCAAACCAGGTGATGTTGCCACAGATAAGGTACAAACCTGTTTATCCTATCCCTTATATAAACAAGATTCTGTCATCAAATCTGTTGAGAGTTCACAAAAAGACAAGCCTTTTACTCCACACTGACATAATGTGGGCAAGACGCTTTAACTGTGTCTGAAGCCGAGAGACAAATCTGCAGAATGTGCAAACACGTAACAGCTTTTATGCTTTTGTCTGCATGCTCAGTTGGAGTGTCATCTTCCACTTTGTCTCATAGCAACGGCCGTCTGAATGAAGCGCAGACCGGGAGGGTGACAAGGGTCTGGGGGAAGACGAGAGCTCATCTGCTGCTCCCGTCCGCCCACCTTCCCCAAATTTCACCCACATGTCCCCCCAGCGTCATCAAGACACAAAACTCACACGTATGACTCACAATAGCAACAGCTCCACAAGGGCTCAATTGAAATCACTCAGCTGTTTCTATTTTGGGCTGTCTGAAGTCTTTTTTTTCTCAATAGTTGGTCTGCCCTTTAAAAATGATTGCTTTGTGATGCAAAGTAAATTATATCTTTAAGTGGATTTCCAGACACTCGAGTGTGGTATTGCCTTGTCTCTTAATTAGGGAACTGACAAACCTTTTGTTGCAAAATGGCTCTGGAACATTCAGGAAAAGAGCAAATTACCATCTTTTCTTAACCTTTAAATATTATTTTACTTCTTCTTTGTATCAAACCAAGTTCTTATAGTAAATAATAAATGTTCTCAGCCAACCTTGGAGAAAAATATCCACAGGAGAAGATACTAAATGTGAGATAAAAAAAAACATATTTCCCCTCCAGCTATAAATCATATTTTGATAAATATTGATAAGAATTCCCTCCTGAGGTCCAGATGGTAGCTCAGTATTATGCCCTGTGTTGCAGCCATTCATAAAAAAATGATACAATTTCTCTCTTCCCATTTCAGAACTGCTCTAAATCTTATTTTTTTTGTATTTAAGTAATATTAATACATTTTAATGTGGAAGGATAGGTTTTATTCCTCAATGAATTTAATATATTTGCTGGGACTGTGGTTAAGCTCTGTGATTTACATTCGGGTCAGTAAATTTATCTCAATTTTTTTAGCAACCCAAAAAGGTTCACACCTGGTTAACTTGTTTCTATTGTCAATCTGATGACAAATATTTGTAAAAGGTGAGAAAAAATACACAAGTATTAAAAAAGAAAATACTTTGAATATGTTCTCCATGTTAAAAATGACATAAATTGATCCTCGTTAAATGGGAATTAACTTTTTTTTATTTCTTCAGCAAGTGTTTTATATTCAGAGCCGTATGTTTTGGACTGAAATGCTTCACAAGCAACAAGCCCAGATAAAAGGCGCGTTCCAAAAATAAATCCTGAAATCAGATTTAATATCAAAGAAGGAATGAAAGCGTGGCGCTATTAGCATATTTGACTTCAAAGATAAGTGGGATTGTACTTGTATTATGTGCCATGACCTGTAAAGAAGAAAGGAAATGTTTGTTGTTTGTGAAATTTAAATGGTTAAAGACAGGAGACAAAAGAGACCCCAGCTCATAACAGAATCAGCATAGCAGCATTAAATGTAAGCCATGCTTATATGACAACAACCCAACTTTTTGTAAATTAGTGGTTGTTCTGTTCTCCAAGCATACTAGTACAAGTAGTAGTAAAAGTAGTACAAGTGACTTCTAACAAGCTCACTCCTGACTGGTGAGAGTGGTTACCAGAGAAATGTTAACTCAGACCCACATGAACAATCACTGCTTACTGACGTTGTCTGGCTTCAAAATGGCACCCGGATTGACTTCATTTCATTGTAACCGGAAGCAAGTCATCTTCTACAGGTGATGTCAAACTCACTCTGTCCGGTTCCCTCGTAAGATTGACAAATGTACTAATAAGGTTTTTTATTTTATTTTATCTTGCCTTCTAATTTTTTCTTTGGTGATAATTTATGTGTTTAGGTCTACCTAGGCCTACTTTTTTTTCTTTTTTTGCAACAATTTTTCTAACTTGTGTTTTTCAATTTGACATTTAGCAGATCCTGTCTGTACAAGGACTCTGCCAAAAATGTGCCAAATATAAGGAGTTTCATCTGGCATGAAGACGGAATTGAAAAGCTAAGACAAGACATAATGAATCTAATTAGCTACTTAAAGAAATAATTCACAATATCCTCAATGATGGAAAATGCTCCACAGGAATGTTCTGCAGTAATGTGTCACCAACAGGAAAATAAGGAAACTGGCAAAATGGTCATGCCTCAGATAAGAGTTTCTCTCAGCCCATTCTGAGCTGCTTTTTTACCTGTTGCCATCCAGACCGAGACCAAAGGCTGCGACCCGCCAGCAGTTGGAAAGGAGCAGCTGGCGGCCGCTCACAGGATGTTAACAAAGCACCATCATCTTAAACATATCAACAATCCCGGACAGCAACACTCTGTCATCAGTCCGCGTCCAGAGAGCCATCTGACAGAATGTTCAATATCTCAGTCGGCAGAAATTAACACGTTGGAGGTGTCAGATCCTGAGAGGTGTGGAGCGTTTGTGAATCATTGCAGATACATCAGGCAAAGTTTCAAATGATATTATAAATCTGCAGTGCAGGAAGCCATGCAAGCTTGCAAAAATCAGCCTCAGAATTATTTAAATTGGCTGGAACAATTCATTCAGGTGGGGTCTAGTCTTGACGTTCCAATCATGAAAATGTTCAATATTGTACAAAAAACATCTTGAAAGGAACAAATAAATTAACGTTTCCAAGGAATCAGTTGAGTCTGTCAAGTTTAGCCAAGCAATGTTTGCTAAAAGCTAATTGAGAGTTGTAGAGGGGATTCTGGTTTCCATGTAAACACCCTTAAGCAAAACCAAAACTAATCACCATCCGTCTCTAGGGGCAACCTAATCATAAAAAGAAAGAATGACAAAGATCTCCTAAGTTGCTTTAGGAAGGCACATATAGGGTGTAATGGTCATGACATGAGACAAAGTTTCTCTGTTCTTGTTCAGGGAAATGAAAGCTGACCAACAAACAGAACCATAACTACTCATTTTTGGGGGGTTTAGGATGCTGCATTTCGGAATCATATCGTGGTTTTGAATCCAATTTTTATCAAAGCAACACAACATCAAGTGAACCGGATAAAATTATATTTTTGTTTTTTTGTGTGTGTGAATGAAGCATAAATTGTTTAAGCTAAATATAAAAATAGTTTTTGTTTTTTTAGGAAGACAATTATAGCATTTTTCCAGGGACTACAGACAAAAAATAGTCAGTGGGCTCATTCTGGCTCATGGCAGTGATGCTTTTAATGTCCCTGAGAAATAAAAGAAATTATAATGTTAATTACGGTAGGTTGTGCTAATTTAAGTTTCTCTGGGCACTTCCATATCTAGAGTTTGTTTCCTCAGACTGTTTACTTCTCTTTTCAGGTGAGGAAGCTCACATGAGCTTGGGTGTGGACCAACCAACCAAGAAAACTCTGGGTTTCCTGAAGCTATACGGTGTTAATGCATACAAACCAAAGAATGGAAGCAAATAAGTGGAGGAAATGACATTATTTCATTGGAAAAAACAAAAGCTGGGGTTGCATGGTGGTGTAGGGGTTAACACTGTTACCCCACAGCAAGAAGGCAATGGCTCCACTACCGGACTGGGACCTTTTTGTGTAGAGCTTTTGTGTTCTCATTGAGCAGATGTAGGTTTTCCAGGTGCTCCCACTTTCTCACAAAGTCCAAAAGCATGTCTCTTAAGGCCGTGTCACACAGCCACTGTGTTAATTTTGCGCATTTTTCACATATGAAACTTCTGTCTTTCACAAGTTTTTCTTGTGTTCATCATTTGTTGATGTGCGCAGAGGGTTTCAGCTGACGGATCTTCACATGAATCTGGTTTTGAGCTGTTCAAAATTTTTGGGCGGTTGAGAATTACACAGTTTATGCATATTCTAAGTAGTTTATACACAATTGCATCAATCTGATGCAACTGTGAGGGATTTTTGCATGATGCATAGCCAAATTTATGACTTTCCACGAAGGCTCCATGTACTTCTAACAGACTTTTCACGCCTGTACCACCAATGTTCAAATTTTATGTTGAGTTTATAGCGCACATATCACGTTAAAATTACACAACTGACGCATGAATCACCAACAAATTGCATATAAACCACAGAATAATCACACACAGTTCACGCTCTACGCTGATTTACGTGTTCTTTGCGTGGTTTCTTCGTACCTCTTCCGTGGTTTTAACATGGTCCATTCGTGATACATCTATGAAAATTTGATGTAAAGACCACAACTTTTCCACGTATATTCACATATGAACAATTTTCATACGTGCAATATGCGCAAAATGTACTTAGTGGCTGTGTGACACGGCCTTTAGGTAAATTGATGTCTCTAAGTTGTACTTAGCGTGTGTGGCCCACCAACTTCTTCTGGATGCGCCCCACCTTGGCCCAACAGATGCTGCAGGTAAACTCCCGCAATCTTGCAATCCCAAAAGAGATTCAGCGTGTTGTTAAGATTGACGGACAATAAAAACTAAAGTGCAAATCTCAGTGCAATCGATAAACTGAGAAACAAGTTAACCAGAGCGGGGTTTTTTTGGGGTTGCTTTGTGTTTTTACTTTCAGGAAGTAAACTTTCCTCCAAACCAGCAGCTTCTTATTCATGTTTCCAGGCAGGTTGATCTATACAGTATTATGCAAGTGGACTGTCAACTTTCCTGTACTCAGGGGGACCAAGCTGGCACGTGAAGATAAAAACCACTGTAGCATATAGGACATAATTAGGTGTTTCAAAAATAGTGTTGAGTGTCCAGAGAAATTGTCTGTAATTATATTCATACAGAAATAGGCTAGTTTTAGTGCTTTGGTTCATTGGGTTTATTTATGGAAAGTGCGTTTTTTCTCGCACACACATGTACCTGCCTGGGTCTCATTACTTTGTCGTCCCCTGCAGAGACTGTTCTGATGGTGCTCATAATAGAACAGCTAATTAGCCCTGGTTCTTGGGGAATCCATTTGCCCGTTACTGTTTTTCCAAATACGACATCTGTGTATCTGTGATTGTGTGTGTTGTTCAATGTCAGACCGGGTTTCTCATAATTGCTAACATTTTCAGGCTTTGAGCTGAGGACGCACAGACTAAACTGATGAATTACACTTTCAGACGTTGGGCATTAAAGGGCAATTCCAGCAAATGCTAATAAACTGCTTAAATCATTAGATTTTCCTAATAGTCCTTTCATAGGAAATTATTACCCAGATGGAATTTCTATTACTGCACGTCAAATATCTGCAATTTGCGCTGAAATTGGGCTATTTTCAGAACCACGACAGAAATGAGTTTTGATCTTGTTAAATAATAGGAGTCCTGTCGTGTTGAATAAAAAATGGTTAATTATATAGAACAAGCTGCACAGAGTTAATTACTATAGGAATCAACCTCTCAGAATGTCTGTTTTGTAATAAATCGTACTCAATAGAAACCAATGGGTCATTACTTGTGATGCAACCATATGTTGGTTCTTTTCAGCACTTTACTTTGGCTTTAAACGTGATGATGCTTGTGGCAGGACTGAGTGCACATCAGGTCTTCTTGGCTCCCGAGATTCATGTGAACAGCATGTGCGAGAGCATGAAAGTGAAATCCCAGAACAGCCTGGAAACACTTTGAGTTTCTGATGGAGCTGAGAAACCACCAAAAGAGGCAACATTGGGAGTTTGGCACATGCAAGTCTGACAGTCTGTCTGAAGGAGGCTTTTATAACCTTCTTTACCTCAAGACAAGATGAGCGGAAATGAACGCACTCTTGATTTTTATTTCATATTTTTTGATAGCTTCAGATGAGTTGATTCAAAGGCAGTTTGTCATTGAAAGCACTTTTTTAAGGGAAAATTATCAAAGCACTGACTTTTGCATGATTTGGTATCAAAATTGCCAAAAAAATGACTTTTACATGTAGTTTTAAAGTTTATATGAGGACTACACAAAGTAGTTTCCTTTGTAATCTGTTGAATACTTAAAAGGCAATGAATAAACTGCAGTTAGGTCAATTTAGCTGTTTGGAATAAATTGGACCAAATTGAATTACCGGTATACATATCCTAAGTGATTTGACTTTTACTCAGTTTTATTGTTGTTCTTGCATTCTCTAGCAATTTAGGCAACTCAGGTTGTGATTTGACGCTAGACAAATTGAACTTAATCAAATTGAATAACTATACAGCGTGGCCTTAAAAAAGAAAGTTCATCTTTCAAAAAGACCTTCCCTCTGTAAACAGGTTTGAAAGAATGGTTTGAAATATCCCAGGATTACCTAAATAAACAAAAGGGTTCAGTTTTGTAATCCAAACCTATAAAAAAGACTAAATATTCCAGTTTTCCTAATCTGTACAGAGAAAGACAACAGTTTAAGGGCGGTGTCTTGTCAGGCTTGACTTATTTAAGATGGTTTTCTTTATTATTTTTTTACAAAATAGACAGTAACTTTAAAGACCCATTCCGGTTAAAATCGTGTTTTTGGTGCTTTTAACATGTTGTGTTATTTTTCTGACGGTGAATTCGTAAAAAACTGAAATTAAGATTAAAATACCATTTCTTAGTATTTCTTTACTCAAATTGCATCAATCAGGAGTGTAAACAGAGAGCTCTCAGCAACAAGGAAGGGAAGGGGTGGGGTTACTCAGTGCCAACAGTCCCGCCCACAATCCAGAGAGGAATTTCTAATGAACTACTGCTGCTCTGCAGAAACCACGTCCCTAAAAATTACACAGGTTTTTGATTTAGGCTAAAAATCATAATTAAAAGTCCACTGATAATGCTTTGAACATAGATCAAAAGACGATCAGAGTGAGACTTTAAGAGGAAAGGAAAATCTGATTACTATGTGGTGAACCTGTAACTGTTAGCCATGGAAACTGCACAAGTGGGCTCTTTACTCTGTCTTAATGAAACCTTTCATTTGGACTAATGAACCCCCATCACTCTACTCTTCCGTCTTCTCCTCTCTTACAATGAAAGTCCAGCAGCTGAAGGAGAAAATGACACTCCTCCCTCCTCGTTGTTCTTGCTCACATGATCCTCTCCTCCTTGGAACAAATGTTTTATTTTGCTGATATGATTCACACTCACCAACTGGGCGTTCATGCAGAGCTATTCCGCTGATTCATGCTTCGGTTGACTACTACTGTTTGGGATTGTCCTGAGCCTTCAGCAGGTGGTGTTCCAGCACATTGGAGCATGACAGCTCATTTTTGGTTTTGAATGAGGTTTCGGTGCCACTTTTATTGAGTAAAAAAAGCCAAAATAATGATTACTTTAAAAGTATTCAGATCTCTTTTTACTCTGTCTTTATCAGGAAAATACAAATCACACATCACTACTTTAGAAATGCAGTTTCACATTCAATTTTGCTAAGATTATTCACAGAATCTGGGGTAAATAAAACAAACTGTCAAGCCAGCTATCCGACATTTTTTCTCAAGTCACTCACCAGTTTCTGATTCTGTTCTCTGACACTACATCAGTAAAAAGCCTTGTGTGTCAGAAAGCCAGGCAAGCCCTTTGCCATGAGACTGCCTCTCTGTTCTTTTCAGATGATGTTTTCGTCTTTGATTTTCGCACCAAGTGCTTCCAGTGATGTGTCTCCCCCTGTGAACTCTCCTTTTTTGTGATATATTTAAGAAATTATCTGGTGGGAATGTGAAAACGCTTTGAAATGTCTTTAAGAAAAATTGCTTTTCTGGAACGACATCCCATTTGACTACACATTTTTCCTTTATTTTGCTTCATAAATTCTAGCATTTTAGAGATTTGAAGTGTCTGATTCAGGCTCACAGTTGCAAGTCTGACTATCATGGATTCTGACTTTAGAACTACTGATATTAGATTATTGTTCTGAAAGAGGAGGATTTAGACTAATTTAATCTTTATTATATCTCTCAGGTAAAAAAAAAAGAAGCGCATTTATTGGTGCATTTCTGCAAAAATGCCTATTGACTACTCCTCTAAAATTAATCTTTTTGTTGTTGTCACTTTTGGAAACAGAATTGACAGATTCTATCAAAACAGATTCATAAAAAAGACGAAACCCCTTTTTTTTTTTACATGTCATTGTGGGGAATCCGTGTTTTCTTCCGAGTCACTGAGGATAAAAAGCTGAGAGCTTGTGTGAACAAATGTGCTGCAGTTTTCCGATAATAACTCTAATTTGGAAATCTCTGCTGTCGTCATACAAGAAAAGAAAGTGGAGGAGTAATCAGTTTTTAGGACTGTGTTGGTGATTGTATTCCTGTCAGTCTGGCGCCTGCCGCCTTTGTCCTGCAATTTAACTTCAAGGACATCACAAAAGAAACGGCAGGGAGGAGGCGTGATGCATCACTACAATGAATATCACACCTTTCCCACGTGGAGAGGGAAGTTGCTTCAATTTTGATGCAAGTGAGGAAATAATATGGTGTCTTAGAGGTTTTATTGAATGAGCCCCATATTTAAATTTATGCAGATGACGTGTTGTCACGTTATATGTTTTCACAGCAGGCTGGTTTGTTTGTTTGCCATTTTTCTTGGACTGAACAGTATATCTTGAAGTTGGAGCAAAAAAACTTATTTGGCAACAGTCATGTGTTTGATGTTTTGTTATTACACAGATTCCTGCACCTCTTCACACATTTTGGAAAAATAAAACTGTTTTGGATTTGCTAGAGATTGTTTTTGATTAGTGTGAACACATACATAACAAATAGTAATTACGCTTTGGTGGGACAACAATTTCCTTAAAAATGTAACACCTATATCAAGTTTTTGAGGGAAAATAAATACAAAATTCACACTAATGACGTTTTGAGCTGGAAAATTCAGCAAATCCCAATTCTACCCCTACACTCTATCGGGAGGGACAAAATGATCCATTTTTTATTTATTCAAAGTACATATAGGTTTACAGGGTTATGGGAGGTCTGGAAAGCACTTAAGAAATGCAATAAGGGTTTATTTTACCAATCGTTATTTTGCATCATTTCTAATGTATGGTACAATTGTTTTTAAAAAAACATTTTCAATTTTTATTATTGTTTCAGCTATTTTCTATCCCTATCTGAAATGTTTGGACATGTTTACTCTGAACAGAAAATGTATTTACAAAGGTTTGATAATAAAGAATTTGTTGTGAAAAATTAAGAAAAGTCTATTTTAAATTTAACTTCTAACGTACACTAATTCAGTCATCTCATTCGCAGAGATGCTCTGAATGGCTCCTGTATTTCTCAGTCCTCTCATGCCTTAGAAATTAGGATAAGGGGGTGGTGGTATGGCAAAATGAGCAAGAGATTATTTTAACAGGCAGGAATCTTAGTGTTTTAATCTCCATAAATGTGAAAACTGTTATTTGATGTATTATCTAAAGTTTCATTTGATTATTTTTCTACAAAATTGTTTCTTTCCCCTCCGTTTTTCCCCCTAGACAGATTAGAAGGTCTGTATCAAGCCGGGCTTGTTTATTTTTAGTGCGTCTTGGAGCTAAACTTTGGCAGCTCTGACTGCGTGGTAACTCTCCTCCTTCCCGGTGATGCCTCTCTTAAAGCTCTCCGCCCCTCAGACTGTTGGCACTACAACGCGCGCGCCTCAGCGCACAGCGTGGACTTGGAGACGTCTTGAAGATTTACGCACGGCGCCGCTACAGACGCGAGCATTTCAGAGGAACCCTGACCAAACTCCATAAAACGTCACTCCTACAAGCAGTCCATGGGCCAGCTCCTGCCAAACGTTTACATTTTTTTTTATCGAGGATAACACTTTTCTTTTTCTTTCTTCTGTTTTTTTTTCTGTTTTTCTTTTTTTCCGGGGTGACTTCAAGAGCGATGGAAACAGTCCTAACAGGAGTCAAACTCTGAAGAGCAGCCGCGATTTCCCCCTTTTTTTTCTTCCAAATAATAGAGATCATTAAAAGAGAGGATGATCCCGCCGGCAAACACGATTCAGGACGACAGCGGGGGCAACGAGGAGGACCGGGACCAGGATGAGACGCCAAAATCCCCAACGACGAGCAACAGCCAGAAGGAAACCAAGGTACGACATGATCTCTGTTTCTCTGATAAACTAAAGAAAAAGTTCAGCTCTCATTTAACTGAATAGGATATCAACTTAATCAACGTGACATTGATTGAAAAATTGTCTCAGCTGTTTAAAAGAAGTCAAACTCATAGTTATGACAAAGTTGTTGTTTTTTTTAGAAAATGATTAAAACGATATCAAAACTAATATTTTTTATTGTTATTTGATAAATTATCTTAAGAAGTACTGCTTTAAAGGGCTAAAAAGGCTCACAATTTGATTGCTACATAATGATACATGCATTACCTACTAAAACTTGAAGGTTAGATACATTGGCTAAAGGAAGAGTATTACTTTCCAAAATAAAGGGGTTACTTATTTTTAACAGTTCTAAAAAACGCTGTTTAATCGGAATTGTTGCAAAAAAGAACAGTTTCCTAAATTATGTTTTATTTGCTTTGCAATGATGCTGTCAAAGCCTCAAATTCTGTTAAAGTTTTTCTCTTATTTGTAAATTTTAGAGAAAGCCACAAAAACCCATGAACACTGGAATTCAGGCACCTTTTCGTAGCCTAAATTCACAAATATGGTCCCCTCTTGATGCAGGCTATGCAATATAGATCTCCAGCAGCCGGAGGCAGTTCAGCATGTGGGTCACATGTTGCTCAGACTCTAATTAGCAGCACATTATTGGAGGAGTCATCAGGGTAAAGGCCCGTACACACCGGGACGAATATTCGCCAGGCGTTATTCGCCAGCGTTTTTCGCCACGTTTTTTGTGTTCACACCCAGGCGATTTTCGCTGACGATGAGTGGAGCGAACATGCAATTTCATTCCCTGACATTAGATGGCGCTTAATGTAAAACAGAAATACTCCTGTACACAAGGTGGCGCTGCGCAACTTTACGCTTCTTAAAGTCGCTTTTCACTCAGAAGAAGAGAGCAAGTATTTACACGCTTGTCAGAATCAAACAACGAAAACATGAATATTTCAAGCACCAGTAGGTCCAACTGGTGCTTGGTTCGGGGATATTTTAGAATGTCCGTCATTATTGCTTCGCGGCTGTGTAGACGCTACTTGGCGTCTATCTTCTTCGCTGGTATGTGTGCTCAGCAAGGCAGTTTTGTGTTTGAGCGCCCCCAAGTTGTGTTTTACTGTAACTTCAGAAGCTCCAGACACGTGAGCAAAAGCGCCATTCTCATTGGTCGAGTAGATTTCGACGCGACGCGTCAAAAAAAAAAAACGAACCCGAGGCGTTTTTTTTTTTTTGACGCTTTAACGCGTCGCGTTTTTTCGCGTCGGTGTGCACACTCTCGTTGGTGCCCTTTGTTTAGTCACGAGGCGTTAAACGTCGGCGAAAATCGCCGGCGAAATTCGTCCCGGTGTGAACAGGCCTTAAGGGATGGCAGCAGAAGCTCTCTTGTCACCTCCACTCCCACACACAAGAGGTTTCTGTTCTCCTTCCAGTGGAATGACAGTCTTGTGGAGCACTTGCTGCTCAGCCCTCTGAATTGCGATGAGAGAATGACTCTCCAGGATTTTTAAACCCTCACAAACACTGAATGTGTCATGTCATGAGATTTCACGAATGATAAAGTGACCTGTAGTAGTAAAGCTCTTTGTATTTTCATTCCTCCTTTAAGAATACTGTGCGGCCCGAACATCAAAAACGCAAGGTGAGCCCCCACGCTGAAGTAAACATTAATTTGTCCATCATCCAGAGCAGACCTGCATGTGCTTCCAGATGAAGAAATATTTCTCTTAGGTCAAACGTTTATGAATATTTGATGTAAATTGAGCTCCATCATCTTCATTCAGAGGGAAATTCCTGTTTCGAGCTGCATGAATAATTAAGAACAAACATTTATGTAAATGACTGGATAATTTCATTAACAGCTGTGCCAGATTTGATCACTCGATCTGCATTAACCCTTCATGATTACCATAAACTCATAGATGAACTAACAAAAAAGCATGGTTCTTGTAAGCTTTTTTAGATTTAAATAAAAGAAATGTGTTTGGTTGAAATTGTTTAAAATGTTCAAGGTAAAAAGGTTTCCTGTTGAAAGATACATCGAATGCTCCAAAAAACGCTGAATGTCGGCACAGTCAAGTTCTCATGGGAGTTTATTTGGGACTGAACTCCTGAACTCACCATGACACCTGCAGGACGCTGCTGTTCATTTCCGTGGATACAAACATGAGCTCGGATCTGCCGGGAAACAATAATCTTGGTTTGGTTGCAAGGGAATCCTGGTGCCTCTTGGTGGCAGTGTGAAAGCAATCAAAATCTTTGGTCAATCAAAGATCAGAGAAAGTAAGTAATGCAAGAAATTTGGTTTAAAAGTATTAAAAGCCTCCAACCCAGACAATATGGTGAATCAGAAGAATCCCATTTAGGCTGTGAATCGTCCCTTCTGTCACTCACCTTTTCTAGGCTGCGGACCAGTTTAACATCAAGCAATATTTTCATAAACTAGCCTGTACTTGCCCAATTGTCTTTCCTTTTTTTTTTATTTTAGCTTCCTGTTTCCCGAAAAAACTTTTTCTTCACAGTAAAATAGTTAAATATTCAAGTCTAGTGTTAAAAGCGGTTTAAAAATGTCTAGATATTTTGTAGAAAATAAAAATTCAATGAAACAAAGTTGTTGATTTGCAACAGTTACTTTTGATTTGTGGAGCTTCATTAATCAAATTTTTTTAAATGAACGCCTTTTTTGCAATTTTACACCTCGGTTTAAGTTTTTTTTAGATTATCAAAGCGGAAAAAATAATAATCAAAGTTTGTATTTTTTAAAAATCCTTTTCATAATCTTTTTATCCCTTTTTATCTATGTATTAAACTCAGCTTTTTCTGTGCTTGCATTTCTTAATTTAATTTTACTTTTAAGACAATTCTTAACTTTCACAAGAAGAGGATTGGTGTGAAATGTCCAAGTGGTGCAAAACTCGCCAACCTTGCTCCAGACTTTTTCTTTATTTCGATAAATGAAAGACTTGGTGTCATAAAAACTTGTTTGGGAAAAAAACTGCAATTATTAATTTCTCCTCCATGATCAATTTACAAACAGGTAACACTTCTGTGAATTAAAAGAGGACGTCAACCATACGTCACTACCAAATCCAAGTCCCTGATTAGTCAAAGTTCAACCTGCTTCAACTTTCAATGGCCGTGTGTTTTGTATGTAAAACCCAAAAAAGGTCTTACATTTTTTGAACACACATAAAACACATTTAGGTGTGTTTATACAGGCCTTTGATTGAAAGTTGGTCGCTTGAATGCATGTTGCCAAGAGCGGTGTGAATGTAGCTTAGGATCCAATTAAATGTGAAAAATATTTTTCCTTTAGCGATGAAGTGGAAGCTGATAACCAGACGCCAACTTCAGCTTTGCTCACCTTTTTCAAAACCGTCACTAAAAAAGTTTTTTTTTTAACATTTTGGCAACATCCCCGTAATATAGGGCGGGTCGTCGTTGGTTTTAAGTGGTCACTTTAAGAAAGTAGCAAATGTATTTTAGACACATGACCGGTGCACGTCTATCACGTTGGAGACTGTTGCTCTTACATTTCTTGAAATTACAGTCTATTTTTTGAATTAGCTTTTGTTTTCAGAAGTTTTACCAGTTGCATGACAATATATTTATATATGTTTTTATCTGCACCCTTTACGTCCAATATCAACACCCACACTTATCATTTTAAACCAACGTTTTCTTGTTTTCCCATAAGGTGAAAAGCTGTACACCATTAGCCTGCGGGAACTTACGTTTACATTATGCCTTTAATGTTGACTCCATTGTTCTTTGATTACTCGTGTGTGCGTGTTTCCATGTGTGTGGGTGATAGCAACAGAGAGAGGGTTCGGATTGATTATTTCCACAGCGAGGAGTGGAATTGATTCAACATGACACAGTTGCAGTGACTCCAAACAATTTGCTGTCAGATGCTCCAAAAATGACAAGCGCGAACATCACGTCTGCACATTGTTGATTCATCTAAAAATAGTTTAGTTTGAGCCTGTAATTTGGTGTCAAGTGTTCCTCTGCACAGGTGCTTTGTTATAAACACAGACAAGGGGCAAACTTGAGCCGTGTGACACAATTTAGTGGATAATTACAACTCATTCTCTGCTTATCAAACACAATCTACTTCAGCTATAAAATGACATCGTGGTATTTCTTCCTAAGTCCATTGTTTCAGCTCGTAAGTTATTTGTAAATGTAGAACATTGTGTGCAGTGTTACTGTAGACGAAAGGCATGCTGGGATGAGTTGTGGCCACGTGGGGCAAAATTAGTTTGAATGTGGGACCAGGAGCACTGCAGGTTAGGTTACCAGACAAACTTTTTAAACTCTCCTTTTTGAGAACTACCCTGCTGTTTACCTCAACTTTAGGGGTTGGTTCCAACTCCCCTAATAGGTGGAAATCTGCGACATATTGGGCAAATCTGTACGGGGCACTCAGGTGGCCTGCACAAAATATCGAAGTCTGCTTTAGTGAGCACATAGTGCAAAAACATCTATGCACATTTTATTCTATTTTTTTACATGCATTCAGGATATAGCAAAAACGTTAACATGCAAGGAAGGGTGAAGTTGGGGAGCTGCTGGCTCGTCGTTGGGATTTGTTTAACTCTGCAGACTGCACAAAGGGCCTGTTAGTGCTGTTCGTGCAAGTGTTCACTCCACGGGCACTTACACATCACCTGCACACCCCAACCGTGCAGCATCTTACAAAATCTTACATGGTAAATTCAGCACCACTGTAAGCATATTAAGATTTTAAGTTAAAAATTTTTTTAGAGAAATGTTTGCCTCTCACATGTCTGTGAATCTCAATAAAGCTGGGAATTTTTTGAAGCCTCATGCTCATTGTTTTTTTACCCTCTGTGTCATTCACAATCAAAAAGAATCTTTCTTTTAATTAAATTAACAATAAGTTGAAATTTGCCAGGGGTATGGACAATTTTTAAATCTATTATCACGCGGCTGTCATGCTATATCAGTGATGCGCTTGTTGAGCGGCGCATTTTCATGTGGTGAAAAACTGCTGAAAGTCCTGTATCTGACTGTAAGCTCTATAGAATTGAGTGTTTTATATCAGCTTTGCACATTAGCACAGCACTTGTTTTACTTGTGTGTCTTACACTTGCCAACGCTTTAGCCCTTTTTTAGTTATTGCAAGACACGTGTGCTAAAACCTCAAGTTGGCCAATTACATTACATTTTTTTAACATTACAAATGCCAATCAAAAACACAATGAGATAAAAACAAATCGCAATGGGTTGGGCTCTTTTTGGGGGGGGGGGGATCCAGTTTTTTCCGTTTCATTGACAGATTTTTGATGCATTGAATTGACAAAGAAGTTTGAGGTCGTCTAAGGTTTGTTCTGTCTTACTTCAGATGATACGATCCTCTTTTACTTGAGTAATTTCCAGTGAACATCAAAGTGGCCGGTGTAAAATAAATCTAAAAGTGTAAAGAGCTTTGTTTTTTTTAGCAGGAAAACAGGGAAAAGCCCTCCCAGAGTCAGAGATGAGTCACTTTCTGAAAAGTTTGCTTAAAAGTATGAAATACATGGATCTATGCAGCTCTTGCACGTATGCATGCTCTGTAGTGTTCTGTTGTGGAATCAAAGGTTTTAATTAATTAATTTGCTGGTCAGCTGATCCACTTTCCCACCTTCTGATGTGGTCGCAAGCTGTGGACAGTAAATGAAGGAAAATAATAATAATAAAGGAAAAAGATCAACCATACAGGTGGCTGAAATGACCTCCTCAGAGAAGAACCAACTCTGGTATCACTCCAGAGAAGTTAGAGAAGAAGCTTAAGGGAAGGGAGGCCTGGGCTTTTGGATTTCTATTTTAGCCCCTATGTAGCTAATAGCACCATATGTTAGATGAATAAATGTGAAAGTTAACAGCCTGAATATATAGGTTAACCCTCCAACTGATTAGCCACATGCCAACATTTCAGGTCCAAAAGTGTTTTCTCTTCAGTTGTTGTGGCTCCATTTCCCTTTGGCATTTCTCTGCTTTCAGCTGCAAAGACTCAAACGCTCGCTGTCCTTCAAGACCAAGAGCATTCGCAGCAAAAGCGCCGATAATTTCTTCCGGAACAGCAGCGAGAACAAGACGGAGCTCCTTTCGGACGTGAGCAGCAGCACGGGCCATCTCTGCAACATCGGGATGGCTCCCCCGCACACCACCAACCTCCCCATTCCCCCGGTGCCCCCTGCAATCCCCTGTGCTCCTCCTCCGACGTCGCGCTCCCAGTCACGCAACCCACTGCAAGTAGACTCTGCGGGACACTGCTTCATGGAGCACATCTTCAAAAAGCCCACCTTCTGTGATGTCTGCAACCACATGATTGTAGGTGAGTCTCCCACACAGCCTTTTGCAAATGGGGTTATTTATTCTAACAGAGCAAAGGATTATTATACATCAAAGTTTGCTTTATGATATATCAAACCATTCATCCAACAGCGGAATCTTTTTGTGTATAAAATACGTTGACTGAACAAGATTAGTTTCGGAAATGCAAACAACTGGAACCTGCATTGTTTGATGTCCGACCTGACTATCTAGAACCTTTATATTCCCCCACTGTAAAGAGTCCCTATCAGCTGTCAGCTGACTGTGCCAGCTCCTCCGCCTCTCACCAGATGTTCTGGCTTCTCTGGCTGTAAATCTTCCTGTTACCTCTCAGTTCTGAGGGACACCAAGTGGCTTATGATAGCATGATCATAACAAAGACTGATGTACCATCTGTTCTGAGAGCAAGTTAAACAGGTAAAAGTAGCAGATCAGAGACCTCAGAGGGTAAAAAATTATCGCTTTGCTCTTAAATTTGCAACTCAATGAGTTCTATTCTGACAAATCATTACTAAAATACCCAAAGGGAAAGTTCACAATCATAGTTCTTTAAAAAAGGCATAACTGCACACCTGAAAGCATCTGTCAAGAGGCACAGGATAATGGTGAAGAGGTGCAATCAAGTTGAATTTTATCATCGTTTGATCTATTTTTGAAGTGTTGCCAGTGGTCCTTTAATTATGATTATGCAGTTTTTAACCAAAATCAAACAACCTGTGTCGTTAGGAAGCGGCAGAAATTTGCCTCTTGAGTTGTGGGCAGGACTGTTTGCGTGGAGCAAGCCCGCCCCCTCTTCCCTCCCTGTTGCTGAGAGCTTGTTGCAGGGAGATTGCATTGCATTTTTACAGCACCCCCAGCTGTCCCCCAGTCCTATTGGAATGAAGCCCATCTGCTACAATATTTAAACATGTAGTTGTAAAGTTTGGTAAGTTAATATGTTCTATAACAGTCCTGGTACATCGCCTGTCCGTCCTGGGAGAGGATCCCTCCTTCATGTAGACATCCCTGAGGTTTCTTCGTTTTTCTCCCTGGAATCTGGGTTTTATTCACCGAAAAGGAGGGTTTAAGGGCAGGTATTCCCAGTTTAACTTAGTCTGTTTAGTTTAGTTTAGCTATCAGCTATTGTATTTTATAACAGATTTTATGTTTTGTACAATTAGTGAAGCCCGTTGAGACAACTGTGTTGTAATATTGGGCTATATATAAAAAAAAACGAAATTGAATTGAATTGAAATAAGCTTCTTTTCAGACACAATTTTTTTCATCTTGTCCTGATTGTCAACTATTTGATAAAGAAATACTCAAAAACGTAATTTTAAGCTTTATTTATCTATATAATTTCATCTGAGTGCATCTTTAATTAAGTTCTTTAATGACACTGAGTAAGTAAACGGGCGGAGATGTCCCTGAGACCAGCGAGCACACAAAGAATATAATAAAGAACTAACAGCGACTTAGGAAAAATGACAGGTTTGCACTCATTTTGACTGTAAAGTTATTTTTGCAGACTGTGACAATCATAGGACCCATCAGAGCAATTTTGATTTGCTGGTGTAAACCAAACCAGATCATTTGGCATTTAGGAGCTCAATGAACTAAACTATGTCTGTTACATCTGATAAAGATCTTAAGGAGGGCTGACTTTAACTAGTCAAGAGGTGCATATTGCTAGTTGGTTAAAAACAGATTAATGAGGCTAGTTAGGAAGAACGAATGTGACGGTAAAGTGACAAGGAAAAGTTAGAGTTTTTCAAAATAAAAGTCTCTTGGCAAAATACTGATGAAATATGTTGACATTAGTTGTTTTCATTTAGGCAAAGACCTGCTGTTAACTATGTTTAAAAAGGTTAAGCATCTTACAAAAAGAAACAAAAGGGATAAAATTTAAACCTTTCAGAGAATTTATGAAGTCATATTTAAGTTATAATGTATTATGAAATTTTATATGAAACTATTAGAGTTTGAAAAGTTATATCAGTTCTACAGGAACAAGACTTACCGGTATTAAGTTATAAATTATGTTACAAACCTTCCCCTAAGATGCGAAAAACCAGGACAGTGAGGAGCCAAAGAGGAGCTCCAAGACATATACGTAGATAAATGTCATAAACATAGATAAATTAACACGATAGACACAGTATAAGATGCTAAAAATATTGGAAAAAAATTCAGGACAATTTGATTTAAAAGAGTACAGAGCTCAACTAATAGAGGAATCGGCAGCTTCAGTGAAGCCCAGGGGGCCTGGAGGATGGTTCTAAAGTTGCAGAAACTTTTGAACCCTTAAAAAAAAGAACTAGATGGTTGTCTGAAAATGATCACGAACACTGTGCCATGGAAATCTGAGCCTCTGATGTGACCAAGATTCTGGAGTTTGCAGTACCAAAACGTCTCTACAAAGAAGCTCAGACAAGTCTTACTTTGAAGGAGATCAGTATCATAAATAAAACAATGGGCTTTAGAAATTTTGATATTATATCAAATTTCTGCCAAGAATTCCTATAGTTATAAAGTTTCTCTAAAAGTCCTGATGAGGAGGAGATTTTTTCAGCAGATTAGAAGTGGCAGGAAAAGACACATCAAGATAACTGCCAGGACATTTTAGGGTCTCATTGTTTTCCTGAGGGTGAAGACAGTGGACAGAGGTCTCTAAAGTTGCAAAGGTGCTTTTAACCCTGGAGGGTTTTTTTTTCCTTATTTATTTATCAAGAAAACTTTTAAATAAACAGAAAAGCCAGAAGAAAAGTTTTCCTGGGTTGTTCAGGGTTAATGTGACGGCAAAACCTCTCGAAACCCTTTAGATGAGCATGAAAGGAGCACGGACAGCCTCTCTTTTTACAAACCTGCTCACAAACATGGGAAGAGAGAAGGGTTTGCACACATTTGACTTCATTCCACACGGTTAATTTTCCGCCTCGTAATATTCCTCGGCATCTATTCAGCGTGAAAACTGAGGAAAAATGGGATGCAATTCCTTTTAAACTACATCAATAAATCATGTTGTCATTTTATTTAATGCATCTAATTCCCTGGGGGTCCTCATTGCATTTTGTCATTTTACAGAACTATCAATGTTCAGTCGGAGATTATGGAAAGAATATAATTATTTGTCATTGCAGTTTAAAAATGATTGTCATTTATTTTCCTTTTTTTATCAAAGAAAACTTTCCACACAGAACGAGGGTAAGTCAGCGCTCTGACTGTGGAGGTTGTTTTATTGAGCTGAGATTATTTTTATAACTGAAATGAATGCTAAATGTTAGGTTTCCACTACTCTTTCATTTTTGGAACTTTTCTAGTGCAATATTTTTGCAGTTTTTCTTGCAGTTTTTTTTGTGTGTGTTATCTTAAGGGCTGACTCTGGTGAAAATTGTGTTTTTGGTGTTTTTAACATGTTCTTGGGGAATTTTCTTATTTTTGATTCGGCAGCAGATGAAAAAAAGGCTGTTTGGAAAAGATTGTATTTGTGCCCCAAACTCCCTGCTTCTCTTCATTCCAATGCTTCCACTTGCACACCAACAGTTTTCGTCATCCACGCTGGAATCTGGCTCAAAACTGTGCGGCTGGATAGCTTCAATATTGCCTGTTTTTTTGTTGCACTGGTATTGTTAGGTCGGGGTGTGAGGGGCTGTAGGCTTGTGGGTGAGAGTGTAAACAGAGAGCTCTCAGAAATGAGAAGGGAAAGGGGGGCCGGGTTGCTCTGCGCCAACAGTCCACAACTCAGAGGTAAATTTCTAATGAACTACTGCCGTTTTGCAGTAACTATATCCTAGAAAACAATTTTTTGGCTAAAAATATTAATTAATTAATTAATTAAATTTAGTTAAAAGACCACTGGGTCTGGATGACCAGAGTGGGTCTTTAAAAAAACAACTTTATAGTTAATCTATTCAATCCTTTAATAGTAGAATGTAATTTGCTACAAAAATTAACTTCTGTAGGATGCTATATTTAAAAAAAAGCATTTTTCATTATGTGTTGGCTTAATAATGACCTCGTGTTTTCCAATAAAATGGGTGTTTCTCCCCCATATCTTATGGTAGTAAGACAGTACTGTATATATATTCTTTACTTTGCCGTTTTTTTACATAAGTAAAATAAGATTCTGGGATGAAATTTTCATTTTATTGCAAATACTATAAAATGCAAAGCCTTTTTGCATTCCCACCTCTACATTTTCTGTGTAAAGAAACACAAAACCTATACATTAACATATACTTTACATTTTCTTTACACTGTTACTTAAGTTTTTGTGTCACCTTCCCATTTCTGATCGATTTCTAACATGTAGTGCTTAAAGCTAAATCACTTGTTTTTTGTAGAAAATGAACGCGTCAGCCTCATTAGTCAACTGCTCACACATTTGGGTTTTGTGCTAATTGAAGAATCCTCAGGCAGCAGCTTTTATTTTACGAATTCAACACTTTTTGAATATGATTCTTCTAATAGAGTTATTGAATTTTGAGATGCTGGAATGTCTTGCTGTTATTAAAAAGAATTAGTTCCTTTTTAAATCTAGGTATTCCTTGTTAGGTGACAAATCCAGGGGTTTGTTGAATCAGCGTCTGTGGAATACATTCCCCTTTTACACTTGATTATTCTTAATTATGTTATACAACTGTGAGTCATGTGTTCATAAAGTAGAACAGACTGCAGCAGAGATAACACTTTCTCAGTTAGAGTCTGTTTTGGTAAAATGGTTTATTCTAAAGTGATTTCTTTTTTCTTTTCTTAAAAAATCTCTCCCTTTTTATTGATTTATTGTCTGATTCTATTTTTAAGTGGAAAGTGCTTTGAGTTGCGCAAGAGAAGCGCTTTTTTATAAACTTAGTTTCATTGATTGATTGATTGATTGATTGATTGATGGCTGTGAGGAAGTAACGGTTATGAAAACGTGACTGACTGATCGGAAAGGCTTTTTCATGCCCTCTGCCTTTTTCTGGTTCATTCTGAGACATAACATACAAGATCACAGATTTAAATGCTGCTTTTTTTTTTTTTTCTTCAGGCACGACGGCCAAGCATGTGGTGTTCCTGGCGGGAAACACGGCGAAACATGGCCTTCGTTGCAAATCCTGCAAGATGAGCCTCCACCACAAATGTGAGAATGGCGTTGGACAGCAGCGCTGCATGGGGAAACTGGTAAGATGCATGAGGCAAGCAGCAGATTTTGGACTGAAAAGAGTTCAGGAAAATCAAAAGTCTAACCAAAATAGTTGCTTGAATGACCAAAACTGCCTGTTGGACCATTTTCTCGGCAGGATTGTGCTTGTTCAGTAGTCCCATTCGATGCGTCAGCCTACCGTTGCATCTCTTACCATCACCCACCCTCGTCATCACTGTTGTATCTTCACCCTGCTTAGAAAAGAGCAACACAGGGATGGCTGTTAAAAATGCTGAACTTCTCTTAAATCCTTTGAAAGTCCCTCCGTGAGGCTAAACCATTAAATTTGAGTCAATATGATTTCCCTTAAGCAACATAATGAAGGTCATGTGGCAGTTTTCTGTGGGCGGCATTTCAAGGTAATTATTAAAAAGTCTCTACAACTATAAAATAAAGAAATCTGGCTGCATAAACCCAATTTCTGTTCATTCTTGTTTTCCTGTCTGACCTCTTTTTTTTTTTTTTTATATAATAAAGTAAAGAAATTCTCTACTTTATTTGCCGCATGCAATTCTTAGAAAAACAAAGTCAAGTGACCTGATTTTTTTCATTATAAATATGAATATTTGTGCCAGCACAATTAAAGTCACAGTTTTGAAATCAAAATTTCCTAAATCCAGATCCCCTTTCTAAGTAGCAAAAATCTTTATCTCTGGTTTAAAAAAAATGTTTGTGTTTGCGACACAACTATTTTCAGATGGGTTGTCTCAGATGCAACTCGCTTTCCCCCTATCTTTGATTTTGTATCCTTGGATCTGATCTCAGCGTGATATATGCAACACCAAACCAGCCAATCACAGACCAGAGGGTTCATGCCGATTGGTCTAGATCAGGGGTTACCAACCCTGTTCTTTCTGGGCTACCGCCCTGCTTGTTTAGCAGCTAACCCTGCTTAAGTAGATGCTGATTAGCTGGATTGAATCCACCCAGTTTCTGATTGACCCAACACTTGATCCTATAAAGCGTTTTGTGTTAAATCTTTTCTTGAATCTTACTTTGTTTCCTTCTTTTTATTGGTTGGTTGTGGGGATAAACCTGCTTTATCTTCTGGTGTCATCTGCACCAAGTTTGAATGATTTGTTTGGGGAGGCAGGTCTGTGGGTGGTCTGGATGCTGGTACCAGGAAGATCTCACACAGACACGGGCTAAACCACCGTCAGGACGCGTTTCACTTTCATAGATGTCCAGACAACCAGCAGAAATCCCCAAAACATCACTGAAGACCAAATAATATATAGAATTTTTAGTTATTTTGTTTATTTCCTGGAGGATTTTTTTTCGGGGGGGGGAGGGGGGGGGATCAGTGATTAGGATTATTTAGATGCAATAATAAAAGGATAAAATGTAGTTTAAAAGTATAAAGATGATGCTCAAAGTATTGTATACAGATGTTTTCCCCTCCTCTCTTGTTCCTGTTTCCACAAAGTGCTTGTGGGATGAGGCTTGAAGACACAACCAGCTCTCAGGAGTGGAAAATGAGGTCTAGAGGTCAAGCATAGAAATTTACCCAGAGGAGTACAGCTCTAAATTCAACTAACTCTAAACTTGGATGCTTCTGCAGCCATGCTTGTTTGTCTTGGCATAAGGACTTCTTAGAAAGAAATAAAGTGACCTCATGTTCTGAGTCTTTACTAAACACAATTCATTCTCATTTTCTTCTAATATTTCATAATACAAGGACTAGTGTGTGTCTTTATTTGCAAAATCTTGTGGATTTATTTGGTTACGTAACGGCACACATTAACACAGCTTGTTTAAATCTGCATGAGAGAGAGAGAGAGTCTCCGATTTGTTTTTGGAAAATTACTGAAAGAGAAATAAACAGTTTCTACACGACTGATGTAACTGGGAGGTGTGCCAGTTTGGATGAAATTGTATAATAATCAATATGTGTCAGTAAATGTGTGAGTCACAGCGTGAAGCTCAGCTCTTACCCGGACAGCGGGGCACATGTTGTCGTCAGTATCTGCTACTGTGGCACCATTTATAAAGTCGTTAAATTGATTTAGATTTAGAGCTGTAACTTCAGGGGATGTGATATTTGTTGCAAAAGTGAAGCAATGCCTGCCTTGGTTCTTTTTGTTTACATTTCCTTTAGTTTCTATATGAAATTAAACCCTTGTTTATTTGTTAATTGACTTTTAAAGTACTTTATTATTCATTTTGTCTGAGTTGGGCTCAATTGTACTAATTCCAAGATGACTTCATTCTTTTGGATGAAGGCTTTTGTTGAAAAGCTCTTTTAGGTCATTTCCCTTATGTTGGGTTTTATAAATTACGACAGAGTTGTAGAGCCAGTTTACAAAAATCTTTTCTTTTCTTTAAATTACTACTTTAAAATCCATAATTTACGAGAAAAAAGACGCACATTTATGACTTTAAAAGTCATAGGCTAAATCATTTCTTTTTCTTGTAAATGTGCGTGTTTTAAAGTTCATTGGCATTTGTTCATCTGCTCCTGATTCACGATTTAAATTTTCTTATTACTCGTTTGAATAAGAAATACTCAGAATTGCAATTTTAAACTTGACTCGACTAACATTCATTAAATTTTTGTTGTGAACAAATACTCGTGTACCTCATTATCCTATTTTGATTCATATTTGACCTATAAATTGTACACAAACTGAATTATTTTAGTAATACTTAACTGTGTGACTTGTTTTTCCCAGGACAGCTCTGAAAAGGTCTTAGTGTATAAAAGATGTAAAAAATAAAAATTGGCTGAGATATCAATGAATCGTGTGATCACACCTTTTGTCATTGATTTGAACCAACTAAATAAAACATCAATTAATTATTTTTTTATTTTTAAAGAAGGATCAACTAACCTTTTATTTTAAAAACCAAATAAATGAATTGAGTCGTTTTTTTTCTTTGTAGAAAATCGATCAGATTGTTTTTTTTTTTGTTTTTTTATTAGAAATCTCTTCTTGTGGGGCCGAGCCGGTTTAGCTCGTGCTGGTTTGCGGCGCCTGCCGTCCGTGAAACCAGGGTTCGACTCCGGGCTGCTCCCTGTTCCCTTCTCTACCTCTGCCGGTTCCAAGCCCGGTTTGAGAAGGTTGCGTCAGGAAGGGCATCCGGCGTAAAACATTGCCAAAATCTACCATGCGACTCGTTCGCTGTGGCGACCCCTGATGGGAGAAGCCGAAAGTGGAAGATTAGAAATCTCTTCTTGTGTAAAAACCTTGTAGCTGCCACACCAGTCTTGGATTGCATAGATGTACCTGTCTGAGCGGAGAGTGAGCGTGTCATTCAGCAGTTATCTCTGACGTGTATCGGTCCACAGCTTATCGCGTTTGAAGCCTGTTCAGAAATGTTCGACTGGGCACATTTTCATTGTCAGCGCTGCCTGGGGTGTTGTGAATTGATTTGTTCTTTGCTGTCTGTTGCTTCTCTTTTTTTTTAACCTCCTGATTCTTTTTTTTCTTCATTTTTTCTAGCCAAAAGGCTTTCGGCGCTACTACAGCTCCCCACTACTGATCCAGGAACAGTATGGCTGCATAAAAGAAGTTCTGCCCATCGGTGAGCATCATAAATCTCGCTTCTGAGTGGGATGCAAAGCATAAAAATGTGTTATTAATTTTTCTCCCACAGGAACTTTTTTGCTAGAGCTATTTTATGAACCATACCAACATAGTTTCATTGGGGTTTTTTTTTCTATACGAATAAGCTAAATTTAAGGCTTTGCATTTGCTTTCCTCCATGTTTAATTATGTTTGTTGTTCTTGTCCAAAGCCTGTGGCAACAAAGTGGATCCAGTATATGAAGCATTGAGGTTCGGAACATCGCTGGCACAGAAGGCCAAGAGGGCCAGCGGCTCAGATTCTCCAAACAGAAACTCAGTAAGAACTTAAGATCTTTCATTGCCGAACATAGTTCACAGAAAGCTTTGCACTAAACGAGGGTGGCCCACCTTTCTTCAATCCTTATCTCTCCCTCTAATGACTGGTTTATCCTTCATAGGGATCTGCTTCAATCGTAATGTGTCCCTACCACAATCGTCCAGTTTAGTTCATACTGAGGTCGGCCTGTTTCTCTTGCGTCTATCCATAATAACAGTGACATACTTCTGAGCCAGAAGACACAATTGTCTCCAGTGTTTCAGTGGTTTGGTATATAAGGTGCTGTAGTGGAATCTTTGAGAGTCTGTTTTTTTATATTTATATTTTTATATATAAAGTTTTTCTAAAGATACTAACATATTCTTGTTCATCTTTCGGCATATTTCTTCAGCTTTCACTGATTCGCACAGGTGGTTTGGCGTAGATGTTTAACGGTGGATGTCCTTCCTGACGCAACCCTGTATTTTATCCGGTCTGGGATAAAATGCATAAATTGTGGCTCTATATAAATACGTTTGTGGTTAGTTAAGGGAGCAGACAAGACAGGGTAGGTGGTAAGCCAGGGTATTTTTTTTTTAGTTTTTTATTTTTATTTTAAAAGCCTCAACATACCAAAAAGGTATACTGTTTTTTTAAATAGTTACATTTAAAAGGATTTGCCACCTAATCCATATCTTCATCAAATATGGGTGAAGGTATATTTTCATTAGTAAGTTTATACACAGTGAAAATGTTGTGTTTTTTATGTTTTTTAAGTTTTCAAGATAAAATAATGTCAAACGCCTCTTCTGTGTAGACTACAGTAATATCAGCCTTGTCTTTCAAATCCTGGTAATTGGAAATTTTCTGGATCAAATTCGCGGCTTCCACCACATATTCTAATTGTTCAAAATAGGTATAGGTTAAATGGGGCAATTTACACGCAATTGTACTACAACTGTAAAATTTCAATTGCGGATGATGTCATCAGCTTGCCTCACATTTCTCAGCGATTGGGGCGATTCCCTTCCAGTGGCCTTGTGATCCGAGCGGTTACAAATCATTATGAAGTATAAACCGAGGCCTACGTTTTTTTTAACCTCAGAGGAAAGCGCAGTACATAGAGTTGGTAAAGCAACTGTCCTGCCCGTTGGTGGGTTCAGGGTTTAAATCCTAGGTTCAACAGTTATTGCGCCCTTTGACAAAAAAAAATTGGAAATCGGTTTGCTTTAAATTTTATTTTTGCTAAACTGAATGTACATTTTTGTTTTTCTTATTTTACTAAATGCATCTTATATCACTTAACAGTACTGACTTGTTTATCACGTGCTTACGTTTTAGAATTAACCCACTATAGGTGAAATCTGCTAAATTGAATTATAGATGTTTTAAGGCTATAAAATCCCTCACTACACACCTCAAACACTCTTTTTTAGAGACAAATGAAAATGTTAACACTTTTCTATATTGTTTAAAAACTCTCAGAGTTCAAAACTTTATAGAAAATAAGTCCAGTATTATAGAATGAAAACAAAGATCTGATCGTGATTGAAGATTTATGTAAATGAGGCAAACTGAACTCATTCTGTTCAAGAGACTCGGCACTGAAGAGATTGATTGACAAGTTCTAGGAAAAAAAAAGAAAAACAGTGATAATGCGAAAGGTGAACTGCAACATAGCAAAGGAACACTGTACTCTAAACAAAAATCAATCAGAGTAGATATGTTTTGCTTAAATATCCATATTTCCTTCATTTACTTTTTGTTAATATATAGTTATTTCATCTGATTTATTAGAAATGACGAAAGTTTATATATGTTAAAACAAGTACATCTTTTCACATGTAAGTTACGTGAACTGTTTAACTTTACAGGGACAAATCAAAACGCAAATAAGTTGAGGGTTCAGATTTACGATGTGCAATGAATGCAACATGTTGCTCCAGATATAAAAAAGATGGAATATGCTAGAGATTTTGATTAGACTCATTATGCCATCTGTTTCTGCTTTTACATTAAATATTCTCATTAGGACCAATAATTTAAATAAATATTTGAACCTTTAAATTCACTTTTGTTGTATTTGCTTTATTTACAATTTTAATCTTTCTAGTGTCAGCTTCCTCCATTGAGTTTTTTTTTATTCATAACCAGACACCGTGTAACTGATGGTCTATATAGATACTGCCCCTGCAGGGCTGTAAACACTACCAATAAAGGCAGCGAGCTGCTGGCACTCGTGATTTTAGGAGGCTGTTGCATCTCTAAGAACGGATCAGACTGATTCCAGCCAACTTGTTTTTCACGGCTTCTCATCTAATTTGAGGAGAACAGCGTGCGGATGTGTGCATTTGAAAGCGGATGGGTTTGGGCCATTCTTTGCTGTCCAGGGCAGCTGCCAGAGGCAGGAGTGTGTGTGTCAGTGCGATGATCAAAGCACTGGAATCTTTTGTTCGTTTCTAAACCTCCTGTCCCTGTAGACTGTCTATCCCTGGCTAAAGCCTTTTTTTCCCCCTTTTTTTTCTTGAATACTTCAGTCAGCATTTGTCTAATCACCATTACCCTAAATTCTGCAGATCAGTGAGTTGGATAAGGTTTCTGAGGAAGTTCTGGCCCACAGCAGTAGACAGGAGCTGTCGAGAAAGCACAGCGATGACGGTGAGTTTTTGCAGTTTTGCAGTTCGTTGTGTGTTTGGATTAAAGCCCCACAGTGACAGAGCCAAAACACATTCACTCTTCTCAAAGCGTGCACAAGAATTCTGCAACACTGATTTCTGTCACCATAAAATATGACAGAAGACTCTTCATCTTCCCAGTGACCTGGACCTGTTTCTAACTTTTATGAAGCTTGGAATCTTCACAGTGGTTTGGTAGTAAGAAAAAAAAAGAACTTTAATTTAAATTAACTCAAAAATATTTAGATAAACCAGCAAAAACTGTGCTGGCCCAAAAAATACACATATTTTTTTTAAATATAAGAGTGCCTTTTACAATTATAAAGGGTTTTTTGAACATTTTTTTAATATTTTTTTTTAATTTTAAGCCAAGAAAAGGGTGAAATTAAATGTCATTTTTCAACCAAATTGGTACATTAAATACCTATAATGTCTTTAAGTGCAAATTTAAATTCTTTAGTTGAATTATTGTGTTTGTTTTTAGTTTTTACAGTTTTTGAAAATGGGACAGAGCGTTACCACCTGACTGACAGAAAATATGAGGATGGTTATCCGGTAAGAGAAATACCTTTTTTTTCTGTGTGTGTAAATTTTCATAAAACTTTTATAGAAAGCTAATTGTTCTGATTACTAATTTTGTTATGTTATTTCTGAACATATTGTTTTGACTTTTTAAAATATTTTGTCTGCAGTGATGCTATTATTTAATTCAAATAAGTTAATAGCATTTATTATAAAGTCAGTTTACTAGGAAAGCTTTTTAATTTGACTGATGCATTTTTTAATAAAAATTATGCTGCGTCTTCGAGCCTCAATCCTCAAATAAGGGCAAAATAAAGACATCTTGCTTCTCCTCCTCTTAAAAATGTGGCCAGAAAGAATCACCCAGTGCTTTCCAATGCAGGTCAAACTGCTGAAAATACAGGATTAAATGGAAAGTAAGACATATTAAAGTTAAAAACCTAAAATTACAAAATGTAGCTAAAAGTCTGCTGAAATAATAGAGCGATCCCAATGTAAAACCGGATCTGAGGATTTAAGAACACAAAAGGTTTATGGAATCTAAGAATTTTAGAGATATAATGTCTGGCCTGACTAAGGCTCTTAAAGTGAAAGCTGTAATTTTAAAATGAACTGGGAGACAGTTGAGTGTTGCTAAAACTGGAGGGATGTGGGCTCTTTTGCTGATTTGGGATAAAAGGCGAGCAGCAGAGTTCTGAATCGCCTGGAGCTCCTTTTGTCTTAAAGAAGTAAAAAAGAGCGTTACAGTAATCCAGGTGTGGTGAGTGTATGAATGATTATTTCTTGCTCTGTCTTTGATTGCAGAAACTTCAACCTAGAGATGCTAAGTTTCTGGTTAAGATCTTAACATGGTGACTGAGCAAAATTTGCTGAGTCAAACATGACAAAGATTTTTTCTCAAGAACAGTGATTAATGTGTCTGTTTTACCTGACTTTAGCTGGAGGAAATTAGCTCTTAAAGACCCTCCCCATTCATCTTTTGATCTATTTCAAGCGTTCCCAGTGGTCTTTTAAATATGATTATGCCGTTTTTAGCCAAAAATCAAGAAAATTGTCATTTTTTGCAGGGCAGCAGTAGTTCATTAGAAATTTGTGTCTAAGTTGTGGGTGGGTTTGTTGACGCGGAGTAAGCCTGCCCCCACTTCATCTCCCTATTGCTTCTAAGCAATGCAATTACGTTTCTCTTAACACATGCCATAGGTCATAACAACATTGGCCAAAATATAAAATCTGCAAATTTTATGATTTTGAGTTTTTACATTAAACGGTGAGAACAAGGATAACTCCACGTTAGGTGAAGCTGGAAGAAAATACGTTGTGACATAAAGGTCACAAGACAAAAATTCACTGGAATATTTGAAACACATTTTTCTTTTTTCCTAAAAAGTTTTTTTTTTCAGATAGTAGGTTTTGTATTTATTATAAAAAACACCAGAAACACAACTTTCATTGCACGTCAAACAGGTAAACTATACAGTTTGTGTAACAAAACTGAAATGAGCAGTGCAGATGGATGTTCTCAGCATGGAGGTGATAAGAAATGTCTGTGAACTGGCAAATTAGCTGTTGCAGAGGGAGTGTGTGTGCAATAAAAATAGGATTGGTCCTAAACCAGAACCTTGAGGTATCTCATGTGACAGCTGCGCAATGAAAAATTTATTGTCAGAAGTGTTAAGGATTTGGAAGTATTTTCCTATTGCGTTCCTCTTCTTAGTTCATGTTGACAAAGTAAATCCTCTGAGAACTGATAGCCTCTGACCATCGCCTGAACCGTGGACAAGTCTGAGAACTGATGCTGGGCCAGCTCGCTCCGTGTCTATTTAGCACTCTTCCCCCTTACTTCCATCCTCAGTGCTGAACTTCCCAGGACTTCAGTGGAAAAAATGCAGTACTCTCCCTGCTTCAACAAATCAAGGTTGGGCTGACGTGACCGCTGAAGAAGCCTTGACTTTAATATTTGGATCAACAGCTGCAGAGTTTTATCCTGCCATGTCTGTTCACTGATGCAGCCTGAATCATTGCAACTAAGCAAAACAGGTTAAACTTCAGCAAGAGTGTGACCACCTCTCATCTGTAATAAATATTTCATGATCAGGCTTCACAAATCTTCCTTTCCTATCCATCCTCTGTAGGAGGTGTACATCACAGCTCTTTTGTACATGTCGCTGAGCTTATCTGTGCTGTTTACTTTTATAGTTGAGCATGTTTATGTAAGTTGTCAACAGTGAAAAGGTCCCACAGATAGCTGGACAAACACAAATATGAACAAATACCCATACAAGGCCAACCCGTCCATACACCAACACCTATCCTCTGCAGACTGGTGGTCCAGTAATCCATTTCAGGAAGAAAGTTTGAAATGCATTGTGCAGCCTTATCAGGCAGGACCGAGCACAGCTGGCAGCAGGAGATTTGTCTGTCAGCCGACAGATCCATTAGCTCAAGCTGCTGGACAGATGGAGGCTCTGCAGGGTAATGAGCAGAGAAAAATGCTCAAAAATCTTTACTCCACCAGAGGAGACACTTTGATATTCGATTGTTAATTTCATATTTGCGTGTTAAAATTCCCGCATAGACAGTTAAGTCTTTATTTCTTCTACAGCTTTTGTAAAAATCAGTGTTAACATTTTAAAATTATATGAGTGAAAATGAGCAAAAGGATGTGCTTTTTGAAGATTGTTGTCGGAAGTCGATCTTGAGCTGCAAAGCAAAAACAGGCTTTGTCTCATCATAAAATGTTTCTGTTGCTACGGTCACACCTGTCATGTGAGGCTCGTTCGAGAACGCACTAAAAGTGAACATAGTATTTGGTGTTCACACTGCACTAGCAGGGAGGGGCTTTTTCTTCTTTTTCTACTGTTTACATGCGCATGTCTGACACCTACAGTTGGAAGAGGTTTGGTGGAAGATGTTGAAGCGTCGCATATCTCACCAATCTTGCTCCAGGCTTCTTCTTTCACAGCTCTATTCCGATATATGAAGAACTTGGTATCATAAAATTCCAGCTGGGCACAAAGTGCAATTATTTATTTCTCCTCAATGATACATTTTAAAACAGTTGGCAATTCCATGAATTAAAAGGGACGCCATCCATACGTCACTACCAAATCCGAGTCCCTGATTGGTCAACGTTCATCTAGGTTTGACTTTCAACATGCATTTGTTTTGTGCGTAGAGCTTGAAAACAGGTGTAGAAAATTGTATAGCGATTCTGCGATCATAAGTTTCTAACTTGGAAGCACGTTTACATGCGGCGTTGCTGGAGGCGGTGTGAACGTGCGTTGAAACAACCAATGGAGCACTAGTAAGCATTTTTCGTGTCTGCATTATCAAAATTGCAAAAACATAAAAAAATTATGGGAAATAAAGTCTTTTGTAAGTACGTCTGACATAAAACAGCGAGAGAAAAACAAATGATTCACAAATTCCCTGTCTTATGTAGAACGTCAGGGCAACCGACAGACCCACTCTGATGAGCTCTATAAGGTATTTCAAAATGGTTTTGTGTTTTTTTAAATTATGATTTAGTCTTTTTTTTTTGGTAAAATCAAAAACCTGTGTTGTTTTCTAGGACACAGATTTTGCTGAGTAGCAGTAGTTCATCAGAAATTTGCTTCTGAGTTGTAGGCGGGGCCGTTGAGTGAAGCAACCCGAGCTTCGCTCAACCAGAATGGAGCAGAGCAAGGAGCTTGTGGCCCGCCCAGTGTATTTTCTACGTCACAACTAAGCTCTTTTTTAAACAGCTTTTTTTCATCTGCTCCTGATTCTCAACGATTTGAATACAGAAACACTCAGAAATGCAATTTTTAGCCTTTTTTTCCTTCAAATATGTCCTACATGATGAGAAAAATGCTACTAAAACATGTTAAAACACCAAAAACACAATTTTCATCAGTCAGTCTTGAAGTCCAAAAATAATTTGGTGAGGTTATTGTGTTCATGTGCTGTCTCTTCTATTCAAATCTTTTCTCACAAAGATCTGATAACCTGTGTGAAAATTTCCTTTCAGAGAGATATATTTAGTCTTTGACAATATGTTTGCCTTTTTGTTACTAAGGTTTTCTATCAACTTTAAAGTGCTAATTGGCTGCCGAACCAACTATACAGCCTACAATTTATGTAATTCAATAAAAAAAATTCCATTTAAAGGGGTTTTTGGTTACGGTCAGGATGCTTGGAAAGGGTTGTTGTTTCCATCAGGCTGTGAAAATCCTCTCCTTTGACTTTTGGAGACCATCTACGGAGAGCAAAATGGCAGAAGACACTTGGCGCCCAATCGAAAAGTCATCAATGTTCAAAAAATAGAGTTTCCTTCCTGTAATAGCATGCAGGATTTCCTCTAGGTTCTCAGGAGGTGTGAAAAACTCTAGCGCCACTTCGCAAGCTTTCACCCTGTTAATTGTATGGACGCCTGTGTGAAAACTCCCTCTCCACCTACACACACCCGCATCCAGTTTTAACTTTGTGAGAACTCCATCTTATCGTGGTGCTAAAGGAACAGATTGTAGAGTGCTATAAACAGCACCTCCGTTTCGTCAGCGAGCTTCTCTGTCTAATTTTCACTATTTTAAGGAGCAGCTGTTCAAAGAGTCTGCCGACAGATTTACTTTATGACTGTTTATGCCTCTTTTTATCTGTGTGACAGAATCAGCTGCAGAGGGATATGCTCAAGCTCAACACCTACGTGGCCTTGTATGACTACGCTGCCCAAGGGAGCCATGACCTGGAGATGAGGTTGGCTGACACGCACATACGCCTACATGCAGACACAAAAGATAACAGCTACTGGAACAGAACTGATCAATACATCACCTCTTTTGGACGGTGTTGACTGATTGACTCTGACATGCCTGCAATGGTTTATTTCCGGTTCTGTTTTTTTTAAATGAGAAGAAAATGAAAAAAATATCTTGGTTGATGCAATTCAGTGGTCAGAGAGGGGATGGAGAAGCTGTGGGATCTGCAATCACCTTTTTAAGATCATTTTTGATCTATTTTAAAAGTGTTCTAAGGTTTTTTTTAAATATATAATAATGTTGTTTTTACCCCCAAAAAAAAACTTGTATTGTTTTTTTAGGAAATAGTTTCTGCAGTGGCAGGAATACATTAGAAATGTGTCTCTGAGTTGCACTCATTTCCCAGCATCCCTTTGTTTAAACTCTGTCCCGCGAGCTTACGGGCCCTCACAACCCCCAACCTAACATGAGCAGTGCAACAAAAATGGAGACAATATTGGGACTGTGCAGCCATACAGTTTTGAGCCACATGCCACCTCAAAATAGAAAGTCAAAGACAGCAATGGATCAAGTTGCATTATTTTATCTGCTGTAGATTAACAATAGAAACAAAAAATTTAACAGAAATGCAATTGTAGGTGTAATTTTTCTTGTATATGTTTTCCATCATCAGAAAAATGTCCCAGGGCCATTTTTAAAAGATTTTCATTTGTGTGGGTTTGTAAGAGACACATCATGGGTTACTGATGCTGCAGAACATATATTTTGCAAACTTCCTAAAGAACTGCACATGTACCAGATTCAGGAATACTCCCAATTACACATAGGTATGAATCTCCCTGTAGTCCGACAGATTGGGACTAATGAAACGTTTTTTAGAGGACTCGCCTGTTTAAATCTCTAGTATCTTTGAACATCATGCACTGCATTCTTGAAAAGAGGCTCTCAGGAAAGAACAGTCCTTCAGCCTAAGTGCCAATTTGTTCAGGCTTCCTGCTGAAACCCTCCTGTGGATTAAAGGATGAGATAGTGCTCTTACTGTCTGCCGGTCTCCTCAGTTTGCAGACACACAAACAAAATCCAGTTTGCGTGTCTTCTCTTCAATCCACAGAAACTTCAATCGCTCTTCATTTAAAATTCATTGACCGCCTCATTAGTAGGACTGCCTTCGCATCAATGCCCTCATGTTCACATGCAGCTCACGTGGTGGTTTTAATCCTGGGCTCCAGGCTGAGTACAGTCAATAAATCATATACAAACACATTAAGAGCATTTTTAAATAATACAATTGAGTCTTTTAATGCAGCGCTTTAGTTTTACTTTTCATTCAAAGTTATGTTCATTATTCATTTTGTGGATGTCACAGACTCAGCTGACAAAATTACTTTAGGTTCAGTGGATATAAATAAATTTAAGACGCATTATGGGTATTTTATATGTACTAATTGGCATTTAGAACTTTAGAAGGCAGGAAATGTCAGGAGATTCGTTTTTCTGACCTGGTCTAAAAGCATTTTCTAAGACAACTTATAATTATTAAGCAGAAGTTAGTCGGCCAAAATAAAAAATAATTAAAGTCAGAGTTTATCTCTAACTTGCTCTCTGTTTTTTGTAATAAAAAGTGTTAATGTTGCAGATGAATTGGAAAACAAAGGGAGTAATTCATCTGAAATCTTGGAAGAAGCTTAAACCTATTCAATTGGAGAGAGCAGCCATGTTTATAAGAAAGTATTAATGCAGCTTTAGACAATAACTCTTCCTGACAGAAATATCTGAATGGTATTTACATGTTTGTGGTTAAGGCTGTTACTACAAAACTCAATTGCACTGACAAGGGGGCATTTCCATGTTACACCATTTTAAAATCGTTGCATTCAGATGGATTCAGGAATGATTTTCAAGTTCTTTTATTTGTTTATAAATGCTTTGATGTTCTTGGGCCATCATATATTAAAATATGGTGGAAAATATAAGTATTTGGTCACCTAAAAACGAGCAAGATATCTGTCTCTCACAGACCTGTAGCTTCTTCTGTAAGAGGATCCTCTGTCCTTCACTCGTTACCTGTAATAATGGCACCTGTTTGAACTCGTTATCCTTATAAAAGACACCTGTCCACAACCTCAAACAGTCACACTCCAAACTCAAGTGTGGCCAAGAGCAAAGATCTGTCTAAGGACACCAGAAGCAAATTTGTTTACCTGTGCCAGACTGGCAAGACAGAATCTGCAGTCGGTAAGCAGCTTGGTGTGAAGAAATCAACTGTGGAAGCAATTATTAGGAAATGGAAGACATACAAGACCACTGATACAATCTCCCTCCATCTGGGGCTCCCTGCAAGATCTCACCCTGTGGTGTCAAAATGATCACATAAACGGTGAGCAAAATTCCCAGAACCACACAGGGGAACCTGGTGAATGACCTGCAGAGAGCTGGGACCAAAATAACAAAGGCTACCATCAGTAACACACTACGCCACAAGGGGCTCAAACCCTGCAGTGCCAGACATCTCCCCCTGCTAAAGCCAGAACATGTGCAGGCCCATCTAAGGTTTGCTAGAGAGCATTTGGATGATCCGGGAGAGGATTGAGAGAATGTCCTATGCTCAGATGAAACCAAAATAGAACTTTTTAGCGGAGAAAGAAAGCTGAGTTGCATCCAAAGAACACCATACCTACTGTAAAGCATGGGGGTGGAAACAAGCTTTGGGGATTTTTGTTCAGCAAAGGGAGCAGGACGAGAAGAAGGAAGGGGGCTATGTATCGTCAGATTTTAAATGAAAACCTGCTTCCATCAGCAAGGGCATTGAAGATGAAACATGGCTGTGTCTTTCAGACAACGATCCCAAACACACAGCCCGGGTAATGAAAGAGTGGCTTTGTGCGAAAGCATTTCAAGGTCCTGGAGTGGCCTAACCAGTCTCCAGATCTCAACCTCTTAAAAAATGTTGGAGAGTTGAAAGACTGTGATGCCCAGCAACAGCCCCTAAACATCACCACTCTAGAGGAGATCTGCATGGAGGAATGGGCCAAAATAACAGCAACAGTTTGTGAAAACCTTGTGAAATCATGCAGAAAATATTTGACTGGTGTCATTGTCAACAAAGGGTATATAACAAAGTATTGAGCTGAACTTTAGTTAGGGACCAAATACTATTTTCCCTCATAATTTTAGGATCTATCAGGTTATTAATCTGTTTTTATTTTTATGTATTTTATTCATTTTTCCTTCTTTTAATGCAATACACTTCCATAACTTTACAAATGCAGCTGGAAGAAATCTTTAAAAAAAAGTTTGTTTTAATTCTGTTTATATGTCATTGCAGAGCTGGAGATAGAATTCTTTTGGTTGATGACTCCAACAACGACTGGTGGAAAGTGAGTATAAAAAAAAAAAAAACTTCCACCAGAGCAAAATCATGAGTTTATTGCATTGAACACATTTAAAGGTCCCATATTGCTCCTTGGTGACCTAACTTTGTTTTCTTTAAGCATTCATAAATCACAGAGAAAGCAGCGCGTAACAGTAGATAAGGTGTCATCTCGTGACACGGGGGCATGACAGATAATTTAGGAAGATGGAGGTTGGTGTCACCAGAGCATGAAGAAACTCATTACAGACATCTGGCCTATTTAGGAATAAGACAAGAGACAATCATTTAGATCTGCACCACATCAATGTAAGAAGATAATGTCTGGTGACTTCAAAGAAAAAAGTATTTTGATGGTTCCTTTTGATCAATGAGCAATTCTCTAGCTTAAAAATAATGAAAAAAGATTGTTTTTGAAAAGTTTCAATGCAGAAACTAGGTCTTATTTATTCCTTTTTTTTAGGGGGTAATCGAAGACAGAATTGGTTTCTTCCCATCAGCCTTTGCTCATCAGCTCCGAGCTGAAGAACAGGTCTTCAGGTGCAACAGGGCTTTTATCGGCTGCAAGGAGCAAAGCCAGCTCACCTTGAAGAAGGGACAGGTGAAGATATCTGAGCGTTTTACCGTTAGGCGTCTCGTTTGCGTGTCGGCCCGACTGTAAATCCTCATTAACATCGCATCCAACAGATCTTTAGCCATCTTGTGGACTCCCAGTGTTGAGGATCTTTAAGTGGAAAAAATCAAAGGATCTCTCTCTCAGGAGTTACTATATTAAAGTGGCATTATGTCATGACACAAGTTACCCGAACCCCTTTTCCCACTGTGCAGCATAGGGCATGCTGGGGGTCAGATGAGGCTTACAGTAAGCAGCCCCCTGTGGAGAAGAAACCGCAAGATGAATTGCTGACCTGTTGACTCTCTTTTCCATTCACACAGACCCAGGGGAAGATTTTTGGAAGCTAGCTACGCTTTGTGTCAACTTTGGAAAAACGAAATTATGTCCTTGAAAAGTTCTATTTTTTCCAGAATAAACCTGGAAAGTTGGGGGAAAATGAAACAAATAAATGAAGAAATTGGATCATTTTCTGAACCAGCAGTCCCGCCCACAACTCAGAGGCAAATTTCTAATGCACCGCTGCTCAGGATAACCTGTGTCCTAGAAAAGGACACAGGTTTTTTGTTTTGGGTTAAAACTGTCATAATCATAATTAAAAGACCACTGAGAATACTTTGAAAATAGATCAAAAGATAATTGCAGAGGGTCTTCAAATGCATTGTGGCTAACTAGCAAATTGGAGCCAGCTGTGACTACTCAACAGGATCCACAGGTGAGTGGGCGGAGTCTCAGCTGCTTGTGCAGAAACTCAAAAAAACGCAAATGCAAAAACTGAAGGAAACCAAAAAGCAAATCATAAAAATGGTAGATTTTTCAAATATGTGATTTTGTCTTAAATCAACTTCATATTTAGGAAAAAACAATGTTTAGGAAAAAAGTTTTATTTATGAATTCAATGTAGTTTTGACAGTTTCACTTATGCTTTGTTTCAGTCACTCCTTGTGTGAAAATAGTTCTTAAATTACCAAATATATGGGTTTTTTCAAAGATTAAATAGATTGATACGTCATCAAATTATCTTGAATTGCAAACCAATTAGTGAACTTGGGAATCCCTAAAACCACAGACAGGAACAACTGGAAATAAATATTTAAAATACAATAAATAGTAAACAATGAAACTGGCTTAAAAGTTCTAAAAAATGGCTTAAAGGCCTAAAGCCCCACCTTGATCATCTTTTGATGTGTGGTAAAAGTGTCCCCTGCAGTCTTTTAATTATGATTATAGCGTTTTCAGGCAAAATTTTGAAAAAACTGTCGTATTCTAGGACATAGTTTCTGCATAGCGGCAGTAGTTCATTAGAAATTCACATCTGAGTTGTGGGCAGGACTGTTGGGCGGAGGGCCTAAACTCATTTCCCATAATCCCTTTGTTGACACACTCCCCCCACTAGCTTCCAGCCCCTTACAGCACCGGCTAACATTAGCGGTACAACAAAAATGGTGAGCAATATCCGAGTTCGCCAGCTGGACAGTATTGAGACCAGACGAAGAAAACGCAGATTGATCTAGTCGTCTACAAGTGGATGCATCAGAATGGAGCAGAGCAAGGAGCTTGCGGCCTGCTGATTGAAGATTCTTTACATTTTTTTCATCTGCTCCTGATTCACAATAATTTGAATTAAAAAAAAAACACACCCAGAAACACAATTTTTTTAGCTCAATTTGCTTTTATTTTTCCTCCATCATAAGAAAATGCCACAAGAACATGCTAAAAATAACAAAAAACAAAATTTTTATGTGTGGTCTTTAAGCTTTTCTACTTCCTTATGAACTTTGAATTAAAGCTGCAGTACAGAACACGAATACTGAATTTCTGTTTCCTAAATGATGAGTCAACTGTTAATTCTGAGCTTCCTCCCTCAGATCTGTGTCGGCAGTGAGATAGAACGCAACGGCTTCATCAGAGTGACGAGTGGAAAGAAGAGGGGTTACGTGCCCTGTGACGTCCTGGAGATCATCTGAGACAAAGCCAGCGAAGAAGAACCACAACAAGATAGTGGGGGCGGAACAGGCCGCCCGATGAGGAAAAAGTAAGGCATCCGCTGCAGTGGAGGAACTTCACCTCATCAGAGACTGAAGTTCAGACCCAACACGAGCGGTTGTGGTTTGTCACCGAGCACTTTGGTTTGCTGCAGGTCTCCCTTTCAGTACGGAGTCAAACCGAGAGACAACAAACTGCTTCTGGTTTCCTAGAAGGCAGGAGATCACTGTGTCACTGATTTGATTGAACTTTAAAATCTGAATGTTTTTCCTGCGTTTCCCATTCCTGCTCAGCGTTCTTCACCTCCAATCTCTCTCCTTTTATAAAAAAAAGGGCTGCCAGCTAGTGTTATGGCTCAAAAACAAATGCTTCTAAAGCTTTTATTTTGTTTTCCATGAAAATGTTAGTCACAGTGCCAAGTTGCAACAATATTTACTTTCCTTTTTTTCACATTCCATTCAATTTGCGACAGTTATTGAAGTGATTATAAAATGAAAACAAAGCACTTCAAAATGTATTCTGATCAATTATATTAAAAAATTAAACTATAATTCCTGTGAGATTAAAAAATAAGTCCTTTTTTCCCTCATGCATGGTGAAGGCAAGGCAAGGCAAGGCAAGTTTATTTGTATAGCACAATTCGTACACAAAGTAATTCAAGGTGCTTCACAAAACAGAAAAATGCATTAAAATCACAATACATCATAGAAATAATCAACATAAAATTTACTTTAAAAGAAAAGAAAAAAAAAAAAAGATTTAAAAAGAAAGGAAGGAAAGAAAAGTGCAGATAGGACCTTTCAGTCATATACACGGCTAAACAGAAATGTTTTAAGTCTAGATTTGAACATGAACACAGAAGAGGCCTGTCTTACGCCTTCAGGGAGGCTGTTCCAGATTTTAGCTGCAGAATATTGAAACGCTGATTCCCCTTGTTTAGTTCTGACTCTGGGAATCAACAGGAGGCCGGCCCCTGAGGTCCTCAGAGTACAAGATGGTTCATATGGCACTAACATGTCAGAGATGTACTTTGGTGCGTGGCCATGGAGAGACTTGTACACAAGCAGAGCTGCTTTGAAGTCTATTCTTTGAGGTACAGGGAGCCAGTGCAAAGACCTGAGCACAGGAAAAGAGTCGTACACAAGAAAAGCAGAGAAAAGATAAAGGAAAGTCTTTTTTTCTGGGGGGAATTACCCAGTCCAAATGTAATAAAATCCTCTTTGGTCTTTCACAAATACTCTACAGATTCTTTGATTTCAATGGGACATATTGTTCCCGGCCCTACAAAATTTCCTTAGGTACTAATGAAATGACATGCTGTGGTTAAAATACCAATGAGGGACAGCAGAAACAGCTTCGGCTTATGGAGGGTTATTGGGTATAGCTAATAAAAGAACATTTAAGGCTGGATGAGGACATCTGATCTGGTTCTGTGATGCAGCACTATCCTGAAAATCTGAACCGCTAACCTGATGATGTATTTTCAGACCGAGAAAGCCCTAAACCAGGTGTCTGCAACATTTTGGCTTCTGACCCCCTCTTGTTAGGCTCTGTGGTTAAAGAATAACAAGCCATAACAACAAAAAAAAAAATTAGATATTTTTTAGAGACTATACGGCCCAACCATCAGATGAGTCAAACTTCATTCAACTCCTTCACAAGCAGTTGAATTGTGAACGACTCTGCTAAGCTCCTGCCTACAGAACCCATAATGCTTCAACAATCCATCAAGCAGTGCAGCTTCATACTTTACTTAAGTCGAACATTTTAACTGATTTTTGAGCTACATTTACCACAACTTGATGTCAGTGGGCACAACCAGAATTCATTCTAAAGGTATACCTTAAGTATGACAGTCCGTCTTAGGTACTTAAGGTGGACCTGTTTTAACTGAGCAAAATTCAAAGATGCACTAAGGGTCACTTAGTTCTCATTTAATTTTAATTTGTGAAGTTTACAAATTTCTGGCTGAGATGCACCAACATTGATTAAGTACTACAACTTCATTTCCTGCATTTTCGATGATATGGGGTACAGGGGGTCTTTTATTTTGAAATTTAGTCATGTGAACTTTAAAATTTCGCAAAAAATTACCTTTATGATTATGTTGTATTTTCTCAAAAACAATTGATTATTATTACTTATTGTAATAGTCACATTGATGGACTCAGTGTCTTATTTTTTAAGGGTGAAGTGAGCCTTTGTTGCTCCTATAGGGTTGTTGTCAGTGACAAATTGTCCCGAATGGCTCTTTAAGTTAAAGGTTGCAGAGCTCTGCCCTAAAAAAGTTTGGAAGTTAGGCAAGTTAGTATTCATGTGAGACAATAAAAAATGTATATATTTTTTTAAAGTATGTTTCCTATCATTATTGATGTCCTCAAAAATAAAAAATTTAATTAAAAATCACTTTGCAAAGTTATCTACAGGCACATTTTTTAATCATCTCCACAATGCATAGTTTTTTAGGTGTAGATTTTTTTGACTTTTTTACGGGATTTATTTATTTATTTATGATGAACTTTAGCTGTCATGTTTTGTTATTCTTAAGAAAGGTAAAAATCCTAACAAGTTGTATTTCTAATAATTTAAGATACCTGGTGCGCTAAAAAATTGAGCCCTATGAACTGTTAAGTTTAGTAAGTTACACCAGTTAGATCATTTTAAACATTGGCACTCATGCAGTTTCCTTTTCTTTTCAGCTCAGACTGTTTTTACTGGCTCTGTTTTTTCATTTGTTTGTTATTTATTTTCTGGTTATTTTGCATCGTAGTAAAAAAAAGTATGCCTGTTAAAGGTTTGCTCTGCACTGAAACTCAACAAGGCTTTGTTGTACATCATGTGTGAACACAAATAAAGAGTTTTATTGAAGCAAAGTGTCCCATATCCTAAACTAATACCTTGATTTCTATGCCTTTATGGTTGAGAGCTGTCTTCTGTGTTCAAGAGACATTTGAGAAGTTTTCACAACTTTCTTTTCCCTTTTCAATCTGTTAAAGGATTTTTTTTCAGTTTTAAAAGAGCAGGTCATGGTTTAGATACAGCCGGCATATCCTGCTATGAGAGACTAACTAAATTTCTTCAATTATCCCATCAAGCAGTTGCTCAAATCTCAAATTTTCACTGCCTAATTATAGAACTAAAACATCAATTTAAACTACTAAACAAGAAATGTTCAGACTTTGTTGTGTGTCATTATTTTGTTAATTTTCCATCAATTTATGTAGATTTAAGTCCTACTGAGATAAATGTAATGATTTAGGGAATTTGCATTGGGTCCTCCTCTGTAAAAGAAAAATCGTTGATTCTAGCGCCACCTGCAGATTGATTATGTTATTCGTGGTTTTGATAAATTTCCTTTATGGGTTCTCCTTCTTAAAACAGTAAATTAAAACTGCATAAATTCAGCAAATGTTTAACTGCAAAGAGTTTTTCTGTCTCACCAGCTTATAAATAGTACAGAGCTTTCACAGATAAAAAGGCACATGAACATCTTTGTCACTTCTGGGTAAATATGGGAATTTATGCTGAGTCATCATTTTCAAAGTTTAGTAAAGAAGTAGAAAGGCAAAAGCTTGCTTGATCTTGATTTTCAGTATGAATACAGACCAAGAAAGTGTGTCCTCACGAGCCTTCAGACTTCCTGGGTTTTAATCTAAAGGGGTTCAGTCATAGTGAAACCTTAAAACCTTTAAAAGGAGCCTCAAGTGGCAGACCGCTGCTCTAGAAAAATCCATAAAATGTTTTACTATTATGAGGAACCACACTGCAGATTCAGCTGGCAGCTAATTTATATTCACGGATGCATACATTCCCACATTTAAGGTGCACTTTCAAAGCATCAGATCTGCCTTAAGACCTGTTTTCTTTTAGGATGTAAATTTATAAGCAAATGTTCCTAAAGAATTTGGTCTAAATTTGGCTGAACAGCATAACATCAGCTGCGTATCACTGAGGTAAGCTGTCCATTCTGCCACACGTAACATTGGACAAAGACATGGTTTTTGTGGAGACCAAGGAAGGGTTGTAAGCTCACTCTGGTCAAGATGATCTGAGTTTTCTAATGTGGTGGACTGCCCTGGTACCCATCAGTTATACAAGTGATGGGCGTGGTCAGGAGTGTCACTAAGGAAAATGTGGTAATACAAGGTCAACAGAGCAATGAAAGTCACATTCTTTACCTGAATGTTGCAGCTTGAACTGGGAATTATCAGACGTTGCATTGAAGTTGTCTTAGTTTCTTGTTCTTAGCACACAGACCAGCCCATTTACTTCAATGTTTAACATGTTCACAACTGCAACATGATTGTGAAAAGTGTTTTTCTAGCATTTCTGACATGAACAAGCTTTAATAACTGCAGCTTTCATCAAAAGTTTACTTCTATTGGAGCATTCCTTCCAAATCCAGGATGGTTGTACACAGTTGTCCTCAACAGTTTTGCCGCCTGTCTGACTCCAAGTTATTAAAATCCAATTCTTTCCTGATTTCAAATCTTACTTTGATTTTAAGCTATCCCTTTTCACCATGTTTAGATGCCAAAGCAATTCAGTAAGTGCCTGCCATTTGACATGCTAATTATCCACGTATAAAAACAGAAGTTCTGCTATAGTCATGCGGAGTCCCACAAAGTTCTGTCTTGGGACCACAACTGATGTTATTGTTCAGGATTTTACTTAGCCAGATTGTGAAGCTTCTATACCTGTGCTGTTGAATTGATGTAACTCTTAGCTTTATTTTCTAGTCAGTTACCAAACATGCTGGTTTGTATGTGGGACATTCTTAGAATAACAAATAGAATTTTAAAAATTCAGAGAATTGCCCTTGACAGGGTCAGCAGATTAAAAAGCCTCTCGTCGAATCTCAGAAACATCTGTGTGTTGCTCAAAGCTGACTGTGAAAAAAAAAACTTTTCACCATTTGACATCACTTCTCAAATCTCACTTTTGCTTTTGTTTTGTGTCACTCTGAAACAACTGTTGGAGTCTTCTGTCCAGGTCTGAAACAGCTCTGAAGATCCAGCAAGACGAACGGACAGAAGAATGGATGGAGAGATAAATGGAAAGATAAACAAATGGTGGGGTGGGTGGACAGATGTAAGATTCTCCTCTTTTCACTTTATGTCTGGCTCTCTTATAGCAGTAATAGTTCTCAGATTTGACAGAATCTGAGATCTGCTGCTTTGAAAGTTCCTCTGTGTGTCATCGCTGACACCTAGTGGTAGTTTCCTACCTGCACAGATAAGGGATAAAAGGAAAATAAAAGGAACGATGAGTTGACAGATAAGACAAGACAGAGCAGGGCCCTGATTTTTTTTTTCCGTTATATTTTTTTCTGTAGTGCAACTTAGTTTAGTTATGAACTGTCCAATCAGATGCCTCAATACATGTATGTGGTTTCCCCCCTAATGACAAAATCCCCCGAGCCCGCTTTCAATTGTTAGTGGTGTGGACTTCCAACAAGCTCACTCCTAGCGAGAATGGTTGCCATAGAAAAGATGACTCAGACCGATTGGGACCAATCACTGCTGACTGACGTTGTCTGACTCCAACATGGCGGCATCCGCATCAAGAAAAAATGGCTGCTGAATTAGCTGGAGCCAGAAGTAAGTCATTTTCTATGGATAACGTCGCACTTGGTCCAGATTTCATTTACAGTCAATAATGGCTCCACACTGCCATATAATCTGGATGGGATTCATTAATTTGTGAGATTTTCCGAGAATTCCAAATGCCATAGGTCCAACCTCATTATCATTTTCTAAAATGATACCCACACTGGGTTGTTCAGTGTTTGAGAGGTCAGAGCTGGTCACACCTGGGACAACTAGCACATGGCTATCTACAACTGGATGTTGTGTTCTTGCCATATTAAAATTATTTTGCAGTTTACAATAAAATCCCTGATGCAAAGGCAATGTCTTGCAGGAACACAAACACTGAAAAAGAAACTTTTCATAAAAGTTTCCACATTTGATGGTCTATTCTAGTTGCCTTTAGTAGCACCAAATAAGAAGGCAAAAACTAATTTCTTGAATAGTAAAAGTATTTGAAAAACATAGCAAACAAGACAAATGTATCCATGTGCATATGGATTGTCACAACTGCAGTAATTGTTAACCAGAGCGGTACTAAATATTATCTAGAAGCCAAGAAAAAGGGAACAAATGGCCACTTATATAAAGGTTTTTCCATGTTCTGTTCCCCAAAGGTCAGAGGTTTGGCCTTACGATCCATCCAAACAAACAAACATCTAACACAAGTTGTCTTTCTGATGTCTTCATTCCTCATCCAATCCAATAGGAAAACTTCAACATCTTCATTTCTGCTACCTCCCCCTCTGCCTTTTTCTCAGAGCTACTGTCTCTAAAGCAGATGTCTGCAACCAGAAGCTCCAGAGCCACATTCAGCTCTTTCATCCCTTCATTGTGGCCTTCAGCTTTAGAAAATAAATGCAATCAATTTGAATAAATAACAGGTTTATACTTTTCTTTAATCAGTTTGAAGTAATTCAGTTATGTCCTTTATTTTTTGATTTTTATCATGTCAGATAAACGAGCAAAAGGTTTAGTCTATAGTAAGAGTGGTTTATTATTAGAATAAGCTCAAAGTATGTATAACTTTTCTTTTGCTCGACAAAATTGCTGCAAAATTTGATTCTACACTATAATTTATATTTGATATTAAAAGGAAAAAAAGTTAAAAAGCACATTAGCATCGTAATGACAGAAAAATGCCATCTTTGACTTGGTTTTTTTGAAGTATTAATTTAAGTAAATCTGCTACAGCTGGAGGATCTTCTTTGTAACTGGGTGTGTGTTTTTTTAAATAACTCCTGTTCAACATAAAATAAGTTAAAGTGTTATACATAGTAAATATAACACTGGAAAATTTGATTGTCGTAAATGAATACCTTAATGCCATCAAAACATATTTTTGGAAACAGGGTTTTAGGTCAGTAAGAAACTGCTAAATGCTGCTGACCCCTGCTCTAAACCAACATTAGGATGCTCTCACCTCCTTTGTTTTTTCCCCTTCTAAGACATCTGTTAGTCACACATCTGACACCTGCCTCCACCTGTTCCAACCTGCTCTTCACCTCTGTCCCTCAATTCCCGTTGCTCTTGAGTGTTGACCTTAAGTCCAGAACCGGATGAATTTAAGTGTATTTAGACAATTTATCTTGTTCTCATAGTGTTTTCATTTGCATTTCAAACTTAAGATGTTAATTCTGTCCAAAATTATTTTAAGGACTTCCTGTCATAAAGAGGATTCTAAACTCTTGTTTTCATAATTTTGATGCGTGTGAAATCATTGTCATGCTTTTGAATTTGGTTTCAGTGGGTGAAGTTTGTTCATACTTGCATGTTATTAGTTCTTCTAAAAAACATCCACTGTTAAGCAGAAGCAGCCAAATATGACCTGTTTAATGTTGTAAAAAACAGAAAAAAATAAAAAGAAATGGTAGGTGTTTTTCTGCATGTTATGACTATCTAGGTGTGAATTTGTGAACCCCATCTGCTACTGTGTCCAGGACTTTTCTTTTTGCAGAGTAAAGACAAAAATGCTTTAATTTTTTTTAAGCGAACTCTGCTCAATAAAAAATATATATGTATATGTATTTATTTTGCAATTAGAAAGAATGTGAATCTTAAAAATATCAGTGGAAATGTTACGATTTGCTTTTTTATTGATCTATATGTTTCCCTGCATTTTACTCAATCTGGTGAAAGCAAGTAGAGATGCATTTTCTGCATCCAGAATCTACCCAAATATGGGCAAAACTTCCCCTCATCCAAGTAGTTTTTTAATCATTTAACCCAAACTTGTAGCTTTGTGTCTTAATTGAATGTTGTGTGTAATTTTGCCGGCCGATATTTTAACCAGATGAGCTTCCTTATAAGTATATGATAAGTATGGTTTATCGTTTGTCATTTTTAGGTTTTTGATCGCTATCAGCAACATGAGTTTCTGAGTCAGCCACAAACAAATCCCCATCTACTAAATGATCACATCCTGTTTGAAAGCAAACTAAACCCCAAACATGATTCTCACACTAATATGCTTCATATGTGGGTGTATCATTAAACTGCTGTGCATAGTTCACAAGACATGGAGTGACTTGTGTGTTGTTTAGAACAAAAGGGCATTTTTTTTTGCAACTGTGCTGCTGCAAACCAAAGCAACACAACACTAAATACTAAATTTTAGTTTAGGGATCGACCTGTTTTTTCTTTATCAAATGTAAAATTTTAGATAAATACGAAAGTTTTTTGGTGTCCATTTGACCAACAAAGTTAATAAACTCATGGTCTGGATTTATGCTTTTTTTATATAGTTACATCAAAGTGGCTTATTTTACAAGCCAGTTTCAAAGAAAACCACTCCAACTTCATAATTCAAGTCTATAAAATATAAATACTCACTGGCCAATTTATTAGGTACATCTTGCTAGTTCTGGGTTGGACCCCCTTTTGCCTCCAGAACTGCCTTAATCCTTGGTGGCATAGATTCAATAAGGTACTGGAAACATTCCTCAGACAGTTTGGTCAATATTGACATGACAGCATAACGCAGTTACTGCGTATTTGATGGCTGCACATCCACAATGCCAATCTCCTGTTCCACCACATCCCACATCCCCATTGCTCTGTTGGGTTGAAATCTTGTGACCGTCAAGAATATCTGAGATGATTCCAGCTTTATGACCTGCTGGAAGTAGCCATAAAAAAATGGGTATACTGTGGGTACACTGGATCGACATGGTCAGCAACAATACTCAGCTAGGCTGTGGGAACCATGCTCAATTGGTACTAAGTGGGCATGCACCATCACCAGCCTGAACCGTTGATACAAGGCAGGATGGATCCGTGCTTTCACGTCGTTGACATGAAATTCTGATCCAAATTCTGACCGTACCATCTGACTGTTGCAGCAGAAATGGAGACACGTCATACCAGGTAATGTTTTTCCAATCTTCTTTTGTTCAATTTTGGTGAGCCTGTGTGAATTGTAGCCTCCGTTTCCTGCTCCCAGCTGACAGGTGTGGCACTCTGTGTGGTCTTCTGCTGCTGTAGCCCATCTGCCTCAAGGTTGGACGAGTTGTGCGTTCAAAAATGGTCTTCTGCAGACCTCGGTTGGAACCAAGTTCTTTTTTGAGTTCCTGTTTCTTTTCTATCATCTGGAACCAGTCTGGCCATTCTCCTCTGACATCAATAAGGCATTTCCGCCCACAGAGCTGCCGCCAACTGGATATTTTCTTTTTTTTCGGACCATCCTCTGTAAATAAAGAAAGATGGGGAAGAGTGAAAATCCCAGTAGATCAGGAGTTTCTGAAATACTGACACCAACAACTTTGCTTCATTCAAACTCACTTCAACCACATTTTTTCTCCATTCTGATGCTCAGTTTTAGCTGCAGCAAATCGCCTTGACCGTGTCTACATTCCTAAAATCACTGGTGCATGTTGCTGCCATCTGATTGCTTCATTAGAAATTTGCTTTAACGAGCAGTTGGGCAGTTGTGCATAATAAAGTGGGTAGTGAGATTATATATACTGATAAGATTGAATTGAATTCTTCAGCTCCAAAGCAAATTTACCCAAGATGAAGGTCAGCATTGCTCCTTCCTCCTATTTGGCTTTTTTTTTTTGACAAACTAGGATTTATCTAACATCATTTCTACCCACAATGGATACAGAATGACAGAGGACTACAGAGGTAAACGCAAGTTTATAGTCCAGCTTTAACACAAAATAATCAATGAACGCACACACATCAGAATGTCACAAAAGAAGTGGGAAACACAATAAAAAACATAGATTCTGAACCAATATTTATCCACACCATGTGATGGAGCCTTCAGGGAAATTTAGAATTGCAATGAAATAAATGATTAAGTGAATCATTATTTCCTGAGCTGTGGGATGAAGATGAGTCTGCGGAGAAAGAAAACTCGCAGAAAGAGTGAGCGTGTGTTTTTAAACCAGGGCTTTGGAGACAACAGCCCCTCCCACCCATGCACAGCCCAGGCATTAAACCATTGCTAACATCAATGTACTTATTCTACTTTTCTGCAGCTGTTGCTGCATTGTAAGAATGAGAACGCATGACAGTTTTTTCAAATGACTGAAGGGGAAACCAAAGGCGGAGGTGAAAATGACAAGTCGTGAAATTCACACCTTATCTTTGAAGTTTAGTGACGCAGACACTTTGACACTTCACCCTTTATAAAAATAAACATACGCATTTTTATGGTGCTATAACAAAAACCTTTTTTTCAAAATCTAAGCCAGACCATAACAAATTTCCTTTCTGATGACAAATTTAACTTGTTGGGGGAAAAAATTACAGAAAAAAAATATTTTTACATTTTTAGTACATTAATAAATTATAGATAAAGCATACTTCATGCACCAACTACAATATGTGTCACATTTATTTTTTGATTATTTATTATTAACCTATTTTATAAGGGAATAACAAAACAATAAAATTAAAACATAAAATTATTTAAAAAAATACAATACTACAAAATATAACAGTGAAAAATAAAAATCAAAAATTCCCCTATCAAATATGATACAAATGGTTATGGTAAATGGTGATAGTTTAGATAATCTCCAACTCGTTTAACTTGTTTGTAAGATGTTGCAGGCCAATCATAAAAAACGCATAAAAAAACATTCTTTCCCATCTCTGTCCAGGGAACTGGACGTATTTTATTCGCCAAAAATGTGTTCTTCTTCAATCTGCCTATTTTCCGTCTTCTCCTAATTTATAACGATTTGAATAAATAAATACTCAGAAATGCAATTTTATGTTTAATTTTCTTTATAAATGTCCCCCATCCTCAGAAAAATGCCAAAAGAACATGACAATGACAAAAACACAATTCCCAGTGCAGTGAGTCTTCATGAACTAACTTTAGCTGAAGACGTGAGTTATAGACAGCAAAAAAATATAAAAATAATAATAGATTGGATTTATCTGCACTTTTCCAGACGCTCAAAGCGCTTACAATGTGTTAATTCACTCTTCATTCATGGTAAACTACTGATGTAGCCACAGCTGCCCTGGGGCAGACTGACAGAGCCGTGGCTGCCAGTGTGCGCCTACTGCCCCTCTGACCATCACTGGGACATTCATAAGAATTCACACACCAGTGGAGCAACACCGGAGGCAGGGAGGGGGACGTGTCTTGCCAAAGGAAACAATGTAAAAGAGCAGGTAAGCTTCTGAGACATTTTGACCAATGTCATTAAAATAGACAATAAATAAAAGGGGTCTTAAACCTGATCCCAGTGGCACTCCTTTTTTAGATAATGTCTAATTCTAAAGAAAACCCCTCATATTTAATATACAGAGTTCTATTATGTAGGTGGTTTGAAAGCCATGCAACTGCATTTTCTGAATGTCCAATGCTAAGTAGTCTGTCCATATACACAGTGTGATCAACTGTGCGAAAGATTGTTAATAAAAAGTGAAGCAAGGTAATGCTGCTTACCAGGTGCCACAATGATATTATTTAACACCTTCATGGTAATTTTGATGGTACAACTAAGGTGTTTAAGAATAGAAATTCCCTGTATCTTGTGTAGTTAATCATAAGTTATGCTCTTCTATTTCAGATATGAAGTCTGAGGGACAGTCTGTTAATGTTTTTTAGTTAGAAAATATATAGGATTTTTTTTTTATATCTGACATAGATCAAGTCAATAATGAAATATTTGAAGAAAAAAAAGTCATTCTAGGTCATGTGATTTTTACCTGTTAAGTCAATGTGCAAAAGATAATGCATTCATTTTGCTATACCTTACATTTTTTGGGTAATATTCTACGTTTTTTGACTTTTATACATAATACAATTTTATCGATCACCCAACACAACCAAAGAACATACCTTAACTCTATGATCATCACAGCTCTATTACAGACTAAGTCTGATACCTAAAAGTAGAGGGTTCCTTTTTTACATAAAGGTATGTTAAATTGTTCACTTGTTTTTAATCCAGTTTGCGGTTCAAAGACCAACTTCAATGGTAACAGTGTTTTTAACATGTTCTTGTACCATTTTTTCTGACGATGAAATATTTCAAGGAAGTTCAGCTTAAAATAGCATTTCTGACTATGTCTTTATTAAAGTTGTTGTAAATCAGGAGCAGACAAAAAATTGGAAAACACATGTAGACGTGCTTGCAGACAATTAGATCCATGTATGTCTTTATTTTCCTAGACCGATCTGGCATCTGGATCAAAACTGTACTGCTGGAAAGCTCCAGTATTGATCGCTAATTTTGTTGCACCACTAATATTTGTTTGGGGTTTTGAAGGGCTGTAAACTAGCAGGAGAGTGTAAACAATGGAATGATGGGAAATTGGGGCAGGTTTACTCAATTTTGCCTAAAAATAATCCAAAGTAAAAGACCACTGGGAACACTTTTACAATAGAGCCAATTGTTAATAGGAGTGGGACTTTAACATGTGTGTGAAAATTTAGAAAATGCTAATTACAAATGTTATCATCGATAGTTAGATGTTAATCATTTTTCTCTAAATGGGAAATAACTTTGAAAGGAAACAAAACATTTGATTGGTGGGATCTTTGTGGTCAGAGAAGAGGGAGGCTGTTTGTGGTCAACAGATGCAAACTTGTGATATATAGAAGCTCTTCTTCTCCACCAACAGTCACACTTTCAGACCACTGATATCTGACAGACATGGAGTCCACCTCCGTACTTCTTCTGGCCGTCTTGGTGATATCAGGTGTGGTGTTTGATCTTTTCAGCCAGTGTAAAAACATCTCTATAGCTCGGTTTTCTGTCTGCCATTCCAGTTTCAGTTGCATCCTTTTTTTTTCTGTTTTCTTTCCTCCACAGTCTGGACAATAAGTGAAACAGGCCGGGTGACACTTGACGATGAAAACCAGCTGGAGGGCTCCGCGGAGGGGGTAATGTATCTGCCTTTAAACATTTGTGCTATTAGTAAATGTTCTGACGATCATCTCTAAATAACTGAGAGCTGGAAGAATTTATTTCTGTTGTAAAACCTCAAATACTTTGACCAAATTTAGAATCTGGGTTTTGCAAATGAGTTATTTCCATGCATCAATGTCAAGTTCTTTTTTACGTAAAAACTCAAATAAAAATAAGCAAAAATGAAGTAATCTCAATTTTTAAAAGCAGAGATTTTTAAAGTCTACATGTTAAAATTAAATTGAAACCCTCCCTAAATAAAATGTCAACTTTATAAAAGTGATCTCTAAATACTTTTGGTTGGCTTTTGCCTGTGAACATATATAATATTTTAAAGATGGGGATTCGTAACAAACAAGAAAGTGAGAAAAATGTTCTATTTTGGGAAGAATCACTACTTTAAGTATTTATTTTGCCACTCTGCTTTTATCAAAAGCTTCCAGGGATGTGCTGGGGGTGTAAGTGGATGCTGAAGAAGGTGAAGGCAGCTTTAGGAAACACCACCAAAGTGGAGGTAAAACATCTAAATCAGTGTTGAGCCTCGTGATCGTCAGGACAACCACTTCTTTTTGTCCCCACAGAAAATAAAATCTCAGCTCTTAAATGTTTGTGATAAAATTGGATTACTGCGATCTCAGTGCAAAAAATTTGTTGCAAAAAACCTTGATGTTCTAACTGAGGAGCTCACAACTACAGACGATGTGAGGACGATCTGCGTGAACGTGAGAGCGTGCAGGTGAGTGTTTGCCGGCCTCTGAGGTCCTCAGATTCTCTCCGTTACATTGAAATGGTTTTTATCATGTTTTTTATTTATCTTCAGGCCAAAGGAGCTACTAGATCTGACCCCCCTAAATGAAGAACCATTCATGGAGGTCAATTCCATCCCCTAAGATCGCAACTTTTTACAGCTTTAGAAATCTTTTGCAATAAAAATACATTCTGCGTAACCCTTGTGTTATCGTAGGCACTATAACGTTGGGAGTTGGGTCATCTAAACCCACTAGACCAGTGGTTCCCGAACTTTTTCTGCAGGGCCCCCCCACACTGACACAAACATACAAATCCTTTGTTTCTAGACTCCACCGCGCCCCCCAGTTTGGGAACCACTGCACTAAACAGTGCGCTGAACATTTTTTCCTTCAATGATTTGTGATTTTTACTGGTGTCCATGGATTACATAAAATCCTCTCTACCTTTATCCACGTTTGTCATGGTAGGAATAACACGTCAATGGTCATCTTGACCCCATAGGATAGCACAAGGGTTAAATTGCTTTGAATCAACCATTCTTTTTTGCATTTCTGTATTCGCGCTGATCACATTTTGCAAAGTCTTGACTGTAAACTGCATCCAACAGGTATTAAAGACCCACTTCGATAAAATTGTGTTTTTGGTCAATTTTTCTGCTCATTAGGACATATATAAATACAATTAAGCTCAAAAATGCATTTCTGAGTGTTTTGTTTATTTAAATTGTTGTGAAACAAGTAGATAAAAAGATGCAGTTTGAAAAAGATTGTATTTGTGACGCATTTTGGGCAACAAGCTTCCTGCTTCGAGCAAAACAGGGAGGGAAATGGGGTTGCTCCGCACCAACAGTCCCGCCCACAACTTGGGGTTTAAATTCTAAGGAAGTCCTGCCATTCTGCAGAAACTATGTCCAAAAAAACCACATAGGTTTTTGTACATTGGCTAAAAACAGGATATTTCATAATAAAAAAGTCCACTGGGAATGCTTTTAAAATCAAATCAAAATATGATCAGAGTGGATCTTCCAGGTGGTTTCTCCCAGAAAAACCTTTGAGTTGGAAAAAAGTTGGCTAAACTCGAAGCTCACTTGGGGAGTACATCCACAGATTTTTTTTTTAAATTCAAATAAATAAAACAAAAAAATTCACTATAACCATTTTTTGTCTTCAGGTTCAACATATGGAACAAGCAGAGATATTTGTGAACACGCAGAGATCGTATGAGGAAACAATCCTGAACAGACGTCTTTAGAAACCAGACTCCCAACAATCAAACTGGACATGAGCTCCTTTAATTGTTCTTTAATTCTGGTCACAATCATTGATTGGGTTGAGAACAGTCTTTACTTGTATAAATAAGGAAGGCAAAAACACTATAGAGATAACTTGATGGATTCCAAATATAAAAAACCATGATGAGATGATCATGTGGAGGCTGCAGCAGAAAGCAGGAATTTGGAGTTTCTGTCCAGGAAGCGTCCCTGTGGCTGACCCCTGTCCCAGATTTGCTTTAAGACGTCGCGGTCCAGTTTGTTGAGGCCCTGAGAGCAAAGATGGAGATCCTGGACCAGCTCCGCTAAATCCTCTAGGTCTGTACTGCTCCATGGGCCTGACACCTGACAACCTGCGGAAAAAAAAACAAAGCTTTGAAAACTGAGAACATGCAAAAAACAGGAAATGTATCCCCACTGTAATGACTTCTAGCACGTCACAAAAATCATAAAAAAGGTCAACAATGACACGAAACAAACATGTAGAGTTGCTTCTAAGTTCTGGCCGAGGCACACCTTTAAGGTTTAGAAGACTCAGCGGTCGGGAAGCCTCTCTCAAGGATGCGAGCAGGCAGTTAAGTCCCGCCGATGTCACAGACGGGTTTCCTGACAGGTCGAGGCTTGATAAGGTCGGACACGACAGCAGGCACCTTGAAAAAAAGAGAGTAGGAAACAAATCACGAAAAAACCCTTAAACATCATCTCACCCAGAAAACAAACAAAAGCAAACCTGGCTAAGGCGGAAACGCTGCTGTCAGTCAAGCCATTTGCTGCCAGACTCAGCTGGATGAGAGTACAGTCCTAATGGAAACAGAAGCACGAGGTACATCAGTCTGTTGTTTGATGTAAGGAAATAGTATTTTAACATGTTCTTGTGGCAGTTTCTGAATAAAGAAGACATATATGAAGAAAATGTAGCTTAAAATTACTTTTCAGAGTATTTCTTTATTCAAATTCATAAATTTCGTACCACCGGCGGGGGTGTGAGGAGCTGTAAACTAGTGGGAATGCGTGTAAATGGATAGGTGACGTAAGTGAGGGAGGGCTTACTTTCTAATGAACTCTTATCGCTCTGCAGAAACAACACAGTTTTTTTTATTTAGGCTAAAAACGGCATTATGATAATTAAGACCACTGGAAATGCCTTAAAAATAGATCAAAAGATGACCGGAGTGGGTCTTGAACACAACGCCGTGAGCTCACCTGGGTCAGGACTTTGGCGAGGTGTTCCAGTGCCGGGCCGTCTGTAAGACCTCTGCGGACAGCAGACAGGTCCAGGTGTGTGAGACAATGCAAGGGCAGAGTCTTCAGGACCAGCTCAAAGCCAGTGGAGCCCAGTGCATTGTGGGATAGGCATATAGATTTTAGATGGTCCGAAGCTAAAAGATAAAACATGCATAAATAAATGTCTCGTATTAGAGGTCCAGGTGGAGCTCAGTTCGAATGAATGGAAGGGGGGGGACAGAAGTCACCTGCAAGAGCGCCAGCGAGCAGCAGGCGATGCTGCTGCAGGAAACGAGCGGTGAGGCCGCAGGCCTGCAGAGACAGCTTGGTAAGCAGGGGGCATCTGGACAGCAGACAGGACAGAGACTCGGACACACCGTCCCCCAGAGGGTTCATGCTGAGATCCAGCTCCTCCAGACACTGCAAGAGCGAGACGCGTGAGGTCATCAGAACAGAAAAGCACGTCAATTCAGATTCGTGTAAAAGCAGGATTCTTCATTTCTTCTGTTAATATCTCTACACAAAAGAGTTTCTGTTCATCTTTAAATCAGTTCCATCTAAATATCCTAAGGAAAACCCAAAATGGAATAGAATTTTTCCCCTAATTTCTAGTTTAAATATCTTTTTCCCATAATACAAGACAAAGCTAACTTACAAGTTACCTTTCAGTACAAATTTTAAAGAATTTTGAGACAATAAATCTTGAAAACATCTTATTCTAATGAATATTTCTACAGGACTTTTTTTTTTTTTTTTTACTTATAATACTTTAGGTTTTATCTGTGAATGGTGAAAAGTTTTTTTCAAGAAAGAGGTTTAGTTATTTAGGGAAACTGAGGTTTTACTTGATTTTTTTTTACTAATTTACAGCAAATTAAAAAAGCATCAACTTAAAATGTGTAATTGTGAATGACTATGGTCTAGAAATAAGACGGTTAAACCGTTGTAGATCCTAAAAGATTTATTTAGGGGGGAAAGGTAAAAATATGACTACTTTATTATCTTTTAGCAAAACCCTTATTTTGAGACATAAGATTTCCAATTGCCAGATTAAATTACATTAGTGCAAGTGTTTATGTTTTCTAAATTTAATTCCGTCTTACAGAGGCAGGACATCACAACTTATTTAAGAAATCTTACAAATTCCACCAAATCCATTGATGGATTTTTTTTCACCTAAAACATGTGAATTTTTAAAAGCTTTTATTGAAAGAGACCTTTTTTCTAGTGTAAAGGTGATGAGTTTACCTAATTCAGATCATATTCAGATATATTTCTTAGTGTCGGATGCTGACATGTGGGGTTTACCGGAAATGCAGAATGGCTTTGTCCCTTCAGAGCATCCACGGCCTTTTCCAGCCCCTCTCCCGTCACGGAATTGGCAGAAATGTCCAGCAGTCGGAGTCGGGGCGTGGTGGCTGCCGCAGCTACCAGTTCAGGAAACAGGGTGTCAGATAGGCGATTGCCGGAGAGGCGCAGCTCGGTGAGGTTGTCTTGGAGCTTGAGGGCTCGCAGGAGCGGGTTAAGGGAAGAGGGAGACAAACTGAGGCCGCACAGCGACACCGATGAGCTGCCGTCCTGAGCCTCGCACAGCCGGGTCACGCGCCTGTTCTCATCTGAGGAGAGACGCTGGTGTCACTTGAGGACAGCAAAACTCAGCAGAAGTGCGTTTGTGTGTGCGCTCACCCACTGACAGACTCTGGCAGGCCTTCTTGTAGCGCTCAGGGAGGGGAGGCAGATCCCAGGAGCAGACTTCAGCCAGAACCTTCGGCGCAAAGCGCGGCACACAGCTTCAGTCAAACAAACTAGAATGACTGTATTTCAAGACTGATTGGCTCACCTCTTCATTGGTTTGCAGGACGGACAGTAGCGGGTCCTGGGGGGAGAGCAGGGCGCCTTCTTTCTGCAGCGAGAGGCGAGGCAGGAGCCCACATTTCTGGTAGTAGCGCTGAGCCGCCTGCTCGCATAGCCACCACACGGTTACCGCCTCACTGGAACAACACGGGTCACACGTTAGTTCACCAAAAGAAACACTGACGGCGGAGGATCAGTGCTGTTCAAACTGATGAAGTGTAAAAATTTGACTGGGACCTTTGTGGGACGGGGATGAGGAACACGTCCTCCTGGACCCTGACTCTCATTCTGATTGGAGGAGGCAGACATGCAGGCATGGAGGCCGCCGCAGACGGTGCTGGAAGCTGCAACAACATGAGGAGAAAATGAACACCAGCTCTATGTGCACAATGTTGATTTAGCTATAAAATGCTGTTTTGAGTGATTTGATTTTTATTTAGATTAAAAAAAACAGATTTTATTTTTTTGTTAACCAAGCCCGCACTACTAATGTATCGTTTGCCAGTTCAAGATGGCGGCCTCTTCCCAAGGTCAAAGGTCAACGAAACTTTGGTTGCAGTTGTACAGTCAATCTAGTGGCATGTGTGTGAAATTTCATGAAGATCCCTCAAAGAAACATTTTTTTCTAACAATATTGTGTGAAAAATCACCAAATTTTCACACTTTGTCATAAATTGACTGCCAAGCTGGAGGTTCTCTGGCCATCCCATAATTTCACGTCCTCTGGATATCCTAAACATGTGTGTTTTTTGTTTCATTTGTGGATTTTGAAATATTTTTTGAGCCCCATAAGGAGATTTTGGCCCCATTCATTTTCACCAGATTCTAGACATGTGCAAAGAATTGCGAAAACCATATGGTCCCTCCAGGACAGCTGCACGACATTAACATACATAATTCAAGGATATTAAAGGTGTTGAAGCTTTAATTGCAGGTGAAACAGGGACTTCACCCTCTCATGTATAACAAATAGTTCTTAGAGTACCTTCACAGGTAAAGAAAAGCCATTTGTTTACGAAAAGTGTGCATTCCTAACCTGAATGTGTACTTGTGGAGGCGGTGAGGGCGTCTCCGCCATGAAGTCCTCATCTGCAACGGTGGGGCTGAGCGGCCTGCTCACCTCACGGCGACCTAACCTGACCATCCCCGGCATCTGCGTCATTTTGACCTGATGAGGCTTCGGCACGCCGTTCCGTCTCTGGGAGAGGCTGCGGCTGGAGGAGGAGGAGGAGGACGAAGAGGAGGAGGTGGTCACTGCAGGACAGAAGAGATAAATATCCGGGCATTTGGACATCATTCCAAAATCATGACGATAAAACGAAAAAAAATCACAGGAGCTTGACTCTGTACCTTTGCTGGCAGGTTCTGAGATGAATTGCTTGTTTTGATTTTTCACAGAAGTTTCTTCTCCGTTGGACTCCCTGAGTCTCCTCTTCTTCTTCGGCTGCATTTCCCCCACATCGTCTTCCAGCCAATCGTCAGCCACATACTCATCCTCTGGTACCAGCGCCGATCTGCTGCCGGATGAGGCGGCGGCGCTGGCAGATAACTGAGGCTGTGAGTGAGCATAGAGACGCGTTTTGGCGCTGCCTAACCCACGGATGGCGCTGTGGTACTCCTCCCGACCGAACACGGACGGAGCAGGGTTATTTTCTCGCGCCGAGCTTGCCACTGCGGCGGTCTCCTGGTTGTTCTGACTGGGGGCTGCTGGGTGAGGATGTCTGGGACGGACGGGTCGCAGAGGGCTGACTGGACAGTCGCTGTCATCTGAGCTGCTGCTGCTGTCAATCTATAGCAAATAATCTGTTATAATCTGGGATCATCAATGTGGTCATTGCTGAACAATTTTCCCGCTTTACCCCGTACAGAAGAGCCGTCTCTGCTCCTCTGGCTCTGTGCCTCAGAGATGAGCCAAAATTCTGCCGCCGTTTGGGGCTGATGGGTACCGCTCTCCCGGTCCTAGAACAGTCTTGGCTTGAAGAACAGCTCCCCCTAGAGGCGGAAAGAGGCTCAGAGTTCTCCGCATCGAACAGCTGGCTGTCCTGCAGGGCGTCGAAAGGCTTGGCTGGGGCCGGAGCTGCTGGTACTGCAGTGGTTGGAGACAGAGAACAGTTCCAGAGCACAGACGGACGCGGCGGACATGACGAACGATTGTGAGAGATGTACCTCCACCAGCCAGCGCCTTCCTGAGGAGCTTCTCCGTGGCTGCACACTCCTGCCGGGTGTCATCGTCCAGCTCTCTGCTGTAGGTCCTCTGCCACTTACGCAGGGTGTCCAAAGCGGTTTCCCCCTAAAAAGCAAAAAAAATATATTTATTATTACATCATTTTAAGTGACAACAGTAGCTTTTTTTAAGCAGAAAATCTAAATTACATTTAAAAATGGCTTCCTTTTTACTTACTATTCATTTCTCACATAGGAAAAAATGATAGAAATGTTTAAAAAGTGGAAAAGAGGTTTTCTGCCATTATAGATGTTAAGCACAGAAAGATTTTATCCAAGAGTTATTTTATTATTACATATCCACAGGGTCACGTTTGTGCGAGGAATCAGTGACCCAAACACATCAAAAAGGGTTTAAAGATTTTTGTAAAAAGGAACTTAAAAAAAATTCAAAGAAAGGAAAGTTTTGTGATAAGGCCCCCCTAATGTCCAACACATGAAAAGACATTTTAGAGCAGATCAGTGGACATTTTTTTTATGCTTTGGAATAAAATCCAGAGAATCTGGATTTATACACAATTCAAGGGTAATTGACCTAATTTGCGCATTTTATCAAATCAATGGTTAGTAATTTATTTACTTCAGCACAAATACTAAAATCCTTCCACAATAACGCATTTAGTTAAGGTAAGAGTTGTAGTAAAACAACCAAAGGTGGGGTTTTTCATCCATTGTGAGAAATAGACAGTTAAAAAAAATAAAAACAGTTTTAAACTCAAAATCTACAATTTGAACTAGGAAGAATTGATGGATATTGACATTTAAAAAAAAGTTTAAAAAATTAATTTAAGAAACACTAAAAATGTTTAATCAAATTTAAATTAAAGTTTAAAATATAACAGCTTCCGTTTTGCGTTTTTCAACTTTTGTTTTTTGTTTGTTATCTTCTTCACTTTCTCCATTTACAGCTTAAATTCTGAATTTTCGTAAAACACAAAGAGAAAATTAAAGTCAAAAAATTTGGGACAATAAAACAGGATTGAGAAAATAAATGGCCTTATTTCTTATTTTATCTTGTTTCTTTGATTATCAGTTAGTATCAAGTTCTTGGTTATTTTTTTTATCGCTATTGCAGAATTTCAAGGACATTTTTAACCAAAAAACAAAATCTTTGATGTAAACGTTTTCAAATATTTTTAGATTCCTAATTAAGGTCCGATAAAAACAAAGAAAAATGGTGAAAATATTTAAAAGAAGGCAAAAAATGAACCTAATGTAAAAAGAAATTAGGGATAAATAATTAATAGGCTGCCAAAATATACAGATGTGATTATTATCAGCTGATATTATTTTTTCATATTTAAATCTTACCTTTAACACCTAAAAAGTGAATGCCTTTCCTTAGTATACGCGTGTCAAACAAGTTCCTACTGGAAAAATATTACATTTACAGACGCTATGCTGACAAATTTACAGAAAAGCTAACTTGTAAATCAAAAAAGGATGACGTGTTTTCCTTTTGACATAAATGTAAAAAGCTTTTCTTGGGGAGTTTTTCAGTTGACTCTGCAGGAGGTTTTTCTGAGCTCAAAAATTAAATAAGGATTACAGGGATCATGCTGACAAATCACAGCAGGAGGGAAATGATGTGGAACATCACAGGGAATAATAAATTAAAAAAGGAAAAAACGATGCAACAATGCTGTAATAAATCCGACACAAAAAGTGCAGGAATCGCAATAGAAAGTGGTTCATTCATCTTGAATTGGAAGCTTTTAGGCGCTTTTGCTTTATGGTTTCATATGGGGGTTTAAAAAAAAAACAAAAAAGAAAATGCGCACTAACACACCTTAGAGTTCTGCAGTGTGACCGCGGCTCCTCGCTCCACCAACAGCCTTGCAACTCGAAAGTTGCCACACGTGAGGGCGTCGTGCAGAGGAGTCACCCCCTCGCACAGGGGGCCGCCGGCGTCGTTGATGTTTGCCCCTCGCTCCAGCAGCACAGCAACAACGTCTGTACGAGAGACACAAGCCAAATGCTCAAAACGCAGGAAAAGCACCAGCAGGAAAAAAAGACTTCAGAGAATTCGTTACCATAGTGACCATGGTTGCAGGCTTCATGTAGGGGGGTCCACCCGCAGTAGTCCCTGGGGTTCACCGGGTGACCCTATCAGAAAAATAACTTTTGCTTTCAGTACATTTTTTTTTCCATAAAACTTTCTTTGGTCTTTGCAGACATTTTGTACGACGGAACAACGGAGTATTACAAAAAAAATACATCAAAATGAACTGCGGGAAGAAAGTCATAAAAGCCTGAGACAAAAGTCCAAAATTTACGAGGATAGTGTTGCAAAATCATGAGAAAAAAATTCATTTACAAATTTTACATATAGCCATGGTTTTTCCAAGATAAGGTTGGTTAGTTTATCATTAGAATCTACGACCCATAATGCATTTGTTACTCCTATCTTGCCGATGGCGTCAATGACGCGCCTGTCGAAAACCCACAAGGGTCCAGTCAATTCTTTTCAATCACTACACAAAAATATGATGTTGACTCACTAAAAGACTCAATATTTCCTAATATGTGAAAGCAGTGCTGAAGTTACTGCTTACAAGGCGCTCTGATATCTGTAATACTAAAACACAATATTGGTTCTTTTTTTGTTGTTAATATTTGTCTTAGTAAACAGCCATTTGCCTCATAAATGTATTACTTTAACCTCTTAAATTCAAGTTATAACTTAAGAAATTATAACTTTATTCTTGTAAAAATTATCATTTTTTTCTCATAATTTTAAGACTTCATTCTTGTACTTTTTTTAACTTCTTTCCTAAATAATGTTATGACGTTATTCTCATAAAATTATAACTTTGTTATAATTTGATGTCTTTGTTCTTTTCAATTTTGGAATTTTTTCTCATTTTGTTACAACTTTATTTTTGGAAAATTAAACAAATTTTCTCATAATTCTCCGACTTTATTCTTGTAATTATTTAAATTTTATTTTCTCATTATTTTATGATTTATTCTTGTGCAATTTTATCTTTTTTTCCTCATAATGTTACTATTTTTTTCTCGTAAAATTAAGAATTTCCTCACAATGTTACAACTTTATTCCTGTTGAATTACAACTATTTTCTCAAAGTTTTATTCTCGTAAATTTTGGACTTTTCTTTTCTTAATCTTATGAATTTCTTTTCATACAATTGCAACTTAATTTTCCCACTTTTTTCTCGTTAATTTATTTATGTTTATGTTGGCACTAATACCTGATTTATTTCCAGGTGAAAAAGTTTTTCATCCAAACAAAAAAGTAGCCAGTTTTTTGCTCACCTGTTCAATCAGGTATTGAACCTGCTTCAAGTTTCCATCTATACATGCTCTGTGGAGAGACGTCTCTCCCTTTTCATTCCTCTTGTTCCACTGAAGTGTTGAAAAGGTTTAAACAGATCAGATTGGGATGATTTATTTTAAAAAGGGGGAGAAAAAAATGGCTGCTGCCTCACCCTTCCTGTCCTCCTTTTTCCCGAGACCATCTTCTCGTAACCCTCTAGATCCTCATCTGCAGATTAGTCCCGTTAGGCAAACATGAAACCGACAAAAGTTAGGATTGATCGTTGCTCAGAGTGAGCTCCGCGTTGGTACCTGAGTCTGACAGAAGGACGTCACTGTCATCCAAAGGTTCACTGTTGTCCATCTCCTCTTCGTCCTCCTCTTCACCATCACTCCCATCTGGGTTCCAGCCCTCAGAGGCACACAGCTCCTGCAGCCTCGCTTCAGTGTCACCAGCAGTCGCCGCGCCGCTTCGCCTCTGATACGCCAGCCAAAGTCTCAGCACTCGTTTCTGCAGGTCAGTTGTGCGTTGCATGAATTTGATTTTCTTCTCCCCTCTAATACTGCATTTGAAACACATTTTTCCTACTATTTCAAGATTTGTTTTGCCTAATTTCTGACTCACTTGCAGTCTTTTGAGCTCTGCCACCTGAGCACACCTGAGCGCAGAGCTGTAGCTGCTCTCAACGCCCTCAAGGGGGCAGCCACTGTCCTCCTGACTTGCTGCGATGTTCAGCCATGTTTTACACTCCTGACAGACAGACAGACAGACAGACAGACAGACAGACAGGCAGGCAGGCAGGCAGGCAGACAGACAGACAGACAGACAGACAGACAGACAGACAGACAGACAGACAGACAGACAGACAGGCAGACAGACAGGTAAAGATCAGGCAGTCATCTCCAACACGTTTAAGGTTTTTGGTTATTATTTTCTTCTCCCTTTTTATCCACTTTTTCAAAAAAGAAACTCAACTGTGGGGCAAAATCAGGATTAGCTTAAAGAGAAAAGAAAAACAGACAGTACATTTGAAAAAAAAACAATATTTAACAGCTTCAAACACGAAAATACATATTGTTAAATTGAAAAAATATTGATTTTTTGTAAATAAATTGTAAAATTCAAAAAGATAAATATTCCCTATTTGAAGAAATACAGAACTGAAAAAATAAACTATACACATAAAACTGTTAGATGAAAAAAAATGTTTATTTGTAACAGCTGTTTTTTTGAATTTTCAACTTTTTTTTTTTTTTGCTTTCTTTCTCTAATTCCTTTTCATCCCTCAAACTACAATATCAATTCAGAGTTTTCATTTTTGGAGTCGATCCAACAAATAAAATGAGGACTAAAAAGAGGAGGAAAAAAACACATTTTGAAAAAGTTTAAAATACAGAAAAGCAGCTGTTTTACAAAAAATGTGTTTGATTTGGTAACAGTTTTAGATTTATAGTTGTTTTTTTTAAAAGGTTTTTAGTATTTCTTTCATTCAATTTTTTTTTTCAAATTTACAATATTTCTTTCCAGATTACAATGTGTGCTTTCAAATATAAAACTGTTTCCAATGATACAATGTGGTTTTTCAATACCTTTAAAGACCAACTCTGATCATCTTTAGAACTATTGAAAAAGCTTAGTGGTCTTTTAATTATAATTTGGTTGTTTTTAGCCCAAATTTAAAAAATACTAGTAGAAATTAACCTCTGAGTTGTGTTTCTTTAAATATCTCCTCCATCATCAGACAAATGCCACAAAAACAAAATTTTCCTTGGAGTGTGTCTGTAAACCGATCTTGATTTGACCCCACAGTGGAGTTTCACACCCACCTCGACAGAATTTCCCTGTCGTAAAGCCAGCTCCTTCCTGTAGTGCTCCACCGCTTTGCCGTGCCGCCTCAGATCCGTGTACGTGGCGGCTAGAGAGACGTGGATGACGGCCAGTTCCCTGGCAGGCTTTCCCATCTCTTCAGCTCCCTTCAGCTAAACCACAAAAGATTGTTTTTTTAGTTTTTTAATAAAGTGTAAGAGACGGCCTGAACGAACGTGTTCAGCGTTCATCTTTTGCTGTTTCTCACTTGAGCTTGGTAGGCATCCACAGCTTTGCTGTAGCATCCGACCTTACAGCAAAGGTCCCCCAGCTGCTCCGCCAGCTCCACGGCCTGACGAGGGCCCAGCCTCTTGCCCTGATCTTCACCCAAGTCTTCCTCTAATTTACAACCCCGGTCAGCTGAGGAGAAAAACACTTTTTTGCTGAGATAAAGAGAAATACTTTCAACGGCCAGAGCGAGCGGATGGAAAACTCTTACCGTATTTGAAGGCTTTCTTTACAGCCATTCTGTCCTGTGGTTGCTGGGATCCCAGCTGGAGGGCCTTCTTCAAGGATCGTCTGGCTGCTACAAAATCCCCGAGAGACAGCTGCACCTGCTCACAGCCATTTGCAGCATGAACTACTCAGACCTGTAAAGCCACAGCTGCGGGGAGCAGCGGAGGTGACAGTACCTTGCCGATGCAGTGAAAGCACTCGCTCTCAATGAATTTATCCTTCATCTTCCTGGCGCACTCTTTGGCCTGCTCCAAGCACCGCACGGCGTTGGAGTGCTCGCCGTTACGGAAATAGATGTTACCCAGGTTGAAGTTTGCCCGGTAGAGATCCTCCAGCAGCTGGCTCTTTCTTTGGAAAGTCAGAAGAAAAGGGAAAGGATCGCTGACAACCCATCAGGGATGCACGACAACACACCCGACGTTTGGTTTGTTCTTACACGGCAATGAAGACGCTGCGTCGGATGAACTCGCTGCAATGTTTGGACTCCCCCAGGTGATCACAGACGATACCCAGATTGAGGAAAAGACGAGCTTTCATCTCAGCGATTTCTCTGTCGGGGACAGTCCCTGCAGGTTGCAAAAGAAAAAAGATTATGACAAATCCTCCATATTCGATAGTTCTTGCAAAAATAGAAACGAACCAGTGCAGACCTCCCAAACGCTCATCCACAATAGCCAGACTCTTCCTGAAAGCATCCTCTGCCTTCTTCAAGCTGCTCTTGGATTGGTCGGATTCATAACGAAAGAGGTAGGTTCGACCGATGGTGGCTAGAGCTCGTTGCACCTCAGCGTGATCGCCTACAGAGTGAGCCAAGTCCAGATGACACTGCTGATGCTGGAGGGATTCAATCACACACACACAGATCCATGATGGGGTCTGAAACCTGACCGTCATCCTTTGTTCCTCAGGTTTACTCACTTTCAGAGCAGCTTTGATGTTCCCCATCTCTGCATAGCATTCTCCTATCTTGCGGTTTGCCACAGCTCGTCCGATCACATCATCCAAGCTCTCGGACAGAGACAGCTCCTGCTGATGTTCTCTGATGGCTGCCTCATAATCACCTACAACATATGGAAAAACTTGCAATAACACACAAGCATGAAGAAAAACAAGGGTCCTAAACGGCTAAGTTGGAGTTGATCAAAGCTGAATACCATTCCTGGACAGCAGCTCTCCCAGCTGGTTGCAGATGTTGGCTTCTTCTTTTAGGTTGTTGCTAGCTTGAGCTTTACTTTTAGCTTTCTGCAGCTCTGCGAGCGGAAATCAAAACAAGTCAGTTGACGCACGCGCCCTTTAGCAAGAGCAAAACTTTAACAAGTTAGCGATACTTACGCTTGATCTCCCGCGAGGAGCTCATTTTCGTTCTCCTCACCAGTAAGGCAGCTTCACTTAGCGCCACTAAACTACCGCCAGTTCGCACATTAATCGATCAGACGTTTCTCTTCATTTAAATGTCAGGGTTTTGGTCTATCCTCTGTCGTTTCTCAATCACATGCGTGTCCAATCCTGCGTGATTATTAGCAAGAAAAACAAATTCGCACATCAAACACGTATGAATATTTGCCTGTTTTTAGCTTCGATTACACAAAACAATTCCGATCGGCCCGCCAGGAAAAAGCGTCAGCCGATCCTTTTAGAAGGATTAACTTTTACCTAAACTTTGACTTACAGGCATAACCACTGCTGAAAGTTTTTCTTTTCAATCTCGCCTACCAAACTATGATGACTAACCTTACCTTTAAATAGCATGAAATATCAAACAATGATATAGATAATTTCAAACGTGAAAATCGAGTGAGTTTATTCTAGTCTAGTATGCCTGTCAAACGTTACGTTGGGTTACTTCACCATCATAGAAGCGATCGATAATTGGCCAGTCAGCTTGTGACGTTTCAAAGGAACAGAATTAGAGTCACCCTTATTTAAATGATCTTGTTTTGATATAAAAATAGTACAGACGTAAAATTGCTATAATTACCAAAACAAATAACGTGAAACTGACATACACGGAGATCAAATAATGTTTAAGAAGTCGCCGAACTAGCTTTTTTCCCCATGCCACAGCGCCCTCTTGTGGACACCCACATACTTGCTCAGTACGTACGTTTCTTTTCCTTTGACAAATGTTAGTAAATCTAAAGTATTTTAATGAAATGTGCAATTATTAGTGAGTATTTTTTATTTAAAACATTAGAGCATAATGTAGGTTATTTTTATTGTTGGTTTAATTTTGATCCCATTTAATATTTCAAGTAAGTTATTTTAATGAAGAAAAATAGGTTTAATGAAAAAATAGGTTTAGGGAGAAAGAGACTGATTTTTTATTTTATTTTATTTTAGTCTCTTGAAATCACATACTCACTCATATAAACAAATGAGTTAATTGACATAGCCATTTTTAAAATAAAAAGGCTATTCATGTAGCTTGTCTGCTCCAGTCGTCTTGTTTTGCTGTTTCACCAAAGGATCCAGAAATCTGAAGTGCAAACAAAACAATGCCTGGGATTATTTGAACTAGTTTTGAGGTTGACACAGATGCAGCTAACCCAAATTCACGCGGTCATAATCCAGCTGTTCATCCTGCCAGGGAGAGGAGAGGAGAGGAGAGAAAATAAATAAATAGAACAAGTGAGGAGGAGAACATGTGGCCAAGCAGATGCTGGCAACAACTTACTCAGTTACATATCATGCCAATTTTTGGTTGTTTTTGAATGAAAACTCATAAGGAAGATGACTTTGATCATGCTTTTTTTAAATGTTTTTTTTTCCTGCAATTATTTCCAAAAATGATTTTAGCAAAGGGAATTTTTCAAGGCTGCTTGTTGGGAAAACGGTGTTTGGTTCTGCACACACATTTACCTGTGTTTTGCGGCATTCAGAGATAATCCCGACCTCCTGAGAACAAATCAGTGAAAAACACCACAGCAGGAGGTTATAAAGAGGAAAAAAAGAACAAAAAAAGCTCTGCTGGCAACTCTTAGAAACGCATCATTATTTTTATTTGGTTCCCCTTTTTGCAGCGTGTCAGCAGGAAGCTAAACATCAGAGCAGCCTCAGATCACACAGAGTTTTATCTCAGCCTGTGCCTGCCTGTATCTTTAGACCACTACCTTACAAATGAGCATGCTGCGTCCCTGAGAGAGCTGCTGATTCTGGGCGGTGCAAAGTGGAGTATATCACATCTGAGTGCAGCAGAGCTCAGAGAGGCAGGCACATCCGCCACCGTAGGGATCAAATCTGTACCATCTGACGCTTAAGGATTTATGGGTTTAGTCAAAATTGCTTTTCCCTCTGTGGAGATTAAGCACCGTAGGATGTTTTCCACTCAGGCCGGAGAATAGCCCAGTTTAGTTGCAGCTGCTGTTACAGTTTTTCTCCTTCTTATCAGCTCGGTGCTGAAGGAGGGAATGTCTCAGGAGGATAGAGTGCCCCAAACCCTGGCGGGGAGTAGATTCTGACTGACAGGAGAGGCGCGTCCTCTGGGGAATGTAAGCCATGCAAGTGGATGCCGTCCTTGTTTTCTTCTGTGTTTGGCTCGCGGGCACAGCTGGAAAGATGGTTCAGTCAAGAGGTCACAAGCTGGAAACTTACAAACAAAGCAGGTAAATGGCAGCAAAGAGGTGAATCTGCATGAAGTGCAAACATTTGTGGTGCTTTCATTCATCGGATCACCCAAAAGAAAAGTTTTTTCATTCTAAAAGCTGCTAATAGCTTCCATTTCCCTTGTGGATTTTCTTTAAAGGTGTGGATTCTGCAGCTCTGTTTCCTGTCTCACCTGTGCCTCTCTTCCTTCCTTGTCCGAAATCGGACCACTTTAGACAGCAGATTGGAGACATGAGAGAGGGAGACCTAAATCCCTGCATTTATTTCTGATCAACCGCCGCTCTGTTCTATTGCCCTACAATTGCTCCAGGGTAGTTAACGTGCTGTTTTCCTGCTGGCAGCACTTAAAGTCCATGTCTTTTCCAGGTGATCATGTCAACTAAATACTGCCTCATTAAAGCATCTCTATGGATCTTTTAACAGCGGCTGAACTAGATCTGGTATCGACCAAAGCCCCCAAACATCTATATTATTGATTATACTGACAGCAACAGTGAAACCGGTTTAAATAGATGCAAATACAGAAATTACCATTTTTTTTGGGGAACAGAAAATTCAAGAATTTTGAGGCAAGAATCCCTGTTCCTTGTTATTTGATTATTATTTTAAAAATTACTATATATTCTTAAAAAAAGCAGATTAAGGGTTTCAGGTTCAACAAGAATATTATTTTTGCAGACGTTCATAAAAGTGGTAAAATTGGATTATTAATTGATATAAATCTTTGATTTACAATAATTTTTTATTATTTAATTCAATTTTTCCAAAGAATTGCCCCAAATAATTTGAATGTTGAGGGGTTAGAAAAAAACTGAGAAAGAAAGGCTCCTTTGGATCTTATACATAAAAACAGTAAATTTTGCGGCTCTGACTCCTGCAGATCAGCTGATTGATCCAATACAAAGTCCAGATTTTGCTTATTTGAAGAATGCTAAAGAAAGAAGTCCAGCTTCATGCTGGACCATGTTTTACTCTAAAGTGTCAAATGAAAAGCAGCGAACCAAATTTACATTTTAGAAGCTAAAAATGATGTTGTCGTCTATTTTTGTTATGCAGAAAAAAACCTGTCTGGGTTCACGATTCCACATCCCAGTCCATAACTTTTGGTAAATATCACATTAATAACTGTTTACTCTTTGACACGCTGCGATGCCTCTGAAGTTTGCCTCATTTAAATAGTCTCTGATGGGAATTTCTGCATATATAAATGCTTCTGACCTAAACTTTTAAATACTTTTACCAGTTTTTAAAGTTCAAGATCAGTTGCAAGTTCAAAGCAATCCACTGGGTTTGAATCAGTTTGAAGATTTGTTTGAAAACCGGGTCTCAGCAAATCTGTCACATCAGACCTGTTTTCCTTTTTAAAAAGAAAAAAGCGTGGCCACAGTAAAGTAAATTTGTTGATATTTTGCTGTAAAAACTACCTACTGCCTGCTTTAAATCCCTTACACTGATAGATTTGAAGGAAAACTTAAGATTTTGATGTAAAAACAAAAAGCATTAAGGTGAATTCTTCATTTTCAGATGCATTTTTCACAGATTTTAAAGTGTGATCACATCTTAGAACTGTTTCGTGCTTCAATAAGCGCCACATTTTCTCATTTTAGAAATGGTCAAACCTGCCATAACAAGCAAAGTCTCCAATTTCTTGCAAAAACTCAAACCTAACTAATAAATATGGTTACAAGTAGCCCTGCTGAACCCTGATCTGTGCATGTAGTTGGTGGAACTGAAAAAAAGAGAAAAATGTCCACAGGTTTTTTCAAAAATGCCTCAAAATTCAATGCTAAGATATATGTATAGATATGGGGTTTTTTTTAGATCTGAAATGACATTAAAAAAGGCATTTGCTTAACATTTTTATGGGTAAAACACCAGCAGAGCTTCCCAGTCCTAAATATTAAATCTAAACACTTCTTCCAATCACATTATCATTTCACGTTATTTCAGCTCCTCATTTGAGTCCCAGCTTGATTCAGATGGTCATTACGGCCCACTTTTAACCATCAAAGGCATAAAAGCTGCTGTATAATCTTGAAATGCCAGAATCTTTTTGTTATCAACTCTGAACTTTGTTATTTTCTTTTTTTCTTCTCCAGTTAGTTAAAAGTCGCCTCACACCTGTATTCTCCCTGCTGACTTGCACCGAATACAAATCAAATGTAAATCTGTCATCGCTCTGCTGCAAGGGGCAAAAATCCCAACCGCTCCTCCACTCCTGTCTCTGCTCACTCCCCCCACTCCCACTCCCCTAAGTGTGAAATTGTGAAAAGCATCCCGGTTCTGCTGGCATGACTTTGTGGGAGTTTTCACATGATTACTTTCTTCAGCCGTCACCTTCTCGAAAGGAGGATTTGTAGGAACTCCAGCAAATATAACAGTGAAAAACACTGCAGTTAATTTAAAGGAGAAACAAAAATATTAGAAAATTACTTTAAATTAGGTCAAAATCTAAAACAAAATCATTTAGAATTGATTTAATCCTCTTTTTTGTATTGCTGCTTTTTTTATGCTGTTTGTTTTCTAAGTCTCCATACATTAATGTAGCCAGAATGACCTCAGCAGAAATTTGGCCCAGTAACCGTAATAATGCCCCAGCGGTGATGTTTCCCTGCAGCGTGCAGCCGACACAGCCTCAAATCCCAGATGACAGCGGTGTGCAGCAGACGGCCTGTCTGCTGTGTGCTGCAGGCAGGCGGGCGGGCAGGCAGAGAGGGGATTGGAGAGGCATTTCTGCCAAGAGGATTATAGGAGGCAGCTTCTGGGTAGAGGCAGATGTGCAGCATCCACTTCTCTACCCAGCCGTCAGTGAAATGTGTTGCTCTGGGTTTCAGTTTTTTTTTTCTAGTATTATTTTTGTGTTGTTTTTTTTTTGTGTATGTGGATGCAGAGGTTAGGCGTGTGCTTTCCTTTCATCTTCCCCTTTTTCTCTGCTGCATTTCCTGCGTGCCTGCGGTTGTCACAGGGATTTGGCTTTGTCTGTCACAGCATGCTCGACTCAATTAATCCATTTTAGGGTTTGTGGAATTCATCATTCTGGCTCTCCTCCCGCTTATGGCGTCCAAATTATGCTTGAACAGCACGTATACAAAAGGCAGCCGTCTTATATAGTGACGCAAGGAATTACACGTTCAGAGAAAATTGCATTTCTGGTGATTTACAGGAAAAATACTTGTGATGTAAGGGTTGAGTTTGAAAAAAAACAATATTTTATGAAAATCAATTTCAGTTAACAAACTCTTATACCTATTTTTACAATATACCTGTATGAAGGCTACCTCAATTATGTTTTTCTTTTGTTAAAATGTCACTTCTGTTAATAAAAGAGTTGGAATTATTTGATTATTTGATATAATAAACAAAGTTTCACTTTTATGGTATTTAAAGACAAACTCCGATGAGTTTTTGGTGTTTTTAAGATGTTTTTGTGGCATTTTTTAATGATGGAAGGCATATATAAAGAAAATTCAGCTCAAAATTCCATTTTCAAGTATTATTTTTTTTCAAGGAGAAATTTTACAACTTATCCGTTGACTGTATACCAGAACCGGACTGGGTGGGAGTGGTGTCACCGACAGAAAATGCCGTATTTCTGATTCCAGTGAAATGAGCCCAATTCAGTTACCATTTTTCGGTGAGACGGACGTCGCCGTGTTGGTTGCACCCAGACGACGTAATGAATCAGTGATTGGTCCGAGTCGGTATGAGTCAACGTTTCTATGACACCTGCTGTCGGCCATCAGGAGATAGCTTGTCCGAAGTTCACCTCTTCCATTAAACGTAGGCACGGGAGAATCTGTCAAATGTTCAAGGTGCTTTTACCGAGACATCTGATTGGCCATCTTATAATTTGAATGACTTCCAATAAAGAAAAAAATATCATGAAAAATCATTGGGATTGGCAAGAACAGGTTATTAGAGTAAGATTGGTTTTTCTGACAAATAGAATGACTGAGTAACAGTTTTTTATTTCTTAGTCCAGTTCTCTTGTACAGTAAATGATCCTAATCCTGACACAAAAGTGATCAGAACTGTAAAAATTACTTTGATTACAGTTTTTTTCGAGCAATGTAGGGGGATTTCCGGCTCCGGTCGAGGACTTCCAGTTCTGGCCGTTGATGCCACAGACATATATGGGTATATAGTGTATACTATGATAGATGTCGTTTACCTTTTGGCAGTGGGATTCACACAGTTTTGCAGAGAGTTTTACACCAGAGGCCCTTCCTGACACAACCTTGTTTTCTATCTGGGCTGGGGACCAGTACAGGGGTCCCCCTTGTGTATACATAGTTGAGAGCTCCGAGTCTGCACAGAAATGTCCCCCGACCGGCTGAATGAGAGGGAGAGAGCCCTGAAGTAAATCCTCCCCCCAACTCCAGCTGGATGAAGCTCGTCTGCTGGACTTTAAATATGTAGTTGTAGAGTTAGATAAGTTACTGTAGTTCTTCTCTTTGAGTTCTGGTAAATCGCCTGTCCGTCCTGGGGGAGGATCCCTCCTTCATGTGGGCACCCCTGAGGTTTCTTCGTTTTTTCCAGAATCCGTTTTTTTTAGGAGTTTTTCCTTACCGCGAAGGGGGGTCTAAGGGCAGGGATGTCCAGTTTAGCTTAGTCAGTTTGTTAGTTCAATTTAGTATTTTCCTATTGAATTCTATGTATTCATGATCCTTTTGATTTTATGTTTCACTTTTTCAATTACCGATACGAAGCCCATCGAGACGACTGTTTGGGCTATATAAATTAAATTAAATTGGGGCTATATAAATGAAATTGAATTGAATTGAATGGTTAAGCAGCAGCATAAAGGGTCTTGCACAAGGACCCACACTGGATGAAGCTCATCGCACTCCCTGGGAATGGAACCCTGATTTCTCACATGCCAGTCCGCTTCACCTACTGAGCTATCCATCCGCTGATATATTGTATATAGTATATAGGCATAAAGGTATATTATGTATATGGTTGATGACTGCAGCCAGGTCCTCCTGGGTTTTGTTCTGCCTGACTACAGAAACCTATTTGATTTTCTTTTATTTTCATGACAACGGCTGGAAAGTTGCTCTATTTTAAACACCAGTTGTTTATTTTATTTTATTAATTATTTTTGTTTTTGTTTTGTTTAAGAACAAATCTGAACTTAATTAGAAGTATGTTTTTCTCTTTTTAAGAGCAGGTGGGTGGACCCAACAAAAATCTTACTTTACTTTATTTCCCCCATTTTTTGTAACAATTGTGTTAACCACCAGACAGTACGACTCCACCACCTCGTACTTCACTCAGAGATCATAAGTGATGACATAACACAAGTTAACGCAATCTAATACAAGTTTATGGACCTACATCTCGTTAAATAATGCTGTATGATGTCACCAGAATCTCCTTAACTTAATATGACTTTAGATGTTTTAGAGGAAAAACAAAACTTAACAATTCATGACCATTTTCAACTGTGTAAAGATCTAATTCAACTTAAAAACCTACAATATATAATATAAATCAGCAACAGTCAAAATAGTAAAGATATTAATCTTTTATTTTGAAAATAGAGGAAATCACCGTAGATTCAATATTTTTTTGTGGTTACATTTATTGGTGTGTTTTGTTTCGACAGGCTACGAAGAGACACCAGAATGGAAGGAGGTGGTGGTCACAAATCTGGCAGGTAAGTTTTGATATCCTCAAAAGTCTCTATAAATGAAATTTAGTGCTAAATGTTTTCCTCCAACTGAAGGTCTTCTGTTTTCACAGTCCCATTTACAAGAGAAGCCCTGACCTGACCAAATCGCCAATGACAAAATCTGAGCAGCTCCTTAGGATAGACGACCACGATTTCACCATGAGACCAGCGTTTGGAGGTTAGTTTCAGGAAAAATGTTGTCCTTTCACACCAAAAAAAAAGATTTGCGCAAAACCAACCTACAAGCTTTGATAGACTTTCAAATTAAAGCTCTGTTTTTTTATAAATTATTTTATTTTGACTGAAAAATAGAAGAATAACAACGGATTTAGTGTCATGTCATTACTACAACGTACATATCTATATTTTTAGTCTTTTTCTTTTCATTACATACAGATAATCCCAGAATAAAGAATCATATTTATCAGAAAGAAGTCAGCTCTGACGACCTTCATTTCAAATTTTTTTTTTTTTAACGGGTCATCTAATCGCGCAACAATCTGCAGTGAAAACCCACAGAGTGACCTTTAACAGAATCTTTTTGTGGCGTTCAATTTTGGAGAAAAATCCATCACTGCATCAACTTTGATCCACTATTATGACCTGATTGTATTTGTGCACTGTCGGAGGATGATGATGTTGATGCAGAGTAGAGGGGATGAAATAGGTCAAAACAAGAAACAAAGCCAGGCTGTCACAGTCGTGACACAAGCAGTTGCTCTATATTTGTGAAGTTCATCCTCTTTGATTGTCAGGAACACACACATATATATAGATAGATAGATAGATAGATAGATAGATAGATAGATAGATAGATAGATAGATAGATAGATAGATAGATAGATAGATAGATAGATAGATAGATAGATAGATAGATAGATAGATAGATAGATAGATAGATAGATAGATAGATAGATAGATAGATAGATAGATAGATAGATAGATAGATAGATAGATAGATAGATAGATAGATAGATAGATAGATAGATAGATAGATAGATAGATATAGATATAGATATATATGTAACAACACATGTAGTATAAACTACATGGACTATATGGACATATTCATAACCAACCTAAAAAAATGGATACCATTTGAGAAGCATATTTTCAGCAAGTAAATTTGTCTCTTTTAGGTCCTCCAATTCCTGTTGGGGTTGATGTTCAGGTTGAAAGTCTGGACACTATTTCTGAGGTTGATATGGTACGTATAAACATATTGATAGATAGCCCTATTGATAGATAAATAGCCCTTTATTGTCACTGTCCACAAGTGCAAGGAAATTAAAAACTGTCACCATATCAGTGCAAAACATCCAGAAAATATAAACATGTGCGTAAGGTGATTCAATAAAAAATGTATATTACAGATGTTTAATCATTTGTCTAGATGATTAACAAATGATTTACAAGATTTTCTTTGTCTTTCCTACAGGACTTCACCATGACACTGTACCTGCGCCACTACTGGAAGGACGAGCGGCTGTCGTTTCCAAGCACCAACAACCAGAGCATGACCTTCGACAGTCGCCTGGTGAAGAAAATTTGGGTTCCCGACATGTTCTTTGTCCACTCTAAGCGCTCTTTCATCCATGACACAACCACAGACAACGTCATGCTGAGGGTTTACCCTGATGGAAACGTCCTCTACAGTCTCAGGTAAACTTAACAGCCCACCTGCAGCAAGAAAAAAACCCAATTATTTTTCATGTTTTTTAGGACAATTTTAGGACACTTTCATTGTTTTATATTTTGATAACTGCTGACTCAAATACGTTTTGACCTAATGGAAATCGTAGCTTTAATTGCTTTAAAAATTTTAATTGTGCTCAGTTTGATTTTGCTGCAAGCGTGGTTCTGTTGACCATTTGCTAGTTAGAGTATTAGAGGAGATCAGGTCATTTTTTTAAAGACCCACTCTAATGAAAATCATTTTTTTGGTGTTTTTAACATGATCCTGTGTCATTTCTCTCATCACAGAGAACATATATGAAGAAAATTAAGCTCAAAATTGCATTTCTAAATATTTCTTTCTTCGAATCAGTGAGATACAGGAGTAGACAAAAAAATGCTGTTTGAAAAAGAGCGTTTTTGGTATGTAGAAAATACCCTAGGCGGGCCTCAAGCTCCCTGCGCCGCTTAAACGGATGCTCACAGCAACAGGAAGGGAAAGGAAGGGCAGGGTTTCTCCACACCCAAAGGTCCCGCCCACAACTCAAAGGCGAATTTCGAATGAACTCCAGCCACTCCGCAGAAACTATGTCATAGAAAACGACACAGGTTTGGAAATTTTGGCTCAAAACAGCATAATCATAATTAAAAGACCACGAGGAACACTTTGGAAATTGATCAAAAGATGATCAAAGTGGATCTTTAACACTTTACTTGATCTGCTAAATTTTCAGTGGATATTTAGTCATTTTTACGGATTAAGACTAAACAAAATCAAAAGGCACACCTCAATATTCTTGAACCTATTCCTCAAAACATCTGCAGATCTTCTCTGAGAATGATATTCACAACCACCATCCACTACTGGCCACTGCTAAATTATTCAAAGAGAAAACATTTCAGTAAGTTTTTACCAAGGTCAGACTGAGCAACACGAGAGCTGCATCTCATATCTGAATGACAAAGCTAAATGTTTTGGTGCCTAGCAACCCCGTTGGAGGAAGTCCTCATTGATCTCTTTTTACTTGGAAAGAGTCCTGCCTGTGTCCTTTCAACACAAGAGGTCAAAGCACGACTTTGGACAGTTCCTCTATTTTCATCAGAACCTACCTAACTGAAAATTTGTAGATGCTTGATCTAGGTTTGTGTCCATAGCATTGGATACCTTGACGCTAAAATAACACGTTTGTCACCTTATTTTACAATTTTAAAAGCTAAAAAGTGAATAAAAATGAGTTGATCAGCTTTATTGAGTGATCATCTGATTTTAGAGTAACCAGATTACACTTTTTTTTTTATAATAATATGCTTTTTTGAAAGATAGCAGAAGCGGAAATGCTGGTTTTCTTAAGGCTAGATTTACTGGGGTGAAGACATTTTGTGAGGTAAAGGAGGTCTGGAAACCTAATCACTGCTGTGAATTTAACTATTATTTCCAGGAACTAGCTTTTCCCTACTCAAACACAAGCGCACAATAATTCCAAACAGCTGCATATGTCCATGAAGTAAAATGGGAAGTTTCGATAACTAAGCTTCACCTACTGATTTATAATAGCTGTAGTTTAAGACCCACTCCGATTATCTTTTAAATATATGGTAAAATCGTTGCCAGTGGTTATTAATTATGATTAAGCTGTTTTTAGCCAAAGCTTAAAAAAACTTGTATCGTTTTCTGACAGTAGTTTATTAGAAATTCCCTTCTGAGTTGTGGACAGGACAGTTGGCACATGGTATGCCCGCCCCCACTTCCTGTCACCCATCTAATTACACTCTAGCCCACTAGCTTACAGCCTCTCACACCCCCAACCTGACAATATTGATGAAAAAAAAACGGTAATCAATATCAGAGCTATCCAGCCGTACAGCTTTGAGCCAGATGCCAGCTCGGACAAGGAAAACGATGCTTTAGAATGGAGCCAAATACCCTAACAAGTACCCTCTTTTTCAAACACCCTTTTGTTTCTGCGCCTAATTCACAATGATTTGAATAAAGAAATACTCAGAAATACAATTGTAAGCTCTATTTTCCTAATATATGCCCCCATTATGAAAAAATGCCAAAAGAACATGTTAAAAAACATAATTTCCATCTAAAATGGTCTTTAAACCTTTGTAAAGTAAAGCACATTTATGAAACTACTTCCTATGTTTACCTTTGACTGAAATCCTGTTAAATGAGAAAGGTTATAGGAAACAAAATTATATATATTTTTAGTTCCACATCACTTAAAACGATAAAAAGTGGGAAGGTGCAATAATCTGTGAGATAAACGTGAGTCCTTATGTATATTATTGCATCACATTCTGTCTGTTATTGTTCTTGTTGAAACGGTTTTCCACTCAGAGTCACGGTCACTGCCATGTGCAACATGGACCTCAGCCGCTTCCCTCTGGACACGCAGACCTGCTCGCTGGAGATCGAGAGCTGTAAGTGAATCGATCGGGCAAATGTGGAAAATACTGAGGGAAAGAGAGGGCAGATGAAAGGCAAATGTATGGAGTGACAAGAGAATGTGTGATATTTGGCCATAAAATGGCAAAGTTTTAACAGCTACGTTTCTTTGAAACTTTTTTTTTCAGTTTTCTTTGATGTTTTTGCTTTTTCCTTACACACTCCTGCAACTAACATGTCAACTTCACATGGCAGGCATTGCACTGAATCTCATAATCCCATGAAAGTTTCTTGGCTCGCTGCAGCGTCCTAGGGAGGACACTTTTTTTTTGCATTTAAGCTCCTCTTTTCTTGCATCATCACCAGGATTTCATCACTTTTCACTACATGAAATGTTAAAAATACCATGCTTGCATCTTAACTTCAGGGATAAAGTAGCAGGAGTTTGAGTTCTTGTCCTTTATTTTTTTCAATGTTTACAGTTTAAATTGTCTTTATTTCCCACATCCCGCCAACAGATGCGTACACGGATGATGACTTGATGCTCTACTGGAAAAAAGGCAACGAATCGCTGAACACAGATGACAGAATCTCTCTGTCTCAGTTCCTCATTCAGAAATTTCACACAACCACAAAGCTGGCTTTTTACAGCAGCACAGGTATCACCATTTTGTGTCAGAAATAAAAAACGTGTTCAATAAATAGTTATTTGTCTTTGTTTGATGTCTCAAACCAGAAGAATGTTTTGTGTTAATCAGTGTCCCTTAATGTCAGACCAAGTATGATGTTCTAAAATGTAATCCTTGAGGCAAAACTAAATGAATTAAGTTCTTGCCAACCACTTACACAATCCTGGAAATCCGCAGTCAAATGCTGCAGCTTTCTCTTAACCACCATGACAATTTCCAGCAACCTGAAGCATAAAAAGGGATTTTGTGTGATATCTCCCCTTAACAGAGTAGCTGCCTCAATTGTTAATACAATTCATCTGCAGCCAGCATATGACAAAGTGTATATAATGGTGGCGTGTCTCCTTCCCAGGCTGGTATAACCGTTTGTACATCCACTTCACCCTGCGGCGCCATATATTCTTCTTCCTGCTGCAGACCTACTTCCCTGCTACTTTAATGGTCATGCTGTCCTGGGTGTCCTTCTGGATCGACCGCAGAGCTGTCCCTGCCAGGGTGCCACTAGGTACGCATGAATTCATCATTGTGGGTTTAAAAGACGCCGAGGATGCAGTGTGTCCTGCTGATCCACAGATGCCGGTTACGCTGACTGTTGGATGAATATGTAACTGTGATTTATGGAAGTTATTAAATTACCACTGCCATCATCTTTTGATCTATTTTTTGAAAGCATTCCTGGTGGCCTTCTATGCAATTTTGAGCTTAAATCAGAAGCTTGTGTTGTTGTCTAGGACATAGTCCCTGCAGAGTGGCAGGTGTTCATTAGAAATGTACTTCTGAGTTGTGGGTGGAACCTTTGGCAGGGAGCAACCCCGCCCCCTTCCCCTCTTTTCCACTAGCTTACAGCCCCTCACACCCCAGACCTAACATCACCGGAGCAACAAAAATGGCGAGCAATATTGGAGCTGTCCAGCCGTACAGCTTTGAGCCAGATGCCAGCTAGGAGGAGGAAAACAAAGACGTACATGGATCTATTTGTCTGCAAGTGGATGCATCAGAATGGAGCAGAGAGATTGTTTTTTTTACAAATACAATTCACAACAATTTGAATTAAAAAGTTATCCGAAAATTGCAATTTTGAGCTTAATTTTCTTTGTTTATACTGTATGTCCTCCATCATCAGAATAATAGAACATGTTAAAAACAACATAAACACAATTTCAATCAGAGTGGGGCATTAAAATAAATAATTTATTGAAAGACCATTTCTTTCATGGGTTCATTGAAGAGCTGATAAATCTCAGACAGCCAATTTACAATATACAGATTATTCTGCTGGTCTCAAACAAAGGGCATTATTTCAATTTAAAACAGCTTTTGAACAAATAAACAAAAAAGCTCCAATAGGTTTTTTGTCAACACTATATTTTGTTTTTTTATTCTAAAGACGATGAACAGGGAAATAGTGGAGGGTTATTTTAATTAACCATCATATTTTTACTTTATTTCTGAAATCTATTCTGTGTGTTCACACGACTATTGTCCTGTACATTTTTTGAAAAGGCCAGTGTTTATACTGATCTTCTGGCTACAACCCCAGAGCTAAAATCTAGGTTCTTAATTAGCAAAATACAGAGGTAATCACCAGCATTTTTTTGCCACCTTACAAACGTCTTTTAGTGCAAATTTGCATGCTTTATTTTTTTCGGGCATTCTGTTCTGCATCCTGATTGGCTACAGACTATTGTCACTCAATCTCTTCTGCCCTGTTCAGAAAAGGTTCAGATTGTAAAGATGACCTTTGTTTTCATTCTGTCACACTGGACTTATTTTTCCGTGACAGTTTGAACTTTAAGAGATAAAAGAAGAAAGTGTAAAAATGTTCATGTTGGTCTGAGAATAGTGTTTATTTAGTAAGGGGTTTTTAAGCCTTAAAACAGGTTATTTTTATAGTACACTATAAACGAGGGGCAACAGTATTTTAACTTTCAATAAAAACAGATTTTTTTTATGATTCAACTTTTGAAAGGATGTGAGTGATCTGCTTGAACCAAATATCTTCAATGTGGATGTTTTATATAGCCTTGTTCAATTTAGACAGAAAAATTTAGCTTTTTTAGCTAAGAAAATTCCATTCAGTTAGATAGAAAGCATAACATTTTTTTTACAAATTGCTAACATTTTTAATTGGTTAAAAATGGTCAGCTATCCATTTTCTTAACCAGATTCTTCTTCTTACCATGTTAATGGTGATGTGAACTTGACCGTACATTTGTGACCTCAAGATAAGGCTTAAAGAACCCATTTTAATCCCCATTTAAGTTATTTTGAAGGTGTTCCTAATGGTAATTTAAGGATTATGCCATTTTTAGTTAAGAAAAAAAAAATGTGTTGTTTTTGAGCACACATTTTCTGCAGAGCAGCAGGAGCTCATTAAAAAAATCACCTCTGAATTATGGGTGGGACTACTGGCACAGAGCAGTCCCCCAATTTTAGGTTTAGGTTTTATTTATGTCCTCCATCATCAGAAAATGCCACAAGAACATGTTAAAAAACACAGAAACACCATTTTTGTCGACATGGCTCTTTCAGAACTTGCCTAACCTCAAACTGACTGTTTAAAACATTCATTTTTAAGTTTGTGGCCTGTTCCTTTTGGCAATTTTCTGAACGCCTCTTAATGATTTGAATACAGGAAACAAAATTCCGTTCCAGACTGCATTCTCTGTAACTTCTCTATTTGACAATGGAGCACTAAATTTTCCAGGTTGAGATGCAATCAGAAGCAACTACATCCCTCTTTCTTCCACTTTTTTCATTCTGTTGTCCCTCATTCTCCTGTTCTGAAGTAAACATGAAAACTGTTGCTGAATTTTATTTAAAAAAGTAGTTTAAAAAAGGCCTTTTTGTATTACAATGTCCCCTCAACTACAAATAAATTTAGAAAAATTAGGAAAAAATTGAATTAAAAAGTTGTAGCATGCACCAATCACACATTTAGAGGCACCTGTTAAAGCAACACTAAAAAATACAAATCTAGCATAAAGGTTTGTCCCATTTGCAACACTCTTTGTTTTTCAATGTTAATAGGACATATTTAATATTTAGGCTCCCAGCCTTTCCAGGATATGAAAAAACAGATGTGACTAACCTGAGTTTTTCTCCCTTCCAGGCATCACCACAGTGCTAACCATGTCCACCATCATCACTGGGGTCAACGCCTCCATGCCTCGGGTTTCCTACATTAAAGCGGTGGACATTTACCTTTGGGTCAGCTTTGTCTTTGTCTTCCTCTCGGTCATCGAGTACGCGGCAGTGAACTACCTCTCAACGGTGCAGGAGAGGAAAGAGAGGAAGCTGAGGGAAAGAGTAAGTGCCCATCATCTTATTTAATTTTTACATTTTTATATTTAAACTCACTTTTCAGCATCTTTTTCAATCTGTAAGCAGACATTCTCTACAGTCAAAGTGTTTAAGAGAAAACTGCTGTCATTTAAAAGTCATCCTTCTATTTTTAAATTAAATATATAAGACATTAATGAGGTATTAAGTGTAGTTATATCCTAATTCAAGCATCAAAAATAGTGAATTAACTGCACAAGCTGTTTCAAAAAGACACTTCCGCCGAAAGGAAAATAAAATATTAAAAACAAGTCAAAGGGAAAGTGTGAGCAGTTTAAAGTCAACTTAGGAAAACTGGCCTAATTTAGCATTAAAAATTGTACATGTCTAAATATCTTAAACTAAAAGATGCACGAGTAAATAATTTATGGATAATGCCAATCCAGAGATGAATATTTTCTAAATTGGCTCACTTTAAGTTGCTCTTCAGGCTGCGGTAAATTATTTCTGGGACTGCAAAAATCTTCATCTGCCAACTGCTGTGGCATATGGAGCCAAATTGCCCACATACCCCAAGGAAGATTTCCAGCACAAACATTATTTTCTATAAATATTTCATCTGCAGACTACGTCAAAGAAACTAAAAGTTTCTGTCTCCTTTGGGGAACTCTGATGACCTCACTAGAAGAACTCATCGTTTCTTTCGTTTTTATGTCCCCCAGCAGTCATGAAATTCAAGGACCAGATTGTTTTCGTGCGCCTTTGAGCAAACATTTCATCCTGCTACTTACTCAAAAACTCACCAAGAGTTGCACACACGTAGTACCCCCTGAAAATAAATTTTGGGCACAGTAAACACAACCCCCCTTAGAAAACGATGACATCACAGCTGGCAAAACCGTCAAAAAAGAATTTACGGGTCTCTAAGGGGGCTCAAAAAAAATGGCAAAATTTCAAATGAAACCCTAACATACATGTCGGAGATATCCAAAATAAGTTTTAAAATTATTATTGGATGGCCATAGAACCTACGGCTTTGTGGCCATTTTGTTCATGTTGTGGCAAAGTGTGATATTCACATCTTCACACAATATGAGAAAAGACAACTTTAGCTTTTTTGCAAAATTTCTCACACACGCCACCAGGTCATGTCTACAACCACAACTAGCGTTTTATTGACCTTTGACCTCAGGAAGAGGCCGTCATCTTGGATCTTTAAAAAAATGTTCCTAACTGTTTACAATTCAAAATTCTTATAGGGATTTCACTCTATAAACTCGCCTCCTCTAGCATCATTGGAAAGCTACTTGGGATAAAATTTTGTTTTAAATTTCTAGATTTTGAACAGCGTTAGCGTGGTGAGTTTGCATAAGTAGGGTTCCCCTGTTCTTTGCAAATATTGTGAAGATTTATTGCAAGTATTGCTGGCTCAAGCTGAACAAAACAACATGACGTACAATATGAACATATTAGAAATGTGAGCAAGGTTAGGCAAAAATCTTTGTTGCCAAGGAAAGGTTTACTTTTGCTGATTCTTCTAAAAATCACATTGACCTGATCGTCACTTCCAGGTGACCAAAAAATAAAATAGTTGCCATGGAGCTCAAACCAACAGAAAAGCCGCCACATTAAAAAAAAGTATTTTTTAAAATTAATTTGTCATGTGCATCTCTGGCCAGGGTTGCAGGGGCAGAGGGGGAGAGTGGGGGGGATTAAGCAGCCACTCAGCCAGTGGGGGCAGGTCAAAGTGGGGCCAGCGAGGGCGGGTAGCGCCTGTGGGCCGTACAATGCTGCTTGCAGCTTTAATATTTACTGTTTCTTCACCCAGCTGCCGTGCACGTGTGGCATCGGAAACCCAGACGAGATGATGATTGACCCTCAGATCACCGGATATGGGTCCATGGATGTGAACACCACCGGAAACTATGGGATGCCAGAAAACGGTGGCCGCCAGGAGCAAATTCTGGCTCAGGTGGCTCTGAATGACCCACAGATTGCAAACCGAGTAAAGCCCTCCAGAGGTTACGTTAACATCTGGATAGACACTCATGCGATTGACAAGTACTCAAGGGTGGTCTTTCCTGGAGCTTACATCCTTTTCAACATCATCTACTGGTCCATATACTCGTAAGACGAGACGCGGGAATCCATGTGATTAACGAGATCGTGGCAAATGTGTGCAACAGCAGAACCTCAGCGTTGCTTTTGCTTTCTAGAAACTGCTCTAAGAAAGCATGTGGCTCTTTAGCAGATGGCTATCCATTGCCTTGTTGACCCGGCTACTTAAAGCAGTTAAAAAACAGAAAATGGGACAGTTGTAGTCAATGTGTTCACCATTCCATTTATGCTTTTTTTCCATTCACATTGTAACTAAAGAAAAAATGATTGCACGTATCAGCAATGTACAAACACGGACATAGGAAGTTCGAAGGTTAAACTTTAATCTCCGCCCATATTTACAGCTGAAGATGTGAATGAACCTCTGTCCAAGCGAACTGTACATGACAATCAGCAAAACACTTGTCTGTGGGGAATGTTGTCACATTGTGATGTTGTCTTCTTTGTTCTAATCAGCACCTCTAATCCAGTACCATGCGCATTTTACACTGAGTTTACTTGGAAATAAATCTACATGCCAGCATCTTGACCATGAACCTAATATCAAACTATACATCCTCTGGGTTGCTCCCTACAAAGACTATCCAGCCCTAACATACAGGTCACATGGTGAAACTTTTTAGGCCTGTGCCATCTAACTATCCATCCATCCAATTTCTGAGCTTGGTTCATTCCTTTTGGTGTCACTGGGCTGCTGTAGCCTATCCCAGCTACTGTTGGGTGAAGTTGGGACCTGGACAGGTTACTGCGGGGCCACACGCTCACATACACATCGAGGAACAATGTAGATTCACCAATTAACCTATGAAGCATGTTTTTGGACTGTGGGATGAAACCAGAGTTCCCGGAGAAATCTCAAACATGCTCAGGGAGAACATGCAAACTCCACCCAGCTGGAACTTGAACCAAGGTTTCCTTGCTGTGGGGCAAGACTGTGCAGACCCTCTACTGTTTATTTAAAATGTTCTGTAATGTGCTTAGAGTTTTAAGGAAACATTTTTGACATAATTTTCTCAAAATACAGGGAAGTATTTTTCAAACTAGTCTTCTTGATTCTTGGAGATGGTTTTGGGAGGGGGTATTCCACTCAGCAACCCCCCCCCACACACACACACACACACACACACATACCTTTGGTTGTGCTCCTTTTGCCACAAATATCACAGGTTTGTGATGCTTTCTTGTGAGACAAACGAAACATGCTGCCATATTTAATGGTAGGGTGTGGGTCATTGACTGTACTGTATATGACTACTGGTCTTAGTGTGTGTGACATCACCCATAGAGAATGATTTACTTCTGGCTCCAACGAAATGAAGTCAATTCAATCAGTCTGAGTCATGGTAGCCACTCTCACCAATAAGGAGTGAGTTTATTGGAAGTCCACACCCCTACCACTTGAAAGTGGGGTTGGAAGAATCTGTCAATCAAACGTTTCAAACGTTCAACACAAGAGCACGTGGTTTTTTGAGGCACTTGGTTGGTCAGTTTATAACTTGAATAACTTCCGATGAACAAAAAAAACATGAAAAAAATTTGGATTTGCAAAACAAGTTTAAAAAAAAGGTTTTTGAGCAATAATGGTTACTCTGACAAATACAATGACTGCGTTTTTTCTATAGAAGTCAATGGGATTTTGACTTATTGGAGACAGCAGGTACCTCCAGAACATGTCACTAGTAAAGTCATGGTGTGATTGGTTAAGACTTTGAGCTGTTTGTCATTTACGATTTTTGAATGCTGTAAAAAAAAAAAAAAAAGAGGAGGAATCTTAAAATGCTATTTGGTAATTTTGTTTTTAGCTTAAAATATATAAGTTGGCAATGTTCAAAAGCTTTGATAGGTGATATAGTTAATTATTGTGTTAAACAATGCCAATATGAACTCACAGACAATAGTTTGTGTACAGAGGACAGAAACTCTTCACACAGTAATGTAACTTCTCTGCATCCAAGATTCAAGGTTAGGCTTTCAACTCTGGGATATTCTTTCTTTTTATTTTGTGATAGGGGGAGGCATTTTGACTGCATTATGGTCTACGTATGTCGGATTATTTTTCTCCTGTTCAGCACTGCAAACTCATTGTGATGTGCAGTTTTTGTTTTAGGGCTTCTTATTTATTTCGTACAAAGCAGAAAAATAAATAAATAGGACATTTCGCAGAAAATACTGCATAAACATTAAACAAATATTTATTCTGCACGATTACATTTGCAACAGCACTATTTTAAGAGTTTTACTTTTCTGTGACTTTAAAACAATCATCTTATTGAAAAAAAATATTTTGATTGCAACTTTTAATTTCCAGCAGGGACTGGACCACTTCCTATATCTGGAGTTTTTTTCTCCTTCAGACATTCTGCTTAAGATTATCTGGCGTTTCCAAACATTTAACATCCCAAATCTTTCACCGTAGAAGAATCGACTCAAAAATGTCCAAGAGGTCATGGTCGACTCAAATGCAGCAAGGTGCCCATGCACCTCAGCTGCAGATCAAACCTAAATTTAGCAGCAGAAACATTAACGCGTGTCCTTGCTCTGAGGACGTTTTAACCGGGCGACCTATGTTGGAAGACCGCTCTACCTCCAGAGCATCTGCAGTCCTGGTTTTAAACCAGGTTTAGCAAAGAAAGAGAAGCTCCAACCTAGTTCTCATGAAGGGTTTGTGGTCAAAGTTTGTCAAAATTGTATGACTCGAATACAAGTTATTGCAGCGTTGGCACTGATGTCACAAATGTGTCGTTCCAAAATATCACTACTAAACAGAAGATAAATCTATTTTTTTTAGTTTTTATTGCAAAACTAATCATATATTATTAACTTTGTTTGGGATTTTTTGCAATTTTTCCTTTAACAGCACATTTTCTTGTGAACTTTTTGTTATTTTGATGCAAAGTTGCTGCATTGCATCCCTGTGAATTCATGCATTTCTGTAAAAAAAAGAAGAAAAAGGAATTTAAGTTTCAAGTGTAAAACTTTCCCAATTTCATTTTTTTTAACATTTTCTGTTACTTTTTTTGTTTTAAATAAACGGAGGCAGATCTCCTTTGTTTGCTGTTGTGAGGCTTCAAGGTTCAAACTGTGACCTGTTAGTTGCTAGCTATTTATTTTCAAAACTGTTTTCTTTAGGACTAAGATGTTAACGATTTCTTTTATTGTTACTTTTTCTGGTCAAGCATACAACCGCTGAGCTAAATGTGGGAAATGTTTAATAAATGTTTTGTTTTGCAAGAGTGTTTCTTTTTTGTTAGTTCCCCGCATGAATCTGAGTAGATGTTTGACTTAAAGTATTTATTTCAGTTTCATCTCAAGAGGAATTGAGGGGGGGAAAATTCAAGCCACAATCAGGAGGTGGTGCATGTATTTTCTGTGAAAGACTATTTTTGGTTTGAAATTTAAAAAAAGGAAAAATTCTCCTTTCTTTCGTAGCACATTTAAATAAATCGCTCTGGAGGATAATCCTCAGAAACTGGAACTCCACCAGGCATTGCTTCAGGATATTTTCTCCATGCTTCCCTTGGCAAAAGTATTATTGCTGGTGAAAACAATAATTAAAGTTGGTTATCTGCAGAACGTTTATACTACTAAGTGCTCACATAAAATGGTAAAAAAAAAAGAGCAAAGAAGTGAAACTTTTAGTTTTTTAAGCCTTTTTTTAAAGACATAATGAAAATGTGCAGAATCATCTAAAATATAAACAAAGACTTTGATCTCAAAAAATAAAAAAATTATAAATGTGTCCTCTGAGTTTTCAGGTAACTCAATTGAGATAGCTCCTGTAATCAAATGAGGTAAAACAATTTCTGGAGATGTGAAACACAAAGCCGGTTTCAGAAAGCAGGACCGTGAAGCCTGGCAGCTAAGCAATAATCAGCAATTTATCAGAAGATTCGCTAAAGCTAAATATTCCTCTGCTGCACCTTTTTTCCTTCATTATCCAATGGGATATTCTTTTTTTTTTTTTTTTTTTTTTCAGAAAGCAGGACCGTGAAGCCTGGCAGCTAAGCAATAATCAGCAATTTATCAGAAGATTCTCTAAAGCTAAATACTCCTCTGCTGCACCTTTTTTCCTTCATTATCCAATGGGATATTCTTGACAAGTCACAGACAATGAAAAATCCAGCCTCCCAGTCAGCAGAAAGCCTCAATATGATCCAGTGACGTTCCTTCTAGATTACTAAGAGCCATTCTCCCCCCAACTGTGTTGTTGTTTCATGACTCAATTCATCAAAAGTCCTGCTACGGCTGTGAAGCAACACGCTCAAGTCATGTCTTGGAGCAGCACTTTCCCGCCCCGGAGTCACTTCTCCTGCTTCAGCTTGGCTCGACTGAAGTCCTCCCTCGTTTGCTGGAGCAGATCGGGGCGGCACACGACATCCACAGCTGTCATAGCCAGAGCCTTGGCTGTCCTCAGGGTGAACAGCTGGGCCTTTTCAGCTCCTGGCACATGACAAGAGAGCAATGGACAAGATGCTAGAAAAACAGATAGATATCCTCAGATGGTCCTTCAGATTCTTCATGAGAAGCCCCGGTTTCCCATTTTAGTGTGCTGCCGTACCTGCTGCTTCAGTGTATTCCTTCGTGTGGTTCAACGCTGCAGAGCCGATGGAGAAGAAAGCATGGATGCCAGGAACGATGAATGATACGTTGCCAAAGTCAGTGGAACCTGCCAGATTTGTTACAAATTAACGTTAAACGTTGCAGCGGGACAAGTCACGATCCAGACAAACAATACCTACCAGAGAAAAGGTCAGGCTGCTCTGGAAACTCAATCCCCAAAGTCTTTCCGTTACTCTCATACAGGTTTGCCAGGGTGGCATTAGGCAAAATGTTATAATAAGTATGGCTAGGATAGATTATCTCCACCTATAAGGGGAAAAAAGTCATTTTATGATCAGAAAATGTCTGTTAATAAACTGAGTTTCTTCCACATCTGCCTCAGTTTGATGTCTTTTACAGCACAAGATCACTTCTACATATTCTCTTTCAACGCTGCTTTTTCATGCATTTAAATTGGATCCAAGAGAGAATTAAGTCAAGAAAAGATTCAATTCTTGAAAAATGAAACGTACTGTGAAGCTAAAAAGCTTGTGTTTTCTAGAAAGGAAGCGGTTCTGGATCGTGTGCACACCAAGAAGAAATAAAAACAGCCGAAAGCTTTTGTTACATAATGTAACAAAAGCATTGCAGTGCATGCTGATCGTCATGATGGGTTAAACAAAGCATCAGTTCAGAGAGAAAGTTCACCTCTTACTGCTTGTTTTTGTCCAGATGATGAAGCAAAAGTTTGCTTTAAAGAAGCCATCGCAGTGATTTAGAACATTTAAGCTACGGGACCGGAACTTCTTTTTTAGGCGGGGCGTTATCACTGTGTGTTATCAGTTTTTAATGCACACCCAGCAGCCAATCAGAATCGAGAATTCACCCTCACCATGGTATAACAGAAATTAACTAATTTTGCGGAAGCAAAGTGCGTTAATTTCTGATAATGCACACTTTGTCTGCCATTATCCATTCCTTAATTGTGTACACATCTGTGATCTGTCCCCCCGAAGGACAACAGCGCACCTGACAGCCGGTTGCCAGAGCAGCAGCCCTGAAACATGCCTCAGCCTTGGCCTTTAGGTTGAGGAGATCCTTGAGCAGCGGCGTGCGCAGATAAAACTCCAGCTCTGCATAGGCGGGGATGATGTTGGGCTTCACCCCTCCGTTTTTGATGATGCCTGCAGGAGCAATGAGGAAGATAAGAGAAAGTAGAAGATCATCTATCGTATTCAAAAAATAATAATAAAGCTACATGGCTTTGATGCCTGATACAGTAGAACAAAGTAAAGATGTTGGAGCAGATCACGTTTTGTTTCACTCTGCTAGTAACATTTCAGCCGTGACAATTACTGATTACACCCTAATGCAAAAAAATGTAGATAAATGTTGTGTAATTATGCAGTGGCTATAATGCAGAAACCGGTTTAACGTCAGACAAAAATGTCATGTGCCGGCCTGTATGAAGCTGAAGCTGGTATCTGATTTTGTTTTTGCCTCTACATTTGAGTGTAAAGTTGTGGTGTCTGAATTGCTTTTAAAATTAAGGGCACTACATAGTGCCACACTATATAGTTTTGTAGTAGTTAGGGGTTAGGGTGGGAATTCTGACACAGCCTGTGTTTATTTTTTGTAAGAACATTATAATGTGATGTAGATTTTCTTCTAATCCATAACTGTCAGAGTGGAAGCCAATAATAAAATCAGATGCCAATTTCAGCCTTGTACAACTTTTAAGGTGCAACGGATAAATACAAAGAAAAGGGACACTAAAACTGGTATTTTCTATAGATTATAATAAACGAAATTCCACTGTTTAAAAACTTTATTAGCAGCATCCTCATATTGCATTTTTATTACAGTGTGCGGGAACATTTGTCACTATGACTCTTGATTTTTGTCTGTTAAATGCAGCTTTCTTTTATTTTGAAGTTGTTTTTCTGTTTCTTTGCTGGCTCTTCTCTGCAAAAATAAAATTTTGGACTACATTTGTTTTTTGTTAACTTTAGTAGATTGGAGGTTTCAACTTAAGGGTCGGTGTGCAGCCGCTCTAGAAAGTAGTGGATGGATTTTTTAACGTATGGCCGAGGGACTTGACATCCATCAAGAATGAGTTGGATGTGTTGGGTAGTTTTCCAAAATAAAACTTCCTTCACAATCGATTAAAAGTAAAACTGATCAAATGTAGGTTGTGTTTTTTTTTTCTTTGCAGCCCAGTATTAACTGGTACTGGGGGTTGGAGACCACTGCTCTAAAGCACTCATTCCAGTGATTATAAACCAAAAAGTAATATGCATTTTTCTTTTTTTAATGTCAAAATTCTAAAAACCAATAAAAATGAATGACTTATGAGAGAAAAATAACATTGGAAAACTTGGTTGCCTCCTTATTTTGAAAGTCCAAGAAAAAAAAAAGTCAGCTGAGGTGGATTTGTCAGCTGGTGGGACGAGGACCAAACTTTATTGAGGATCAAAGCCATCTTCTGTTCCTCACCGTGAAGTCTCCATTCTGGTTTGAGCTGCTGTCTGAGAGCAGACAGGTTGTTGTATGCCAGTACAGCCGCATCCAGAGCGTTCACCCCTTCCCAAGGATACGCCGAGGCGTGAGACGCTTTCCCATGGTACTTCACTGTCACCCTGAGAAACAACAGCACCATGGATCGGTTATTCTGCAAAGCCTAAAGCCTCCATTTCCTACCGGTTGTGTTCTCTCTCTTATAAAACATCGCATGACTTCCCTGTAAAATACATCACTTTTGAGGCAGCAATCATAGTAATGATCCTAAGCCTGGCAGAGCAGAAATATGCTAATTCTCCAAATACTTCCTCCCACAGAGCAGAAGCATCCATGTGAGTTTGATTGGTGATTCAAAATTGCCTGTAGGAGGGAGTTTGTGCTCGTTTGCTTCGGCGCTGCCTTGTGAGGAACAAGCAACCTGTGCAGGGTGTAATCTGCTCCTCACCACATGACAGCTGGGGAAGGAGCTAATAAATCAGGTATGCAAAAAAACACGGCTGACATTTTCTCAAACATAAACTAATTTGACAGTGTTGTATGCTGGAAATACCAAAATAAAAGCATATAAAATAGACTATTAAAGTAAAAATCACAAAATATAGATTATTCAAGTGAAAGTTGTGTAAAATAGAGGTATTTTCTTTCATTTAAACACAGAAAACGTACTCTTCGATTGTAACAGTGGGCAGGAATGAGGCGTCCTGCTGAGCTGGATGAGCCATGAAGACAAGGTCTAGATCAGAGAAAGCCCCTGCTTGGATGAGGTCGATCTTTCCTCCAATAGCTTCCTCTGCAGGAGTTCCTAAAACCGTTATCTGAAAGAAAAAAAACCTTCAGCTGGAACTATTAGCTTAACAATGGCAAACATATTTTTTAGAGTTTTATGGCGTGCCCTGAACAAAGAGTGCTCTGCTGTCTAAGGAAGACCTACCATGTTTTCTTAGGTATATAATTTAAGACTTTTATTTTAAACATGTTTTGGTAAATGTTGTATAAGTTAATAGGCATGTTAATCATGTTTTTCAGTACGACTCTCCAGCTGTAGCTCTCTACTATCATCCAAAGAATTTTTTTTTAATTCAGGATGCGTCATTTGAGGATTAGTCTATGTAATAACAACAAATATCATTTCTTCTATTCTACACATAAATGTCTGGTATAAAACAAGTATTAGATTAATCTGATAAATAATGGTAAAAAATAAAATTTATCGTAGTAAATATTCAACTTTTCATCAAGTTTAGTTTAAGCAATCAAGGAAAATTACAAGTTATTTTTTTTCTCTCCTTTTTTTAGCAGCCGTTACTCGTTTCTCATTCAAAAGTTTACCTCTATCGTGAATTAATTTTGCATTGTCTCTTTAAAACGGTGGTACCTTCACGGACACTGGGAGTTCAGATTGACGATCCAAAGCTGCTTTCAGGCCCACAGCAGCCGCAGCACCGACTTCAGCTATCAGGTTGTGCCCGCACGCGTGTCCTAAGTCCGGCAGCGCGTCATACTCGCACAGGAAGCCCACGTTGAGCACGGTGTTCCCTTCTTTGGGCTCGCCGCCGACTGGACCCCAGCTCGCGCGGAATGCGGTCGGTAGTTTAAAGTGGCTTTCCACCGTCCACGCACCATCTCGCTGCGAGAAGAAACGGACCAGTCTGTCGTGCGCTTTCGTCTCGTTACCGGCAAGCTCGGGGTGACTCCAAATGTCTTGACTCAGACTATTGAGCTCATCTTGGATGGAGTCGATATGAATCTGAAGGGTGTCTTTCATTTGCTGTAATTTTTCCATGAGGCCACATGTAAAGTGTGCACCTGAACAGCCCAATAGAAACTTTTAGTGATTCACTTGAACACACCACAAGTCAAGCAGACACTCAAAAGACCCGCGAGAACCCATGACACAAACCTTTTCAAAATAAAATAAATGCATGCAGCGATTTATTTTCTTGCGTTACCTTCTTATCCCTCCTTTGAGCCTTTAAAAGTGTATAGATGACATAACGTGTAGTATTTCGCAATTAGCATTTTGCAAAAATATATGCAGCAGAGCATATATAACTTTTCTTCTCTATTTATTAATTTGCTCTTAGACTTTATTTAAACCATAAAGAACAATTCAAATCAGGGACCATATTTTATCCACTCTCATCCCAAAAAACAAAAATAATCTGAGGCATTTATCAGTTTTTGCTTGGTTAGTCTTTGACTAGCGCATATATTTTCTCAAACCGAACAAACTGCTGCCACTTTAAATCGACAGGTATAATCAGTGTCGGCCCTGGTCTTCCGGGGGCCCTAAGCGAGATTTAATTTGTGGGCCCTCTAACTGATCAGCAGCACCAACAAAACGCAACTGTTGTTGTAATATAAATGAGATATATCTAGTGCAGAATGTTGGAAAGAAGTGCCTTCACTGTTGTGCGTCTGTGCACAAATGTATGACTGTCCTTTAAGTAATAATGAAACAATAAGTTTGATTTGGGTTCCATATTGGGTAGATTTGAACTTACCAGCAGCAACATCAACATTTTCCCTTTCAACAGAAGATGTGGTGACAGGAGTTTCTTCTGCAGCTAAAAAACACGAATTATTATACAATAATTAATGATGAAGTTAATAAAATAACTATAGCAGAATACTACTAATAGTTTAGTGGTTCAGTTAAAATCTGTGTGCAGGTTAGGGTTGGGCGATGTCCCCTAATTTGGCCGTTGACGATGTTTGCTGTCAACCATCGGGATGGACGATGACATCGTCGGGGGGGGGGTATTTTTACATTTTTCGTTCTTATATAACTGCTATTCGTTATTTTGCTTTTTTCCTTTTATTTCCCAACTAATGGTTAATCCGCGATGATCCAGTATAAACTGAGGGAAGTGACTTTTACAGAAAAAGTAACAAGCAAAATAGAAAAGAAGTGGTCCGCTCCCGCACTTAACTAGCGAAGTGGACCGGCGGAGGGCGGATTTACAGCTTTATGTTTGATGGGAAGGGGGGGGGTACATGAGCGGTATGTGTGGGAGATTTAAGACTGCGATCCGTCCCGCAGCTCTAGGGGTACAAGCAACCGAACTCAGAACCGGGTCTAAAAGTGTGTGTCTGAGCACAGCTCGGATCGTCAGCACACACAGCGGTTTGAGCATCAAAGCAGAAATGTCGCTCAGTCCTTAGAAAACATTCAAACAATGACGCGGATTTGTGTTTCCAGTCGTGTCCCGACTAAATAAAGGCTGATGTTATTCACAGGATGCAGCACCACCCAAAGCTAATGTTGTTAGCCCGTGTTAGCATACTGCTAATCCTGGCTACGTTCAGAAAAAGCACTGACCACACGGATTAAAATTCAAATGATGAGCGAACAGGTGTTTGATAATAACCGTAACATTATTAAAAGCACGTTTAGAAAATCGTCTCGTATTTTACCGAGCTGACATGTCAATGTATATAGCCGCTCGGCGCTGTTATCGTTTTGTATTGAATTGTTACCTTCAATAAAGTTTGGAAAAAAAGCCGCTCGGCGGAAGTTGTATCCTCTTCCGGTTTTCAAACTGCGCATGTGCGAATACTGCGCGTGTGCGAATGATTTATTCTGACCGAAATTGTGACCTTAGTGAACGTTTTTATATTCTGAAAACATTTTTCGGGGCCCATGTACACGGTTGGATTCTAATCCGACCATTGATCCCATCAAGATATTTTGTACATGTAACCGCGGCTTATGGTGTCGACGCGCAACGTGGCGGGGGCGTGGCATCACGATGGTGGTCTCTCCATCGGGATGTCAGTCACCCATCACGATGGACGATGATATCGTCCATCGGCACAACCCTAGTGCAGGTTTTTCACAATGTCATGATCTTTTTATATATTTATGAGAAATAGATTGTTTGATTATATATTTGCACAAGATCATATTTAATTATTTATTAGGAACAGTTTGGGGCTCCATACTCTTCAGCCGCTGTTTATGGAAAAAAAGGGGTTATGCAGACACTATTTTTTTAAATTACTTTACATGCCACATGAAGGGATGTGGATGCTGCACCTCCTCCAATACTTTTTTGATACTTTTTGAGAGCAGAAGAAAATGTTGGCTGACACGGAACTGTGCAAAACATCCTCATTATGTAAAACCAAAACTGTGAAATACAAATGAGAAAGAAATGTACCTATTTATAAATAATAAATGTGAATAATAATTTGAGTATAAATGGAAATATAAGCATTTATACACTTCTTATTCTTTTATTTTGTATGTTCATAATTTTAAAATGAGTACATTTATTTTATTTGTCATTAATAAATTAGAACCTTTATTTCCTATGTATTTGGCAGTTTTGATTCTCCATATTTCATGCCAATGCAAGATTTTAAGACACTTTGTTGAAAAAGTCAGACTACCAGACTGTCTATAACAGATAAACAGCAGTTTCTATACTGACATAAACCGGAAAATGCAGAACGCACTAAATATGTGTTAGCAAAACAATTAAACAATACAATAACGTGAGTTAAACATTTATCAGCCATCGCCATTGTCGTTATTTAATCTTCTCTTCGCCGTTTTGGAAGGTCCTGTCTGACCTCATCCAGGAAACTTGGGTATCAGAATTATTTTAGAGTTTTCCATTGGAAATTACGACAAACGGGGTCGTTTATGTGCAAACTTCACCTGTCTTTCTAACTTTACCGAACTTCGGATCAATTAGTATTTTAAATCGCGAATGCACAGAAATACTGGATAATGTAAAAAATATGGCCCCATCATCCTCCAAACTTACCTGGTGATTGATGCTGAAGTTGTTCATCTTTTTTCAGCTCCTGATGGATAAAGTCTCTTCGGCATGAAGTGCTCTTGTTGTCGCTTTGATCAGCGTGACAAAATGCACTCGTTTTTTTTCTTTTCTCAACTTTATTGAAACAACATGCGCTCGTAAATACACACTGTGCCAGGCTTAGATGCAGTGATGTTGGCCAATCGTTGCTGATAGTGGTGTAACGTCATTATTTGGGTTGCCAGATTGGTTCAGGTGTGTTGACAAGGGGGATCATTAAAGTGCAGGCAACTTTCTTTTGCACAACATTCACAGCTATGAAATAGGTTGCCAGATTTGGGTCTTTTTTTTATTTTATATTTTCGCCACTTCGGGGCCCTGGTGGTGACGGGGGCCCTACGCGGCTGCGTAATTCGCGTATAGGGAGGGCCGGCCATGGGTATAATGGTTTAAAAAAAATTATTTAAAAAAACGTTGGATTGTTTAAAAACAATACATTTAAGATTATCTCGTACAAAAGCAAAACTAGAAATGGACGGGTTGCCCCACTATGGAGTCCTATGCTGTTCATAATTGAATAAATAAATATTAAATTCAATAAATAAATAAGATCCCATGCAAATACACAATCAACCAATAAATCTCTCATAAATATATAAAAAGATCATGAAATTGTGAAAAACCAGCACACTGATTTTAAATTAGCCATTGTATTATTCAATATATTTCATTTTGCTTTAAAAACATGCTCATTATTTTAAAACAGCATTTTAAAACATTCATTTTTAACCATGTTGAATTTTACTATAATTCTGTCTTTTTTCAGAAGCTCATATTTCAAAATCGAATATTTTCCAAAGTAGCTTTGTTTTTATTTCATGTTGCTGTTTTTCACAATGGCTTATTTATTTCATGAAGAGCTTTTTCAGCAGAATGGGTCTTTCTGTCAATCAGTGAAAGTGGGCGGGATCTAAACGCTCATTGGCTCATCCATGGAAATCGACTCATATTCCTCGATACCCGCTCAGCGGTGTGGCAGTCAGAGATGACATATTTCAGCGATATCCGCGAGGCTTTGCTGACATTAGAGGATCAAATAGAGACAAACTATCTGTCTGCTGCAGAAGATGCAAACATGAACGATTCTGTTTTTGTAGTTTGAGGGGTTTGTGTGGACCAAACCACAAAGGAACTCCGGTCGTCAACATCTTTTACACTCCTCATTCTTACGCCATTCACTCACAGCTCACATCGTGACATATGTCGGCTCGCAGGAGGATCGACAGAGTGAGACCAGGCAGCTGTGCAAAGCGGGACAAGCCTGCTCGTGCCTCCTGAACCTTGTGATATTTTTCTATTTTCAATGAGACAATGATTATAATCAGGTCCTCTGGTTTTATTTTTCCCTCTCAAGAAAAATGTTGAACCTTTCCTGCGATGACGTTTCTGACATCTTAACACTCTCCATGTACATTGTGCATCCATGCATTGTTACTGAGATAAGCACAAGCAACCGCTCCATGTGGCTATAAGGCTCAAAACATTAGCTTGTTGCCCCTCCCACACGCGGCACGTTGCGTTCATTGAAACTCCAGTTCATAGAAGCTTAGTGGAACTCCAACAACCACTCAGCCTAACTTAGACCACTACTATACGTTCATGAGAAGATGAAAATTGCCAAACCGACCACAAAACCAACTGAATTATGCACACTCGCCCAAAGCCACTTTTATCCGCAAATTTAGAACCAAAACTGCCCAATTTCTTGTAACACTGTGGATGTGTTGAGGTGCATACTCCCCCTAGTGTTGAGGAGTGTGCATTGCGCCGTCACGTTTGCTGAGGCATCTTCGATCGATGTAGACAGGGGAGTTAGGGTGCTGCTGCTCATGTCTGGGTAAAGGAATAGCCAATCACAAAAGTGTCTCCGCCTTGTCTAGTTTGATTGACAGACAGACCCATTCTCCTGAAAAAGCTCTTCATGAAATAAATCAGCCATTGTGAAAAACAGCAACATTAAATAAAAACAAAGCTACTTTGGAAAATATTGATTTTGAAATCCGAGGTTCTGAAAAAAGACGTAAAATGATAATATATTCCACATGATTAAAATGAATATTTTTAAAATGCTGTTTTAAAATAATGAACATGTTTTTAAAGCAAAATGAAATATATTGAATAATACAATGGCTAATTTAAAATCAGTGTGCAGGTTTTTCACAATTTCATGATCTTTTTATATATTTATGAGAGATTTATTGGTTGATTGTGTATTTGCATGACTTCATATTTATTTATTGAATTAAATATTTATTTATTTAATTATGAACAGTATAGGACTCCATACCCCCCAGTGGTCAAAGTGCAAAATCAAAATATAGCCATGAAATGTCAATATAAGAGTTAAGTATTGTAGAAGCCAAATTTTTGTCAAAGTTAATGTTTATAATGCTTCAAATCAATGCAAAACTCTCATAAACAAAGTAATTTCTCTACAAAAGAAGCACTGTACTTTACCGTAATTATTTTATAAATAACCAGGATGCACAAATGTATGCACACTGTGAAATGTGTTTATTTATTGCTTCTCCCCATTAATACACTAGAGGGACTCAGAGTAGCATTGTGGAAATGCACGTGCAAATTGTGCATGTCTTAAATGCACTCAGAATTCATTTCTCTAATGCAGTTTTTAATGGTTTGGTTGTATGAAAGAGGACGCTTTGTCATTATTTTTAATTTATTCATTGATTTGCCGGCTGCAGTTGCAAAGGTTCATCAAGGAAACAATGCTTCCCTTTTACTCAATTTGACCTGGATATCGAGGTCAATTAGGTGGTGTTTTATTAAAGCTCCACAGCCTCAGCAAAGGTGCAGAGAGAGCAGGTGTGCTTGCGTGTGTTTTCTGATGCGATTCCAGCCGGAAGTTAATTGGGAGTGGTTGTCATTCGCAGAAGCAGACGTGTTAGACGGAACTCAAGTAAACTGACACTGCAGCCGCCTCCTGGCATAGCTGTCAGCGTACTCCATACCCCCCCGTCCGCGATGCTAAGACAAGTCATTGTGTTTCAATTAGGAACGGACCCATGTGTCATCCCACCGTCTTAATCCGGGATCTGAACATGTGTTTACGTTCACAGGAAAATTCCCTTCAGTGAAACCTTTTTCCATGCACCATGAGTCAAAACATGTAAAGCAAAAAATCACAACATACCGGGAGGATCTTTATCTTGATAACTCAAGACAAATTTATATCAGAACTCTGCTATGTGTGTCAAACTAAAACTCACTGAAACATAGAGGTTATCCTAGTGAGCTGGACTGATGTATGAGTTCTGACATGACGAGAACACGAGCTGCAACGGCAGGATGCCCTTAAGGAGGGCAGGCTTGACAGCTCCGGTGAATGAATGCCCCCCCTGATGACAGCATGTTCGAAATGGGAGAATGGGCAAGCATTATTTACCAGTACTTATGTGGGAGTCGTATAGGCGAATAGAGGTAAATAAAGGTACCAGTAAAAGTATTCCAAAGATCCAACGATCTGACATTTAAAAATAAATGTCGGAATGCTTGTTTTTTCCTGTTTGTACCATTGACTGTATATGACAACTGGAATGAGTAACCCCTCCCCCTTATATTCCAAGCAGGAAGCACACGTTGGCTCAGAGAATCCAAAATCCCATAGACTTCTATGGCGAAATAGGCGGCTATTACTCACTCATTCCATTCTTGCTCTATCTTTTTTAAAATATCTTTTAACATCTTGCTAATCCAAATTCAGTGCAAGTTACTTAAGTTATTAATTGGCCGATCGGATGCCTCAATAAAAGTACTTTTCCACACTGTAAATTGTACTTAAAAGCCTTAATTTCTTTCAAAAAGAAACTGTGCAGCTATTCTATGGATTAATTCTAGTGGTGTTTACTGATTTCGAAGTGATTTTTAATTTCTTAATTCTTTTTTATATTCTGTGTTGTGTTTTACTGTGTTTTATCGTGGTTTACTGTGAAGCACTTTTATCTTGAAAGGTGATATACAAATAAAGTTTATTATTATTATTATACATGGCGCTCGGTTCAAAATATCTGACCTATCTCTGACTCTTCTGTCTCACTCAATGCGCCTTATATATGACATAAATTTGAAAATAGACCATCCATTGACAGTGCGCTTCATAATCCATTGACGGTGCACCGCCAATAAACCACCCATTGACAGTTTGCCAGATTATGAGGCGCACCGTCAGTGGATGGTCTGTTGACGGGGGGCCGTCAACATAGACAGTGTGACGGTGTGTCTCATAATCCGGAGCACCCTGCAGGAAACATAGAATGTGGTCTCACGTTGAACGTTGGAAATGTTTGATTGACAGATTTCTAGGTATAGGGGTGTGGCCTTCCAACAAGCTCACTCCTAATTAGTGAGAGTGGTTGCCATTGAGACTAAAGCTCAGACTGATTTGGACTAACACCTGCTTACTGGCGATTTTTTGGCGATTTCTCACATACATTGATCCCTAGCTATATTGCAGTTCACGGTCTCGCTGTTTTGCTGATTTTTTTTGTGTGCTGTGCACTGTGTTTGGTGTCTTGACTGGCAGTTCTTCTGTCCAACCGTCTCTCCTCTGTGCCATGTCTTCAAAACATTCAGTTTGCCACATTCAATTACATCTTCGATCTTTGTTTTTGTTCTATAATCCTGGACTAATTTTTCTTTGAATGTTTGAACTTTAGTTTAAAACAAGAGAGTAAAGTTTGAAAATGTTCATGTCTGTCTGAGAAAAACGTGTACAATGTGGGGAGTTTTACAGCCTTAAAACATCTATAATCCTACTTCGCAGATTTCACAGTTTCCGGGTTATTTTTAGTACATAACCCCGGCGATAAACGAGGGAACACTTTACGTTCAATGGTTTGTCTCCATCGTTTCTCCTCATTAGTTACCCCAATCACTCACAGCAGTTGGATATCATTATAGAATTTAGTTTTTGCTTATTAGTTTTCCTCCTCACAGCTAAAATCTTCGGTAAAGGTGGGTTTAATCCTACACATCACTTAAATTTCCATCATCCCATTCCATTTTCATCCTCAGCTTCTCTTGGCTCCCAATTTAGCTAATAAACAAAGCAAGTAAGTGTGACATGTTAAATCAAATCTTTCATGCAGCGAAGGTCTCTCTCTTTTTCCTCCTGCCTCCATGTTCCCCCGTTCTTTGTTCATTCTTGCCCCCTGTAACCCCCGCCCCTTTTCCTCTTTGTGTGTGTTAGCACAGAGCCTCAATCATCTCCAATCAGCTTAATCGGCTGATGTCTATCCTCTAAGCAGGCTTATTTGTGCGTCTTGCTCGTTTTGTAAAGCTCAGCCTCAGTTCATTTGGATGTAATTCAGATTTTTTTCCCCCTCTTTAGTCAACCTCGACCAAATCTCTCAACACAAACCAGCCATAAATCCATCGTTTTACTTGCTTACCGGCGCGTCAGCAGCCTTCTTTTGAAGTCCAATTGTAAGGGTTCAAACTTTGTGTTGAATTTCACAACGTGTTCTGCATGTCTGAGGATGAAAACATCGCGGTTAGGAGGCTGCAGTGAAAGGAACACGCTTTCTAGTGCTTAACATCATTGAAGAGTTGAGCTTTATTCCCTCGGTAGCCCTCTGTAAAGTAAAGCACTTTGTGATTTTATCTGTAGAAGGTTAAATAGAAAACAAATTAAATACCAGATAAGGAACTGTGGACTTTAATGAAATAATTATTATTGATGCAAAAAAGGATATTTTGGTTGTATAAATAATATTTATTCTGTTCTCCTGAGAATTAACCCGCAACAATGATTTGTTTTATAAATTAAATTGGGTATTTTCCTTTTAAAATAATGTTTTTTACTATTATAAATTAATTTGGATTCACTTTTCTTATAGAATGACGCTCTTCCTCCTTGTTTTTCGTCACTCTGTACCAAAAAATAAGCACTTTTTTTTTTTCAAAGATGGATTTTTGTCAGAATTTAAGTGTTAAAGTACAGTATTTGAAATGAGTTTAACTCAATCCTACATAGCATGTCACATTTTGGGTCAGAAATAAGACCCCCTTGACACAGATTTTAAGTCTACAATATAGTAGAAGAAGTAGCCTCCCCATCACCATGGCAACCAGATATGGCTGACAAAAATGCAATCTTTGACCAGTCAATCTGTCCAGGATATACCCCGCCTTCACCCTTCAGTAGCTGGACAGGTCCCAGAATCCCTGTTTTTCCAACCAGGAATAAGCGGTGAAGTAAATAAATGGATCGCTAAAATAAAAAGCCATTCTTGCTTCTCGGGGTCTTTGGCGTGTCCCAACTGCACATTGGTAGAGAAACAAAAACAAAAATATACTTTAAAAACTCAAAATTGTGAGATGGCTGCATTAATTTACAGGAACACATCTAACTTTTTTATTTTAGAAATCCACCATGATTTGCAAATAAATTCTTTAAAAATCAGACAGCGATATTGTGGATTTTTTTTTCTTTTTTTTCCCTCTTATAGTTGAAGTATACCTACAGTAAGATGAAAACTACAGACCTCTCGCATCTTTTTAAGTGGGAAAACTTGCACAATTGGTGGCTGAATACTTTTTTTGCCCCACTACATTAAGAGAATTAAACTATAAAATGCATTTCTGAGTAGTGCTGTACTCAAACCATTGTGAATCAGGCACAGATGAGAACAATGACAATTGAAAAAGAGCTTATTGGTGAAAATACGCTGAGCTGGCCACAGGCTCCCTGCTCTGTTTCCATAATGGGGAAAGAAAGAGGGGGCGGGCTTGCTCCCCACTGATGGCCCTGCACGAAACTCAAAGGAATTTCCAATGAACTTCTACCACTCTGCAGAAACTATGTCCTTGAAAACGATACCTATTAAAAAGAAGGTTATAAATGGCATACTTGTGAATAAAAGACCACGGGGAACGTTTTTAAAATGATCCGAGGGGGTCTTTAAGCTTCCAGCTGACCGAAGGAAGTCAGTTCAACTTGTTCCATCCTGTCAGCTTTGCCTTCCAACAAGATGAACCCTGAAAAACCCGTCCCAGAAAGGCTCACATTGGCGCAGAAAGCCGCTTGGTAGTCAGTAACTCTTCCCCGAGGGGCTGAGCGATGTGTGTTTGTGTGCAAGTGTGTGTAAAGTTGACAGTCTGCGCTCCCGTCATTAATGTCACATCAGTGCACACACTGTGCTTCTGCGTTCGCCAAGCTGGAGAACATTAACACCTCCATTTATCACGTTGTCTCGCATCTTCAGCGGGTGTAGTGGGGGTGGGATTTACACTCCACCACATTTGCCTCCGTTCTTGAGTGGCTCCAGCTCCAAGCCTGATCTCCTGAGCATAACGCACAGCAGAAAACAATTGGTTTTTACTATTCCTGACAACAGGAAGCCCTCCATGTTTGGATTCAATTACCAGTTGTTTCTTAGACGCTGTGTAATCCACATTTCTGTGTAAATTATTTTTATTCTATTTGTAATTGGAATTTTTCTTTTAATTAAATTCACCCAATAATATCATCAGTGATGCTTGTTTTCAAGGCCAATTTGGGAGAAAAAACAAAATACACAAGTTGTTTATTTGCTTTTTTCTAACAGTTTTTATGTTATTAATTAAAATAATGCATTCTAGCTGCAAACAGTCAGATTTAAAAATGGGTTATATAGGCTCACAAGAGCTGTTTTAATTGTTTTTGCTATCTTGAGGTACACAGCAAAAACAGGCTTTATGGAAAAAAGTCAACAATTCTTACCCCCATTGGTAGCTTTGCATTAAAGTCCCACTCTCATCATCTTTTGATTTAATTTCAAAGTGTTCTCAGTTGTCTTTTATTCATGATTAAGCCATTTTTAGCCAAAATCTAAAAACCTGTGTCATTTTTTTAGGACACAGTTTCTGCAGAGCAACAGTAGCTCATTCAAAATGTACCTTTGAGTTGTGGGCGGGACTGTTGGCGTGGAGTGGAGCCTTTCCCCACTTCCCATCATCCTTGTGTTTACATGTTCTAGCCTACAGCCCCTCACAACCCCAATTTACAATTGTTGGTGCGAAAAAATGGCGCAATACAGTTTGGAGTCAGATGCCAGCTCAGACGAGGAAAACAAAGACTTACATGGATCTATTTGTTTACATATGGAGACATCAGAATGGAGCAGAGCACGGAGCTTGTGGCGGTTTTCTACATCACACCTACAAGACTTTTCCAACTGCATTTTTGTTGATTTTTTGATCAGTTTGAATAAAAAATACTCAGAAATGATTTTTAAGTTTCATTTTCTTTCTAAATGTCCTGCATCACGAGAAAAATGCCTCAAGAACGTGATAAAAAAATCCAAAAAACCATTTTCATGATTTTTTTTTTTTGGCTTAAAAAAGCATATAAGAATTCTTATCACTAAGACGTGTTTCCTCAAACAAAGATTATTTTGCTAGTCAATTTTTTTTTCAACTTTTTTTTTTTATATAAAAAAGACTTCTTGAAACAAGGGTGTTTTTACTTTCTCATTTTGCAGTGCGTTGATTTGGTTTGTCCTCAGGCTCCTCCTCCAAAATCCTGAGACATCCCTGCCTTTCCTTTGTTTGACAGCTTGCTCCACTAACATCAGCCTTTGTTTGCCATTTGGCGAACAGTAGGAACACAGCCAATAGCCTCCACCCGCCAACCGTGAAGAACTTCAACCAGCAGGGCTGCAAGGATTCACATGTGCTCCTACAAAGTAACAAAAAAGCAAACACTATGCATTCGTTGGTGGCATCAAAATACTACAGTTTGGTCAAACTTTATGCAAACCCAACTGTTTAAATATAAATCATTTCACTAAAGAGCAGGAATCAATTCAAATTTTTAATATTTTTTACCCCTTTTTCTGATCACATGAGGTGAGAAACAGCCCTCCTCTTCAGATGAAGCCAAAAGTGTCTGAGGAGCTTTGAGTGGAAAATGCTCAAAACTAAACAAAGGACACGATGATTTGCATAAATATCACTGAGTTCAGTAAGGAGATCATACAGAGGATTAGTGCTTTCAAAAAAATAAAACACCCTTTGGCAACACAGAGGAAATGTTACAACGCTGCATGAAAGCTGTGGTAAGGGGGCAGTTTTTCACAAACAGAGCTACACTTTGGAGGATCTTCCTTGATTCTTTCCCATTTTCACAGCAGGAAACATGCCTGTAAACTTCATATTGCCTTTAAAAGTAATTGGAATAAATTGGACACAAAAAAAATCAAATTAACAAAATCAGTACGATTTAATTATCGTAAATCAAATTTGAATTATCCTGCAGGTTTTCTCTCTTTTAGTGCACTATTACATTTTTCATGATTTCCAATGACAGAAAAGTTGAGTTGAAGTTTTTTAAAGTTAATTATTTTGTTCACATGTTCAGGTGCTAAAAAAAATGACTACATTTTGGAAAATCTAATTCAAAAAAACCTTTTTTGCTGAATGAACGTTCAATAACGGATCTGTATTAGAGATACCTAAATTAAAAGAAGGAACAATTTTTAGTTGGGTGTCTGAGGACACTCAGAAGCTCCAGTCTGAATGAAATCAGAATTTCAGGAGCTTCCTCGAACAGCTTCAGCGCATTCAAATATGGCATCATATTTGATAATAAATCACCCAAATAAGACTGGGCTTAACAGGAGTATTAGTGAGAGCGTCTGTCACGTCCGCAGCCAACACATCTGGGAAAGGGAGGTGTTAATTGGAAGCTGCTTGGGGACCTGTGGGTGTCTTTTTAATGTTTCCAATAATGTGATTGCAACAGTGTTACAATTCTGGATAATGGACGCACTTGAATTGACCTGCATGAATAAGGACAAAGACACAAGGTGTTTGTAGTTTTTATTCATCTGTATGGAAGGACGGCAGCTTTATTACTATACATGTTCCTCCACTGCACATCCTTTTGTTTTTAGCCTTTCTTTAGTCATTTGACTATTCCATGACTTGTTAAAAAAAGGAATTAAAGTCTTAACAACAAACTGTATTGTTTTTAAATTAATTTTACCTTGGATGAGCTGTCCATCAATCTCTCCAAGTGCAGAATAAAAATAAAATAAACATAAAACATAGAAATTCTTGAATTCTGGTATTCAACTCTCATTTTTCTAAAATGCTTTATCAAATTAGTTTTGTTTCCAGATTCTTATTTTTTTAAAGGTGGAGACGGTAAATAGATAATTCCAAGGAGCAATTATAAGTATTCTAAAAACACAGAGGATGGGGGGAAAAAATGTTATTTACATTCCAAAGTAATAAGGACTTTTTCATTTTTGGCTTTTATTGTGAAATCTTTATAGGACTGTACTGGTGTGGGAAAAAAACATCAACAGATGCAACATTACAATAACAAAACTACTTTTATCAAACAAATATAATCTACTAAAATATATACTTACTGATGGCCAATGAACAAATATCTGTGGTGTCATGTTGCATCTTTTAATGTTCATAATCCACTTTCAACACAATTTCTAATTTGATTCTAGCTCAAATAATCCTTTTCATTGATAGAGTGAAGTCAATTCAAGCAAAAAAAAAGTTTTTTTCTTTTATTTATGGTAAAAAAAATTTAAACCCCCAAAGAAAGTGTTTGGAAACATGTAGGACTGCTATGTTCAAAGGCTGTGGGCGATTTCTTAAAAAATGAGCAAACAAAGGTTGAAATGTGTTTTGTTTACCCGTTTGCTTCAGCAACAATTTGCCACTCGGCAGCTGGTACAATGCTCTCTGCAGCTAATAGCTAAAAAAAAAAAAAGTGGTTTGGAAGTTTTTTTTTTTACTTCTGGTGTTTCTGACAACCCTTCACACTAAAAGATCAAAATGAAATTAATTAGCACATCTCTGTAAATTTGTAGCAAAAATGACATTTTTTAACTTATAGTTAAAAAGCATTAACTTAAAAAAATGAAAAATTTCTAACATTAACTGCTAGATTTTCATTTTTTGCTCATCTAGAATGCCTTTCTGTTGAATAATGCAACAGAATCATAATATCCAAATCATGTCAAACTTTGACAGTTACCCACATCTTTAGGTCCATTTTTTAAAACTATTTTCTGTTTTTGTGTGGGTAGAAACAGTGGAAAAAAATACTTTTTATTTTTCAAAACTCGTGCTTTCTCTTCCATATGGTTATTTAACATTCCTGTGGGTTTCTGTGGTTGAACAGACTCCTTTTTTTAATATAAGTAAATACAATCCAGATGGCTGCTGGGATACTATCGACACCTCAAAAGCTGAGATTTTACACTTATAGGTGCAAACATCCTTATACTACACAGTAGAAATCAATAATAATATTCGTTTTTTAAAGCTTTTGAGGAAATTGAAGAACCTCTGAAGCCCTTTAACAAACTAACAAACACAACGCTTGGAATGGAAAAGCCAAAAATTGTCCTGGTGACGCTGGATGTTATGATAACAAGAGAGGGGAAAAACAGATCATCTGCTGATTTCATTATGGGAACAGGTGCCGCAGCGTGGCACATCATTAATCAATCAAAACTCAACAATGAACTCTCAGCTCTGGTGGTCAAGGCCTTTAACCTCATCCGCAAACGTGTATCTGAGAGATTGATGAGGGCTTAACCTGACTTTCAAAACTGTGCTTAACCAGTCATGTCAAAACGCCACAATAAAAGACCTCAAGTGGCTTAAAACCAAAAAGGTTCTTGTCTGGAGAGCATATTTAATAGAAAATTACAGCAAAGTCAGTGAAACTAAAATAAATTGCGTAAATCTGTAAATGAGCACAATTAAATCCTTCACACATACAGAGTTTCCGTCCAAACCTCCATAAATGTCCAGAATCAGCTCCCACACAAATCACAATGGCAGATTTTAGAAGGCAGATGTCTAAAAAGCAAAGCTGTAGGAATGAAAGAGAGACACAAACACGAGATGTACAGTTTAAAGAGAAATGTTGGAATTATAAATGGAAAATCGATTAAAGATGTAATTGTTGCACAACATATGTGCTCTGAAATAAAAATCCTACACAAAAACCACTAAAAGTTGCCTTAAATAGCTGTTATTGTGAACTTAACTTGAGTCCAAGTCATTTTTTTGTGATTCTTCGCTATTTTATTGTTGTTGAAAATCTGAGAGTTGCACTTTCAATTCAAAAGAAGCTAACAAGAAAACATAATTAACATTGTTTGTCCAAAGATCTGTGCAAAATCTTTCTTCTGCTTGACTGAAAATGATCAAATGTTTGTGTTGTTGCTGCACAAAACAGAATTTATGCAGCATTGCAAACCTGTAACTCTTTTTATTGTTATTCCAGAAAAGAAAAAGTTTTAAACCAAAAGTGTGATCATCAACTCTTAGTTGAGACTGAAAAATTAAAAATGTTGAAATAGTTTGACAATTTCTCTTTAGCAAATCTTTTGTATGGTGTTTTGATTAAAGAAAGTCCTTCCTGGCAGAGGGAGAATCCAGCAGGTCCACATGCGTTTGAATTATTTAAAGTTGGCAGTTTGTTTCTTACCAGACCGGTGCTGATTCTGCACCGTGGTGCTTGGTCATCCTTCACAGATGATTGAAAGTTTAGAGCACATGCAAGCTGTGAAGTGATAGGAAGTGGGCGGTTTGATGAGCATAAAGTGAAGGATCATCTGTGTCCAGCACGGCTGGTGGTTGGTTGCCAGCAGGCTTGTTCAGACTCTGCAGCCTTCAATTTACTTTCCAGCACAGATGGTGGTGACTGACTTTGAAAGAGGAGGTTTGATCTCTACCTGACAAGGATTACTTAAAACCTCTGATGCTGTCACTTCTGTAGGAACTACCAATTTCTTCCAATTTAGGAAATTGATTGCTAATTTGTATAATTTATGCATGTTTTTTTTTCTCATTAGCTGTGGCTAAAGTGAATTAACTGCATGAAAAGTTACTGTTTTTGTAGGATTTTCTTATTAAATGTACTATAGGAGCTCACACAACAATTTAGCATTTTTAGCAATGTGCAACAATAAAAGAAAGTTAATGATCAATCATCAATATGAAACTGATAATGTTTGAAGTGGAAGGAGAAATTAGAAGATGTTTCACACCGGCTTGAATTTTAACTGCCCTCAACAGCAGAGAGATTCACTTGAAGCACTGAAAATGTCACAGGAGAAGCCACTGGAAATGTCACCTGCAAGAATTTGCTTATCTTATTGCTAACCTTTCAGGAAAACAGTCCACACACACCTGACATTATGACCCGGACCCTCAAGCATTATGCTACAAAACAAGGATTTGACAAAGTAAATAAGTTTACTGGATAAAGGTGTATTTTCTTTTAACGATTTCTGAACAAACGTGTCAAGCTAAGCTATAAAAGGATGATAAATGTGGAAAACAAGTATAAAAAAAAAGTCATTTAGACTTTTAAATGTTGCTCTTTAAACATTAAAAATGTCAACAGTCCTGTATTACTGGTTAAAAATATCTTGAGGGGTTTTCTTTTCCTGCCATATACTAGCAAAGCTTGCTAAAGAACATTACTATTTTGCAATAAAACAGGACAAATTTACATTTAATTTATCCTGTTTGCGTTAGAAGTTATTTTGGGATGACTAAAAAAATGCAAGACAACCAGCATCTTTATCTTAAAAATATATATTTTTCTAGGGTCAGTCCATTTTAGCAGAGCGCCTACCATGAGCTCAGACTGAAGGTCATCGTGCATAAAGTGAGTTGGTGATAAGGCAAGGCAAGGCAAGTTTATTTGTATAGCACAATTCGTACACAAAGTAATTCAAGGTGCTTCACAAAACAGAAAAATGCATTAAAATCACAATAAATCATAGAAATAATCAACATAAAATTTACTTTAAAAGAAAAGGAAAAAAAAAAAAGATTTAAAAAGAAAGGAAGGAAAGAAAGGTGCAGATAGGACCTTTCAGTCATATACACGGCTAAACAGAAATGTTTTAAGTCTAGATTTGAACATGAACACAGAAGAGGCCTGTCTTACGCCTTCAGGGAGGCTGTTCCAGATTTTAGCTGCAGAATATTGAAACGCTGATTCCCCTTGTTTAGTTCTGACTCTGGGAATCAACAGGAGGCCGGTCCCTGAGGTCCTCAGAGTACGAGATGGTTCATATGGCACTAACATGTCAGAGATGTACTTTGGTGCGTGGCCATGGAGAAACTTGTACACAAGCAGAGCTGCTGTGAAGTCTATTCTTTGAGGTACAGGGAGCCAGTGCAAAGACCTGAGCACAGGACTAATGTGATCATACTTCCTGGTTTTGGTCAGGACTCGAGCAGCAGCATTCTGGATGTACTGAAGCTGTTTTACAGCTCGTTTGGACAGGCCGGTGAGCAGGCCGTTACAGTAGTCTAACCTACTGGAGACAAATGCATGAATAAGTATCTCCAGGTCTCGCTTTGAGATTATGTTTTTGATTTTGGCAATGTTTTTCAGGTGGTAAAATGCCGCTGATGTTACTGACTTGATATGGCTGTTAAAGTTCAGGTCAGAGTCCATGATTACCCCTAGATTTCTGACTTGATTTGAGGGTTTAAGAGACAGAGAATGAAGGTAGCTGCTGACAATTTCTCTTTGTTTCTGTGGGCCAAAAACAATAACTTCGGTCTTGTCTGAGTTTAGCTGGAGAAAGTTGTTCTGCATCCACGCACTGATCTGTTGGAGGCAGTGGCTGAGTGAATCCACCGGCCCATATTCACCTGTTGTCAGTGACACATAGATCTGAGTATCATCTGCATAGTTGTGATAAGATATGTTATTACTGCGTATTAACTGCCCTAGTGGCAGCATGTAGAGGTTGAACAGAAGGGGTCCCAGGATCGATCCCTGGGGCACACCACAATTCAAGCCCATGTAGTCTGAGACACAACTCCCAATTTCAACAAAATATTTCCTGTCTTCTAGATAAGACTTGAGCCAACTTAGGGCAGATCCAGAGATGCCAACCCAGTCTTGGAGTCTGTGCAAAAGGATCCCATGATCAACAGTATCAAAGGCAGCGCTCAGGTCTAGCAGGATTAAGACAGAGACTTTGCCATCATCAGTGTTCAGGCGGATGTCGTTGGTTACCTTGATAAGAGCAGTTTCTGTGCTATGATGGGGTCTAAAACCTGACTGGAAAACATCAAACGAATTGTTTAATAAGAGAAAGTCAGTGAGCTGTTGGTAGACAACTTTTTCAAGGACTTTTCCTAAAAATGGCAGATTAGAGATAGGTCTGTGATAAAAGACCCTCTCCAAAAGGTGAGAGTGTTCCGACTCTATTTGCCAATATCGGATGAGCAAACATGCAGAAGTGAGCAGAATATGAGTGGGTAGACACTGTATGACGAGTTAGAGGGAAATGCAGGAGTGAAAGTAAAAGACTCCATTACAAAAAGTTAGTCAACTTTAGTTCAAATAAAAGTCAGCATCTTAAAAACTGTCTAGATAAAGGGTGTACTGTATGCGTTTCATGAAAATGCTCTACAAATCAATATAAAAAACAAAGAGGGTCCCAGAAAAGAAAACTCATGTTTACATATTTATGGTTTTTAAAAGAAACAATGATTTTTTTAATTTGAATTGGTTTCAAGCCACCTCCTGATGTGTGTTTTTGTGGAAACTCTGAGTGAACTAGTAGTGAGATAGAATAAATACAACTTGTGCAAAATGTTATGTTCTAGCCTTTTTAGTTTAAAACAGATCATCTTTCACTGCATAAGGTTACAAAACTGCATGATACAAATAGTCAGTTGCAGGTTAGTCTTTCTCCAGTGCGCTTTTGCAAAAAAGAGAAGCTGTGACGGATAATTAAACTGTTTACATTGTGATATAGCAGGGGTGGCTGACATGCGACTCTCGGCCAATAAGCATGCGGCTCTCTGCCTCTTGTCATATTTTCTATATACCGTACTTTCACAACCATGAGGCACACTTAAAAGTCTTCAATTTTCTCCAAAATGTGCGGAGAGCCCTATGGTACGGCCCTAATGTGTTGTTGTGGGACTTTTGCAGAGGACCTAGGAGAGGAGAGCATTAGATCGGTAAGGAGGGAAGTGAGGACGTGAAAGAAGACACCCCCTCCCCGATACAAAGGTGCAGGGAATGTGCATGATGCAGAACAACATCGTTTTGGAAACACTGAAAATGCTGCAAAGAGCCACGCTTATGAAGCGCAGTGTAAAGTTATGTAATAGTTATATAGGGGCGGCCGTGGTGCAGCGGTAGGGCAGTCGACCCGTGATCGTAAGGTTGCAGGTTTGATTCCCGCCTTGCACGCCCATGTGTCGAAGTGTCCTTGGGCAAGACACTGAACCCCACCTTGCCTCTGGTGGGAGGTTGGCGCCAGTGTTCAGCAGCGGAGCCGCCATCAGCGTGTGAATGTGTGTGTGTGTGTGTGCATGGGTGAATGGGACTGTGACTGTAAAGCGCTTTGGGCCTTCGAAAGAGGGTAGAAAGCGCTATATAAGTATACGCCATTTACCATTTACCATAGAGCCGATAGCACAAGGGTTAAACTGCAAGCTATCAGCTACACGGAGGAACATGGGAATCGAGCTACTGCGAAAGAATTCAAGATTCATGAAGCCATGGTCCGCAAGTGGAGGAAGCTGGAAAACGAACTCCGACAAGACAAGAAGACGCACGGCAACGAGACGGCAATGGCGAAAGGGAACCTGGCGTTTTTGATAGAAATTTAGCCGAGCTGTTCATTTCAGATACAGAAGATGAGAACTTTGATGCATTTTTGGATGCTGATGGATGACTGAAAAAATAAAAAATAAATCCCAACCAACTCAGTTTGGCTCCCGCTGCCTTTTAAAACACACACTAGCATGTTTTACCGGTATGTTTTACTGTTAAATACAGAAAAAAACACCCATAACGGAAACTGCGCCATTTAATCCAGTGCTGTTGTATTGTAGGGAGAGGAGTGTTTTACTGAAAATAATATGGCTTTAATTGTGTGTTTGTGTGTGTATGTCTTGGCTGGTCAGTGCTTGGTGTGGTTCTGCAACTATCACAGTTCAAAATTTCAGCTCTTTGTGTCAAACTTGTTCGCCACCCCTGTAATATAGAGAAACCCTTGAGATGATTTCAACATTTGCACTTTGTCCTCAAAATTTACTTTTAAATATCAAACACAGACCACATTTAATATTATAATTTATACAAAAAAACACTGTAAATTAAACATGAGGCGTACATTTCAATGAAGATATCTGTGCATAAGCTTTTCATTAATGCATCTTTTTTAATTTCATGAAGTTTATTTCAAGGTTCACTCAAGGAAAACTATGGGAAAAGGGGAGTTTGTCCTTAGCGTAATGTTTTCTTTGTCTGTATTAACTATTAAAATTGTCAAACATGCAGTAGAAAATGGCTTTATTCATTCATCTTCTTAACCGTTTATTCCCTTTCGGGGTCACGGGGTTGCCGGAGCCTATCCCGGCCACTTGAGCGTAGGCAAGGGATACCCTGGACTGGTCGCCAGTCTGTCGCAGGGTAGATATCCTCAATCACACATCCATTCACTCTCACACTCACACCTAGGGACAATTTAGAGTTGCCAATCAACCTATGTAGCATGTTTGGCTTTATAATATAGTGAAATGGTATTTTCTCTTTTGCATTTGTTTTGCATTGAAATATTTATGCTGTAACTCTCTCAGACAGTTAATTTTTTGTTGTGTTTGCCAATCTTTTGTACATTGTCTCAGCTTTTTCACTATAGTTGCAGGTATTCCAGCACTTTAATTTAAAAAAATAAAATGTCAGGATTACACTGAAGGTGAAAATTTATATGAGAAAAAACCTAGAGGATGAAATAGTGATTAGCTTTAAAAAGACAAAACAAAACAATATGAATGGAGGAAACATGAGCTTTTTTTTTCAGCTCTGGTCATATTTTAGACAGTATTTTGCAATGAAAAGTAAATTTTTAGAGGAAACGGATACATTTAAAAAAAAAGGAAGGGAAGGAAATTTTCACAGGCGGATGGCAAAGAGATAAAAATAAAAATTCAATTTCACAACTCCCCCTCTACCTGACAGAAAAGTGCAGGGTGATTGCAGGTAAAGTGACTGCTGGTGTCATGGCAGTCAGGTTCATTTGAGGAGGTTTTTTTTGTCAGTCTGTGAAACTCTACAGCTGCGAAAAGGGCAAATGAATGATTCACCGGTTATGAATACACCAGAGGCACAGCATGGCTATTCCAGATGATTCTTTGCTCTTTTGCAGTGATGAAGTGTCACAAATGTCACAGGAGTTTGATGCCACATACTCAGACTTTTTGTCACTGCTATGACAGAAAAACACGAAGCATGACAAACTGAGGACAAAAAACAGTTAGCCGAGCATTTCTGCCTCAGGTGGCCTGTAGCATCCATCTCAGTGTTGGTTCAAATGAACATTCACTCAACCATACGCTAAGTCTTTGTGATCACAGTTGTTGAGATAAAAATGTCTCTGCAGGACTAAATGGTGCATGAAAAAGCTTCACTGTTTTGAATCTATGCAGGAATTTGTACAATTAGGATTTATAACTGTTGGCTGTATATGAGAACTGGACTGAGTGATCCCTCCCCTCTGGCATTCCAAACAGGAAGTACCCGCTGGCTCCAAGAGGACAAAATCCGATATAATTCTATTGGAAAATAAACAGCTATTACTCAGTCATTCTATTGTCAGAAAAATCATTCTCTCTCTGCTGCCTTTTCTAACATGTTCTTGTTATTCCTGTGTTTTTTATTTATATATGTTAACTGTAGTGCAAGTTATTCAAGTTAGAAACTTAACAATCAGATACCTCAAAAAGTATGTGGTCTCACATCAAATGTTCAAAACGCTTGATTGACAGACTGCTTTTCAGTGATAGGGGTGTGGTCTTCCAACAAGTTCAACCCTGATTGGCCAGTGGTTGCCATTCAAACGTTCGAACGCTGCTTATTGACATTGTCTGGCTCCAAATTGGCAGCATCCAAATTGCAACAAAAAAAGGCATCTGAACTGACTTCATTTAGTTGGAGCCATTTTCTCTGAGTGACATCACTCTCGGTTTAGGTGTAACATAAGTAACGTTTTTGTTACGGGGGGAATAGGAGGGACGTACCCAGGCGCAGAGAGGAGAGGAGGCAGGAGGTTGCAGGGGAACAGGAACTTTATTAACAAAACTAAACCAACCAAAAACCACTGCATAGCAGGCCAGAAACACTCGAAACTCGAAATACACTGGGACAGGGAAACATTAACCTATGGAGCAGCACAGGAGGAAGGGAATGACAAGACTTAAATACATGCAGACAAACGAGACACAGGTGGAGACACTCAGGACTGATGGGGCAAGGTAAAACTCAAAATAACAACGAAACCCTACAAAAAAAAACAGGAAATGCTACAAAATAAAACAGGAAGTAACTCAAACAGGCACGAACATAAAACAACTAGAACATAAAGGCAAATAACCTAAAACTGTGACAGTTTTGTGTAACCCAGTTTAAAAATTGACAATTTTTTCCCCAGACACTTTTCTCTTCAAACACAAAATCTTCAGTAATTCGGAGAAATTGTTTGTAGACATATTCCGTTCTATAAAAAAAAGTATTGCAGTAAAATTTTCAACATTTTATTTTGCGAAAAAGGATTAAAATACGTATTTAAAACTGTTTTATTATTGCTATCGTTATTAATATAACAACTGCAGTTCTCTGCGATTACTAACGTTAGGCAGTAGCAAAAAATAAGAAAAAAAAATGTGTAGAAACACTTAAAAGCCCAGAGGGGCCGTCATACACAATACAGGGGCGTGGCAAAGAATTTGGGGGGGGCTCAAGATTTTAATCAAAAATATTACGTTTGTTGTCTTTGCAGTGATTATGGTCTCACTCCATCCATATTTTTTTCTTTTTCAAAATCGTTCCCAGTAGTCATTTGATTATAACTATGCAGTTTTTGGCAAAAAAATTCTGGTTTGTGAGCAGGAGTGTTGGCTCGGAGCAACCTCGCCGCCGCCTCGTCGCTATGAGCTCTGTTTGCGCGCTCACTAATGGATATTAGATCAATCCAGCCGTATAGTTTTGAGCCAGAGGCCAGCTCAGGCCTAAGTGTGAGCGTGCGAAGGGGTGGAGGAGAGGGGTGGAGAATAGAGACTTTGGCACGTCCATTTCACCTACTGCGTCATTAGTCTCAGCTTTTTAAAGAATCCAGTTTTCTGATTGAATTAAGAATTTCTCAGAAATGCAGTTTTAATCATAAGTTCTTTTATATAGGTCCTCCACTGTGAAAAGAGAAACGCTTAAAGAACATATTAAAAACACAAAAAAGACATTTTTAATTGGAGTGGGTCTTTAAAGAAACCTTTAATGATGATTTCTTAATTATTGTCAAGAATGATACCAAAAATGACTCAAAAATTGGGGGCGCAATGCTTTTAAGGGGGTAACTACTCCCCCTTGTCGGATGGTTCAAAGAATCTAAACCGATCGGTTGACCCTCACACATTTTCCTTTGCAACAGGTTGGAGCGCCCTGCAATAGAGACCTTTATTTTTGGAGTTATTGCTAGCAAAATACCTAACAATAATCAGTCTGTGTTTTAATGTAACTTTGTAGTTTTGTATTTATCATTAGTTTGACTCAAAGGGTGGTGACAGAAAGAGGAACACGGTGGGTTTATGTGGAAACTTTCTTCTATTTGGGGGGGGTACATTAATACTCATACTGGTTTGCAATCTCTGTGACTATATGTGGCTAGAATCACGGTTATGGTGGATTCCCATACTTTCTCCGCTCTTCCCATCATGCTGGAGGGAGGGAGGGAGCTTCTGATTCAGTGAAAAATGAAAGTGACTGATGGGGAAAATTCCTCTTTAACAATTTCCTCTCAGTCAAACTAATTTGATTCTGACACAACACGCTCCCTCACCGTAGTTATATGAAGTTTGTAGGCGACAGAATCTCGACGTGTTGGATTAGGGAGCAGTTCATAGTTGTCACTGCCCCCCCCCCAGCCTCCTCCCCTTCTCTATTTGTGCCTCTCTTCCTCCTTACACGTCCTCCTCTTCCTCCAATCCCCTAGAAACAGGCTCATCACAGATAAAAAGCTTTCTTTAGCATCTCATCAGTTTGCACATTGTGCGTGTGAACACGTCGTTTCTCATTCTCCGACTGCTGCTTGAATTTTTCATTCGACCCAAAGAGAAAATGATTCGAAAAAAGAAAACCACATTTCTAGTAACTTCCATTAATGTGCAAGATGATGCGCGTACACTTTTGAGGACTTGCAAAGTAACGATCCCATAATGCAGAGAGCCACTCACATCACCACTGCTTGTAAATGGAGAGAGATCAATGCAGAACAGGCAGCGTAATGGTGCTTTCATGTGGGAATCTGCAAAAATCAATGGCTATAAGTCATTTGCAATTCCCAAACAATGATGCAAGTGAAACAAAAGCAGCACTCCACCACAAACTCACGCCAAGTATATGTATGCACTTGTGTTTGTAACTGCTGCACCCTAATTATTATATTCTATAGACGCCACCCTCGTGTCTCTCGTGACACAAGCATGTGCGTCTTACGTTCTACAACAAGTAGCTGCTTGAAGCTGCATCAAGCCCAGAGCTTCATGTGAGAGCTGGACGGCTCCCCAGACCCATTTATTCTGCCAAAAACTGAAAGCTGGCATCACGCGGAGAGGTTTCATTGTTTCCCTATGATGCTGCATTGCCACATGTCATGTCATCAGCGAGATAAATGTAATCTAGGAGATAGCAGTGCGGTTCGCTGTGGAAATAATTGCCCAGCTGCACAAGGAAGGAAAATAACTCTTAATAGTGTGTGCATGGGACCCCCAACTGCTACAAATAGACAGTGAAGGATATTCTGAGTCGGTCTGGGCAGCACTGCCAGTGTTCAATTGTAGACCACAAAATTACACTGTGTGATGATGATGCCCATTTCAGGAGCAGCCTAAGAGTACGAGATGCATTTCACAAGTGGAGGGGTTTAGGAAATGCTCACACAGAATCTGCATCAAAACTTACTGCACTTTGAAGCTACTTTACATGAGGAAAGATAAAAACACAAATTCGTTTAAAATAAAGACCTGTGCTTTTATTTTGGTGACTCTGATCCAATTGAGCAAAAGAGAAAAGTATTTAAAGACGCACTCCAAACTAAAACAACATTTATGGTGTTTTTTAAACATGTTCTTGTGGCATTTTTTTCTCATGACGGAATGCATGTATTAAGAAAATGAAGGTTAAAATCGTATTTCTGAGTACCGGTATTTCTTTATTAAAATCATGAATCATGAGCGGATGAAAAAATGACAATTTGAAAATTTGACAATTTTAGTTTTATCTATTTAACATTTATTTGTCCAGACAAGACAGATTGGCCTAGCAAAAGGCAGGACCTTTTAAAAAAAGTTAATTGGTGATGTAGAAAATATCCTTATCAAGACTGTAAAAAATGCTATTGCTATAAATGTGGAATGTGTTGGGTTTTTTTTTTTGGGGGGGGGGGGGTTCTTTTTTATAGTTTTCTGCAATTTCTATCGTGTCCCCTAACGTACAAAATACATTAGAGTTGTGTATCTTTTCCTCTCACATGATTCGATACACGATTTAACAAACTTAGGGGTGATATAAATACGGTCCAATTCTTTTACCTAAATGGACACAATCTAGATACATGTTATTCATTTGGGACTCAAATTTATACATTAAAATTCCTTTTAACAGAGAGACTCTTTTTTTGTGTATTCCTTTCTGACACTTTTTTTTAACTCACCAAATTTTTACAAAACAGCTTCAAACATAAAAATAAACTGGTATTTTGGGACTCTTAGACTGTTTGAATCTTTGTAGTTAAAAAAGTGAGTCATGTTAATTTATTTAGGTATTGTTTGTAGTGCTGTGGAAAAAGGGTTACCATATTTTTAGTGAACACAACACACATCTCTCTCTGTGGTTCGCCAGTTGTAATTGACCTGACTTGGTGGAAGCGAGCTTGTGATTGGACGTCTTTGTTTACGTTACACATACATAAAGAGTAAGAGTTTGACAGAAACCGAATATTTACTTCCTGATCGATTTAACACCTTTTTACCAACAGATCTAGTTTGTATGTGTGGTTTTCAGCTGATACTGCTGTTACTCTCAGCACAAGATTGATTTTTTAATACACATCTGTATCCTTTACATTCAAACAAAGCATTCATTTAAGGAACTGGAATGGCTTTCTCCTCTATTTGAATAAGAATAATTAGAGTGCATTATTAAAATAATTTTCTATTAAAATTTATACAGAAGTTGTATTTTTGAAGCACCGTTAAAACTCTTTCTTTTTCATTTTCAATTAGATCAAATGTATGATTTTATTTTAAACATTTCTTCAGAAAAATAATAATTGTTGCATTTATTCACTGACTAAGGATGTCATTAATTTTCTTTAAATCATTTTGCTGAAATACTTTTTTAAAAGGTAAACATATTTTTACTTCTTTGCTAGATTAATCCGTTTGTTTTTGTTATATTTAATCAGAAATGTCATCTTTTCCATTAAAGAGATGAAAGCACAATCATTTTTTAAGCGATGTTTTTCTTATATGTACAGTTCTGGTGTGTGAATCTGTGCGTGTTGTGAATCTGTGCGTTTCCGTCCACGCGGGGGGGGGGGGGGGGGGGGGGGGGTTGTGTTGTTCATAAAGAGGTGTGAATGATGCACCTCCAACCACGTGACCAGCGGGCGCACAAAGCGCATCCTTATAGAGACGCTCTCCTCCAAACCCGCACACGCCCGTCTGCCGCGCGCCTGGCTCTGCTGCCTCCCACTCTGCGTGTCTGATGAGTTCTCCCGGGATTCTTCACAACATCCACCACAAAAGAAAAAAGAAAAACATTTATTATACTTTTCTTTTCAGTCCAGTTTTTTTTTATTCTCCTGGTACTTTTTACAAACAACTCGGGACAATTTACACCGGAAATAAAGGAAAAACCGAATTAAGGTAGGCACCATACAGTCAAATAATAACTATTTTAATTCATTATCTGTTTTTTTATTGCTGTTTCTGATGTCTGCATATGTCTTAAATCAAAAGTATGATATAAACATGAGAGGTAAATGTCACAATTGTTGACACCAAATGTTCATAGTTCATCGATCAGCTTTGTTCCTGTCTCCCTTGATGCCTTATTAATTCTGTAATGAGTTGGGGGGGGGGGGGCTGCATGATCTCCTTTAATTAATAGGACGCCTGTCCAACATGCTTAATGTAGTGATTTTCCCAGAGGCTGCACAGGTTCATCAACTGTTCCCACTATTGTCTGGGATGCATCTGTTTTGGAAATCAGCAGATTCTCTGAATGCTTGTTGTTCACCTCATTAATCAGGACTAAATGATGTTAATATGAACATTTTAACAAAAATGAAGATGTTGTATCATTGTCTGTTGTTGTAGATGTCTAATGGCTAAGTGATGCCACTGAGCGTCTCTTCTGCCAGGAGAACTGTGAAGGTGGCTGTACCCAGGGTAACCCAAGCCACGATGAGTACCCTCGCAACAGGTGTACGCTATCTGGGCTCCAACGATGCCAGCTACGACGACCCCTCGGCCGACTCCGGCCTGGTCAAGAACGGCCTCCGCTTTGGGAAACATCCCTCCCTCAGCAGCTCCTTTCCAGAAATTTTCCCCGAAAGCAAAGAGGTCTTTTATGCCGCAGTCTCTCCCATCTTTCCCATGAACGTGTCCGATGTCGGAAACGTCACGTCCGTGGAGATTGGGGGAGCTCATCAGTGTTCGGAGAACTTTGCAGACAATCTGGAGTGTTTCATGATCCTCACGCCCGGCCAGCAGCTGGCGATCGCCATCTTGGCGCTCACCCTTGGAACGTTCACCGTGCTGGAAAACCTGGTGGTGCTCTGTGTGATCCTGCACTCGCAAACGCTTCGATCTCGCCCGTCCTACCACTTCATAGGCAGCCTGGCTGTGGCTGATCTGATCGGAAGCATCATTTTCGTCTACAGCTTCTTGGACTTTCACGTCCTCCACAGAAAGGACAGCCCAAACATCTTCCTCTTCAAGCTGGCGGGGGTCATCGCCTCCTTCACCGCCTCTGTGGGGAGTTTGTTTCTCACTGCAATTGACCGTTACATCTCCATCCACAGGCCTATGGCGTACAAACGCATCGTCACAAAGACCAAAGCGGTCACTGCCTTCAGCATGATGTGGACCATCTCCATCGTCATCTCCCTTCTGCCACTGCTGGGCTGGAACTGCAAGAACCTTGGAACGGTCTGCTCCGACATTTTCCCTCTGATTGACCAGAAATACTTGATGTTCTGGATCGGAGTGACCAGCATCCTGGTGCTGTTTATCATTTACGCCTACATGTTCATCTTGTGGAAATCCCACCACCACGCGGTGCGCATGCTAAGCCGCAGCTCCCAGAGGAGCGTGATCGTCCAGACCCCGGAGGGGAGCAAAGTGCAAATGGTGAGGCCGGACCAGGCCCGGATGGACCTGCGTCTGGCAAAGACTCTGGTCCTGATTCTGGTCGCCCTCATCATTTGTTGGGGCCCGCTCCTCGTCATCATGGTTTACGACCTTTTCGGGAAGGTGAACGACTCCATCAAGACGGTGTTCGCCTTTTGCAGCATGCTGTGCCTGCTCAACTCCACGGTCAACCCCATCATCTACGCCATGAGGAGCAAGGACCTGCGCAGGGCTCTCCTCAACATCTGCCATTTGTGGCGGGGAACGTCGTCGTCCCTGGACAGCAGCGCAGAGAGCGACTGGAACACCAGGAGCTTGAGAGCCTCCGCCGTCAGGGTGGGGAAAGCTGGAAGAGGCGGCAGAGAGACAAACATTAAAGTAGAACGGGCCACGGTTTCTGGAGCGACTGAGACTTCTGCCGCAGAGCCAGTCTAGAAGACGCTCTGACACGACAGTTGGATGAAGGTGTCAAGTAGCTTCCATCCTGTTAGCACACGGCTTTGTGACAAGAAATGTGCCAAAACTACAGAACAAAAAAAGACTTTTTTAGCAGGAATTGCAAAACTATACTATGGAAAGATGGAGTTTCATGCTGTTATTTTTTCTTTTACCTGAACGTTAAAAAGTTAAAAGAAAATCTGCTTTTTTCTTAACTTACTTTAAACAAAGTAAAGTGTAACTCTTGGTTGAATTATGACAAACACTTCAAATAATTGAAATGCTTTCTGCAATGTCATTTTCTCTGTATTCAATTTAACGTTTTAAGGTGTTTTCTAAAGTTATGCTAGTTTTTATTTTATCTTAAATTTAGTTATTAGGTTAATTTATTTACTTTTTCAGTAACACAAGAAACATTTCATGCTTTATAGCAAGCCACTACTAGATATAGTTGATTTCAATGTATTTTTTTTTAAGGAAAATATAGTTACTGTTTTTAATTCAATATACTTAAATATTTATGGTTAAACTACAACTTAAAGCAATTTGATCAATCCTATGTGCATTTTATTGTGAAGAATCAGGTCTGCCTGATAAATCTGTAACAACAGTATTTCATATTGTATTTTGTGCTACTAGAATACTTATATTGTCCTATTTAATTCATTGTATTAACATGTCTGAAATTTTTTTTAACAATAAAACAACAAAACTAGCTAGTTAGCTTGTGGTATATGTGTATAAAAATAAAACGGATTCAGTTTATCCCATAAAAGAATAAAACAACACATTATTTTGACTGCAAATATGTTTTTTTAACAAAATTTTAAACAAATCAACACAAAAGCCAGTAATAAGCTCAATATTGGGAGCAGTGGAGATTCTAGTCGCCCTAGAAGATGTCCGGATCCTCATTTTTCACGGAAAACTGTTTCTGACCTACAAACAGAACTGAGGTGAGGAGGTATTTTGTCATTTTTGGAAGTCACTTATTCGCCTAAAGAAGTGTTATTTTTGTATCAAAGGCCTACAGGTTATTATTTTGCTCACACTCAAACATGGATCAAAACAATTTATGATTATAGTTCTTTTTTTTTAATGCTCTTTCAAGCTTTGCTAATGTAAAAAATAGCTTAGTAACTCCAGGGCTGATTGTCACATCGAGAAACACATTTTAAAATGGGATCTACACATAAGTGGTTCTATTTTACGTAAGAAAAAAACATTGAATAAATCTTTGGATGCAAAAAAAATAGCATTCAGATGGAAAAAAGGTGATTCTTTTGTCATTAAAAGTAAATTATACTTGAGCAAGGCAGCCATAGAAACCTTTCCCGGTCTGAACATTGAGATCTAGTTTTAGGTCTGCATTGATGGACCTGGTTGTATTGATTTGTAATTACACTCAATAAATAATAGAGTGGGAGCGGTAAAGCCTAATTCTTTGATTTTTCACTTCCACTGCACTGTACATTACAACACATTTCAATTAAACATTGATCTTGTTTACATTTGATGTGCTAAACAAATAGGGTATTTGATTTTAGAATGTTTTGCTGCTTTGAACAAAACAAAAAAAATAAAAATGCACACAATGTTCTTTTAATTTTTGATTTTATTTTTGTGGTGAACTTCAATTGAAAGCAATAGGAACAACTGATTAAATCATGGCAGGTAGTCATAATGTGTCTTTAACCGTTAACTACTCTTTTATACAATAACATACCAAACAAAAAGGGATCTCAAGCTTTACTGTAATATATAAATGATTCTTAAAAGGTGTTTTAATGATGAACAGAGTAAAAAGTGTGACCACCAGCCTAGATCTGCCCTAACCTTAAATCTCAGTCAACTCTGTGTCTGTTAGTTTGATACAGTTTGCTGTTCCAAAACAAACAGATCATAGACCTCCCACCACCATGCCTGACAGTAAGAAAAATGGATTTTAGTTTTGTTCATTGCGTGTTTTCAGATTTTTTGAGAACACTTGATTAAGTAAGTTTGGACAGAATTAGCACAAAAAAAGAAAAAAACTAAAATACTACTACAGAATTCGAGTCTGCAAAAGATAAAGGTAAAATGATTCAGCTTCTCTAACTTTTATCTAAATAGAAGTTCTCAGAGCCTCAGCATTTGACAGAGAAGATAAATACTGATGTAATTTTAGCTTTATTGTGAGCGCTGAGACTCGTGTCTAAGTCTATGATGTCGCTGAGATTTTCTGATTAGTCTTTATCCTTCTAAAAACAAGTGCTTCGGTTACATTCATTCATTCCATCATGTTTCCAGAAGCATTTCCTTCTGTCTTTTTCTTTCCTGAATGAAGTTTCATTGAATTAATGAGTTGACCTGTTTAAAGCAGCAAGAGAGACAGTACTATTGCTGGTTTGGTAACAGAGCTATGTAAGATTGAACATTCATGTAAAAAACTATGACATGAAACATTATTAGTGTGCATGATTTTACCCAGAGTGAGGTTAAACAGCCACCTTTCATGCACAAAGCCATTAAAAAAAACTTCAGTAGAATTAGAGCAAAAGGTTTTAAAAAGCAACATAAATAATTTAAACAAAACAAATAAAACAAGCAAGGCAAACAGTGTCTATAAAGAAATTTCTTGGTCAAAACAACTGGTTTATTCCTTTGTTGTTGTGCAACACTGCCCCCTTGTGGTAATTATAGGTATTGAGTCTAAACGTCTAGAATTTGTAGGAGTACATAAGGTTGTTATACCTCAATAGAGACTATTTATATGCTGACCAGTTCAAAGTAATACGTTTGGTCTACATTCCATTTTTTTTTATTCGGTGATGCTGATGCTTCAGTATGACCCACAATGCGTTGCGTTTGCCATGCTTGACGTCACAGGCCGGAGAAGACGGGTCTCGGTAGCATAAGCTAGCTTGCCTGTGTAACGGTATACAGTCGGCTCTGGGCTGCGTCCATCGTCACTTTAACTTTTAGAAAGCAACTTCCAGAGCCACGCAAGTTGGTTGAAGCAGTTGAATTGAGCCACTGTTCTCCAAAAAGGTAAAAAAGATGTATTTAAAATCAATTACAACATTTAGAATGCACTTTCGGAGCAACTCTAGCCGCGGCTAACGTTAGCTTTGTTTTCTTTTTTTATTATTTTGGCTAGCGCCTTAAGCTAACATTAGCTCGCTACCTGACATTTAAAGCCTGAGCTGCGCACAATGCTCAACGTGTATTTGCCCGCATGGAAAGCTGAACTTTCACGCAAATATTAAACTTGTGTTTGGCCAGGATTTGCTGAAAGAGTAACAAAGGCTAGTAGTCGTTATCTTTGCAAACGTTATCGCCTTGTGTGTGCGTCTGTTTTTTGTGCTTTTTCTGGTATGTGTGAGTGGTTTTTTTTTTTTTATATACCTTTGATCCATCGTCCACCTTTAACCAACTAGTCATGGCGTGTGGAGCCACCCTGAAGAGGAGCATGGATTTTGATCCGCTGACAAATCCCACTTCTCCGAAAAGACGGAGATGCATCCCGGTTACTCCATCGTCTGCTGCCCCTAGGAAGTACCTCCGGATGGAGCCCTCGCCATTTGGAGAGTCCTCTTCAAAACTTAGTGCAGGTATTTCTACGAATGTTTTGCATATTTACCATAGCAGCATAAATATAGAGTCTAACAAATATCGTTGTCCTTTTATTTATTTTAAATCCACTAGAACAAATTCTCCACAGCATCAAACAAGAATACAAACGCATCCACAAGAGGAAGCATCTAGATGGAAGCTACCATCAGTCAGAGTGTTGCTATTCTCCTGAATCCCCATCACAGTCATCCAGCATGCCAGGTGGGTGGAGGACCAAAGGGGAACCTGTGGGGGGAAAAACATAAACTAAATGGATTTCTGTGTGGGTTTATCTGATTTACACAGGAACATCCTCAGGTGGCGTCTCCCCTACTAGAAAAGAGCAACCCTTATTCACCCTCAGACAAGTCAGTATGATCTGTGAACGCCTGCTGAAAGAAAGGGAAGAGAAGGTCCGTGAGGAATACGAAGAGACCATGACTTCAAAATTGGCAGGTTGGGTTGAATTTCTTCCAATGGTTTTTAAATGCCAGCTTTAAAAAAATAAAAATAAAAAGCCAAAAAAATAATAGTATTTACAGTTGTCTTAGAGCAGCGGCCTGCAACCCTGAGCCTCCTGAGCGACATGTGGCTCTGGTTGGAAAAAAATTGTGCTTTTTTATTAAAAAGTAACATAATTGACTGCTATACCCAGAGTGCTCCGAAAATCCATCAAGCGGTGCGGTTTCGTAGTTTACTTTTTTGAGCTCCACGTCCCACAGATAATCAAACTTAACACAACCAGATGTCATACTTAAGGCATGCTGGATTATAAGACCAGCTGTCTATAACTGAACAAAATTCAAGTGTCCAAAAATACAGTAAAGGTCACTTAGTTATGATTTGATTTGAGTTCATTAGATTTACTCATTTCTGGTTGAGATGCACAAACATCGATAAAGTACTGGTGCATTTGCTGCAATGAGTTCATCCTATGTGGGTGTCTTTTATTTTGAAAGGAAGTCATGTGAACCTCTAATATAAACATTATCTTTATGATTGTGTTTTATTTATGTTAAAAGGAAGGATTATTTTAATCCTATTACTAACATTAACAGAGATGTGAATTAGTGTTTAATTTTTCTAAAGGGGGATGTAAGACTTTGTGGCTTCTTCTGGGTTGCGTTTGGTGAGAATCTCCCGCTCTTTCATTGTTGAGGGTTGCAGACCCACTGGTTTAGAGCATAGCTTTGATTTTATGATAAACAAACACGTCAGATCATTGTTTATGCTGGCCTCCTGTGAGCAAACGCTGTCTAACTGTTGCTATAAGAGGGTATGATCACAATCAGGGCTAAAATCATTGACTATAAATGAGAACTGGACCCAGTGAGTGTGATGTCACTCATGGCAAACGGTTTACTTGCAGCTCCGACCAAATGAAGTCAGTTCAGTCGCCATGTTGGAACCAGAAATTTTCAGTATGGAGTGAATGGTCTGAGTCAGCGTTTCTATGGTAACCACTCTGGCCAATTAGTTGTGTGCTTGTTGGAATGCTGCGCTACCTACCACTACAAAGCGGGCTCAGGAGAAACGGGTTAGTGTTAGAATTCCCACTCTAACCCCTAAAAACTATTTAGTGCGGCACCTTATTGTGCCCTGAAATTTAAAAGCAATTCAGACACCATGCTCACTACTTTTTTTTTTTTTTTAAACAGTGGATATGACGTCATCGATTTCACAAAGTTAAAATCTAATTAATAGGAGCATTTTGCAATGATTATTTATGAATCTGCTGTCTTCTAAAGATATAAACTTTGATGATTTATTAAAAAAAATACATTTAAATACATTTCTTTTGGCATAAATTGTTCCAACGCAATCCATTGTGGTCCATATTTGCCGATCTAGTGAGCGTCAATGTACACTGGTTTTTGGCAGAGACTTCTGGGAAATTTATAGGGCACTCGATTTGGGAATTGTTGATTCGGACAGAACTACAAAATGGCGAACGCCCTGTATAGTGCACTATATAGGGGTTATGGTGGGAATTCAGACACAGCCTCTGTCAGATGTTTTGAACGTTTGATGTTTATCGAGGCGTCTGATTGGTCAGTTTATAACTTCAATAACCTCTATTACAGAAAAAATATTGTGGGGAAAAAAAGTCAGAGCAAGAATGGTCATTCTAACAATTAGGACAAAAGCTGTTTATTTCTCCATAGAAGTCTAATGGCATTTTGGCTTCTTAGAGCCAGCGGCCACTTCCTGTTTGGAATGTGATGAGGGAGGAGTCACTCAGTCCAGTTCTCATATACAGTCAACAGTTTGAATGGATCAATGCTTCATTTTTCAAATGTCATAAAGTAACGCAGTATTTTTCTTTCTACGCTTCAGAACAGTACGACACTTTTGTGAAGTTCACACACGATCAGTTGATGCGACGATTCGGAGAGCAGCCGGCGAGCTGTGAGTCTTCTTCACGATCTGTTGTAAGGTTTTACCCCAACACGTCCGTCTCCAAAATCTGATTTCCTCCTCCTCCTTATCCTTTTCCAGATGTTTCCTGAGTGTGGCCCAGAACCTTTGCGAGACGGCCCTTCTCTTGCTGCGAGCTCCCACGCGTAATCTCCGAGAGGGGGCAAAAAAAAAAAAAAGCTTGTTCGAAGAGATTCAGTTCAGCTCATTTCCAATGAGTTTTCTTACCGTGCCATATATCTGTCTTCGGGCAAAGGTTCACATGAAGCTGTTTTTTCAGTTCGTACCACTCTTAAGCAACTAGGTGCTTCCTAATGTCAATTAGTGGCCCCTGTTTGGCCTCTGTTCATCCAACTGTTCCCGTACCTCCAGTTATCTCCCTTTTTGTAAGGATTTCCAGCATTCCAGGCCTTCCCACTTGCCTCTTTTGCTACATGTAAATACGATTTCAAAACCGCTAGTTTTTACACACGAGGATTGTTGGTGAGTCTTGCAGGGAGTGGAAGCTAGAACAGAGGTTGTTTGCAGATGGTTCCCCCCTGTTTGTTGCTTTATTTTTTTTTAAACGGAGCATAAAGTCACATTACTCCCCCTCCCCACCAGTGTTTATTTATTTTGATTTGTTCTGCTGGTATCACTTTCAACTAATTGTACTTCACGTGGAAGAAAAAAAAAACAATAAAAATCCAATGTTTAATTTTAACGTACGTGCAACAATGGAATAATGATTTTGAGGATGTTTGACGTGTGGTTGATGTGACACTAAATCCCAGCATTTTGATTTTTTTTTAAGTTTCTGTTTTTAAAGCATTGCTGCTGGTCTTTTAATGATTACGTTGCTTTAGCCTAAATCCAAAAATCCATTTTTAAAAAAAATCTAAAACGAAAATGGTTCATTAGAAATTCACCTCCAAGTCGTGGGTGGGACTGTTGGGTGCAGAGCAACCCCGCCCTCCTTCCCATCACCCATAGCTGAGCTCTGTTCAACACGCTCTACTGCTAGCTTGCAGCTCACTCCAACATTAGCGGTGCAACAAAAATGGAGAGCTATCCAGTCGTACAGTTTAGATCCAGACACCAGGTCGGACGAGTAAAAGGAAGACGTACGTGTCTGAGCGGATGCATCAGAATGGGGCGGAGCAGCAGTTTGTGGCCCCGCCCAGTGTATTTTTCACAATTACAATCATTTTCAAACAGCATTTTTTTTCGTCTGCTCCTGATTCAGAAAGACTTAAAGAAATGCGGTATTTTTATGTTTTTTTTTATGAGTATATGTCGCAGTATTTTGAATAGTTTGGTTGGCGTGAGACTTGTGCGCTATAGGTGACGCTCAGTTTAGGTGACTGGTTGGCCTGTTCTTTATGATGTTGTGACCCGAATAATTGTTTATACGTGATGCTAAATAAGCATCAATCTGTTACAGTAGTGAATTTATTCTGTCTATTCCGTTATACGCCTTTCAAGATGAAATGTCTGTTCTTGGTCCCAGATTTTAAGTTTCTCCCAAAAGTGCAACTTGTACTCGAGTTTTTCCTTTTATGCTTTTTTTTTTTTTTGGCATCTGCGACTTATAGCTTAGAAAATTCAACACTCAGTAATACAATTTTAATTTTCTCATCATAAAGCTGCCTAAAGAACACGTTTTTTATCGGAGCAGGTCTTCAAGTGATGTTTTTGAGAGACAAATTGTAAAGTGACCTACATTTTACAGATATAACATTGCAGTGTTTCCCATCAGACACTGTAATCTGTCTGTGACTGATAAAGCTTTTATTGGTGGAAAAACAAATCCATACTGACATGAACAGAAGTGACAACAGCTGTGAGAGTTTCTGCTATCAGCAGCCTCCCCACGTGAGGCGCGCCACATGGTCCGTCTTCTGCTTCGTCGACTTCACGAAGCCCAGGAACTCGAGTTCAGACACGGCGCGGATGAAACGGGCGCTACGGGGGGGGTGTAGGTTAAGGAGTGAACCTAGACTGTGAGGAGTCGATTCAGCACTACCGCTTTCAACTAAAGGGAGTGACAAATGTAGGGAGCTTCTCCGCCTGCTTTGCTATTTGCCCAACCTTTCAAAATAAAACCAGCTGCAAAGTGACTGTCGATGCTATTTTACTCCACAAAAACTGAGGTTACTTTTCTTTTTTTAATGTTTTAAAGTTTCCTTGTTAAAAAAATTGAACATGATTTGAAAATAAAATAGTCATGCTGATACTGGCTTTAGCTTTTTAACCCTTGTATTATCTTATATGACCCCACCATTACATTGACGTGTTCTTCCTACCATGACAAAGGTGGATAAAGGTGGAAAGATTTCATGTAATCCATGGACACCAGTGAAGATCACAAATCATTGAAGAAAAAAGGTTCAGCGCACTGTCTAGTGGGTCTAGATGACCCAACTCCCAGCGTTAAAATGCCTAGGATAGCACAAGGGTTACAAACATCCTTCAAGAAATCAGCTATGTCTTTTTTCATCACTTTTGATAAACATTAAATAAATGCACCTATTTTTACAGAAAGATCACTGAAACTGAAATGGAAATCAATTAGAACATTCAAGTTGTTGAACTGATTTACTTTAAAGGCTAACGGGATAAAAATGATTGTACAAAAAAATATATAATATAACATAAGACAATGAAATGTTAAGCTACAACAATTCTAGAAATCAGTCGATTTTTAAAGGCAAAACAGTGTCTTAGTGTCAGCAAACGGTAACTAAAGAGCCTGAAATATGCTACAAAGATATGAGAAATACATTTAAAGGATAAGAAACATGTTTTTGGACTGTTAATCCCATCTTTGATTACTGTAATTGATGCGTCACAAGCTCCTCCCCCAAAATGTTGTCAGACCAGTGATGGATTTATGGTTTTGTTTATTCTGATTAACATTTGAGTTTTATGGATGTCTAAAATGTTTGCAAAGTTGAAGAAAAAAAAGTTCACATTTCGATCAAGGATACTGTTTGACCTCATCCACTTTACCGAAAGCGTCCTGGTCTGGGTCGACCTTTGCAGCGGAAACCACCGTGGCGTAGGCCTGGAAACAAGCAAACAAAGCCGTCTGAGGGTCAAAGGCCAAAATCTATAGATTCTTTTAATTTCTGAGAAAAAAAAAGGTTTAATTTTAGTTTTTCTCCCTAAAGCCAAACTAAATGGATATGCGCTGATGTCATTCGCGTTTGTATCACACAAACGTACTTCTAGCCAGTCATACAGGTTAATCAGTCGGCCACACTCGAGGTGGAGCTTGTAGGCGATGCAGATATCAGGGGCAGCGCTGGAGAGACTCCCGTCTTCCGTCTTCAACGAGTCATTCTGAGAGAACGAAAAAAAACAACACATCACACGACTTTAGAGTCATTTTTGGAGGAAAACCGTCCACTCCCTCCTGCTGTTTGCAGACACTCCACATCACGGAGCGGCTTTACCTCCAGATAGTGGTCTGGATTGCTGAGGGCGACCTGGATGGAGGTGCGAGGCGAGGCGTTGAGGTGGTGTTTCACGGTGGCGACCGAACTGTAGTAGCAAACTTCATGCAGGGGCTGAGACTCTGGAGGCCATAGGTGGCTCCTGAAAGGGAAACGTGAATAATAAACTGTTTTTGTTGTATTTCACTGAAATCCCACTCCGACCATCATTGGATCTGTTCTAAAATGGTCTTTCAATTAGGATTATGGCGTTATTTAGCCAAAAATCTTACATGTTATAAACCCCGTTTCCGTCGGAGTGGGTCTTCCAGAGGAGCAAGAGCGATTTTGCTTACCTCACCAATCCGTCAACAAACTCCACGGTTTCATTCCTCAGGATCTCAAACGGACTGAGTTTCTTGGACCTACGAGACTCGTTCATCTCCAGCAGAGTCTGCAGGAAAACCCCTTTGTTAGTTCTGCTTTTGTATTTCATTTACCGGTTTACTTCTTAATAATTCTAGTAACCTTCTGTAGCTGGAACAGATCTGTTTTCTTTGGCAAATTTTTCGGTGGAGAGAGGACACACTCGTCCTCACTGGGGGCCACATCCACGGCAGCTGTGGAAACAAACCAAAAAATAAAGTTAAGTGGACTGGAATATATGCATGTCCTCCCGACTTCCAGAGGAAACAAAATCCATTAAAGACTACAATTCCCAGAATCCCACCCCTTCACATTTGGTATCACTGAGAAGCCCCAAAGTCCTCTGTAGGTACCAAAAAGAAGGTAATTAAGTAGCATGGAAGTTATTCAGGTTTAGAAATGTAATTTCTGGGAAGTCAGGAGGATGTTTGGATCTACATACCATCCAGCTGCTGGAACCTGCAGAGCAGCTCCTCCAGCTGTTCACACGCATTCTTCATCGTCTTGGATTTGACGGAGCGCAGGATCTCTGCACACCTCCGCAGCGACACAACCAGCTCGTCTTTAGCCTGCATCCTGATGGGAGAAAAGAGGTTTCTGCTGTCAAAACGGTACAGAAACATCATGTTTAGCTGCTCTTTAACCTGCAAATGTGAGTTTGCTGCCCTCTTCTGGTGACGTGGCTTTCTACAGCACCAAATGCTTTTTAGGGCTCATCTGCAGCTGAGCTTACTTTAAAAGCTTCATGGCAGATTGGTAGTTCTCTTGCTCCCACACGTTCTTCCTCAGACACGCCTCGTGGAGCTCCCTGATCTGCGGCAGAAAAAAAAAAACTCCAGACGTGAGCGTGCTCACGGAGGAGGGCAAACGCAGAGGAGGAGGAGCAGATCCTCGCCTGTTTCCCCAGAAGATGCCGAGGCAGAGTCGACGTCAGAGCGTGGAGACACCTCAAGGTGGGATAGTAGTTCTTGTGATATTTGTGAAGAGTCTTGATCAGTTTTTGACACACTTCCTAAAGGGAAAACAAAAGCATCAATAAAATGTGTTGCTTGATCAAATTTAAAGCTATGTTCGCACCGCCCTCCGATACTTGCGTTCAAGCGACCACATTAATTAAAAGTTTGGGTAAACGTGCTTTTTCTAAGGCTTTTTTGTACAAAACCATTGAACCTGCGTTGAAAGTTAAAAACCAACCACTTTCATCCATAAACCCCAATTGTAACAATAAAATCTGTCCAACACAAGAGGCACTCAGCTCTGATCTGCTCACTCAGCTGTTGGACAGGACAAGTTTAGAAAAAATAAAACACATTTTGACTAATCAGGGGCTTAGATTTGGTAACTACGTATGGATGGAATCATTTGTAATTGGTGGAAGTGCCAACTGTTTGAAAATTGATCACAAAGGAGAAATGAATAATTGGGGTTTGTGCCAAGCAGAAAATTATAGGACATCAAGTCTTTCAGATATTGGAATGGAGCTGTAAAAGAAGACGCCTGGAGCAAGATTCACAGCTAGATTCACCGTATGCTATTGAATGCACGTGTTGCCCGGTGTGTCTATAGCATTAGTAAAAACTCCACCTTTAAATGCGAGTCATCTGTCATCAGGTTGACTTGCTCCTCAGCTTCTTGTCCCTCTACATACCTAGAAAGAGAACATGCTGTGTTAGAAACATGAACTCAGGTCAGGGCATTGGGTCACCACTAGGTGGAATTTTTCAGTAAGCAAATGGATTAATATTCACACAAAAAATTAAAAATAAAAGTGAGATACTCTCAGGCTGCTTCAAAACACTTGTTTTCCCAAACTGCTTAGGTGGAGGCGTGGCCCTATGACTGACAAGCAATCAGCAAATCAGCAGCCCAACACCTGTGGGGCTGGTTTGTCTCACCCATTTACCAACAAATTAATGGAAAAAAAAAAGAAAAAGTTTGACATTATATCCAAACTACACAGTTTTTTTTAATCCATGACTGTATACGAGAACTGGACTGAGTGACCCTTCCCCAATGTGTTCCAAACAGGAAGTACCCGCTGGTTCCAGGAAGAAGCCATAATCCTGCAGAGTTCTATTGAGAAATAAACAGCCATTACTCTGTTTGTCAGAATAAACATTCTTGCTCTGACTTTTTTTAAACACGTTCTTGTTTATCCTAATATTCTTTTTTCTTATTTTTTCTGTAGTAAAGATTATTCAAGTTATAAACTGATCAATCAGATTCCTCAATAAAAGGGGTGTGGTCTCACGTCAAACATTGCAGCAGTCTGCTTTCAGCAGTGGGGGTGTTTCCTTCCAGCAAACTCACTCCTGATTGGCAGGTGGCGTCTGGCTCCAACACCGCAAAAAAAATGGTGTCTGAATAGACTTCATTTGTTTAAAACCGAAATTAAGCCGTTTTCTTTGAATGGCCTCACGCTGACTCCCTCCAGTTCCCTTCTACAGCCGATGGTTGAACCACAGAGGATCTTCTCTGCACCTCTTGAATGACGGCAGCAGTCTGATCCTCTCCAGGTCACCGTGATCCAGCTGCGTGGCGTGATGCAGAGCCGCTTTCTTCCTGCAGCACAGCACGCTGAGAGGCTGCGTGTAAAAGTGCTCCAGGAGAGCCAGCTGCAGGTGAGAGAAGCAGGAAGTAACACAACAGGAGAGGAGCCTTCAGGTCCCCCGTTCTCACCTGGACTCACCTGTAGGCCCTTCATGAAATTTCTGACAGAAAAATCGTGGAAGAAGAAGATGCTGACGAGCACGCTCAACACTTTTTCTGTCAGCTTGAAGGGGAATTGATGCGTCAGGATGAACTGCAGATGGAAAAAATATGTATTTTAAAATATATTCAATTGATTTTGCAAAGACAGTTATCCTTTCACTTTGTAAATTATTTACTCAATCACAAAACTCACAAGTCAATAGTAGGCCTAATTGTCATTAGTGTGGCTGAGAAAAACCAAATAAGACATTTTAATTTGTCATTTTGAGTCCTAGATTTGGAAACCCAGAAAATGATTTTCTGTCCACCCTGACAGAAAGTCAGCAAACTTAAACAAGGAGGTATTTTCTGCAAAATAAAAAGAAATGCTTAAAAAGTAGTTTTATACCTTTTGTGATGAAGATTTAAACAAATATTTTCTTTTCTTAGTTTATCAGAATTTCTCTGAATGTTCTAAACACATCATAAATTGCAGGTAAGGTCTTTGAAGTCCCCCACTCCAGTCATCTTGTAAGTTCTTTTTAAAGCCTACCCATTGGTCTTTTCATTTTAGTTATGCCATTTTTAGCTGAAATCACAATCCCTCAGTTGTGTGTGGCATCATTGGCACAGTGCAACCCCACCCCTTCCCAATGCAGAAAGCTTAGTGCTTGTAAAAAATACGTTATTTTTTTCGTCTGCTCGTGATTTAAAATTATTTAAATAAAAAAATACTTAGAAATGCAAATTAAGGCTTATTTTGTTCTAGATCTGTCATGCATCATCAGAAAAATGTCACGAGAACTCGTTAAAAAACACAAAAAACATCATTTATCGGAGTGGGGTTTCAAGCTTGAGATTTCGACCTTGTCGATGACTGTGGCGAGATGCTCGGTGCAGGAGAGGGATTGGAAGAGTTGGATGCACAGCAGCGAGGACACAGAGTGAGGCAGCATGTGCTGGATGGTGCTGGGCGACGTGGCGATCCCAAAGATGAACATGAGGGGAAGGCGGTGGACGTACCGGCTGTGGGTGTAAAAGGACGTCAGGAAAGGGCAGGTGTTCTCACAGGTTTTCCTCTGCAGCTCACCTGCAGATCAGAATGAAGTCCTGAAGAACTTTGGGGTTAAAAGCTTCCAGATCTTTGAATACGACGACAACAGGAGGGAGCTGCTCCGGCTCATCCGTGACAGTGGAAGGACGCTTTTTCCCTGGAGTGTCATTACTGGATTTCTTCAAAAAGAAAAAAGAAAAATCTTCAATATTCCCTTTCTATGCATGTACAATGTGTGTGCACATTTGTTGCAATTTCCTCACTTTAGTTTTAATAATATACCAGTCACACAGGGTTGTGAGGGAACAGTGCACACTTTTCTGGACATGACAGGCGGCCTGATCGGCTTCATCCTCATCATCCACAGCCACAACCGTCTCCATTAATCCCTCCAGGACCCTCTTCAACAAATGCTTCAGTGCTACAAAAATCAAGCAGGAAAACCATATACCAGTAACTGAAAGTTTGGTGAGTCACTGTATACACTGAGAAAGTATATGAAAGTATTCAGCTCTTACCTCCACATTCCTTGGCCTGCAGAGAGACCACATAAGGAGTGACAGACTGTCTGAGTAGGTCCGAGAGGCTGCTGAAGGTCAGGTCGTGATCGGGAACGTTGACACCTGGAGAGCAGGTCAAAGAAACGTCAAACCGCGCCAAAAATAGTGGGGTTTTATCGGGTTAGCTGGTTCCTGAAGAATGTACGCCGCATACCCAGCATGAGGGCAGCTGTGGGAATTTCACTGGCCCTCATCTGCGATGCCCAGTCGCCGTGACAACGAGCGGAGGAACACTTCCTGCTGAACTCCAGTAAGCTGTCCAAGATTTTCCTATGGAGTTCATCCTGCAAAACCTTAAAATGACATTTAAAAAAAAGCATCAAAAAACGTATCTGAAGGTTATATGTGAAGGTGGAGTAATGCACACTCCACCAAGCCTTCCAGGGAGAAGAGACGGAGAAGCCCACTGCTCCACCTTAGGATCCCTGTTTACACAGGTAGATATTCATATTTACTAGTTTGTTGTTATCAAATCATTTATTTGTTGGTGTTTTTCTTTTCATTTGGTTGTTCATTGATTTTGTTGCATTATTCCAATTGCCCTGAGGCTTGGAGCCCCTCCCCACTGACTTTAGGATTTAGGTCAGGTGAAGCTGGGAGTAGAAAAGTGACTCAGGAAGAATAAGACCAGAAGGTTCACTTGAATTTATTTTTAAGCGTAGTGATGGTTCCGGCAACACCGACGCGCCGGCTCACGTGTCGAGCTCATAAAGAGAAACCCTCTGTTGGTGCGCGCATCACTTCAGGAGAAGTCACGTGACCAACACAGCCACTGTGTGTGTGTGTGTATGTGTGTGTGTGTGTGTGTGTCACACAGGAGTCAAACAAGGAAGCGCGTCTACCAGCAGTGTTGCCAGATTCTGCGGTTTCCCACCCAATTGGGTGGTTTTGACTTAGAAATTGCAGAGGAAAAAGAAAAAAGAAGAAAAAAAAGTTCATGCACCTGATCCGTGTCCAGTTTCCCGGTTTATTATGTTTCATTTTACCAAATCTTCCCTAACGGTGTTGAATGCTGTGTTTTTATTTGGTTGGTGGAATTTCTTCATAGTTTTACTAGTGTTTTTAGCTTTTGGTCCCCCTGTTCCTCTCAGTTTATGCTGAATCTAGCAGAATACCAATCCATTTCAAACAGACTCTTTTTTTAATTATTATTTAATCATTTTATGTTTTGGAGGTTAAAGCAGAACTGCCAAACTACCTCCTTCATGCTGGGACATTATAGAGCGAGACATGGGAATGAGGAACTACAAAGACAAATATTGTTTTTACACTAGTTTATGTATATATCTGTTTAGTTTTTTTAACTTGGTAGCCTGCAGTGATGTTTTCAGTCCAGCATGAGTCTGCATCGAATGACACAGTATTGACAGATTATCAATACGGTTTAGGAATGTGCCAAAATACAACATGACGCCTCATCTACCATCACTACACTGTTGTAAATGTATACAAGTGCCATATATATTGTGTCCTATGGACTATTTTGCCTCACTGAAAAATATTTATGGTCATTTTCTATAACATTTCTTGTTTTTACACCTCTCTGTGTTATTTTAACTATTTGTTTATTATTTATTATTTAGACCTCGGATTTTGTTTGATTATTTATTATTAAAATCAAAGAGATGCATATCTATACGTGGGTATATCAAACTTTGGATAGTTAATCGTGACTTGATTGGAAAAGTAAAAAATACAAGTAGTTCTAAATTATGTTATTATAGTTACTCAAATCAAAAATATACACATTGGTATTTATAGATAAAATACATGACACATGAAATTCATTAAGTGTGAAGTTTGTCTGAAAAAAAGGTTTAAATCTTTGCTTTAAAATTAGAGTGATTAAGCAAAGTTATATAATCCCACCCCTAGTATGATTTACATGACTTTTTAAAAAAATATTTATTATATTCTAGTTCAAAACTTAATAAGAGTCATTTTTACTTTACCAGTCCAATTGCAGATCATTTGTCAAATTCATACGTATTAATATAAAATCACAAAGAAAGTGCCTATTGAATTTGACTATATTTCAGAAGTTAGAATCCTGTTTATTTTACTGAATTTTGATCAGGCACCTAAGTCGATACCTAATTTGGTTTCGACTAAAACTTAAAGTAATTATATTCTCTCTTCAGCGTTTCTTACCTCAGTTTCAGTTTCGATCTGCTTCCACAGATCCTGGCAGAGCTTGAATCGCCTCTGGCCGCTTTCCGGACCCGCGCAGTCATGAATAAAATAACTTTCTGTGTGGACAAAAAAAAGAAAAGACAAGTTAGCATAGAGTCTTAGGAACCATTATAAAACACTGACTGAGACTCCTCACCCTGACTGACATCCTGCTTCTTCCTCTTCTTCGGACTGGGCTTAAAAACAAAGCATCCCTGCGGACAGCACAATCAGAAGCAGGTAAAGAAAAAAATATCGCAGCCATCTTGTTTTATTTTCGTTACGACTTCAAGTAGATCTGCGCGCAGCAGAAAATATCACCTTTGACACAGATGACGTAGACATCTCTGAGATATCGAGGAGGCCGCCGATCCTCCAAAGATCCAGGCATTCAGTAAACTAGTGTTTAGTGAAATGCCGGCTGCATGTCTTCCTAAAATCGTCGTTTTCCCGCCAAAGTGACGTCACAGTTTAGCCAATGAAACGGCAGTAAAATTGAACGCCCCGCCCAACCAGAATACGTTCACTTCTAAGTGCCTTATTTAGTAAAATAAACTTCTTTTTTTATCTTAACTTAAGAAAAAGAAAATCTTATTAAGTGTCAAATAAGTTTCTTTTTAAAGTAATAATGGATTAAATTATTTGAAAACAAAAATATTGTAATCCACCTATAATGAGATGAACTGAAAATATATTTAGAACATATTTGTGCAAAGTAAAATAAATACTTTATCATAAAATAATTTTAAAATGTATTTGAAAAAACTTTATTTTTAAAATTGTTGTAGAGATCTATAAACAGCACTATTGGTCTAAAAATTTAGAGCACCTTATTTATATTTTTTATTTAAATGTATTCTGTGTAATGTCTTGATAGCAGCTGGATCTACAAAAAAGGAATCCCAAAACTAATTTATAGACCAAAATTTACTTTAGTTTAATCAAAATCACCATTTTTCTTACCTCAGGAACGCTCTTTCATAGATATTTTCACAAGTTCTTTGGGGCTCGTAAGCTTCTTTGCTCCCAAACCAGCTTCCTAGCAATCTGGAGACTGTGCTGACTGACCCCTGCGTGTTTTCAAGTTTACCGTCTTGTTTTGTCTTCAGGTAGTTCTGGCAAAGCTTGGATTTGTGTTTTAGGTCATTCATTTGTTGTAGTACAAACTCTTAACCAACTCAGCACCCAAGCGCTGCAGTCTTGTGGTGGCTGAGTTGGTTTAAGGTGCCTCTTGCCCTATTTATATCACTGACCCCAAAACAGCTCCATACCATCACACTTCCTCCTCCGTGTTTCACAATTGATGTCCCACACAGTGGAGCTGTTCTTTCACATTTTGACAACACATAAAAACAATTTGAAATAAAGATTTTTTACTTTTGATTATCGATTTATGAAGGCTTCTTCCAGTCTTCAGTAGTCCAGTGTTTCCTGAATCAGTGAGGACTTTTTGCTTTGTTGTGATGTTTCCGTAATGCCTTTCTTGCTGCAACTTGTTTTGTCAATCTCATACCTCCAAGTCTATTTTTCACTGTGTAAGTGGAAACCCCCTTTAATGGCCACAATTAAATTGTTGTGAGTTTGGGTCTGTTTGACCTCTTCCTATCAGTTTCCTGCATTTTCTGAGTGCCTTTTGATATTGATGAAAACCGTACCTATTGACACCTTAACATTTCATAAACATATAAAGCACCACACACGCAGAAACATTAAAGAATTTAAAAGTTATTTTTGGATACTCATTTTCTTCCTGTATCAATCATTATTTGGTTGTTTTATTAGGATATTTTGTTTCACTGCCTAAAATTTACTTTTTTCAAATTATTATTTTCTAATTTACATTGAGAATAGTTGGTGTTATTGAACTCAGCAATCAGAAAATGTTTACATCAAAATATTCCATTGCTGCACCAAACATGATCCTAATCTCCCATTTCAGTGCATCTTTGACGGCTCTTTTTTTCTAGAAATTGACTGTTTCTTTAATCTCAAAACTAGTAGGTATTTTTAAAGGAATATTATTAGAACTAATATCTTTTTTTGTCACTGCAAAATTATTATTAGTTATTTCTATTTTTTTTATATATCTGATTCCTTGTAAAAGATATGTATATACTACAAAAAAGATCAAATAAGTTTCTCCCTTTAGACCACCTCTTTAAAAAAAACATTTTATTATGTTTAAGGTTTATCAAGACGTTTTAAGTAAGTTTTTATTAAAAATTGCAAAACAAAGAATGAACGGAAAGACAAGGCAAAAGGAAACACGGACATTTTCTCAGTATTTTACAAAAGAACCAGTAACATTTTATTGAACACTTTGTGGAAGACATGTAAATATTACAGATAAGTCTACTAGTGTTGAAAAAGGATGAAATAAATACAAACAGAACTTGAAATCCCATAGGGATATATAAAAACATAGTTTTCTTTTAAAAGTCTCCATTTAGCAAAAAGAAAAAAAAACATTTTCAGTACTAAGCATAAATACAAACAAGTTTCTAAAATCTATGCCCTATAGATTACCTGGTTATTATAGCTAACATACATAATTAAAATCATACAAGATCATTTTTTATGACGTACAAAATAGGCAATTTTGTTTGTTATTGTGACCGTTAATGCTAACAGTTGGAAATTCGGATGCATCATGAAACAAACCATTCTGCAGCATAGCTTCTCAAATCCTGAGTAAGGTTGAGTCGGAACTTAAACGTGGGGCTACGATCCGCTGTAAAGCCACCTTTTTACCATAACTATCGGCTTCATATGTTGTAGTTGCTTGAGCACAAGATCAGCACCGTCTGAAAGGGATTTATCTATGACTATTTTGACATTGTTTCCGGATTTTAGATGCAGGGGGTTTTTAAAATCGACGGGATTCTCACCGCCCCTGATCTCATCAGAAGTTTTACTTTTAGCTGAGGCTTTCGCTCTGTGAGTTTGCTGCCGTTTACACGGCACCTCACAGCTGGGCTTCTCATTTAACTTCCGTTTAGAAGGGTTTGTCGACTCTGAGGTTTCCAAGAACTTAAGGAAAGAATCCTCAAGCCCCAAAGGCTTAAAAGACCCTGGCGTGGCCCCGTCATCACGTTGCTCTTGATCAGCAGGGGTACCAGGATTTGAGTTCTCCCTTGAATTGTTAACAGTCGAGCGGTTTCTGAGGGTCTGTATTCTCTGTGGACAAGCTGGTGTGGGATGTGCGGGTTTCCTTGGACGCCCTCTTTTAATGCCTCCCTCTGTGACAGTGGAAGCGTGCGATTCTGCGCCGTCATCGTTGGACAACTTGCCGTCCTCTTGGCCTACTTTGTCTGCCACCGGCTCCTCCGTTTTCTGCTCGCATTGCTTTTCGCCGTCGTCTGGCTCCGTCTCCTCAGAGGACGAGGCTGACACGGCTTCTGTTTTCTCCGCTTCTTTGAATCTGGAGCGAGAGTACTTTTTGCAGAAAATGAACTGACTCCTCTGGTCTTCGATGTATTTCTCAGTGAGGCCATGAGTGGTGTAATGCTTAAAAATACTTCTCTCCGCTCGCTCTACAGCGTCGCAGCCAACAATCATGCACGGGTATTGCAGAGAAGACTTCTTAGTGCACATGGCTGACGCCTCTTCGTGCGATTTTAATGTTGGCTTGCCAAAACTGGTCCAGTGTTCAGCAGGCTTTGCGTCCTTCTTTTTAGTGTTTTTCTTTTTGGCTTTTAATTTGTTTTCTACATTCTCTTTCCCATTGTTGACCCCAGGAAAGAGTCCAATGGATTTAGTCCTCCTTCCGTCGGTCGCTTTGGGATCATAAACATAGTCGTGCTTCTTGATCAGATGCCGGAGGAGATTTGATTTTGTAGTGTACACACGGTCACATCCATCATACTCGCACCGGAAGGTCGGGTCAACTGAGCCACTCTCGGAAATGGCGATTTCCTTGTGGTAGTTCTTGATGTGTTCGATATACTTGTCCACAGAGTCGAACGGAAGGGCGCACTCTGTGCGGTCACAGTTAAACGTCCCTATGGTCATGCTGGCCATCATGGAAGTAGCTTTGTCACGACTGAACTTGTGGAGTAAGAGGTAATGCTGCACTAACCTTGTGATTCCCATGAACACTCTGGAGCAGTTTTTCACCTGACACCTGACTTCATTGTCCTTTCCCATTGGTAATTCAACGCTTTCTTGCACATTGTTCACGCTTGTGTTTTCAGCATCTGAGTCAATTTCATTAGGAGGCAGCGACGCCTGATGCATGGCACGGTAATGAAGTATTAAGTTGTGCTGAATTGTGAACGCTGCTGTGCATCCTTCATGTACACAGCGGTATGGTCTGTACGGACTGTAGGCATTGTCTGTGTCGCTCATTTTGAGGCTCACCCTCTTCTGAACTTTCTCTTTCTTCTCCTTGGTCGGTGTGCTTTTAGAGCTGCTGGGTCTTTCTGGGGATGATAATGTGGATTCATTTGAGGACTTTGGTTCTTTTGCTCTACTCTGTGGCAAACTGGATTTTTCTTGCTGCGCCTTGGTTTTACCGACAGGGCTCAATTTTTCTTTCAAACTGGAAATCACTTTAGTGTCTGGTCTTTTCTTTAGCTCTAGTTTAGGTTTCTCTGGAGCTTTTACGGCTAACTGTGGCCCCTCCACAGGAGCCTTTTCAGTCACATTGCTCACAGGGGATGGTAACCGTGTGACAGTTACCACCTCAGGTGTGGAGGTCTGCTTAATTTCATCTCCCAAAGGGATTTCAGGAATATTTGGAGGTTTTGTTTCTTCAGGTTGAGGTGCAATTGCAACATCAAGCGGCTCTTGCTTTATCAAGGGCATTGCGGGTTTTGAGTTAGTTGTAGCACTGCTGTTGGGTTCAATGTTTGGACCGTTATTGGTGGTTTCGTCCTTATTCAGTCGGAAAGCCCGTCTATTGCGAGCGTTTATCTTTAACTTTAGCATTTCTGCTTTGGACAACCTATGGACTTTTTCATAGTGGATTCTCAGCCCAGTTGTTCTTGTGAACGTTTTGGCACATATCTGACAGGGATATGGGGACAGCTTTGATGGGGTTCTCTTCAACTCTTCTATCATTTCACTAGAATAGTCGTGCATTTTGCTCAAGTGTTTGAATAAAGCCTCTTTTGTCATGAACGAGAAATCACAGTCAGCCTGGTCACATTTAAAGGGTTTGGGCATCTTTTCAGTGGGTTTTTCCTCCTTTTTATTGGGTGGTTTGCTTTTTTCTGTTTCAGAAGCTGGCTCTCTCTTCCTCACACTCTTCTGTGACAACATGGCCTTTCGCATCTTCTCTTGAGCAGCTTCAATTAGGTCCATCTTTTGGAAGGCATGAGACATTTCCATGAGGTTATCCTCCTGATAAGGTCCAACGATGGTTGGATAAGCCATCTCTGTTGCGTTCTCCTGCTGGTTTTCTTGAGAAACTGAGACGGAACTGGAATGGTCCATTATGTTTGTACTGTGGGGCTCTTGTTTCAACATCACAGATGAAGTCAAAGTAGTCAAGCCACAAGATTCCTGTGAGAAATCCCCATTTGGCATGTTGTAGATGGCTCCATTTGCATCAGGAACATGAGGGTCGTTGAGGAAATCAAGAAATGATGTTGGTAGGTCCGCTGTCAAGTCAACTTCATCCAAAGGTCTGCACTGAGAGCGCTTAGACAGATGACCGCCAAGAGATTTGGTGCTGGTGAACTCTCTGAAACACCTCCTGCAGATGACTTTGCCATCCTTAATGATAGCTGGCCACTTCGTACGCTTGCTCAACCTGTTGCGTTTTCCTCTCTGCGCGTCAGAGTCACCACCCTTCTCATCTGAGGGGTTAGCTTCAAAGTCAACATTGGGACAATCATCATCCCCATGGAACTCGCTGTGAGCAACACTGTGTGGACTCATCACGCCATCCACAGAGCTTTCCATCTGTTCATAGACAGGCATTGGCACGTTCTCTGTTTTAATCATTTCATTTGGAGGTTTTGGAGGAACTGGAGCCTCTGGGCTCAGACATTTTATCGGAATATCAACCGAAGAGCACTGAGTGAGACAGGAGCTTTCGCTCGGAGCGTACGGAGTGTGGTAACCCCCTTCAGGAAGGCTGTCAATGGTTGAGATGCTGTTTCCACTATCAAAGTGCCCTGTCATGTTTGCAGCACTTTTCCTCGCGTCTACATTTTCTCCAGTACCATCAGGTTGCATAAGTCCGTACTGATGCCCTCCATTGTGCATTTGCCCACCATTGTCAAGCATTAAGGAACTAGACACGTACTGAGACATCAGACTTGAATCTGAGGGAGCTTGCAACATTGCAGATCCATGTACAGCTGCCACCGGATGATCTCTGTCTGATGGGTGAGGCATTGTGGTTTGATAAGGGTCCGGCTGCCAATGGGGATAGCTGCGTGTTGGGTACTCGTTCATATGAAAGGCATCCGGATAGCAGTTGTTCATGGGAGGCGAGGACCACGACTGAGGCATGTCTGCCGGCATCATTACGTTTTGATTGTTGGGGCACCCCCACGGCGGGTACAGTGTGGGATTGACCATTGGAGTAATAGGCACCGGCTCCATGGATCCAGGATAACACTGAGATGGAGGGGTCGAGCATTCCGCGGAATAATCCATTTGTTGCACCCCTGGTTTGTTGCATAGTATTCCTGGTTGAGTTGACGGTCTGTTCCCCTTTTTAGCTGTAATTTTAGCCACTTTGTTGTATTTCTTTGCCAATTTCCAATCTTCAAATATTTCAGGATGTTGCTTCTTCACATGCCGGGACAAACTTTTGTTTGTGCTGTACGCTCTGGAGCAGTCAGTAGACGGGCAGCAGTGCAGGTTCTCTTCGCTGCCCGCAGGAACCAGAGCAGATGTGCTGCAGGGGTATCCTTGCAATGAACATGGAACTTCCATCTTTATTTGACTGGGAGAAATGATTTGTGGGATCACATTTGGAAATTCGTCATTTAGTCCGTCGCTTGGTAAGTTTTTCCGCAAACTTACCGCAGGTTTTTCTGCAGTGGGAACAGGATACACCTGGGGAATGTCACCCTGCCCGGGTATGTTATGATGGACGTGTTGGGCCTCTGGTTGCAGGTTTACATCAACAGGTGTGGGAGTGGGATTGGTCAATGGAGTGTAGCATTTCTCAGGTTCTTTTATTTCAGGACCTGCCATTGAATTCAGCATGTTTTCAATCGAGTGTTTGACTTTCATGGAAACAGCCTCTTTAGCCATCTCTATTGATCCCCACGCATTTGCTTTTGACGATTCACTTACATAAACATCGGAATAATTTTTTTCATGGCTGAAAGCAACAGATGGCGCGTCTTCTTTGCTTAGAGTCATAGGAGGTGGTGGCGGTGGTGGTTGTGCTTCTGGAGGCGCAGCAGAGGCCTGACCAGCTACTGCGTAATTCAGATTATGATAATTTTGGTGAGATAAAAACTCTGATTGAGAATAGAAGATCTTGCCACAGTTATCGGTTTGACAAGTGTAAGTAAGATAATGCTGGGCCTCATGATCGTACAAAAGATACGCTTCACTGAACACTTGGCCGCAGTTTGGGAACATGCACTGGGCCTTAAACTCAGAGTGCATTTTCCTATGCATAAGAAGTTCAGAATTGGAATTAAAACTAGCCTTGCAATCCAGCTGTATACAAATATACGGTTTGCTGCCACAGTGCATCTGCAAATGGTCATTAAGGTGCCGGACATTCACAAACTGCCTCCTGCAGTACTGACACACCACTTTCTGCTTCTGTATTTCTAAAAATCTCATGGCCTCCTCGTCGTCTTTGTGAGATCTGACGTGAGCCATGAGATTGCGGAAAAACTTGAACGCTTTCGAGCAGTTTTTTACCGGACAGAAACAGTCCTGACTGATCTGCGAGTCGGAGACAGGTTGCTCCATCTTAATGGGAGCTCCCAACTGTCCGGCGATTTGGGATTCGCCTCTACCTGGGCTCATGTGTGCCTTAACTGCGAGCTTCGAAATCTTTGAGGGACTTTTCGGGGAATGGGGCGGTTTTGCCACCTTTCTCGCAGCTTTCATTGCAGCTAGTCTCTCTTTGCATGATTGCTTCACGTGTGATGCTACATGAGGCTCTAAAATCTCCCTACTCTCAAAACTATCGGCGCAAATCGGACAAAGATACATCCCATCCTTGAAATGTTTCTGTGCGTGGCGAACAATTCGGTGGCCCAAGAACTCTTTGTCACATAAAACACAATACTGCATGTAGGCCCGCCAGTTTCTGAAGCGAGCAGAGACAAAACCCTGCTCTCTGAGTTTTTTAGCCTCTCTATTTTTCTCCTTTTCATCTGTAATTTCATTCAGTTCGTTTGTAGTGGTCAACAGGAAGTCCTCCAAATCTTTGTACTCGGGGAGTTTGCCGAGTGCGCTCTCCATCTCCTGTTCATCTGTGTCATTGAGTGTGTCGATAGATGAGACAATAGCGGCCTCCTCGCCCATCAACGCTAAGCAGTTGCGCTTCAGCGTTTTCCAGTCCCAGAACTCCGGATCAAAAGGCCACTGTGTCTTCAAGGCCAGCAGTAACTCGCACCGTAGAGAATTGGGCACTGGAAGGCTCCCTTCTTCCTCTGACTTCTGGTCGGGCTCATTGTACAGTGACTCCACAGCGTAATAGGATTCAACAGTAGGCTGCAGGAGGAACTCGGTCAGCTGGCATGCCCGCTTCACCTCTAGGTCAGTTGGCAGGAGGCAGTAAATCGTCTTACAGATGGTAGATTTGCTGTCTTTGTGATCGCTGGAGGTCATTTTCAGAGCTTGAATGCACATTTCCACACAAACAGGGAGCCCCACCTCTCCAACCTAGGATAAACACAAATATAAACAGTTATTGGAGCCATAATGGTTTGAAACAGATTCTGTTCAAATATAATCACCATGATAGTCAATAATAAAGACTACCCTTGTGAAAATGGCAATTTTGGTGGTTTTAATATGTTCTTGTGGCATTTCTCGGATGCTGGAGGACATGTATACAAAAAGTTAAACTTAAAATTTCCTTTCTGCGTATTTCTTTATTCAAAATGTTGTTAATAAGGAGCAGACAAAAAAAGGCAGTTTGAAAAAGGTCGTTGCTACATAGAAGATAAGCTGGACAGGCCACAAGCTCCCTGCTCTGCGACAGGGAGGGGTTGCTCCGCGCCAACGATACCGCCCACAGAGACAAATTTCTAATGAACTTCTGCTGCTCTGCAGAAACTATGTCCAAGAAAACGACACAGGGTTTGTTTTTTTTCCAATTTGTGCTAAAAACTGCAGAATCAACGCTTTTAAAAGAGATCAAAAGATGATCGGAGTGGGTCTTTAAACACATTTGAACCTGTTTCTGTTCTTTTCTGAGTAGCAGAGTTAAGATACATTTCCAACACTTATTTTAGTTTTCAAAAATTATTTTTGGTAAATATTCTTACTTCATTCTGGATGACCTTAATGAGAAACAGCACATGACAGACACTGGTGCAGAGGAGAGCCATCTCTTTGCTGTGACTGAGGAAGGAATCGGCAGACGACTCCAGCCGCATGAGAAGTTTACTCCAAAACAAAGTGAGTTCCCTGCAAAGGTTGATGAAACAAATTGGTTGAGATAGAAATAAAAAAGGTTGAAAACATGATCATCTAGCACTGTTTGCAATAAAACTAGGATCAGTTTACTCACCAAGCACAGTAAACTTCTCCTTGGAGGAGCTGCCGCTTGAGAAAGGTTGTACACAAACAGAGCGCTCCCTTCTCGTCCCCCTCTGACTCTAAGTTGCAGATCATTTCCAGAGCATCTTTACAGTCTATCAGAGCAATCTGTTAGAGAGAAAGCAAGAAACAAAATAGGAGAAACAATTTGAATTTGGTTCAAATTGTTCAAAAGGAGATGTCGGATATGAAGATACGCTGCTAAGTGCTTATGGCAAATAGATTGTCGGGAAGAAGCAACGTGTGTCACGTTCAGAATTGTTTTAGTTGGCTACATTTATTCGACCACATTTCAATAGATTGCTGTGTCTCACTGTTGTGGTTTTATGGCATTGTTTTCAAAAGAACTACTTTAGGGAAACTAAAAGGTCGCTTTCAGGGTGACGTCACGGGCGCATGTGCAAAACAAGACACAGAAAAGCATGTAAGAAGTGTTTTCAGCTGTGTTAAAAAAATTAAACAGTTGGGCCCTTTATTCTGTCTGATAACTCGACAATCATTGCTTTACATTTGTCCGCGGCTCATTGGTTGCTACATTCCTACTCTATTTACGACGGCTACTGAGGCGATTGTGATCCAGTTGTCAAGACCACCTCCAAGGATGGGTCTAAGAGCGGTTTCTTGTCCCGGACCAGGGTCCACTTGGATGTGTTCAGACTGAATATTTGTTCCAGATTATCGGGTAAAATTAACTCTGGTTCACTTAAAGTGGACCAAATGTGTCCAGTCTGAATACACCCTACGATAAACAACACACATATTACATTATTTTTATTGTATTGTATTTTTATTATTTTTATCTTAGTTTGAGCTTTCTTAGTTATTTTTTTTGTACTGTTTCAGCGCTCATTCAAGTCCTCGTAGAGACACTTGTTTTAAAGTAAAAACTAATAAAAAAAATAAAAAAGCCAAACGGATAATATTGATGGTTAAGAACATTCTAAACACCTAAACAAAGATTTACAGCCGCAACTATAATAAAAACAACCACGAAAAAACATAGATGAAACCATAACAACAAATGATGGTTTAATTCTCTTCTCTAAATTGATTTTTAAAAATTGGCTGCAGGAATTCTTCCTGTTGCTTTAAACAAGAGGGGACGTCATTCTAGAGCCTGAGGGGTCGAGTCTGAAATTCTGTGAATGGGGCGTGACTGGTATGTCCAAATGCCTGTTTTGCTTTTTTTCCTCTGTGCAACGTCAAAAAAGGAATCTTCCTTATTGGAAAACATCACAATTTGAGACAAAAAAGGGACAAATTTAACCCAAAAAAACTGCTTCTCACCTCTTCCATCAGCTGTTCCTGACTTTTTGTCATGCAGGCGCAGAGCAAATAGGTCTGTTTGAAGTTTCCCTGTCCTTCAAATCCTGGAAATTCTGAGCACACTTTCGCGAGGACAGCAGCTTTGTCCACACTGTCCACTTTGATGAGATGCTTTATCCGCATGTTAAGAAGCGTGGGACCCTCCAACTCAAGATACTGATGGACTAAGAGACAAAAAGGAAAAAGTAGAGAAGAACTCAAACCTTTTTGTGTTCTCAGACTAAATCTGATTTAAAAGGTGAAGCACTAACCATGTTCAGTTTGAGGAGTTTGATTGGACAGGATGCTACTCAACGTGGCGTTGGCCCAAACACCATCCTGCTGTGCCAGAGATGTGAGCAGGCGAAGCGGCGAGCTCCCACTTTCTTGCAAAAGGCTGTGTGCCACCTGCAGCAAAACGAGTTTGAAAGCTTTGGCCAGATGCGGTTAAAGCCTGAAGTCAGTCATGACATCACAACCACATGGTTTCCATGCCCAAACACTCACATAAACCAGTTTTAGAAAAAAGTCCCTTTAACTGCGTATCATTTGCGGGACACTGACCTTCATGGAGGACTGGAACTCCTCCCATAAGGCACCGGGGACATGCTGGGGCAGTAGAAACAGCAGCTCCGCACAGCTCCTGTCAACCCAAGAGTCGTTTGTTTAAGCAGATTTAGGTTAAGAACAATGAGGAGTCAAATAAAACTTTTCAGTTTCATATTTACCATCATAAAAAAAAATCTGCCTAAAAATGTTTTGTAAAAAAAAAAAACTTGTTTAATTTGAGATTTTGCTTAAAACAAGTTGTTTTTGAATATCAAATGACTCAACAAGTCAGATTAAAACATGTAATTACCTTTCAATGAAAAGTTACTAGTAAGTTTGTCTGGTCCTATATCAAGTGTAATAAGACCTTTAAACAAGAAATGTGACCAAAATACTTGAATTTTATGTTTTCCAGCAGGATGCCCCGGCAATCAAAATACTGATTCATCATTATCTTTATTCTGTTATTAAACATATTTTGCATAATAGTCTAAAAGATAAGAATGATGTGTAAATAGTTTAGAGATAAAAACAATTTTAAAACTTTATATTTTCTTTCAATTTTGGTTTCATTGTGTTTCTATTTCTACAGTAGTGTTTATAACAAATACAATATTTCATAATTGACATTTTTGGCACATAGCTGTTGAAAGTGCTATTGTTAAGGAGTTGGGGCCCAGAAGGAAGAGCAACCTGTACCATTAATACAGTCATTTTATGACCATAAGATACCTGCATCCCATCACTACCCAGCCCATTTTGCAGCTTTTTCTTTCATGCATTCAGGCACACTGAGGGTTTTTTTTTTTTACCCATAATACACTGGGGCTAGAGTTTTACTTCAGCTTGATTGTCTGCATTCACACTGAGAGTGAAGAGGCAGCTCAGTCATTTGTTTGGTTCGCCCAAGAGTTCAGATTGGCAAAGGACTATTCACTGAAAAGTAAGTGAATAGCACTTTAGGTGCTTTTAGTTTGAAAGATGTGACCATATTAGGAAGGCTTTATATAAATAATTACATCACTTACTCTCATTTTTAGTTTTTTTGGAATTTATACATTTTGGAGGCCATTAATCATGCTGAATATAACTTTTTCTCTTGTTCATTGACTCTAAAGTGCACACTAAATGACTATAAAAATTTAATATCTTATATGCAGTTACATCTGTTGTAGTTTTTTTTGTTTTTTCCTTTTTTACTCACAGTGCTAACTTTTCAAGTAGGAGTGGCACATTTTCGCACGCAGAGGAGAGACAGGAAGAAGCCTTCGCGAAGCTGAGGATGGCAATGGTGTAAACCTCCAGCAAAGGCAGCGGATCCTCATCTGTTTTCCACCGGCCGGCATGCTCCACCAGGACCTACAGGAGCAACAGGCAAATGTTTGTAATTAGATCAAAAGTTCTGCAACATGCTGAAATCATATCAATTCTGCACATGATCGAATAATAGGTGGATAGTAGGAATCCCATTTAAAGGGATATTTTAAGATCATTCAAAAATGATTCATTTTGTTCCACTCCCATCTTCTTTTTATGTATTTAAAAAAAAATCAGAAATGCAATTTTAAGTCTTGATATTTAGAAAAATGCCACAAGAACAGGAAAAAAAACACTATTTTCATCAGTTGATCTTTAAGGTTTTTGAGAAAATGTAAACATTTGTTAATATCTAGTACTTTAAGACTACCAAAAATAACAAGTAGAAGCAATTTTTAAGGCTTAAACCAAAATATACTTATTATATATATCTATTTCCTTTAACTGTGTTGTTATAAGTGACACTAATCTTGCAGCTGCAACCAGTGATAAACTTTTTTTTTTTCAACCAAGCCACACTTTTTATAATGCAAAAATGAAATAATGAAAAATTGAGATGCCTCGGGAGCTAAACGGCCCCCAAATATAGGGCTGCACGTGCATGGATCCCGTTATCGAGCTAATTGATGTTGGATGTAATGGAGTCAGTGTCCATTGACACACTTTCCTCTCAAAGCCCGGGTCTCATTCAGATGCTGCTGGTTTTGCACCGGTTTTCATCAAGCCTCACGCGGGCGATGGTTCCCGTCACGTAATAACTCATGTGATCCGCTTTAATAATTCGTGCAAAAGGCCCGAGCTAGCATCCTAAAGAAGGAGGGGGGGGGGTGCCCCTCTGGTCTTTCAAACGTCCCTAAAGTAATCTCGTTTATATATTAGCGGGGAAACTCAACGAGCATCCATCCAGCTGCACCCTTTGTGCTGTTTCTGTTGCTATCATCGCGCGGGGGGAATTCGGTGCACATCAGCACACTCCTGCAAAAATTTCGCTAACGCAGCTATCCATCTTTTTTTCTTTTTTTGCACAGCATGACCACTGCACAGGGCAGGGGGACCCAGCATACCAGCTAGCAACAATCATCTGCTATTAGCTCTCTGGCCTGGAAAATACGTGTAATTCTTGCACCGCTTTGGGAGACCTCACCGGCGTCTTCACGTCTCCCAAATGGTCAGACTTTACAAATACGTGCACGTCACGCACAAACATCCCGCAGAGACGGGGTGAAATCACCCGGGGAGATTTTTTCCCCCCTCATCTCCAAATGCCAATTAGCTAGCTAGGCTGCTAGCCCCCTTAGCTACATTGTTGTAGCCAACGTAGACGCGCATCCTCGGCCAGGAAGCCGGAGAGGGGCTGCAGGCTACCCCGGGATGAGCAGCAGGATCCCCGCACTAACCTGGCAAAAGTCCTGGCAGAAAAGCAGGGAGGCTTCCAAGGGGGACTTTGTGCTCTCTTTCAACGCCGTGGTCAGACCCTGGAAGCGCTCGCGGAGCTCCTCGATAGCTTTCGGCGTATCATATTCCTTCTCTGTCTCCCCCTCCGCCATCTTCACAACAATCACGACCGCGTACGCACAGATGTTACGCTGCCAGACGGGCACACGCACGCGCACGCAGGGGGGGAAGGGAGAGCACACATCGTGCTCCGCATTCAGACCCCTGATTTCCAACCAGCACAGCCCGTGGATTCGCCCATCAGGAAACCCGAATGGTTTTTCCCAGCTAGGGATTAAGAAAAAACCAAAAGGAGGCCTTTCCAACGACTAGGACAGAGCTAACGTGTTCCTATGGTAAAAAACCTCTTATTACAGCATGTATTAAGAGGTAGCGACTATAGGATCGCAATAAATATCTTTAAAATGTAACAACCTCAATCCACAATGTTCCAAAAGCTGATGAAAATGGTGTTTTTATTGTTTTTGACATGTTTTGGTGGCATTTTTCTGAGGATGGAAGACACAAATAAAGAAAATTAAGCTTAAAATGGCTTTTATGAGTAATTTTTTATTCAAATGATTTTAAATCAGGAGCAGACGAAGCTTGAATGTGTGATATAGAAGGTATTACATCAATCATCCCCATCTCTTTTGCTCCATACTGATCATTAGCTGCAGTTCTATTACACATATTCGCAAAACCATATCAAAATTCTAGAAATGTCAAAAAAAAGTTGTAATTACACTGTTTCCATTCAAGCAAAATTACCTGTATGCAAATAAACACAGAGTCATTAAAAGACATGGCAACAGATGTGATTTCTGCCACGTCACTCATCATCTATCAAAGGAGACGTTGGCCTCTTATTCAGGCCGTGGAGCGGCAAGCTCCTCACACGTGGGAGCGCCTACGGGTCAATTGTTTAGAGTTGTTGGTCACATGACTCATTGTACTCGAAAAAAGTGTTTCCATTGCAGTTTTGCGAAATGTATCCATTTCGATACGCCTCAAAAATCACTTCCTCCAAGCGCAAAAGCTTTTCTTTGATAAATACAAGTTTTTCGAAATTGTGTTTCTGTTAGGAGAATTTAGTATCGCAAATCCAATATAACTGCGCAATATAACTGGAAACGCAGTGATCGACTGTAAATGAGAACTGGACTGAGTGAACCCTCCCCTCCAAACAGGAAGTACCTGCTGGCTCCAAGATGCCAAAAACCCCTCGACTTCTATTGAGAAATAAACAGCTAATACTCAGTCAGTATAATTGTCCGAATAACCAATAGTAGTTTGACTGCATGCCTCTGATACTTTTGTTCTTGCAAATTCTCGTTTTGTTTTCATGATATTTTTTCTTGATTGCAGGTCATTCACGTTATAAACTGACCAATCGGATGCCTTAATAACAGCAGTTGGTGCCCGCTGGCTCCCACCTCAAACATTTAGAAAGGTTTGATTGACTGATTTTCCCAAACCCACTTTCAGTGCGGACTGAGAACAAGCTTATTTGTGATTGGCGACAGCAGGTGCCATAGAAATGTTGACTAAGACTGAGTCAGACTAATCACTGTTTACTTAAGTCATTTCACACCAAGCTGAAGAAGAAGTCTGTAAAATGGCGACTGAATTGTCTTAATTTCGCTGAAGCCTCAAGTAAGGCAACTTTAGTGGATGATGTCACACTCTTGCACTCGCTCAGCCCAGTTCTCTTATACAGCCAATGATTCTGACACATCCACTTGTACACAAACACTTTTGCTATGAAGTCACTTTTGCTGGGTAATTTTGACCCAATATAATATACCCAACAAAAAGTACTTGTCAGGAAAAGTAAATCAAAACATGGCAACACATGATAAATTTAAGTGGTTCTCTTTTATTTTCAACTGTGAGATGTGTAACAAAATGAAAAAGAAAAAAATAGGAAGCACTTGTTTTCTCTAAAACATTGTCACACAGAGTAAACGGCTGTCAGTTCTTTTCTTTTGAACTTCATTTTTATGATCTATAGGATATAACTGAGCCTCAGAGTGGGGCAGTGTCTGGCCTGATCCTGGGTGGTCGTAGGTTTGAGTCCTCGGTCAGGTCATGCCAAACCCCTCCCTGCTTGTCACTCAGCCTTGAGGCATTAGATTGGGAGGTTAAACCACCAAAATTGCTCTGCCGCTCATCTATCACTGCAGGTTAAATGTGGAGAGCAAATTTCCTCTTACTTTTGAAGTTTACTTGTTTCTGAAACGATTAATGTTACAGTTTAATTTGCTGGTCTAGTTTGATTTTGTCTATAATTTTACACATTTTATTAATTTCTTTAATTTTTCGTTTGATGTCTTGTATTAAGGCTTGCTTGGTTTTGTTTTTTTAATGTCAGTGGATTAACACATGACTCACATTTTTGAGCGGAAAGTTTTATTGCTTTTAACAAATACAATTGATCAAATACATTTACCAGTGTAAAAATGACAGCTAGTTACATTTACAGATCCAAGAAAACTGCAAAAAATACTATCAGGTATTGCCAAAAACGAGCAGTTTGCATTGAAGAAGAGCTTTTGCTTTTTTTTTTTTTTTTTAAGAATCCAACTCTTTTCCAAAGCTGAGCACAGACTGATCTCCTCTTCTCACATCTTGTGATAATAGCAGGTGCTGCAGTGACACTCCGTATGGTTTCTCACTGGGATGGTATGTTCGATTGTCTGAAAGAGGAACTGAAGGAGGAAAGGGCATTACAAACAAGTTTACATGCACTTTTAAAACTTTTAAGTCATCTTTTAATCTAATTTTTAAAGTTTTCCCAGTGTTTTCTTAAATTATGACTATACTTTTCTTTGGGCCAAAGTTAATGAAAAAAACGGTAGTTTTCTAGGACATAGTTTCTGTGGAGCGGCAGGAGTTCATTAGAAATTTGCCTCTGATTTGAGCGCAACAAAATAAAATACTACAAAAACCCTGCATAAACGAAATCCTAAGAAAGTAAGCCACAAAAAAATGCCAAATTTTCTTGTTTTGGAATAAAAATAATGAATAATCTTAGTGACTGTAATTCTTTTTCTTAAAATACGAATTCTTGGTGAGACCTTTCTTCTTACCCCATTGGCAGTTCATGTTGTTGCTTATTCATAGAAAATCTACCAATGGGATAAGAATATTTTACTTATCTCTAAGGGGCCTTTTTTAAAAATGAAATAATCAAAAATAAACTTGTATTTTGTTATGAAAAGGTTTCTGTGATTCCTTCATCCTCAACATCTACCTTGATTGTTGACAAATTTTAACTCGAATCAGTGCACCAACTTTTAAGAATTCTTGGATTTTGTTAAAGTTGCGGTTATTTCATTCAATAAAAATGATTTAAAAGAGCATTTAAAATTTGACAGGAAGTTATTACTACAGTATAGCAAAATTTAATAAAATCCTCAAAGCAACAAACTATTGTAACAACATAAAAGTAGTTAAGTATTTTTAGGACCATATCGGAGAGTTTTAGAAAGAGTTTAAAGTCACAATCAGCTAAAAATATAGATTTGACTCCCATTGAAATGCTTAAGTCTCCTCCAAAGTTCCAATCTAGGTTGGAGACCATATGTGGCTTTCTATGAAGGACCATAGATCCATAAGGCCACCCCCAGCACTCCCCACACCTCGTGGCTGTGCTTTGCAACACAGCAAGTTGCCTCTGAAGTGATGTTCTTTGGAACTGTCATGGTCTGCATAGCTCGCAGTGGTGTTGGGTACGCTCTGGAGAAGCAACATCCTATGCACTGGTAGACCGGTTTACCTTCCCTTGAGAATATGCTGTTTTTCTCCAGCCGGCATTCCATGCAGTCCACTATGTTTAGAGAGAAGAAGAAGACATCACAGTAAAGCTGTCAGTCCATAAGCCTTTATGTTCATTCCTGAGACAATTCTTACAGTTTGAGGAAGCCAGATTGGAGTAGGTGTCGGCTGTGCAAAGAAGAATAGACATCAGCAGAACAGACACTTCAGCTGATTTCAAAAAGCCCATCATAGGAGGAGTAGATTTCTAAACATTTGGAGACAAGTCAAAAGACCTAATCAGACAAAAGTGAGCAGAAAACCATATCTTAAAACAATGAAAATGTGTTACCATGTTATGGGAACGTTTCTCCTTCATCCCTCCGTTCTGCAGGACTCCTTTATAATCGAGGCCTTTTGCTTCGTTTCTTTTTATACCAGCGATCGGAGTGACTTCCTGCCTACGTGATCGTTAATCTCAATGACTCAGTTTGCCTCCTCTCCTTTAATCTGCTAAATGCTCTAAATAATGAAAATACATAATGGAAACTTGTAATGTACCTCCAGCATCCTGATACAGAGTGAACATTTAATCCCTGGATTCTGGTAACCTGGTTACGAAGATTTGTTATCATTTGTCAGGTCAAGTACAGATGGTAGTGTGCGTGTGGGGGTTCTTCTCCATTATGGTCAAGTGGATTAAGAAGGCCATTTGCACATGCATCATTTTTTGAGAGCAAAAAATTAAAAAAGGGGGCGGTTTAAGATTTCTTTATTAAAGAATTTTCCACATGACTGACAGAGTTTTCAAAGACAAAACTAAATAGATTTTATTAATTTTGTTTTGTTTTGCGATCATAAAGTGAAAAGAGTTTTTTATTTTTACAGACTTTTAACCTCTTAAGATCCTAGCTCTTCTTTGACATGCCTTTTTTTTATTTCTCTTCGTTATTTGGGCTTTGATAGCAGAATGAATGAAATGTGAAGTCCACACATGTAAAAGGTTAAATGGGCCACATTTAGATTTAAAAAAGCTTTTAGTTTGTGTAACCCTTGTGCTATCTTAGATGACCCCACCGTTACATTGACGTGTTCTCCCTACCATGACAAAGGTGGAAAGATTTTATGTAATCCATGGACACCAGTGAGGTTCACAAATCATTGAAGAAAAAAGGTTCATTGCACTGTCTAGTGGGTCTACATTACCCAACTGCCAATGGTAAAGTGCCAAGGATAGCACAAGGGTTGAATAAAAGTGGACGATTTTCTTTTTAATGTCCAAACAAAGAAAAATAGTGGTTGGCGCTCCTCAGCAACGAGGTCCTGGTTCACATCTCGGCTCATCAAGGTCATTTATTCATACAATGCATCCTAAAAGTATCAAAGCGCTTCACTTCTTTCACATTTTTTTTACAGCCTTATTCCAAAATGGATAAAATTCATCCTCAACACCCTCAAAGACTATATATATATATATATATATATATATATATATATATATATATATATATATATATATATATATATATATATATATATATATATATATATATATATATATATATATATATATATATATATATATGTGTGTGTGTGTGTGTGTGTTTATACAGTCAGGACCATAAATATTTGGAAAGAGACACAGTTTTTCTAATTTAGTTTCTGTACATTACCACAGTAAATTTTAAATAAAACAACTCAGATGCCATTGAAGTGCAGACTTTCAGCTTTTATTCCATGGGTTGAACAAAACGATTACATAAAAATGTGAACAACTAAAGCATTTTTTAAACACTATCCTTTCATTTCATGGGCTCGTAAGCAATTGGACAAATGATATAACTGAAAACAAAATGGTTATTACTAATATTTGGTTGAAATCCCTTTGTTGGTAATGACAGCCGGAAGTCTTGAACTCATGGACATCACCAGATGCTGGGTTTTCTCCTTCTGAATGCTCTGCCAGGCCTTTACTGCAGCAGCTTTCAGTTGCTGTTTGCTTGTGGGCCTTTCTGTCTGAAGTTTAGTCTTCAAAAAGTGAAATGCATGCTCAGTTGGGTTAAGATCAGGTGACTGACTTGGCCATTCAAGAATATTCCACTTCTTTGCTTTAATAAACTACTGAGTTGTTTTGGCTGTATGTTTTGGGTCGTTGTCCATCTGTATTATGAAACGCCACCCAATCAGTTTGGCTGCATTCACCTGGATCTGCCCAGACAGTATGTGTCTGAACTAGGGCTGCAGCTATCGATTGTTTTTGTAATCGATTAATCTAGCACTTAATCGATCGATTAATCGAGTAATCGGATAAAACGATTTGTGTGTATTTTTGAACAACCAAAACAAATCTTGCATAACAAAAATGATGTGGTTGTAAAATGAACAAGCATTTGATTTCAAAGATCCGCTCTGATGCAAATGTTACTTTTGGTGTTTTTAAGTTGGTCTTGAGAAGTGGCGGAGCTAGAACATTTTGAAGGGGGGGGGCAGAAGACTTTGAAAGGGTGGCACAACACCAAAGTGGAAGGCCATTAAAAATAAAATAATCAGAAAAACATATTTGATCATTATTATTGTTTATATTTCGTGTAAAAATAATGCTTTTGTTATTTTTGCAATGCTTAAAGAAGCCTCGCGGTCCGCCGAAAGGCGAGCTACCGCCTGTCCCAGCCCCAGCCCCTGCCTCTCGGCGCCCCCTCCGCAGCCCGCGCTGGTCGCCGCGGAGGGGGCGCGGAGCGGCTGACGCCGCCCCTCGCTCGCTGCCAGCGGCACGCGCGGGTATGTCAGCTCTATTTTGCAGTAGAGACAATGCACCTTGTTCTCTTCTTTATTAAGTGTGTAACGATCCCACACTTTAGACAATTTCTGCCGTTTATTTATAGATCTATCCTCTGCCATCGCGCCAACTAAATTCAAAAGGTCCGTGTGACACAATCAAATCCCTGCGCCGCGTGTATAGTGCGCGTCATAGGAATTTAACGAGGCTTCGAGGCAGAGTTTTTGCCTCAAGGAATTTTTGTAATCGAGTAACTCGAGGAATCGTTTCAGCCCTACTCTGAGCACCTCCGAATTCATTGGGCTGTTTCTGTCCAGTGTCATGTCATCAATAAACACTGCTGTCCCAGTGCCACTAGCAGCCATGCACGCCCAGACCATCACACTGCCTCCACAGTGTTTTACTGATGATGTAGTGTGCTTTGGATCATGAGTTTCTCCACGCCTCCTCCATACTTTTCTCTTGCCATCATTCTGGTAGAGGTTGATTTTGGTTTCATCTGTCAAAAAAATGTTTTTCCAGAACTGTGCTGGCTTTTTAGATGCTTTTTAGCAAAGTCCAATCTAGCCTTCCTATTATTGAGGTTTTTGAGTGACTTGCATCTTGCAGTGTACCCTCTTTATCTACTTTCATGCAATCTTCTTTTTATGGTAGACTTAGATATTGATACGCCTACCTCCTGGAGAGTGTTGTTCACTTGGTTGGCTGTTGTGAACGGGTTCCTCTTCACCATGGAAATGATTCTGCGATCATCCACCACTGTTGTCTTCCGTGGACGTCCAGGTCTGACGTCTCTGTTGCTGAGTTCACCAGTGCTTTTTTTCTTTCTCGGGATGTACCACATTGATGATTTTGCCACTCCTAATACTGTAGCAATTTCTCGCATGTTTTTTTTCCTGTTTTCTCAGCTTACTGATGGCTCCTTTCACCTGCATTGAGAGCTCCCTTGACCGTATGTTGTCTGTTCACAGCAAAATCTTCAAAATGCAAGCACGAGTCCTCTAATCAACTCCAGGCATTTTATCTGCTTCACTCATAATGACATGACAAGAGAATTGCCCACACCTGCCCATGCAATAGCATGGAAGTCAATTGTCCATTTACTTACGAGCCCATGAAATGAAGGGATTGTGTTTAAAAATGCTTTAGTTTTTCACATTTTATGCAATCTTTTTGTTCAACCCATAAAATAAAAGCTGAAAGTCTGCACTTCAGTGGCATCTGAGTTGTTTTATTTACAATTCACTGTGGTAATGTACAGAAACAAAAAATAGCATTCCGCTGCAAGATGCTGTGTTAGCCATGCTGGTTCAGTATGCCTTCAATTTTGAATAAATCCCCAACAGTATCACCAGCAAAGCACCCCACACCATCACACCTCCTCCTCCATGCTTCACAGTGGGAAACAGGGATGTAGAGTCCATCCGTTCACTTTTTCTGTGTCGCACAAAGACACGGTGATTGGAACCAAAAATCTCAAATTTGGACTCATCAGACCAAAGCACAGATTTCCACTGGTCTAATGTCCATTCCATGTGTTCTATAGCCCAAACAAGTCTCTTCTGCTTGTTGCCTTTCTTTAGCAGTGGTTTCCTGGCAGATATTCTACCATGAAGGCCTGATTCACACAGTCTCCTTTTAACAGTTGTTGTAGAGATGTGTCTGCTGCTAGAACTCTGTGTGCCATCGACCTACTGTTTAATCTTAGCTGCTGTTAACCTGCCATTGCTGAGGCTGGTGACTCGGATTAACTTATCCTCTGCAGCAGAGGTGACTCTTGGTCTTCCTTTCCTGGGGCGGTCCGCATGTGAGCCAGTTTCTTTGTAGCGCTTGATGGTTTTTCTGACTGCACTTGGGGACACTTTCAAAGTTTTCCCAAATATCGGACCGACTGACCTTTATTTCTTAAAGTAATGATGGCCACTTGTTTTTCTGTACTTCGCTTCTTTTTTCTTGCCATAAAACAAATTCTAACAGTCTTTTCAGTAGGACTATCAGCTGTGTATCCACCTGACTTCTGCACAACACAACTGATGGTCTCAACCCCATTTATAAGGCAAGAAATCCCACTTATTAAACCTGACAGGGCACACCTGTGAAGTGAAAAACATTTCAGGTGACTACCTCTTGAAGCTCATCAAGAGAATGCCAATAGTGTGCAAAGCAGAAAAAAATCGAGTAGTTTAATTTAACATTTAACCACTAGGTGAGGTCAAGAGTCAAACACTACCGGTACTTCCACTTGTTTTGGCCTAAAAAGTCTTTATGCTCTACTATTGTTCCCACATTGCCAACGATTCCTTATTTTGTACCATTTTTGGTATAACATGAAATTTCAAACTGGCACTATTTACACTTCTTTTAAAATCACAAACCCGATATAAAATTAGAGAGGTTATTGCACAAACCTTTAATGATTTGTCATAAATTTATTGTTTTTAAACATTAATAAGACTTCGTAAAATAAACAAAGAATTTAACAGGATAACCTAAAAAAAACAACTGGTTATTTGCAAGAAATATTTTCATATTTGTTGAAAAGCACATGGTGCATGTTGTCCCACCAGTCAGACATCCTGGTTTATCCATAAAAATTAAATAAGAAATGAACATGAGTTTGTTTTCTAGCCTCTAAGGCACATGTGTCAAACTGAAAGCCAAATGTGGCCCGCCATGTCATTTTATGTGGCCCGGGAGAGCATAGAAGTGTTTAATTTCTTAATTTTTTTTTTGTTGATTACATTTTATTTATGTTTAGCTGCTGTCGTAATTATTCAATGTTTGCAGGTCTTTTTTGAGCATGCATACAAATTGTCATCACACCATCAGTTGGGTTCAAGGCTGTGTGCAGCCTTTTTTTGTAAAATGTGTCACACGTGTAGTAATACATGTTCTTTCTAGCTCAGTTTTATGTTATTTTTCTTCATTCACTTGGACAGTCTGATCCGTCATTAATGGATTTATGTGGGTTTTAATAAGCGGACAAAATTTAAAAGGACTTATGCTAGAGTAACAAGCAAAGTTATGTTTTCTATGTAACTGCAATTGTCACTTTAAAACGTTATAATAAATAAATAAATAATGAGTTATTTAACATTAAGGAGTAGTTACATTTATTTTTCATTACATTTAGTTACATGTATAAGTTTTATCTGGCCATTTGAGGACAGCCACTATGCTGATGTGGCTCTCTGTGAAAATGAGTTTGACACCCCTGCTCTAAGGTCATGATGATTCTTGACATCATCATCACTAACTGGCTGCATATCATCAACCAGAATCCTCTGAATCCCCTTCAGAGGGGGAATCCGCTTGCACATTGCAAGGTAGATGAACATATTTTTCAATGCACTTACCACAAAAACCTCAATATAGTGATGCCTGAGAAAAAAACAAAGATCAGTCTTATTGGGATGTTTGTAAAACCAAAAGTAAGAGACGGATTTAGAGTCCTAAGCAACAAGGTTTCTTGTCACTCTAACCTACAGATCAAATTCACATAATGAAAAGATTACACATTTTTGAAACTACATTCAGTTAAATTCTTATTTTTCTCTTTTATTAATGTCTGAGTTTTTGTTTGAAATTGTACTTTTTAAATTATCTTCATTTTTATTTGCCCAGTTAAGATCACAAAACCCACACAAGGAAAATTAATGTATTTAAAAAAACAAAACAGCTAACACCTGCCTATGTTTGATTTTAAGGATATTTGTGCTATGGTTAATGTTTTAAAGCAATTTTATTGACTCACACAAAAATCTTTTATTGAATTTCTCTGTTTGTTAGACAGTTGTTGTAGTCCTGGGAAATGTCAGTACTCCATATAGCAAAGTGGGTCAGTGGAGAAATACATCACAGAAACATGTTTCCCTAATTTTTAAGAAGTTGTTTTTTTCTTGTTTTATTTTATTCAAATATTTGCAATTGATGTCAGCAGATTTATTTCTTGACATTTAAAAAAGAAAAAAAACTTCTACTTCAACAAATGATCATAAATTTCGTATAAGGAATGTTTTTATATTAGAGCAGACTTTTGACTAAAATGCTTTATTTTGGTTAATATCCCAAAAAATATTTTTACGGTGTACAGACATTAGATCATGACACTGTCCACATGGTGGCATGAGAGATCCCCAACAGTTACTTAGTTATTGTTCTTAACCCTTGTGCTATCCTAGGCACATTAACATTGGTAGTTGGGTCATCTAGACCCACTAGACTGTGCGCTGAACCTTTTTTCTTCAATAATTTGCGATCTTCACGGATTACATGAAATCTTTCCACCTTTATCCACCTTTGTCATGGTAGGGAGAACACGTATATGTAAGGGTGGGGTCATCTAAGATAGCACAAGGGTTAAACCAACAGGGAACTCCCAAATCTTTGAAATGAGGTAACAGGATGTATAGCTGAAAAGTCAAAAAGTCAAAAATCTATGAAATGGAAAAACTTTTTGATTCTGATCTGATGGTTTTGACAGAATGACACATTTTTGCAAAGTATGAAACAAATGTGTACATATACCGGTACTATATAAGTATTTTTTTTTTCAACAGCTGATCTTTTGATGGTGAGTTTTTTCATAAATAGGACTATTTACAAAAATTATTTTATTTAGCTTAATTGTTTTTGTTTGAAAAATAAAAATTCCGAACACAATTTTTGCTGTTGTTTATCTATCTTCTTATCTGTTTACACCTCTTTTACCTACACAAAAAAAATTAGTTGGCATCCTTACATCCACGAATATATTCCTAAATGCATAAATGGATTCTTTATTGCATATTTAAAAAATAAACTTCTTTGCTGCACAGCTGGGTTGTGGAAATGTTTCCAAGCTTTTTATGCAAGTGTGTTATTATCTTTCTATCTTAATGTTATATCTTATTAATATGTGTTAATGTTCAAACACCAGCTTTGGAAGTCTGCAAATCATTTCGAGCTGTTATTAACTGTAGCTATTAGAGAAACGTCTCAGCCTGAAATTTCTTGGGCTGTGAAAAAATATATCCCCTCCATGACTGTGTTACCTTGTAAATCTTTGACACAAATCAAGATTTTTTTTGTTTTGTTTTTCACAAATAAGCATTGAAAAAATTCAACTTATAGTCAATTCTACTGATCTATTGACCCCTATCGTGAACTTAAAGGGAAAAGAAACGAGCATTTGTACAACTGACAGTGAATTTGTCATTCTGCTTGGCCTATTTTTTCAGCTTTTATATTTGTTTTAGTTAAATAAAGAGATTTCAGAGAGAGGTCAAAGAGAGGTCACTATAAAACCTTTTTTATCCATTCAGGCAAATTTGCCATAGAACTTAAATTCTTGAATTGTGTTAAATCAAACTTAATTGAGAAAGACGAAGCCTGTTTTTGCATCTTTTTGTGTGGGGTTTAATGTGTGTGTGTGTGTGTTTACATGTTGCTAGGCCAGCCACTTTAACTCCAGTTACAAGTTTTTTACAGGTTTAAGCAGATTTAAACAATTCTTTTTAGCTTTAGTAAAGGAAGTCATTACTTTAACCTGTTAAACTTGACCTAATATAAGAAACATGTTGTTTTTGTGAAAATGTTTCTAGTTTGTGATTTTTTTTAATACTTTGCTTGATCAACATTTTTCTAATATTGAGGTCATGTTAATTTTAGTTTTTTTTTGTTTTTCTTGCGTTTAAGATAATGCTTCCATAATAAAATAATGTTTATAGTCGTAAATTATCATTAAAATATTAAATAAAATGTACCTCATTTTGTATGCATTTTATTTTTCTTTTGTCCTTAGAACCCGGTTTCTGTATAATTTATGTTCTGTTTTCACCACCTCTCCGCTTAATTGTTTAGAAAGAACAACTATTTTGTATATTTTTCCCTTCATCGTCATTGTATTTGTCGTGAATAAACGGTACTTGGCGATCAAATTGCTCATCGCCGCCGCCGTTACTGCTGTTGGATGTTGTGGTTGGCCTGCTGTTCTACTGTACGCATACAAGGCAAGCCCGTGCAGGACGGTCCAAGAAACCCCATCGACGAGACAAAACTCGAGGCGTGAACGTGGCAGCCATTTTACATCATCAACAGTGAATGACTGAAGCCGGACAAGTGCCGGGAGTTTTACACTTTTTCTGTCTTTTAAATATCACATTCATCTTCCTCTATAATCAGCACTATTCACCTTGGTGTGCCAGCGGAAGGTAGGATGAATACTTCTAATTGGTCACATGAATTATGCCTAATAAGTGCTCCAAACTCTGGATCGTACAGTGTTCTTTCAAACAATGTGGAAACTGGTGGTAGGGAACGAGTTGTCCAGACCGGCTTTTTGAAAATGGACTCTTCCTATGTGGCGGCACGTCGAGTAACCACGCATCTAGCTGGCCGTACCCCAAGCTTTCACGGCCTTGTTGCATTTAATTAAATTTCAAAGCTGCTTTTTTGTCATTTGGCTGCGTTTGTACCTTCAAATGACGCTCAAACAATGGCCCGACTGATTCAGGCAGCGTTCGAGTTAGCATGCTAGTTCCAGTTAGCCCATTTTGACAGATCATGTAACTGACACGCTCATTGTCATCTTTATGCTAATACAACCTAAATGACAAAAGCCAATGTGTGCAAAAAGTTTTCGAGTATGTCTAAGCCCGGTGATAACACAAATAGTGGCCAATTCCAAAAATAACAGGGATAGGCCTGTTCCAAGAATTTGGACACAAAAGTAATGTTATTGTGTGTCCCGACATCCATAGTTAGCTTGATTGCTGTACTATTAGCTGCACGAACTAGCCCCAAAAGCTAGCTTACTTCAGTTTGTGCCAACTAGCAATTTCCCCCCAACTATAACTTTATAACAGTTGGTTTAAAGAAAAAGGGGAAGAAACGATGTTAAACTCGTGTCCTTCGTTTTAATGTTGGGACTTTAGCTGTACATTATCTGGACGGATAAATGCAAGTAGTGAAAGCACGTGCTAAGGATCTTGACTTGCAGACAATTCCGTACACCGAATTCGCGACTTAGTTAAGCTATAGTTACCGAAGACCAAATTTGAGTAAAAATATTCGATCGCCAGCTACGACCCCCCCCCCCCCCTCATGTTTAGTATAGCGTCATACGCTAATAGTAAGCATTTGCGCCTTTGCTGAAGAAGTATTCCAGAATAAAGTAAAAACCGACTGGAATTATGTTGGAATGGATCACAGAATAGTGAGAATTTTTAACTTGCTGATGGCGTATGTGCTACTTTAGTACAAAAAATACACATAACCGAGACGTTTACACTTTTATCACTGGTCAGTCACCGGAAACCGGGACTATGGAAATGCCAACCTAGCATGTGCTGAGGGCAGCAGTGATGGATCAGCTCTACACCTAATTTAAATAACATAGTAGATAAAATCTGGAAAAACCAGTAACGGCAAGAGGATTGGGATGTACTAAAATCACATAATAAAGTTGTGAGGAAATGTTTTATTTCTCCAAATCTTGTTGAAAAACACCCACGTGGGTAAGGCAAGCCAGGAATTAATTTAAAGGAAATTACTTGTGACTGTACTTTTAGAAAAACTACCAGTTTTTTTAAACATTACGCAGTGTCTTTGTTTTGGGCCAAACCTAAATTAAGATAAAAGCAATCTGAATGGAATGGCTGAAAAACATTGTTTATTCACTAGATTACTTCTCTTATAGGACTTGTTGTATGATAACTTGGACATAATAGTTTGAGGGTATTATATTCCATATCATTAACAAAAAAATCAAATGATTGACTTAATTGTTGCCAAATTCTTTTGCAGACATGTCTGAATGAACTCTTTTAAACACAACCAAAGACTTGACCCAAGATTAATTTGGCTCATTGCATTTACACAGATTTCTGGAGACATGGCCACAGAGCATATTAATGGAAATGGTCCAGAAGAACCAATGGACACCTCTGCTGCAGTTACCCATTCTGAGCACTTCCAGACTTTATTAGAAGCTGGTTTACCACAGAAAGTTGCTGAAAAACTAGATGAAATTTACATAGCAGGTAAGACATTGTGAATATATTTGCATAAACTATATGCAATTTTTTTATTGTGTGTATCAGTTTTTGTATGTGTTGTCATTTTAATCACCTTTTGAACAGGGGAATTTGAATCCTCAAGCAACTTTTTGTGGTTTCCCACCAAAATGGGTACTGCAGTTCTACAAAATTGAATCCACATCGCCTTGGCAAAAAGAAAAAAACTATGCTCAAAGCTACCAACATTTTCCCACAACACATTAGCTCATTATTGGGTTGTGGTAAACATGAACTTTGAAAGAAATCTAAACTAATTTCCTTTTTTTTTTTTTTTAGTTTATCTGGATCATACCAAAGCAATATTTTACTTCTATGTTTAAACTATGTATTTTATTCGGCTGGGTATTTTAAATGATTCACAAGTATTTACAATTTGATTAAATGCCAATTTATTTAACCTATTTTATTTCAAAACCAGTTTGTTTGGATCCAGAAAACTAGATATTAAAACTGAACAGGGAAAAAATTCCTGTATTAAACTAATAGTAAAACCTGTTTTGTGTGAAATTGTCTAAAAAGACCTTTACAAATGTATGTATAGTCAATAAATTGATTAAAGCATTCTGCCAGTGAAGTTACATTTAACTATTTTTTATGTTTCTTCCCAGCCCTAGTCCATCAGCTTAAGCAGTTCTCATTTTTCTAGACTATGACTGCTCTGGCCTTTTCAGCCACACTTCATAAAGACATAGAGAGGAATGGGTCTTAAGAAATGTTCATGCACAGCAGAGGAAGTTCTGCTTAAGCTGAATTGTCATGTTCCTCTTAAATATTTCTCTATAATATGCCAGTTAAAGCAGAAAATACTAATTGACTTTTAATTACATCATTAGATAAAGCTGAGATCAAAGTTTAGTAAACATTTATTAATTAAGCTTTAAACGTGTATTTAGCTAGATGTTACATGCATTTTAATTCTTAAACTGTTTAGAAATAAAACTTTTTTTTTGATGTACTTTTTCTGTTTGTTGGTTGCTGATTTTTAACATTTTCTCGTGTTGTTCAACCACCAGGTTTGGTTTCACACAGTGACTTAGACGACCGAGCGATTGAGGCTCTAAAAGAATTCAACGAGGAAGGTGCTCTCCAAGTCCTTTCACAATTCAAGGACAGCGACCTCTCACATGTTCAGGTGAGTTTGTTGCACTTCTGCTTTCCAGCACAGGTAACTAGTGGTTCAGTTAAAGTAAAAGCTTCTGCGTCGCGATGGCAGAAGTGTTCTCCTACATCTGCTGCTTTCCCTCATTTATGAAACATCATCAGATGATGTTTTAAGTTTTTGAATTCACTCCATACGTGTTGTTTTTTCTTTTAGAATAAAAGTGCCTTTCTTTGTGGTGTGATGAAGACGTACAGACAAAGAGAGAAACAGGGGACCAAAGTGTCAGACACCAGTAAAGGACCCGATGAGGCCAAAATCAAAGTAGGAATTGACTGGGATTAACGTAAAGCTGGGATTATGAAACTTGACATCAATATTAACAAGGAAAAAAAAACCGTTTCTGCTGTGACTCCTGTAGGCTTTGCTGGAAAGAACTGGTTACACGCTTGATGTGACAACAGGACAGAGGAAGTATGGGGGTCCTCCACCAGAGTCTGCCCACTCAGGGGGTCAGCCCACCATCGGCACAGAGGTATAAAAGCTTTCAGCATTTTCTTCCTAGTGCATCTCTTCCGGTGTCCAAATGATGAAGTATTTTTGTTGTCCTGTAGTAACTATGGTTACAGTGATAGTTTACCGCTAAGAGCTGAATGGATGCCTCTTCTCAATAGTAATGTGGCATAACTGTTCAGAAAGTTTCTCTAATCCTCGTTTTGCTTTGTCACATCAACAGATATTTGTGGGGAAAATCCCTCGAGACCTCTTTGAGGATGAGCTGGTTCCGCTGTTTGAGAGAGCCGGGCCCATCTGGGACCTGCGCCTGATGATGGATCCCCTCAGTGGCCTGAACAGAGGTTATGCCTTTGTCACTTTCTGCTCTAAAGAAGCGGCGCAGCAGGCCGTCAAATTGGTTCGTGCTCTCGATAGACCATAATATCCAGGAGACGTTTGTTGGAAAGCACTAGAATTTGGGACCCTAACCTTATTTTGTACTTCTGCAGTGCAACAACAGTGAAATTCGACCGGGTAAACACATCGGCGTGTGCATCTCTGTGGCCAATAACAGACTGTTTGTTGGATCCATCCCCAAGAGCAAAACAAAAGAGCAGATTATTGAAGAGTTTTCAAAGGTTACAGGTAAGACCATCATACATATGACATGGATCGTTTTAAGAATTTGACTTATTGGTTTTCCATGAGGATGACAAAACAACATTCTGTAGTTATAGTGTTATTGTCCGCTAACACACATTTCCCATCCTGAAGCCTCACAATAAGGGCAAAAGATACTTTGAACTGTGTGGTTTATTAATTTTCATAAGACAATTTCCAAACTAACCAGATCAGAGTTTATAACACTTTGAATTATCTTTAGTGAAAGTCTGGTATGAGGATAATGAAAATACACTTTTGCTGCTCTTTTAACTTTTGTTCACTTCTTCTAATTATACTTAACAAACCAGTGTCATCGTTATTTTTCACTAGCTTTAATGGTTTTCTCGTGGTTTCTATGAACTGTATAATTTAGAAAAAAGTGGTTGAAATGCATCTGAGTGCAGTTAAACCTCCCAAAGACAAGTCCATGTGATCGTGCTTTAGATGTGGGTGTGGCACGCACAACAAGAAGTGGCTTAATACAAGTAGAATTGTTATTATTACAGATTTACCCTACATGTGAGTCCTAAAGTCTATACTTTAGATTAAAAAAGACAAAATGGAGTTTAGGGTAGGTGGGGACTCCAGCATCCGTGAAGGAGAAGATCATTTGACATTGGCTTTATCTGTTTTACGTTCCTTTGACGTGTCCAAAGAAGCATTTTGTACTTTGACTCGTCTGACTGTAACACACTTGGTGATTCGGACCAAATAACACGTTTTTGCCCTTCCCCCTTATCGTTTCTCCCCCCACAGAGGGTCTAAATGATGTCATATTGTATCACCAGCCGGATGACAAGAAGAAGAACCGCGGCTTTTGCTTTTTAGAGTACGAAGACCACAAGACGGCGGCTCAGGCTCGCCGCCGACTGATGAGTGGAAAGGTGAAGGTGTGGGGGAACGTGGTCACCGTGGAATGGGCCGATCCCATCGAGGACCCGGATCCAGAGGTCATGGCTAAGGTCAGACGTTGAACGTTATTGCAAAAATGTGACCGCGTGTGTCTGATGGTCCCCTGTGTTTCACAGAGGAAGAACTTCAAAATGTTTCTTTTCTCAGGTCAAGGTGCTGTTTGTGAGGAACTTGGCCAGCGCCGTTACAGAGGAGCTGCTGGAAAAGACCTTCAGTCAGTTTGGCAAACTGGAAAGGGTGAAAAAACTGAAAGACTATGCCTTCATCCACTTTGAGGAAAGAGACAGTGCTGTGAAGGTAATCTTAAAAAGCCTATGGATGCGTAATTGATGAGATAAATGTGTGGTACAGATAAAAACATCTTTGAACATGAGCGTGTCGATTTAACGCAGGCTTTAGGTGACCTCAACGGTAAAGACCTAGAGGGAGAGCACATTGAGATCGTCTTCGCCAAACCTCCTGACCAGAAGAGGAAAGAACGCAAAGCCCAGAGACAAGCTGCCAAAACGCAAATGTAAGCAGAAACGATCAAAGTTCATGTCAACAATCAGAACTCCTCCAGCTTCAACGATCACCTTTAGCAGCTCTTTGACGTCCGTTTGTGTCTCCCCCAGGTATGACGAATACTATTACTATGGGCCCCCTCACATGCCACCACCCACGAGAGGCCGAGGTAGAGGTGGGCGGGGCGGCTATTCTTACCCTCACGACTTTTACGGCTATGAAGACTATTACGATTTCTACGGTTATGATTACCACAACTACCGGGGGGGTTATGATGACCCATACTATGGCTACGAGGACTTCCAGGGGTCTGGGAGAGGACGGGGAGCCAGAGGAGTCCGCGGAGGTGCTAATCAGACCAGAGGCCGCGGTGCTGTCACACCGAGGGGGCGGGTGGGCTTTTCCCAGAGAGGAACTCTCGGAGCAATCAGAAGTAAAGAACTTTTTTATTTTTTATAACCAAGTTACCTCATTTTCTGCATTATAGGGTGCGCCGGATTATGAGGCACACCGTCAACGGTCTGTTTTTGAATTTTTGTCATGTTTAAGGCGCACCGAACTATTAGGCGCATTTAGCGGAACTAAAGTCAGAGAGAAGTCAATCAGTCAGAATTTAACTGCATTGATAGTAACTATTACTTGTTTGGAAGACGCTGCATGGTAAAAAAACAGACTGATGGCGCTAACACAAACGTTACTGTGACCACGCTAACTCCCAACTTTGTTAATAAGACATGAAGAAAAAAAGTCAGACACAGCAACACATTAGAAGTGTAGCATGTTCACAATACTTGCAATGTGTACAGAAACCGACTGATGCAGCCGCAATAAACATCGGTGTGACGATGCTAACACCCAACCTTGTTGGCAACAAAAAAAAACAAACCGGTGCACGTTAGCCAAGTTAGCACATACAAAATAACACAGATAATTTGACAGAGCGCTGTTCAATTAAATTTTATTTTTATAGCCCAAATCCACAACAACAGTCGTCTCAATGGGCTTCGTACTGCTGTTGCCTCTTCAAACCTCTTTGACATCAGCTAGAATGAATCCACACTTCAGGGCCTCCGGATTATAGGGCGGACTGTGGTTTTGAAAAAAATCAAGGCTTTTAGTGCTACTTGTAGTGTGGAAAACACTGTTCTCCTAAAACAGGTTAAAAGAGACTTCAGTTTAGCTGAAACAGTCCTTTGTTTATTTTTAAACTGAAACTTTTAGCTTTTTTTTTCTTGCTGTGCAAATGTTTATTTTAATGCAGTACAATGATTATAAGAAAAAAAACACTTAAAAGTAGAAGCAAAAGCTCATTTTTCTTGGTTACATTGAAAAAATAGAATTAAATTTTTGTTGTTTTTTTTTTTTTTTTTTTGTTCTTGTTTACCAACTGTTGGTTGTTTCTGCAGGTAAACGGGGCCGAGGGCGATCCTGACCTGTTACCGCGAATACTGACTTGATGTGTGGGGTTACACCATAAGCTGCAATGGATGTTGAAATGACGAGCGAGATGAGAAGGTCCAATGATATTCCAGCCTTACAGAAGACCCCTCCCCCTCCCCCATTACTGTTTGTTTATTTTCTATTTCATTTAATAGCCCTCTTTTATGTCCAGTTTAGAAAGAGCCACTTTAATATAGAACAAAAAAAGATAAAGATGGCCGGATGAATCGACTTACCCTCACTACAGCCTCTGTGCCCCGAGTGGCAGGGCTTTATGAAATGCCCTTACAATCCACCCCCTCCCCTGTCCCCTGAACATGCCATTTAAAAAAAGAAAAAAAGAAAATAATTATTGAAGAAATTGCACTTTTTAAGTTCTTAGGTTTGAAGTGGCTCAAATGAGCTTGATGCTATTGTATATTTTTGTGCTAATCGCAATTTTTATTGTGGAATATCCATGTTATTCTGAAACGTTTGATCTGGATGTTGGAAATACAACATTTGCGGGGTTTTAGGGTGTACCCACCTGGCATGGATAAGTCAGGCATTCCAGGAAAGTGGTTCTTTTCAGAACTTGTCTTTTAAAGGGTAAGTTGACTACCTCAGTACAGAGGACTAAACTACCCGGCCTGTACTGTAAATAGGGAAACTTTATTGATAAAAGCAGGGCTTGTTTTTATACAAAATATGCACAAGAGCTGCAGCGCAAAAAAATACAAAAACAAACAAAAATTATGTACGTAATGTAATATACTTCTTTTAGCTGCAGCTCTGGAGACTGCAAACAGTCGAGCTGGGCATGCAAAACCTTCTCATATGATGAGTCTGAACAAGCCCTGCTTTTATCCCATTCAACTGAATTAGCCACCCTGCTTCTTCAGAGTATGTAGTTACTGGTTGTATAGTTTTTCTTTTTTTGGAAAATGTTACGTCTTTGTAAAGGCTTAAACATCACAGGCATTCAACTGCCTTTGATTAAAAAAAAACAGAAAAAACAACAAAAATGAAGCCCTGCAGTGTCCCTTTTATGCCACTGTGTTATCTCAGTGGGTTTTGTTGTTGTTTTAAAAAAAAAACTTATTTCAACCAGTTACAATGATTTGAACCAATCTTCCATCCTCATCTGAAACGATCCCTTACCAGCTTCCATGATTGTAGCCATATGAGAGGTTTCCCTGAAGGTTTACAGGACAACGGAGTTGCCATATTTCCCAGCGGGTGAAGCAGATGTGCTGCAGTTGGGTGGAGGGTGTGGCTCCCACGGTGGCAGAAGGGGATACTGCAGTGAAATGATTTGTATTTCCAGGTATCGCATACAGGAAACTGCTCTTCAATCCCAGTTTTCTATACAGTTAACTCCCTCAATAAGAACATAACAACCACCTTTTGAAAAAAGGAAAAAAAAACATGTTAGCAGTTTTAAACTATTGTTGGTGGCCAACAACGTTTTTTGCATTCCTGCAAATAAATTGTTTTATACTGTAAAATGGAGGTGAGTGTAACTTATTTTTGTAATAAAGTTTTTGATTTTCCATCCGTGTCTTACTCTTTGAGTTAGATTCAGTCGTTTCTTATTAGAGGTTTCCTACTTTTGGGGTTTAAGTAAAAATAAAATACATATTTTACAGGTTTTAGTTAAACTATGAAAGGATTGGACTGTAGAAAAGGTTTACAAGGTTAAAAATATAAATATTTTTTTTTCTGGAAGTTTATTTATTGTATTTTATTTTTTGTTTATCCAGTGATTCTATTGACGGATAACTGCATTTCTACAGCCATTGGTCAGAGTGAATATTCTTTTAAAAAAAAGTGACCAATAGGAGAGCAGCTCTGACCTCAATGTTAAGCTTCAACAAATTCTGTGTTGTAGATCGATCTAAAAATCTGAAAATAAACACATTTCTAAAAAAAAAATTGAAACTTTAAATAAAAAATAAAAATAACTTAAAATAACCCCAAAACATTTCACCCATAATTAATTTTTTAACAATTTGCAAGTTTGGGGTAGTTTTAATCAGTTTCCTCCCAGAATATTTCTTTTTTTAACTTCTTGATTAACATTACCTTAAAGCAAAAGTATTTAGGTAATCTGGAATGTACCAAGAGTAGGAAATCACGGACAAACTACTGATTCAATTAAACAAATCAAAGATTGATTTATTTGTTGCATTTCCATTCAACGGACACATTTGTTTTACAAATAACAGTTTTTACGATCAAAACCAAACAAATTAATAAAAGGAAAAACTGATGTAAATAGTAAAAACTGATTCACAGATTTGATGAATTGACTATTCGTTTTTTCTAACCACATCTTCAAATCAATCTTTCTTTTTGTGTGTTTTGATGAACATCTTTAAATCTGCATGGATTTCATTGCTTGTCAGACGCTTGAGCCGCTCGTCTCTACATCACAACAGCTCTTTAAAAAAAAAAAACTGCCTTCGAGCTGGAAGAGTCCAACTGAACTACAGGAGCCAGGAGATGCTGCGAGCGCAGCGGCGGAGGTGACATCACGACGGTCCGGTGTTGACATCCACGTCCATGCGCAGAGATGGCAGCTTGCGCGGCTGCAGACACAGAAACCAAACGCCGAGCTCTCATTTAATCCCCTCCAGCTGCGCGCAGCCATCTCCAAACCCCTCTGTCTGTTTCTGCTCATTCGCGATGGCGCCCAACGCTTAAAGACCCTCCTCGGCTCCTGTAGGTCCCTCAAATTTATGAAATTCTGCACAAAATGACGCCGATGGAGCATCTTTTTTTTAATTTTTTTCTTAAAAGGTTTTAGGTGAGAGTAGAAGATGGGCTCTCTGAGGATGTTCCTGCAGAATATTAGGCTCCGAATGAAGCTGGACCGGGTCAGACAGTTGGGTCGCCAGTACCCCGTCTTCTGCTTCCTGCTGCTGGTCTTACTGCTGTCCACTGTTCTTCTAAACAGGTGGGCTGTTTTACCCACAATCCCCCTTTTTGTGTGCTTTTTTCCCCGCATCCCGTGTTTATTTTCTGCTTTCCACAGATATCTCCACATCATAATGGTGTTCTGGTCCTTTCTGGCTGGAGTGGTCACCTTCTATTGCTCGTTAGGGCCCGAATCTCTGCTGCCCAACATGTTGGTCTCCATCAGACCAAAAAGCAAAGTAAGGAAACAAACATGGCAACAAACATGGCAACAAGCTGGTCAAAGAGCAGCAGAGGCCTCAGAAGCCAGTGACCCACTATTGATTTGGGTTTAGTGATTCAATCACAAACCAAAGTATTTGGGTCATTTCAGTCTGGAACACTAGAAAAGAAAATATGACAAAAAGATAAAAATTAAGATTTGTTACTGAAATCTATACAAGAAATTAACTTTTAATATATTTCTTTTATGGGCCATCAAGATTTCAACCAATATATATTTATATTTCTCTAGAATATTTGCTATTTTCATGAATTAATTCAGGTCTACAATATAATAATTTCACACACAAAAAAAAGCTTTCAAATATTAGAATTAGTGTCTGCATCTCAGTTTGTCTGTCAATCATCTTCTTTCTGTCTCTAAAAACTGTATTTAAAATGTTATAAAATAAAAAGAAAACAAGATATTTAAAGTCTTTGAAACTAACAGATCTTCATTTAAGACTTTCTGGATTTGGTTCTCCTGTGTTTTTAAAGTCATTAATCTTCACTAATAATGCAAAGTAATATTTATAGTTGAAAAGCAGAAAATCAGCTAGTTAATCAGAGTGTGATCCGTGGGAATTTAAAAGTAATTTACTTATTGACTTACATTTTAGTTTGAGGTTTTGGAGTTTGTAGTCGGAAAGCTTCTACTATTAAAATGTTTGCTGTCAGCAGAAAATATTAGAAGGACATCTTTTTTTTTTTAAAACTCTATTTTATTTTCATCCATTCACTCCTTAGTTTTCCTCACTTAACAGAAGTGACTCCTTTTAAATAAGGATTATTTCTGAAGGCTTACCTACAGAAATAGATTTACTGCTCGGATCCTTTGCTACCACAGAAAATAACTTCAAAACGCACATTTTCTTCTAAGTTTATGATTTTTTTTAAAATTATTTCTAATAAGACAACTAGAAGAAAACCTAAACAGTAACGTCATAAATTCAAACCCCTTTCTCATCTTGGCTGTCCCATCTCAGATTACCACCAGGAGACATTGTGATTTACTTTATTAAAAAATGAAAAAATTAAGGTGTTGTCTTTTTTAGATTCATTTCAATATTCAAACAATATTATGAATGTGATATTAGATTTGAAAGTAAGTATATCTTCTAAAAAAATTGTATTTTAAAACATTTAACATTTTAAAATAAATTAATTTCTAAAATCAATGTATACATTGTATGCACATTGTTCAAGAAGGCTTGCTTTAAAAAAAACATGTCCAAATTTGAATAAAAAAAAACCGATTTTTATAAGGGTTCTGGGGACAAAATCTTTTTTACTTTCTAGTTTAAAAAAAATGCGAAGAAAAAAAATAAACACAAAAAAACAGTCCTCATAGAAATATGGAGGGTTGAATATTGGTAAAAAAAATCCTTTTATATGGAATTATATTTGTGCCAAATCTTTTCAGCAAAACATTTTGTCTGTCAACTTTGCAGAACCATTGTTTCTTTAAGATATTTCTCTGACTTTTGAGTAAAATACAAAAAGTTTTGTTGAAAAGATGTGGCACAAATCTAACTCTGTGTTTTCCCCGAATGACCCATTTAGGAGCGGCACTGATGTCTTGTGTCTCTTGCAGCCGTTCCAGCAGGAGCTGTTTCCTTTGGGCCACAGCTGTGCTGTTTGCGGGAAAACCAAATGTAAAAGACACAGGTGTGTAACTTTATATGCATTTCTGGATTGGTGGGTGCCAAATGTGCAAAAACGGGACTTTAAATTTAATGTTAAAAAATGAAACTTTGAAAATGGAACATTTAGATAAACAATGTTTAATTCTTTCCACTTAGTTAATTTTTATTTTATCTTTTCATTGTTGTTGAAAATTTGCTCAAATGCCCAATTATAGTATTTATTATAATTAATCAAATAGGAGCATTACTGCCCTCTAGTGGTCAGAATTATGAGAGTTCTTTCCTGATTCAGACCCACTTTGCTGCTGGAAAATTATCAGCCCTGGCTCGACTTGAGGATTCCTTCCAAAGTAGATGCTTCTCTGTCTGAGGTAAACATTGTTTATTTCATTTTTGTATTAAAACATTTAATTAAACAAAAAAAAGGTAAATACATGTTATTTTAACAGATTCTGGAGCTTGTTTTGGAAAACTTTGTATATCCTTGGTATCGGTGAGCATTTTTATTCCGATTTTAGCTTTAGTGTATGATTTGCAGAGATCGTTGTGACGGGAGAGTTTTCCTTTTGTTTTTTTAGGGAGATCACAGATGATGAAGCTTTCGTTGACGAGCTGCGGGTCACTTTGCGTTTTTTCTCGGCTGTTTTGATTCGTCGAATCCAGAAGGTGAAATAAAACCCACGTAGTTCCAACAGAATCCTATTTTTGTCCTCAAGTGTTGTAATTTCTTTTTCATTTTAAGGTGGACGTGGCGTCCCTCATCACCCAAAAGCTGCTTAAAGTTTCAATGAAACATATTGAAATAATTAGCAAAGCCAGACTAAAAGGTATCACTGAAATCATTTTAGTCTGTTTTTTTTTTTCTGTCCTTGGATAACAAAATCTTTTTGTGTTTTCTACACAGTAAAGAGCACAGAGCATCTTCAACAAGCTGCTCTAGAGGAGTACGGCCCTGATCTCCACGTGGCGCTCCGCAGTCGCAGAGACGAGCTTCTTTACCTCCGGAAGCTGACCGAAGTGCTTTTTCCTCACATCCTCCCGCCCAAAGCTACAGACTGCAGGTAGCTGCGGGGACAGTCAGAAAAAGGAAACAAAAACATGACCTACATTTCTTCTGTTTAATTTACAACATGATTCAGAAGGAAGTTTTATTTTGAAAAACCACTGGGATCTCCCAACCACATGCATCTCTTTCTTGACGCATGTCATGTGTGAAAAATCCATCCGTTACTTTCTCAAAGTAAAACCACCAGACCAGCAAAGTTAACAAAAAATACACTTTTTAAAGTTTTTTTTAAAGTTCTTTTGTTGGCAGAAGAAGAGCCTTCAACTTCAAAATAAAAGCTAAGATAGAAAAAATGGGAGTCATGACTTCAAATGTGGATTTATTGCGAATAATAATACATAAAATTAATCAACTAACTTATTACAAGGTTGCTGCAAATAAAGTTGTTCAAACAGTGGATTCACATTTATTATTATATTTAGAAAATAACAGTTTTAGTGACGATGTTGGACGAGGCTGAAGTTTGCACCCGATTTTTTTTACCGTAACTTCCACTTTGATAGCTATGGGTTACAGGAAAATCGAAATCCCATTTTAATGGTTCTGTCACAAAATCTATTGTACAAATAAAGTTTAAAGTGGGTGCAGATCAACGTTACCTTCAGAAGTGAAGGGAAACTGCTTTGTACGGGCCGGTCCATGTAAATATTCTGACATTAAACTGGTCCACGGCCTCAAAAAAGGTTGGGGAGCACTGCTGTATAAGATGTGTTCACTGCTTAAATCGCTCAGGATGAAAGCAATTTTTTTCTTTTTCTGTGCTCTTCTTTTTTTTTGTACATTCTTTTTTCCTTCCTGCTGCTTTACATCTCTGCTGCTCTCAGATCTCTTACACTCCTGATAAGAGAAGTCTTGGCTGGTTCTGTCTTCCTTCCTTCTATGGACTACTTGGCTGATCCTGTGAGTGTAGACGCCTTTTGCCGCAATAAATCTTCTAATGATAGTTTGTCATTCCTGTCAGGTTTCCAAAAATACACACACGCACACACATATATTCATTTGAATGTCTTCATAATTTTGCCTTTCAGGACACAGTGAATCATTTAATCCTGCTATTCATTGACAATTCTCCCGTGAGTAGATCCTGATGATGGTTTTAATCATTTAGATTTATGAAGCAGGTGGAAATGTTATTTTGATTGCATTTGGCTATTTTTTTTATTTTTTTTGCAAGCCTGAGGAAGCAACAGAGCCCAGCTCCACGCTGGTGCCGTTTCTGCAAAAGTATTCCGACGTTCGCAACAAAAAGCCTTCTGTAAGTGTTTTCGGAGCTGATTAAAACCACTCCACTCACCACTCTGATGAAAATGATGTTTTTAACATGTTCCTGTGGCAATTTTGTCACGATTTGAGGACATTTATATAGAGAGTAAAGCTTTTCTGATGGTTTAATCACTGTGAATCGAGAGCAGATGAAAAAATGCAGTTTGAAAAAGATGGTATTTGTGATGTAGAAAATATGCTGTATACGTCTTGGTTTTCCTCGTCTGAGCTGCCGTCTGGCTCTAAACTGTACGTCTGGATAGCTCCAACATTGCTCGCCATTTTTGTTGCAAACGAGCCTGTAACAGATGGGTGTGTCAGGTGTTTAGCATCTTCTGTTTTTTTTTTTTTTTTAAGGTTCTGAAGCTGGAGCTGAAAGAAATCCGAGAACAGCAGGACCTCCTCTTCCGTTTTATGAATTTCCTAAAACAAGAAGGCGCGGTCCACGTGCTTCAGTTCTGCCTCACAGTTGGCAAGTGTCCTGCCCCCCTTTAGCTATCAAATGGTTTTACCGCATTCGCTACAACTTCTGCATCTCCCTGTCTTTGACCTCCCCAGAGGAATTCAACGACAGGATTTTGTGTCCCGAGCTGTCCGACACGGAGAAGATGATGCTTCACGAGGAGGTGAAGAAGATCTACGAGACCTACTGCTTGGAGGAGAGCATCGATAAGATCCGCTTTGACCCCTTCATTGTGGAGGAGATCCGAAACGGTAAGAAAGACCTGAACATTTTCCTCACCTAGCATGAGATTAACTGAAGACAACATTTTGAAAATGTATTAGATGATTACATTTCTAATAAACTAGATGAGAATTTTATTGTTCCTATTTTTTTTAAATTAAAAAGGGCATTTGTGGACTTTCTTCAGTTCATGGTTAGTTTTTTTTAAATCAATTATTGCAATTATTATTATTTATAATATTATTTATTATTATTAATAATAATTATTAAGTGATTTGGATTTTATATCATTGCATAAAGTTTTGGGGTAAAAAAGAGAAATTTATATTGTGATTCCTTAAAATATTTCCTAAATGAAACTTGTAAATACAGAACAGAATGGGTCCAAGACAAGAGCCCTGTGGAACTCCCTGACTGAGTGTCATAGGTTAGGGGAATATATTTTCAGTATGAAAAATAAAATCTAAGCAATACAAATGAGAAAAAAAATCATTTGTTTTAAAATGAGGTTTTAGGACAGATATAGGAGGTGACATGTTTGCATGTTCAGTTAGTGAATTTTCAGGTTTGTTGTTTACTTTAAATTCAGAATAGAATTTTTAAAACTATTATCGTGAAATATTTTTTGTCTTTTTACGTATTTAAAAGTGACTACAGATGAAACTGTGTCCTATTAAATAAAATATATACGTAAAACATGATTTTTATTTTTGTTAAGTGAAAAACAAATTCCTAATTTCTGAATTCCTTCTTTTTGGAGATTTGATCTTTTGTTCTCAACTCTTTGCAGTCACAGAAATGAAAATAATCCTTTATTTATGTTCCTAAATGTGTGTGTTTTTTTTTTTTCTCCAGTTGCCACGGGGCCGTACACTCAGGTGGTGAAACTGCAAACCATGAGGTGCTTGTTTGAAGCCTACGAGCACGTTCTCTCTCTCCTGGAGGACGTGTTCACCCCCATGTTTTGTCACAGCGACGAGGTCAGTGTCCTTCAAAATAAAAGCACTTTTTTAGCAGTTTAAAGTTACTAATGTGCTAAACTTCACACTAGTGACGTGTGCTTTTAAAAATAAACTTTAAAAGCACAATAAATAGAAATGGACAGAAAATTCTAAAGTGAATCAAGATGGGATGGCAGAAATAAACATAGGAGTTTTGATTTGAAAGTTTGTAAAGAGTCTATGTTACGGAGGTCAGGAGGGAGGGAATTCCAGAGTTTGGAAGCCGAGCAGCTGAAGGCTCGGCTTCCATGGTGACGAGTCGGGCCGGAGGGACAGAGAGCTGAACAGAGGAGGAGGACTGGAGAGAATTAGAGGGGGTTTTAATATGGAGTAGGTTGGAAAGATGAAGGGGAGCCAGGTCATGGAGGGCCTTAAAGGTCAACAGGAGGAGATTGGATTTGATTCTGGACGTAATGGGAAGCCAGTCCAGCTGGTGGAGAACCCAGGGTGAAATGAGTGAAGGAAGGGGTTCTGGAGATGATGCGGGCGGGAAATACAATAATCTAGACGGGAAGTGACCTGGGGGGTATTCCAGGAAGCATGTTTAAACTAGCCTGACTTTGAGCCTGAACTCTGGCTGAAATCCGCCTGAACTTGCTTACTCTGGGTATGTTGGTTCCAAAAGACCGGATATGAGTTGGCGTAATTACGCTCGACTTGGTAACCCTGGGTTAACGCACGGTACATAAAGACATTCTCAATAGATCGCCGATTTCTGGAGTCACCATGGAAACGTGTGGAGAAAAAAAAAGCGCAACACTTGAGACGGAAGTGAGACGGAGTCTGAGATTTTAATGACGGCGGTTAAAAATTATAAGTCCATCAAAAAAGTAACACGACTGAAAAATAATTTAAATAATTTAGTTAAATTTATTCAAACTCAATAATTGTTTATACAACTCAAATTTACGTATTTATCTAACTAAATGTCACATTACTCCATTAATCTTTTTTCCATCTTAATTACTTATATTTCTTGAACTTTCATAGGTCTAAGTTTGAGCCGGCAGATATGCTCATTTTTACAACAATAAAAAGAACGGAAAAAAAATGCACCGAGTGCAAAAACTCACTAAAGAATTTTCCGTCACTGTCATAACAGCACTAAGCGGTAGGGGTGCTATATAAACTCATCATCCTCTCCCTTACTCTCACTCATGGTGCAGAGACGTAAGCATAGTAGGACAAAATAGCTCGGCCAAACACGGTGAAACACAGTAAAACAGCTATACAACTAAACACATTTTGTAAAAAACACACACTTAAACCCAAATCCGTCCAGACAGGCAAAGGGAATGATATCCCAGAATCCCTTGCGGTGCCTATCTAACAGCAGCATCAAAGTTACACCTACTTAATTGAATTAATTTGAACGAAAGGAAAATAACTGTCTGAAAACTGTGTAATTTTTAACAAAAAAATTTCTAACAAAAAAAATGATTTATCTTAACTGAAGCAAATAATTACGTTAGAACAAAGTAAAAAAGTTTATCTTTCCAACATCCATATGTGGTCTTATCACCCTCTCATGGTGGAAAAAGTATTATCTGAGCTTTTTCATCCACTAAATCATCTTCAAATGGACACGCCATGCTGCTTCACCTCTCTGTAAACAAACTAAGCTTCAACTAAACCTGCTCCGGACCAGGTTATGTTCAGAGCATGAGTTGCCATGGTAACTTGACCTACCCTGAAACATACCTCCATTTCTGGAACCGAAAGCTGAGGTTATCAACTTTCTTAGCCTCAAAATTATCGTGGGAGCTAGCATAACCTGCTTTCTGGAATACCCCCCAGGCTGTGGACTTATTTATTGTATTAGCATGGTTCCACATTAGCTAAACGCAGTGGGTATCAAGCAGATATTTCAAAATAAGAGACACCGTCCACCCACTCTTTCTGTTTGCTGCTAAGATTTCTGAGCAACCACTTAAAAATGTCAACATTTGATAGGCAAAGCTTTAGCAGCTTTTATTGTCTTGTCTTAACTGGAAATAAAGCGCATATTTTCAGTCAGCATTTATTTGAAAGGTGTAGATTTTGTCCACTCGTCCCCGTCTGACCTTCCAGCGGCCATCTTGCATTCGCCCAGACATCTGCTCTGGATTCACCGCTGGCCAATGAGGTGACGGCACGCTGGCGTCAGGCCAAGCTGCCAAACTGAATTTCATGCTTCTGAAGACTTTCATTGAATAAAACTGGATGGAACTGAGCACCAGTACTTACTGGAATTTACAGTTTATAATAATAATAGAAACAAAATGCAACCTTTTCTTGTATATAAAGCCGAACACACTTCTTTTTTTTGTTTTTCTGCAGTATTTTCGGCAGCTTTTGAGAGGGGCTGAGTCTCCCGCCAGGAACTCCAGGATGAGCAGGTAGAGTTTGCTTTACCCCTGTGTTTTTTTTTTGTTTTCTTTAAAAGCAAAATGTTAACTGCCACATCACTCAAAATAATTTTCTTTCAACAAAGCATAAATTAAATTCTTACACTTTTAAGCTGAAATATTTTACTTAAAGCCGATTCTTTTTAGCACTCCTTTAGGATTTGCCTTAATAACTAGAACATTTTTCAAAATTTCAAAATAAAAGCTATTAAAACAAAAAACAACAACAACAGAAATAGTTGAAGGATTACTTTGTGCTTTTCCGTCATGGAGGTTGGTGGCAGACGTATTTTCTTCCATTAACTCCTTGTGCATATTATTCCAGAAATAGCGTCAGTTTGGATGACATTCGGTGAGTATGAGGCCTCCGTGTGCTGATCAGAACAGTGGCTGGCTTCAGCAGGGCTGCACGCTGTACCCAAAAGACACCTCATCTTGCCAAAAATGACCAATTATATACCTTTTGAAAAAATATAAAAAGAAAAGAAATTGATGCGTTTTGGATTTCATGCCATCAGTTTTGTTTATTGTCATATCATTTCCAAACTACCATCTCTTTTAAATAAAGGTTTTCGTCTGAAGAAATGAAATATGAAGCAGCTTTGACATTATTACAGATTAAGCTATAGATTTTGTGTTAAATTCAGGCTTTTGTTTTGGGATGAATATTAGCAGAAATATGTCCGCCCTTCCTAACATGCATTTTGTGACTGAGAAACTCCTCTCCACTGCCTGTTTATTCACTCGTTCTTCCATCTGGCTTTTACCGTGCTGTTTGTCATGTCCACTCCGATTCCGTGACCGTCATACTGCCTGCCCCCCCACACGGGTCCTCTCCGTCCTCTTGCCCCACGGGGGATGTGACCCTGTTCCGTTTCCAGTTCCTGGGACTGGAGCCCCGAGTCCCTTTCTTCACCCTTCACCGCCTCTGGCAGCTCTTCACCTGCATCCTTTAACTCCCATCATGCCCAGTCCACGTTCACAAACTTCCCATACGGCCCGCTATCCCACCGCCACTCATCGCCCAAGTAAGTCAGGGGGTCCGTTTGTGTCGCGGTGTGGCTTGGTGTCCTTGTGTGGACCCCCCCCCCCCCCCCCCCCTCAGTTTGAGACCTGCATGGTAGGCATGAACCCCTGTTTTGGTCCTCGCCATCTTCCCTGCAGTTTTGCTTTTTTTAAACTATATTTTATAACGCCACCAAACATCAACTTCCTGCGTCTGCTGTGTTTTCTAGCTGACTCATCATTTTTACAGTGACTGTAAATCGTGAATCCTCCTGAAACCGGCTTTAAGCTTCTTTTATTTTTTAACGCTTTGGCAGCCTCTCAAGCTTTCGTCGTCGTGCGATGACCGTGTGGTAGTTTTGCTTCGGCTTGCGCCCCCCCCCCCTCCCCCTTCGCTATTCGCTCCACCTCCCCTCCAAAGTCATTGTTCTGTGTCCTCCTCATCTGAACTGGCAGGAGCTCGTCAAAGCGGGGCGAGACGTTCGGGATCAGCCGCATCAGCAGTAAGATCAAAGGCGTGTTCAAGAGCACCACCATGGAGGGCGCCATGCTGCCGTCCCACGGGCTGGTGGAAGGAGAGGATGATGTGGTGAGACCTCACCCGCTGTCATTTTAGTCTGATCTCACATCGTCTTTTGATTTACTCTCTTAGAATTTGTAAATTTTTGCTAAGAAATGGCATGTGTCGTTTTCTAGGACATCGTTTCTGCAGAGCGGCAGGAGTTCATTCGAAATTTGTTGGCGGGAAGTTAGCCCGCCATGAATATTTTCTACGTAATAAAACAATGACATTTTTCTTTCATCTGCTCCTGATTGACAACGACCAGAATAAAGAAATATAAGAATGAATTTTCTTTATAAATGAGAAAAATGCCACAAGAACATGTTAAAATCACCAAAAACTCCATTTTCATTGGATTGGATCTTTAAAGATGACAGCTTTTGAGAAGTATTTAAGTCCCACGTTTAGACAAAAATATGTAAAAAATCATGAAGCAACATTTTTGCTTTTAATTTGTTGATTTGGTTTATATTCAAACAGAAGAAAAAACAAAATTGCAAACTAAGGGACTCAATATACTATTAGTAAGATTAATCATGTATGTAAAATGTTTACATTTTTACAAACCTTACTGACATATTTAATCTGTTTTTGTTTTACTTTGTATTTTGTAGTTTAATGGTAGAAATCTAAAAGAAAACCTCTAAATGGGGGTGTTACAACATCCCATAAACAAATCTGGCATGTATACATACTGTACATTTCCATAACAAAAGCCAATAGAAAAGGACAGACGGGAGAAAAAAAGGAATCAGCTTCTATTTATCTCTATTTATCTGTTGGCTCATTTATTTATTGTCCTATTTGAATGCATGTCCACAGTCATATACATATATTTCTTATTTTGGTTATTCACAAGGTCATTCATTAAATAAATTCAAAATCCAAAATGTAAATATTATTTTACTCCATCTCTGTTAAAGATATCTAAGAAGGAAGGCGGTCAGTTTTCCATTACATATGCTATTACTATTTCTATTATTACATGCTATTTCTATTCATTCATTTAATTTTCTTGAAATTACTTATAAAAGAAAAAGTACATTTCATTGGCAGATTTATAGAAGTAAAACCAATTTTAATTTGATTTGACAGATGTCTCAGCTTAATATTTTCCTTAACCCTTGTGCTATCTTAGATGACCCCACCTTACATTGACGTGTTCTTCCTACCATGACAAAGGTGGATAAAGGTGGAAAGATTTCATGTAATCCATGGACACCAGTGAAGATCACAAATCATTGAAGAAAAAAGGTTTAACGCACTGTCTAGTGGGTCTAGATGACCCAACTCCCAATGTTAAATTGCCTAGGATAGGACAAGGGTTAAAGGACATTTTTATGTTTCAGCTGCACCGTACTTTAGTGAAATCTCACTTAACTATAAGTATAAGTACCGGTATGTCATCCATTTATATTTTTATAGTGTAAGGTCTCTGCCACAAGGGGGCGTTGGTGAGTAGAGGCATAAGAAGCCTGTAGAAAAGAGATGGGACTGAAGTTTTGTCATTGTCACTAAAACAAAACAAATTTGTTTGTGTGTCTTTATAAATAAAAGCAATCATACTTTAAAAAAAGTTAAATAGATTATAGGTTTCAAATATATACTTTATATATATATATATATAAATATATATATCGTGTTTTTATTAAAATGTCATGTCTATGACTTTTAAAAAAAAGATATCTTTCATTTAAGGTCATGTTTTTTTTGTGTCCCACTTTTGGATAATTTCTTCTTTTTTGCAAGAACATTTTTTTTCTTTTCCCAGAAATGTGCTCGAGTTTACTCATCTGTTCTGGATTCCTTTACCTCTAGCTTCAGTGTCCGCTGGATTAGTCCAGGTGCATTTGTAAAGCGTGCATGGTCACCACGAGAAACTGTCCATAAAGGTCAGAGGGAAAATGCTGAGTGGGCACAAATTAAGGTTCGGTCTATAAATGGGACATCTCCAGGGAGCACCTTCATATCCATTTTTCTAGAGTGAGAAGATAAGGATAGCATGGGGCAGTCCCACGGGACAGACGAGGTGGATGTTTATCAGAGAGCTGCACGGCTTCCAAGATCAGATGGAAGCTCTGGAAGAGCAAGAAAATGGGGAAAACCATCATCCAGATTTCTGGTTTTTCACAGGTAGAGGAGGCCATGATGGTGATGGAGGATGACTCCCCCATGGAGGCAGCCTCCACCCCCAGCACCCCCCGGAACCTGTCGGCCTGGAGCATCTCCATCCCGTATGTTGACTTCTATGACGACGACGTGAAGAGGGAACGGATTCCCGTGTTCTGCATCGATGTGGAACGCAACGACCGGAAGGCCGGTGCGTGACCAGACCTCCTCCATGGAGAGGCGTGTTGACCACACGGCTCTCCTTTTAAACAACATCTGACTCATTTACACAAATGTGATGCTAAACACAACGAACATATGTTGTATCGCAGTTCTTCTTTGATGGTCTCAATGTTTCACCGATTTGATTTTATTTCTTTTATGGCGCATTGCCACTGTGTTCTGCGCCCTGATTGGCTGTTGAGCTTGTCGATCAATCGCCTCCGCCCCATGTCTACTGAGCAGAATGCCTTCAGTTTGCCAAATCTACATAAATCTTCAATCGGGATCAGATCTTTTTCATTTTCTGATACTGGATTTATTTTTCTATGAAAATTTGAATTTTGAAAGTTTTAAACAGGAGACAAAAGTGTGAACATTTTCAGATACCATTTCAAAAATATGAATGCTTTTGTTCTTTCTTTTTGTACACACTTTGCTAGAATGATTGAGTCAAAACTCTGGGGCAACATGTGGGAACTAAATGGTTGATAACTTAAGCTCTTTGTGTTGTTTTTTACTGCAGTCGGACACGAGACCGAGCACTGGTCGGTGTACAGGAGATATTTGGAGTTCTACGTCCTTGAGTCAAAGCTCACAGAGTTTCACGGTAAGTTCTAGAGTTTTCCAAGGACTTTTTAAAGTTTTTTATTAATCCCTTGTGCTATCTTAGATGACCCCACCCTTACATTAACGTGTTATTCCTACCATGACAAAGGTGCATAAAGGTGGAAAGATTTCATGTAATCCATGGACACCAGTGAAGATCACAAATCATTGGAGAAAAAAGGTTCAGAACACTGTCTAGTGGGTCTGGATGACCCAACTCCCAACGTTAAAGTGCCTAGGATAGCACAAGGGTTACATAAAATAAAGAATAGGTCAAAAAGTGGGTGAGATGATCAGTTCCAATTCATATGGACCTCAGGGCTTAGTCCTTGGACCACTGCTGTTCAGCAGCTCCAGATAAAGGTTAAAAGTTTTACATAAGTTCTGCTTTAGAGAATCAAATTCAACCCATGTTTGTACGTTTGGGTCAAATTGAGCCAATTTCCCTTGAAACAAGGAAAATTAAATGAGCACCAAAGATATGAACTGACGGGAATCTTGTTAATTTTATTTATTCTGTGAAGAAGCTGCTACAGAAAACCTCCACCTGTTTGAGCAGAGGATGTTTGGCTCAATTTGACCCAAACAGCGTTCAGTTCACAGAATGCTTTTCTTATAGTTTGCCTTTTTCCTACCTTACAAAATTCTGTGTTTTTTGCTTTCTATTTTTCTCATTTTAAAGTTAAAAGTCTTTGTATTAATAAAGATATTTATTTTGTTTGGCAGGGTAAGCTTCTGTGTCTCCTTTAGCACCTTGAATGACCTCTGTGTATGACAAGTGTACTTAAAAAAAAAAAAAGCTTCTTCCTGATCGCCATCTCAGTGCTGTTGTTTTTTTAAATGTTGCGCCCCCTGCAGGTTCCTTTCCAGACGCACAGCTGCCCTCAAAGAGAATTATTGGCCCGAAGAATTACGAGTTTTTAACCTCCAAGCGGGAAGAGTTCCAGGAGTACCTTCAGGTACTGAAGACTGCCGCTTTTGCACAGATCATTTGCAGTCTACAGTTTTACGCTCTGAAAGACAAACTGTTCACCAAACCCAATTTTATAAGGAGATTTTGCTGCATAGACAGAACTTTTAGGTTAAAGTTTGTAAAGGAAAATGTTTTCTGTCTAGAGTTTTGTCTCACTCATTTTTCTAAACCTAAAAATGGATTCAAGCGATCAAAACCAGTTCTTATTCCTTAGTTTTGTTTTTCTCAATGTCAGATTGTTTTCCTTTCTGAGTAAATCTGATTCATTTTTATTTATTTGCAGAAACTCCTGCAGCATCCTGAGCTCAGCAACAGTCAGCTCCTGGCGGACTTCCTGTCTCCTTACAGCATGGAGTCTCAGTTTCTGGACAAGATGTTACCAGATGTGAACCTTGGTACAGTTCCAGTTCTTTCTGAGCTTGAGAACGGGACGGCGACGAGCCAGATAAATGTTGTTTGTTGTGTTAAACCTGTTTGGTTTCCCTGCACAACACAGGATTAATTAGGTTTGTTTTCCAGGGAAAATCATTAAAGCGGTTCCCAGCAAACTGATCAAAGAGGTGCGACTTATATTCCTAACGGCAGCCTTCAGTCTTTCACACAACAGAGGAAAAAGTTTCTTTCCTGTGTTCTTTTTGTAGAAAGGACAACATTTGGAGCCTTTCATTCAGTCGTACTTCAACTCCTGTGAGTCTCCCAAACCCAAACCCAGCCGCCCAGAACTCACCATCCTGAGCCCGACTTCAGAAAATGACAAGAAGGTCAGCTGTCAGTGTTTTTCTTCAAGTCCTTTCAGAATAAAACCAAATTAGTGTCATTTTTGCTTGTTTTAATTTGAAAGTCTGTGCCCCGTATGTTATTTTCTATTAATTCATTTAGTTTTAGCTGAAATAAAGTTTATTTTAGAAGTTTTTTAGCTTCCTGATGCTGTTCAACAGAAAATATATGGATCAGCACTAAACTGCATCTCCTTCTGTCTGCGTTTTTTTTGTTTGTATCTGAAACTTTTTTCATTTTTAATCCATCTTAGCTTTTTAACGACGTCTTCAAAAACAACGCAAACCGCTCTGAGACGACAGACAAGCGACACAATCAGAATTACTTCATGGAGATGATCACTGTTGAAGGAGTGTATGACTACCTGATGTATGTGGGTGAGTCCCAGCCGTCTGTCGAAGCTACTCCTCTTCATCATTTTGGGAAGATGCGTAAATCAACTTTTTTGTGTGACTGGAATGAAAAAAGAAAAAGAAAGGCCTGAAGGACAGCAAGACCAAACATTGCAGCTCTTAATTTGAAATCTCCAGAACAAAGGGGCAGAAGTGGCCGTTTCACTGACCTCCATTGTTCTACTTCCTTTACAAACCGAGCTGCTTCCAAATCATCAGACAGATGAGATCCAGACAAACAAGAGATCAAGTGGATTTTCTGCTGTTGAGACACCTTTACAAACCTAAATAAAAAGCCTGTTTTGCATTAGAGGTGTGCATGTGGGTTTGAAGAGAAGAAAACATAAAAAAAGCCCATTACATTTACAGCTGACATGGTTTCTTCTAAAGCTTTTCTAGCTAATCGTCATAACAAGGTTAGGGGTTAAAAGCTGCAATAGTTTAGATTTTCTGTTGGTCTGACTTCATTTTTCCAGCTCTACGCATAAAACACACGTCTATTGAACACGCATTGAAAGTTAAATCCCTTGAACTTTGACCAATCAGGGACTCAGATTAGGTAGTAGCATATGGATGGCGTCCCATTTAATTCATGGGATGCCAACCGTTTGTAAATTGTAAATTCTGCGACACCAAGTCTTTCATAAATCAGAATAGAGCTGCTAAAGAAAAAGCCTGGAGATCAGAGATCAGCACGATTTGGCGGGCATGCGCTAGTGGCGGCCGGGGGGTTAAACGCGTGTTCTGGAGTCTTTTCCATTTCTCCTCGTTCACGGCGACAGGCCGAGTGGTCTTTCACATCCCTGACTGGCTACACCACCTGCTGATGGGCGGCAGGATCCTGTTCAAGAACACTCTGGAGGCCTACACAGACCACTACCTGCAGTACAAACTCAATCAGGTGGTCCAGGAGCACCGGCTCGTCTCTCTCATCACTCTGCTTCGAGGTATTTGACTGGAAGACGACTTGTTTTCCTGCATAAAAAGAATATTTGAGTTTATAATTAATTTAAAAAAAAATTTCGTAGACACTGTTTTCTGTGAGAGAAGTCCTCCTCGCTCGACCCAGGACAAGCAGAGCAGAGCCAAGAGGACCTTTGAGGAGATGATGAACTATATTCCAGGTATTCATCCAGCTGTTTCCTGCCGTTTTGCTCCGTCTCATCTCCACGTCAAATATGGGAATTCCTCCACAGACGTCCTGGGGAAATGTATCGGAGAGGACGCCAAGTATGAAGGAGTGCGTCTTCTTTTTGACTGTCTGCAGCAGCCGGTTCTCAACAAACAGGTGGGAGGGAAAAACCCCAAAAGCCTGCAGGTTTTGGTCCGTTCACGTAACTCACGGCTTCTCTCTGCTGTCAGCTGACTTATGTGCTGCTGGATATCACCATTCAGGAGCTTTTTCCAGAGCTGAACAAGGTAAAAGTATTCCAGGAGGGGAAAAAGAAACGGCAGGAAAATTCAAGTTAACTTGTGTGCAGTTTGTGGAAAAAGGGATTTTCCATCCTCTGAGCCCAATGATGTTTAATAATTATGTAGAATAAAGGCTTTTGAAGGATTAAACCTTTAATTTTACAGCAAAATGTTGACTAAACATAGTTATTGTGTCATTTTGTTCCTAATTATGTCGTGTGGAAAAGAACAATTTAATATTAATGTTCTTCTTGGGTCCCCAGGTGCAGAAGGAGGCCTCTCTGTTGCCCCACTGGATGTAGAAATGTACAGATTTACTCCCTGCGAGACCCTGGATTCAATGTTTCCAGTTAATTTAATATTTGTATTTTCTCTGACCTCTTTGCCTTTAACACCTTTGTTGCTTTAACACAATTATACATCAACGGCTCATGTCTGTATTTACATTTTCCTGTTGTGTTTTTTTTTTTACCCCCAAAGGGACAAATTTAACCAAAAATAATTTTATTTTTCATCACATTAAAATAAAAGTTCCTGCATTTTTATCTTTTTTTCCCCAGATTTGCAAAGCATGAAATAAAAAAATACTTAATTTACAAAATGTCTTTAAGTTTTTGACAATGTTTCTACATAACGTTTCATACAATTTTACGACTTTCAAAACTTGAAACAAAGGGAAATTTACTTTTTTAGGAATATTTTTTGTAAATATTAAAATATTTAAAACATACTTGCAACTTTTGTTTGCAAATTAAGCACAAGCTGTAATTTCACAGCCTGTAACCTCATATAGATCTACAAAGAGATTCGAAACAAGCCTGAACAGCACACGGACCCCTGACTGACACAGAACATCAGGAATGTGTTTCAGTGTCTGGCCTGCAGCAGTCACTGAATTTAAAACATCTGTCCATTCTCATAAAATAAAAATTGCAGCAATTTAGTAAGACTCCCAAATAAATTGGTTAATAAATTAGAAAACACTGTTTTTATGAATTTTTAGAGTTGGAAAACTTTAAATTGTAAACTGCAGTAAAGGTTTGTAACCCTTGTGCTATCCTAGGCACTTTAACATTGGGAGTTGGGTCATCTAGACCCACTAGCCCTTGTGCTATCCTATATGACCCCACCCTTACATTGACGTGTTCTCCCTACCATGACAAAGGTGGATAAAGGTGGAAAGATTTCATGTAATCTATGGACACCAGTGAAGATCACAAATCATTGAAGAAAAAAGGTTCAGAGCACTGTCTAGTGGGTCTAGATGACCCAACTCGCAATGGTAAAGTGTCTAGGATAGCACAAGGGTTACAGGAGACATTAACCCTTGTCCTATCCTAGGCACTTTACCGTTGGGAGTTCACATGTGACAGTTAATCACACCGACACATTTTTGAACTCTGTTATAAGAAAACTTGTGTTGAGATTTAACAAAATTACAGACTTAAGCTTTCACTTGATAGTATTAGTTTGAGGGTTAAAATCCTTGAGTGTAAATATTTTACGTCTGGGTTTAAATGATTTGTATGAGAGCTTTGCTGTCTGTTTCACGAAGTGAAATTGTTTGCGTGATGTTGATTTCTTTTGTTTTAGCTCAGAAAAATCGAGCTGAGATCTGGTTATCATTGGCGGAAATAATAATACTATTGCACAAATAATAACCACTCCTTAACTTATAGGAGTCACTGTAGCACAGCGAGTTTGAGGGGAGAGTGAGTGAAGGATTTCCTTGGATGGAACTTAATTTGAATGAAAACAACGGTCTAGCAGAGCCTCAAGGCTGATTTCCACTGGTCCGTCTACGGTGCGTCTCTGTTGTGTTAACATAAAAGTAATAGAACCTTCATTAATAAATCGGAATGTTTACATCGCCTCTGACACGTCTGCGGCTCACGTCCATCTCTTCCCAACGCAAACTTTACGCAGAAGTTCTACTTCCAGGCCGTTGACGTGTCAATGTCACGGCAAAAGGCCGGAAAACCGGAAACAGGTTATCCTATCAAAATAAACCATATCAAATTCTATTTTATATTTACGGTGACGTGCCCATGCAACAACACACCATGGATGACAGAAGTTTAATATTGAAAGTACAAAATCATGTTTCATGACACCAAACATGCATTTTACAAGGACTCAGTGAGGAAGGAGAGGACAGTTTTGGATGAGCAAAGAGACACGGAGAGCGGCAGGACAAACTACAGGTCTGGAAGTCAGGGAAGACAGATGGGAGAAGCAATGAAGACACTGTAAAAACTAGCTAACGGTCGTGAGTCGGCCTCCCCAACACAGCAGACATGCGCTGCAGACGGACCAGTGTGAATCCAAAGGAAGTGTGTAGCACAGACGTATAATGATGATGCAGCCATTATGAGTTTGTAACAAACGCATTTCCTGAATGTGAAACAAAGTGAAATAAAAAAAAACAAAATTATTGGTGGCCTAGTATGTTTAATTTGTCCAAAACAGTTAAAAAGCAATTTCAATCTCTTTGTTTTGAGTTTGTGAAAAGTCTTTTTCGTTTTGTGTGCATCTTTTGGGGGCTAAGCCCCCCTATTCTTAAAACCTAGAGACGCCCCTGTCGTTATGCTAAGGTTTCCTTTTTCACATTCTTTGATATATTTTTATTTTATTTTAAAAGCAGTCCGATGGCAAACCTGTAGTTCAGGTTTTGCTGAACCTGTAGAGCTTCTCCGTTGATCAGAAAAGTTCTGCATCACATGCAGAGGTTCAGGAAAAGACACAGACTCAGCAGCATCAGGCTCAGGCTGTGAGCTGCAAAAGCTGCAGAGTTCCTGAAGGTGATGCGGCCTTCCACTGCAGGGTACACGCGCCTCATGTCCTTGATGTATTCGGAAAAAACCAAAGTGTCCAAATTTCCTGGAGAAATAAGAGAAACCCATTTTTATTTGAGAAAAAACAAACAAAACAAAACATTGCTCTAAACTTGTTTTCTGTCTAAACCTCTTCTTTGAATCCCTAAGAGATTAAAAAACAAACACTATGTGGACAAAACAAAGATTTTTCAGATGAAACTAATTTTTTTTAACATTTTGACGCTACAGATGAGTGATTTTGTTTAGAAATGAAAAACCTTAAATAATAAAAATGGCAGCAATCAATGCCAATCAGTGCTGTTTGAAGCCCCACCCACACCAACATCAAAGGGATAAAAGTATAACCTTCATTGCTATTCCATAACTTTATGTGTAATTTAGTATTTATATAAGTTGTGTGCTCGTTACTACCTATATAACTGAAATTCATCACACCACAAACTTAAGTTATAGAGTTTATTTCTTCTATTGGAATATTTAGGATCTGAAAGTGAAGACATATATAAAGGAAATCAATATCTTAACCAAAAATCTACGTATGTATACATGATGTGATATCGTGTTATTTGAATGTGAAAAAAAAGACATCTTCTGGCTGTAATGTGTCAAATATCAAGTTGAACAAAAAAGAAAATTTCTTTTGAAGGAAAAGAGCATATTTTCTGTTTCTTACCTGTGTTATGCTTCAATAATTCATCTTGGATCATGCTATAGCCATCGCCTCCGCCCACCATGAATGAGGTCATGACCACGGTGTACGTCTTCTGAGGGTCCAGCGGTTCAAACTTGGGAACGCGGCATTCTGTGCAACGCATTAACAGCGATACAACGCGCTGGTTGACGGGTTTGGAGAGGTCGTACTCCACACGGATACCTGAAAGATGATAAGGATTTTTTTTTTGACGTGCTGGCTGTCAGATGAACAGATGTGAATACGAGTAGTTTATGATTACACTAATGTAATTCATCACAGTAGTGTAATATCAGAAAGTTGTAAATCTTCAAAAAGAAAAAAAAACTTCCAAAATACTACAGCTGGACTTTTATTAAAAATGGAAGCAGTTCATTAAAAGCAGAACAGATTTCAATTTGCAGGATTGCTAGTCATTCCTGGGCAACTTCCGTATTCTGTGGAATTGACTCCCTATTTCAGTTCACCAAGTCAAAACTCGAGGTTTAATTTTTAACCCTTGTGCTATCTTAGATGACCCCACCCTTACTTTGACATGTTCTCTCTACCATGACAAAGGTGGATAAAGGTGGAAAGATTTCATGTAAACCATGGACACCAGTGAAGATCACAAATCATTGAAGAAAAAAGGTTCAGAGCACTGTCTAGTGGGTCTAGATAACCCAACTCCCAATGTTAAAGTTTCTAGGATAGCACAAGGGTTAAAAAGGAAGACCAACTTTAGCTAAACACCCTTATCCCTTGTGCTATCCTAGGCACTTTAACATTGGGAGTTGGGTCATCTAGACCCACTAGACAGTGCTCTGAACCTTTTTTCTTCACTGATTTGTGATCTTCACTGGTGTCCATGGATTACATGAAATCTTTCCACCTTTATCCACCTTTGTCATGGTAGGAAGAACACGTCAATGTAAGGGTGGGGTCATCTAAGATAGCACAAGGGTTAGAGCAAACAGGAATCCTCTGTTATTGTTCATGGCTGCCATTGTGAGGCTTTTCCTGAATACATTATGTTTGGATGGTTTCGTCCAGTACAGGTCATTAGTTTGACTTCCTGTTTCATTATATCAATTATCACACGTCTTAAAGTTTGCTTCATGAAAATACCGCCTGACTTTAAACCGGTTGGTGGTCACAAACTGGCGACGCGCGGAACAGCTCATTAGCATAGCATCATAGCATGACGGCATTAGTATGTAACAACAGCGCCGTCTCCAAATCAACACTTTTTATTAAACTCTCTGTTGCTGCTGTGAGTCCAGCAGTTTTATCCTCCCGTTTTTTCGGAATCCTTTTAAAAACCGCCACACGTCCCACTGCTCGTCCTGCCTAACCTAAACAGAATCCACAAAAGTGTGCAGAAGTTGCTGGGGGAGGGGAAGGGGCGCTTTGTGCGTTTTTTTTCTTGGCCTAGCGGATGAAGCTCCTCTTTGGTTGCTAGGCCTGCACAATAAATCACTCATTTATCGTTATCGTGAGATCAAGCTGTGCAATCTGCATTTTGCAAAAGACGGTGGAAATTGCTATAAATAGTTGCCTTAAATGTGCTAAAACAATCTTATGGCAGCTTCTATAGACGAGGGTCATTTGGAGTATAATTTTTATACTGTTGCAGTCAAATGGAAATTAGGTTTTTGGTTGTTTTGCTTTTTGTTCATAAATCCCAAGTTATATCGTCATCGCAATATTGATCCCTAATATTGCATATCGCAGGTTTTGCTCATATCCTGCAGCCCCATGTCTGCTTGTTGTGACCTTATTGCGAATAACGGAAGCCTAAGAGATCTCAAAAATAAACAAAACGAACTCAAGCGATTTATCGAATGTCTAAAGACGAGCCGGAGAGCCTCGGACCTGACACTTGAAGAAATTCTCCAGACATCCCTCCATATCTGTGAACAGAGTGCTCAAAAGCCTTTTTTAGCGTAGATCCTTTCAGCTGCACTAAGTCAAAAGTTCCTCCAAACGGCAAGACGCTGAGAATCTCCTCCATCGTGATGGAGCCTGTAAAATGAAAAACATAACTATTTGTACAGAATACTTTTGTTATGACGTTGAAAAACAACCTAAAATAAATTACCGTTTGTACTGCGTTCATCGATTGTTGCTCGTATGGATCCACTGTTCAGCATACAAACACCCACGTGATTCCACTGCAGCTTGTTGGAATACCTAATATAGTTGTATATCTAATACCAAAAGGAAAGGAAGTCAGAAAGTCACTGCAGCAGTTTATCCCTCCTGACATTGTGATGATTTGTCTGAAAAACTGGATCTATTGTATGTAAATTCTGAGACTGAAGACTGTATGCCTTAGTCACAGCTGCCCTTATGAGCTGTCTGCGGGCAAAAAAATTGAAAAACCTGTACGGGGCACGATGGCCCACACATAGTTTTAATGTCATAGACCGCTATGAGAGCCCATTGAGGAGGGGTCTGCAACCTTTAAGGTTTAAGGTTCTAGATGGCTTTCTGAAGTGCAGAGTGAGTCAGCGGTGATAATATCTACCATGGCATCACAGATGAGGTTCCCCAGGTTACATTCCCTAAATCGACACTCTTCAAACGTTCCATTCAGGTAGACTAAAGTTTGTCCAATGTACTGGGAAGAATACTGCTCCAAGCCCTTCTTCCACTTTTCAACATCCGACAAGATCCCTGGATCTGAGGGAAGAATCTGCGATGAGAATCTCCTCTGGTTAGTATTCGCCATGACGAATACGAGAGCCGAGCTTTTACCTTGAGGGATGCTGCTGTTCATCAGGATGGGGTTTCCAACGGCTTTTACGACCTTCCCAGCTTGGTCGAACGTCACCTTCAGGTATCCCAGGTATTTTCCGAAGGCGAACGCTTGGACCACTGGCACCCATCTCCCGTCGTTGGAGCTCACATTGAAAGGATAGGGTCCTCTCGGCACTTCGGTAGAAGGAGGCTTTCCTGTTGTTACAGACAGCTCTGTGGTTTTGTGCTGTACTGCTCATTTCCTGTTGCAGCAGAACCTGCACGCCTTTCAGATGTCAAGTTGCTTCTAGGAGAGTACCTGTGTACAGGAAGGTGTTTGTGTGTCCTCCGATCACTACATCGATTCCTCTCACACGCTTGGCGATGTCTTTGTCCACTTCAAAGCCAGAGTGTCCCAATGCGATGATCTTGTTCACACCCAGCTTCTCTAGCTGGTTGACCTGATCCTGGAGGGCTTCCACCTCATCCTCAAACTTCAGATAAGGACCTGACTCACACAGATTCAAAAAAAAGGTCCACATAGAAGCAAAATGTTATCAAATGCATAAAGCTTTATTTAAGACTATTGAAAATTGTGTTTTAACATGTTCTTATGGCATTTTTCTCACGATGTGTAAAGAAAATATAGCTTAAAATGTATTTCTGGGTATTTATTTATTCAAAATCATTGTAAATCAGGAGCAGACAAAAAAGATATTTTGAAAAGGTTGTAGCTGTGACGCAGAAGCTACTATCAGCGGACCGCAAGCTTCCTGCTCTGCTCCATTTTGATGCATCCTCTTGTAGACGAATAGATCCGTGTACGTCTTCGTTTTCCTCGTCTGAGCTGGAATCCGGCTAAAAACTGTACGACGGGATAGCTTCGATGCCGCTCGTCATTTTTGTTTCACCGCTAATAGGTTGGGGGTGTGAGGGCTGTAAGCCAGCAGGACAGTCTAGAAACAGATGGATGATGGGAAGGGTGGCAGGCTTATTACTCCACGAGACGAATTTCCAATGAACAACTGCCGCTCTGCAGAAACGACAGAGGCTTTTACATTTTGGCTATAAAAGACATCATCATAACCAAAAGATCACTTTTGATCCCTTGTGCTATCCTAGGCACTTTACCATTGGGAGTTGGGTCATCTAGACCCACTCGACAGTGCGCTGAACCTTTTTTCTTCACTGATTTGGGATCTTCACTGGTGTCTGTGGATTACATGAAATCTTTCCACCTTTATCCACCTTTGTCATAGTAGGGAGAACACATCAATGTAAGGGTGAGGTCATCTAAGATAGCACAAGGGTTAATAGATCAAAAGATGATGGGAGTGGGTCTTTCAACTATAATCACATGACATATAGAATAAAGTGACATTCTTATGCTGTTGTGATGCCGTTTTTTTCTGCTAATTTCAAACCACTGAGTTAAAACTTTTTTTTCCCAAGTTGCCAGCATGAAATTTAGCATTTTCATGCAGTCGTCCTGCAGATTTGATAAGTCTTGATTACCTAAGTGTTGAAGCAAACGGGGTTTAATTATAACTAAAAAACTTTGCAGGAGATGCTGAATTCAAGCAAAAATATAAAGTTTTCTGAGTTTACCTGGAGCAGATAAGACAGGGGTTTCTTTGGTGGTGTAACCAACAACAGCAACCTTCTCTGAGCCCACGTTAAAAACAGCAAAGGGTCTGTAGAAGCGGCTCATGTTTGCAACCAGACTGTGGAGCGGTTTGATGGTGGCACACACTACGGAGAAGTTTACGCGCTGGAGGAAGTTTTGCGTGAGACTGTCCACTCCATTATCAAACTCGTGGTTCCCAAAGGTCTATGACCAAAACAAAATGTGAATTTCATCAAAGTTTTAGTCGAAATGTAACATGGAAGAACTTTTGTTGTAGAAAAGTTTTTGTTTTTTTTAGTTTATTAAATCTTACCATGACGTCATAACCAAGTTTGTTCATGAAATGCGCAGCTTCTTTGCCTTTGTAGTAGTTGAACCACACCGTGCCTTGAAATTGATCTCCAGCGTCCAGAAACAGCACGTGCGTCTCCTTTCTCCGGATCTCCGTCACTTTGGTGAACATCCTGGCGACCCCCGCGAAGCACGAGCCCGCTTCGTGGCATTTGGACGAGTCCTCGCTGGTCTCCTCGATGCGAGCGTGGACGTCGTTGGTGTGGAGCAGAGTCAGCTCGAAGCCGGACGCTCCGCTCCACGAGTCTAACCGGAGAAGGAGACCGAGCAAGGCGCCGAGGGCGCAGCAGCGCCAGCGGAGAGTCATGCTGCGACTGTGCGTAAAAGCGCACAGAGAGCCAAGAGCGCAGGGACCAGAAAAGGCGCGGCCTCATCCAGGGCAATGACGAGGAGGGTTTACCTGACTTTTCCTGTCAGATTTTTATTGTGAACTCCGTGACAACGAAATAAAACTTTTGCACAAGTAAAAGAATCTCAAAAGTAAAAGAAATAAAAGAGTTTAATTTCATATAAAAAGTGTTTTCTTGGCAACAATTCATAAAAAAAACCCACCTCAAAATCATTGACATCGGAATTAGCGCCCCATAGTGGTAAAAAAAGACATCACAGTTGGCAATGACACCACATTTTCATACAAACATTATCTATATAGACATTTATCAAACTCATGTTAGTATAATTTGCAATAGAAAAAAATTAATAACCTGTTGTGTCACAAGATTTTTTGTTTTTTAGAAAAACAAATTTGAACAAAGTGAAAGTAAAACCTTTTTACTTAAAACCAGTTCGAAACTAAAATTTGAATTTGAAAGTTCAAATTATTTCCTTTCTATTAATATTTTTGATTAAAAATTTAAGTTTATTGAAGTCGGTTTAGATTTTCACCTGTCCAGATTCATTTTTGACCTATTATTGTTTTACATTTCGCCAAATAAATCAACCAAAACACAATTTGTATCAGTGGGTGACAGCAAACATGGGAGAAAAGTCACCCAATCCCAATGACAGAGATCTGGCATTGGTGTGGGCAGGGCTTCCCTCAGACCTGATAAAATGGAAAAAACAAAAACTTTATTTAGAACATTTATGAGCTTATTTAACCAATGCCATATTAATGTTGGTGCAAAGTATATTTTATTGAGCTCATGGTATTTAAACTAGAATTTACAAAAAGTAGGTAGCTTTGATTACTGGCAGAGAAAAACAGAGCATTTCTTAAAAATCCAAGTTGGATTGGTATCTCAACACTTCCATTTATTTTTCTTAAGTTTAGGAGAAAGGAGTAAAGCAGTAGACGCAGGTTCTTGAACACACATTTACCTCATGGTTTGTTCACACTGGATGAGCAGGGAGGGGCTTCTTTTTTTTCTTTCTAGTGCATGCCTGCCACCTACCATTGGAAGAGGCGTGGTGCAAAATGTCGAAGCAGTGTGAATCTTGTGAATGTTGCTCCAGGCTTTTTCGTCCTCAGCTCTATTCCGATACATGAAAGACTTGACTTTTAATGGCGGTTTGTACTTAAAGCCTACGCATGAATTTGGAAGTCCGAAACGCGCGTTCAAGTAGACTTTTCTTTGGAAGTAGCTGCTTTGACGCTCATTGCTGAAGGTGGCGTAAACATATCTCGCATGGTCTAGGACAGGGGTCGGGAACCTTTTTTGCCGAGAGAGCCATAAACGCCACATATTTTTAAATGTAATTTCGAAAGAGCCATACATTAATGTAGTGTCCCTTTCCCACACTGAGGCACGGAGACTTAACCTCTTTTAAGGTTCTTTATTCTGGTTACTGCAGACCACAACAAACGCCGTACAATTAATTCAGCAACTCCTAAGTCTATTCCGCCGAGACGAGAGCGCTTCTCCCAACTTTATATTCACCTGCTCCCGCATCAGCCCTCCCATTTCCCTTATTTGGCCCATAGCTGAACCCCATTGGTCCAAATTACCTAACAACAGGCTGAGCGACAGAACTGAGAGCCAATCAGATCTCTGCTTGATGCGTTCAACGAACTCCAGAACTTTTAACGCGGCCCAACAGCCAAGTTAAACTCAGTCCGCGACAATATGTTTAAAACTAAATCTACAAATGAATATGTGCATTTGATGTAGTTTCAACATTTTTAAAGTACAATAAGTCTGTGGATTCTTTTTAATAACACTGTTATGCTGTTGCTAATAAATAATGACTATTTCTCACGGTAGTTTTGCTGATGGTCTAGTCTGGTTGATACGTGGTGAGTTTCTGCTTCATGCAGGCAACTTCTCAACTTCAGGCGTTGAGACTTTAAACGGGATCGTAGGTTGGTCAAAATGTTCTGTAGATGTGAGAAAGACTGCTCACATGCAGACCTGGAGTCAAACATACACTCACACGCCGCAGTTTTTACAATCCCTGCGCGATTCACCTGCTGCCTGTCCCCACAACCCCCCACCCTCACCCCCACCATCTGCTTTCTTCCTCACACATCCCATCCCCGCAACTGCGCGCTCTTTCTCAGAGACGGGAACGCGCAGTTTTAGGCACGACAATTCACAGGTTTCCGGGTGGTACAAACTCTGTGAAATAATAGATAATAGTAAAGTGATAATGCTGGCGCAGATTTTTTTCTCCAAGCACTGCTACTAGAAGGACTGGTCTAATGAAAAAAAAAGTATAATTAAAGATTTGTCTGCGAGCCACATGTGACCATCAAAAGAGCCATATATGGCTCGCGAGCCATAGGTTCCCGACCCCTGGTCTAGGAGAATGATGGATTCTGATTGGCTGCAGGGTGTGGATTAAAAAGTGAGAATACACAGTGATAACGCTTGCCTAAAAAATAAGTTCCGGTCACATAGCCTAAATGTTATACATCACTGCGCTGGCTTCTTTAAAACAAACTTTAGCTTCATCATCTGGACAAAAACAACCAGTAAGAAAGGAACTTTCTCTCTGAACTGATGCTTTGTTTAACCCATCGTGACGATCAGCATAGCTATCGCTTTCCTTTGTTGCTGTAGTCGAGATCGTATCTTGGATCAGCGCACCACACTTTTTATGAAAAAAGCGATTGAAATTGAAAAAATAACAAGAATAAAGTACTAAAAACTGGTTGAATATTTTTTGTAAGTGACCATGGTATAAGTGGGTGAATGGCTGACAAAGTGTCCATTCACCCTTACTTAAGATACAGGTTAGGACTAAGCTCGCCCAACTTTGAGTTTAATTGCTATTTTTTCATGGGCTATATGCAATAAAAGCACATTAGTTAATTACTAATCAATACATAATTTTATATTTAGTTTAAAAACTGGTCAGTTTAGATCATTTTAAATATCTATTTCATTTGTTTTATTCAACTGAGTTGAACTAAAATATACATGACTCTTGATATAAATGTGTAACTGACATGTGTCTTCTGCATCAATGTCCGTTATTAGTGAATCTCTTTGTATACAAACTTCTACACAACAGAGTGAGATGAGCATCTGTCGTGGTGACTGTGCTGCTATGAATAAATCCTGCTGCACGCTGATAAGCTGCCAGCATCAGAGTTCTGCAGCGAGGTGTCCAAGCCCGAGTGTCGATTTAAAAGAAGTGAAATAGGACAGGAACCAGCCGCTGGAACTTTTTTTTTACTCCCGAAGGTTGAGATCCAGACGTCTACAGAGTGCATTTAACGACCTCCGCGTGGTTGCCAGCACCGGGCGTCAGTGAGCCGTGCGCTCCGTTCCAACACCAGAAGATTCATCAGTTCACCAAGTGATTGGTGTGCAGCATCTCTGGTGTTTGCCAGAACTGCCACGGGCTGGATGTGATGCTGTGACACTTGTGTTGACACAGATAGAAGCCAGATGGTGTTTCACTCGTGGAGCGTAAACATTCTTAACACCTAAACGTCCCTGAGCTCTCCTCCCTGCAACCAGCTCCTCTTTAGAACGGGTTAAAGCTCTTCACTTCTGCTAAGATAGCACCATTTGTCAGGAAGGGGCAGACTTTAAACAAATAAAGTAGAATGACGTCGAGTTTCACCACTAAACGATCTGTTCAGTCAATGTTTCCAGAAACTCAAAGCATGGGACTATACCATAGAAAATAAATGAAACCTGTCAATCGGGTTTCATTTATTGGGTAAAATATTGTTTTTTATTGAAACCCTCATCAATATTTTTGCCTCCTAAACAAACATTGTTGAGAGCAAAAAATATACCAAAACATCTAAACGTATTATAATTGATACTATGTATATCTTATAAAAAATATTGCAGTTTTTTTTGTTGTGGATTCAATGAAAGGGTTTAAAAAACATTTTAATTTCAAGAAATTTGGATTTCTTTTTATAATTTGACGTAGTGGGCTTTACATGGTCAAGTAAAATATATTGTAAAAATGTGATTTTGATGTTTTATGCTTACAACAAAAATAAAGAAGTTTTATTTAAAACAACAATAATTATGACAGATTATGAGTAATTGAAAAAATGTCATGAAGGTAGTTAAGTTAAAGCTCCCATTTTAATATTGTGAAATATCAGAGCTAAAAAAGAATTATCGCATTTTTTGGAGTGTAAGTTGCAATCTATACACAAGTGATACTAACAAGTGATTTTTCAAAATAAATAGCAACAACTAGAAGGCACTGTAGGTGAATCAGTATTCGCTGCTGAAAGCAACGTAGAAGAATTTCAGTCTTACGCCGGGCTTGGCAGGATTATTCTTTATTGTTAGCATGTTCTTTATGCCATGTTTATCTTAATAATAGATCATATATACTAGATTCCATATGTTCCATGAAGTCAAATAAGCATCAGTGTGTTATGGTACAGAAACGTGCATATATTTAGTTTATTATTGTTATTTATTCCGTTATTATTATTTGCCTTTTAAGATAAAATTCTTCTCGATTTTGTTGGATACATTTTTCCCAAAGGTGTGACTGATAATTCCATTGTGACATACATATGAATTTTTTCTTGGTTATTATGCATTTCTTTGCGTCTGTGACTTATACTTCGGCGTGAATCTTCTTTTTCTTTCGGCTTTTCCCATCAGGGGTCGCCACAGCGAAATAACCTCTCTTTCGAGGATCTGTGGCATGGTTAACTTGGCGATGTTTTACGCCAGATGCCCTTCCTGACGCAACACTCTCAAACAAACCGGGCTTGGGACCGGCACAGAAGCAGAGAAGGGAATAGGGAGCAGCCCAGATTCGAACCCTGGTTTCACGGAGTGAAGCCGCCGCAAACCAGCACGAGCTAAACCGGCTCCCTATACTTCGGTGTGACATAGGTGATGGCGAGCATTTCTCTAATGAAAAAAAAAAAACAGACTTGAAATGATAAAACTGTTGCACAATATTTAAATGTGGTTCCAGAATATTATTTAACATTTGTATAATATTAACTGTGAATCCCTGGAGGCACAGAGTTACCCCGGCACAGTGAGGTTGCCGGTTGCATTTCGTCTCTGTGCTTGTCACACTGTTTTTCACACTCCTTCAGGCCTAATCTGCACCGTCACTGAACGTGTTGTTAGCACTTGTCTGCTCTCTGAGAATTGTCTTCAGCACACATTCGAGCAAACCACAGACCCCCCTCCCCCCATACCTCCAGGAAAGCGGTCCATCACATTCATCTCGGCTCAAGTTCATTCTTTATCAAACTTGCGAAAGGACAATTACAATCCGTGCAGTGACTCTCTGATTGGTTGCTGCTAAAATCGACTCTGAGTTCTTTTTTTTTTATAGAGGTGAAGACGTCCATATCAATTCTAGTCTCCATTTTTCTTCTCGGAGGCGATTTAACTTTAAAAACTCTCCAATGCCAGCAGTGAGTTTCCCGTACAAACATTTTCTAAATGGACTTCCACTCAAGCTGGACTTACCGCAGAAACATTTGCCAGTTATCTTCACCACTTAACTCATTTCCTGTCACACGTCTCGCCCGAGGGAGGTAAAACACTGCCTTACACCGCACATTCGCTATGGACTTTCCCTTCTCGTCTTTCTCTGCTGAAGGTTTGAAACTCTCCGCCAGCGAGCAAAATCTGCACAAATGGGCCACAGCTCTCCAAAAAAAAAAAAAGAGCACAATCCCCTACGTGATGACAGCAGCTCCTTTCTCTCTGATTATCAGATTTGGAAAGTTTTGAGCTCCCAGATGTAAATAAAAGCCCGTATCTCTCTCTCTCAATGCATTTTTAGCTGGAGGCCTTTGAGAGCTGATTGGCGGAGTAGAGAGCGTGGCGTCCCATTAGACCCGGCGAGGGCACATATCTTCTGTGGCGTGTCAACGTGCGTCCTATATTTCTTTCTCTCATTTCGCTTGTGTGTTGCCTTCAGATTGTGAACGACGGCAAGAGACTGCGGCAGGACTAGTGAGTTTAACACGTCTGCCGGGGAAAAAATGGAAAAAAATGTGAGGGTTTTTGGATTATTCCTCACAAATTTAAATCTGATCTAGGATTTTCTGAAAAAAAAAGGGATTGATTGTTGACAGGAGTGAAAGACGATCAGTGTTGTTGTTTTATTTGTCTATTATGATTTCCTCGGGTGAGGAATCAACATTTTAAAAGTCAGCATTTTACGAGATTAGGGTAATCAAATTATTAGAAAAAAACACTTTACGAATATAAAGTCATAAAATTATAAGGAAAAAAGGTTTTTTAAGAGATTAACGTCGTAAAACTACGAGAAAAGGTCAACATTTACTAAATTAAAGTCGTAAAATTTTGAGAAAAAAAGTCAATATTTTACATACATTACAAATTGAAATTTCATAATACTAAAATCATAAATTTAAGATGCAAATTTACTTAAAATATAGACGACAACAAAAAAGAACCAATATTGCGATTCACTATAAGAGCCCTAGCCGGTCCACAATGGTGGCGGCCATACATTTAATTGTTACAAAAATATTCAATGTGTTTTTGCCCCAATCTAAAAAATATGAGCTCTGAATATGAGGGGTACCCACAGAATAATAATTTACGTATTTTGTATATAATTTTAATTTTATATATAATTCAAAATCTTGGATTGTCTCGTGGCTATCGTGCTTTTCTGTAAGAGTGGATCCTATGGTACATTCATGCCCAATTTTGTACCTGTACCACAAAATGCATGATTATTTACCTGGCTCAACTAAACATGGATTGGTTGCATAAATAAGGAAATACTAAGTCTTTCAGTGAGTCATCATTGTTTTATTTTAAGTACATTTTAAGACAAGAATTTGCAGGAAACCTGACCTTTTCAGATGAAGATTCTTGAGGAGTAGATTTCTGGCGGGCACGCCGTATATGCCGTCAGCCGTAGAGTTGCAGAGATTCAAATGCATTACAGCACATATTGTAAATTTCTATGATAAACTAAAGCCTTATGGCATCACCACAAATGGGTGCATTAATGGTTTTAGTTGGGACATAATGTGGATGAAGGCTTGCACAACCAACTTTTTTTTCCCGAAAAAGTGTGGCTTTTTCCTTTTCAAATTATGACTTTTTTCTCACAATTTCACAAGTATATGTACAAGTAATCTCATGGAAACAGGATGAACCAAAAATGGACATATAAATATATATAAAATAAAAATTTGTTTTCATACTTTGTGTATCAAAACACAAACGCCAAGAATGATCTTCAGTGGCGGTTTTGTCTCACCATGAACCACGGATCTTTGAGCTACTCTTCCTCCCTGCTTTTTTAATTTTTTATACGCAACACACAGTTGTGTGTGGCAGCAAAGACTTTCAGGCCCCAGATTCCAAACAAGGCCGACCTCGCTGCTCAGCTTGGTCCGTCCTCCCGTGTTTCATCTCATAAACGCATGGATAAGAAGGAGCCATTCCCTACAGCGATGGTTCTGGGTTGGTGGAGTGGGAGGGTTTAATCTCCCAGCAACATGGGATCTGGCCTGATTTAGGTTTGCCCTATTTGGTCGAAGCTGCTACAGCTGTCATTTATGGAAGGAGATGACCACAATGAGGAGAGCGGTTCCCTGAAATCTGATTTGACATTGCTGGAATGAGAATAGTTTGAGATTTTTTGGTTTTTGTCATGAGGCCTGATATTAGTATGTTCAGTTTTGGACATTTTTTGAGGCTGCGTAAAGTGGTTCTTCAATACTTTCTTGAGAAAAGTCCCATCACATTAATTAATAAAATTTTTATGTTTTCACCATTTTTCATCACACAAATATCAACATTTTTGACCACAATCCTTTGGTTTTAAAGTGTCCTGTAAGAGCTCAGAGTTCCTGCAGAGACTGTATGCACAAATAAAGTCATGTCACCAGCCTGCAAACCAGCTACACAGTCAAAAAGAACATTTAACCCTTTGACACTAGAGATGTCACTGGACACCTATTATAACGCGCTCTCTGAAAAACCATAACTCCTTAACTGTTATTGCGATCATGATTTTGCATCAATCCAGTTGCTCTGCACCAACATGCAACACATTACTAAGCTGCACCGCCGCTTTAGAACCCAGGGAAGTATGTTATTTGTGTAAACAGTTGAAAAGTTGCAATAGTCAAAAGAATGACAACATTGGAGCTAAGGCTCTAGTGGTTAAGGGTTAAAGCTAGGGCTGCACGATATGAGGAGAACTCGCGATATGCGATATTGGTGATTAATATTGCGATAACGATATAATTTGCGGTATATAAACAAATAGCAAAACAACCAAAAACATAATTTCCATTTCACTGCAACAGTTTAAAAATTATACTTCAAATGACCCTTGTCGACGTAGGAGGCAAACATCAAACATAAAAGGGCTTATCTGATTGATCAACAACGTAAACGGGTCCTTCCGATTGGTTAAACGCACAAAGGGATTTCTTTCATTAGTTCAGTATTTCAAGCTGCCATGAGTTTGTTTTAGCACATTTAAGGTAACCATTTATTGCGATTTTTGTCATCTTTTGCGGTATGCATATTGCACAGATTGATGTTGCGATAAATTTGCGATATATTGTGCAGGCCTAGTTAAAGCATATTCACACTGTGCTGTAGGGGTACAACGATACGCTAAAATCTCAATTTGGTTCAATTCAGAATTTCATATGCCTCGGTTCGGTACATTTCGGTTCTGTACTGCTGTTTAACAAATCTGCCTGATATGAACTGCTATTTTATGAACTATTATTTTATTGTTATGGCATGGAAAAAATCTGCCAGACGGCGAAAATGAACTGCAAAATAGCGAGGGAACACTGTACACCCTTATATTTTTAATATATTTCTTAAAAAAAATGTTTGAGATCCAGAAGTTTGTTCATTTATCTTTAAACTGAACAGTTTTACATTAAAGGTTTTTGGTTAACTAACTAAACTGAATACAATGAACGTTCCTCGTCGACAATCCCCTCTACGCACCAATTGCTGGGTTATCTGCCAATATATCCTTCAATAAAAGTCAGGATTTTAAAACAAAAGTTCAAACATGTTTGTGCCTCAAACATGCAGAGTGCATATGTGCAATACACTGAGGTTCTTTTCCATTTATCTTCCATGAATGAATGAAATCCTCAGTTAAGCTTATAACACTTGTGTTACCTTAGATGACCCCACCCTTACATTGACGTGTTCTCCCTACCATGACAAAGGTGGATAAAGGTGGAAAGATTTCATGTAATCCATGGACACCAGTGTAGATCACAAGTCATTGAAGAAAAAAGGTTCAGTGCACTGTCTAGTGGGTCTAGATGACCCAACTCCCAATGTAAAAGTGCCCAGGATAGCACAAGGGTTACACATGTTGAAAATTTACAGTAAAAAGAAGGAAAATGTTCATTGTAACTGCAAGTTCTCAGTAATCTGTTCTCTAAGCCTCAGAGCTTAGAAAAGGACATTTTTGTAATTTTACTTTTTTTTTAATAAAGTAAAATATTTTTAAAACAAATCTGTGACTAAAAAAGTAAAAATAACTGGCAAAATAAAATGATAACCCAAAAAATTTAGAAAATTGTAAAAAATGTTAATATTGTTGTAGAAGTGGGAGAAAAATTATTAAGATTTAATAGTTTGAACTTTAAAAACTGTTAAGAAAAAGATTTTAATGAATTTTCTCAAATTGTTACACATTTAAGTTAGTATGATGCATTTGTTTAGGGTAAAATTTTGAAAACAATATAACTTTGTTTGAAATAATAGGTATGAATAAACATAAATTGCATATTTTTCATTTTTTTAGATCAAAATTAAGCAGAACGTGTGTAATGTGTGTAATGGTAAATCTGGGTCAACATAATTATTTGATGTAAAAAAATGTATTTTCTTATCAAATTTAAATGAATTCTACTAAAGCTGCAGAGATAATTTAAATAAAGTGGATTTGTGTGATGTCTTGTTTTTATCTTTATTAAGAACAAAGGGACAATGCCTTCAATGGCAGCAGGAGCAGAGATTCACAGCTTGGTTTGTGACTGGCTGTGACCCACTGCCAATGTGAATGACTGCTCCATTCACACATCACACTGAGGAAAAGTGGCAGTGTTCCACGAGTGTGAACTCTTCCTCCATCGCTGTGTTAATAAAAGCTGCATTACTTTTATCCAGGCAAATCCAACCAAACTACAATCGTAAAAAAAATGGTTTCCAGGTCAGGAAAAATACGCTTTTTAAGTCAAAACTACAAAAAAAAAGAAAAATGCAATAAAAACAAAAGCTGAAATTGATGATGCTTTTTCTTTTTCATGATAAAAAGGAAATTTGCTCAACAATCAAGTTAAAGGTGAGCTGCTGCAGAGAAAAGAACAGTAAGCAAAAGGCTGAATCCCAGAGGGGAAGGAAATTTACTCAGCTGAGCACAAGATTCATGGCTGTGTTCATAACAAACAGTGGCTGGCATTTGCCTTTTCTTTCTTAACTATGGCAACACACGATGAAGCCAAACTCCACGAGGCGTTTAAAGACCACCTTGGAAAACTTACAGCAAGGGTTGAGGGATGGAGGGGATGCAAACAAACTCGTCTGTGTTTTACTTCCAGATATGTCTCCCACTGAAACTCAAGTTTACGGAACTAAAGATTTTATTTAGATTAAAATGTTGAATATTATTTTAAATAAACATTTTTTTCATTACCAGAGGAATAAAGGCATGAAGTTAAAACTGAGAGATTTTCACAATTCAAGCCATTCTTGAGTTTGTTAAAAAAAACAGGCTGAAGTTAGTTTCTGATTTGAAACACAAAAGGGAAAGTGTTTTACCTCTTAAAAAAAAACATGTTCTCCTTCAAAAGCAATGGCCTGAACCAATCTTAAATCATTTAAAAAGCACAATGCCCAAAGTTTAAGTCCTAAACACATGCACCCGTGCAGGTGTTGTGGGTTTTTGGGTTGTCCAGGTCTGTGGAGAATTGTTGAGCGAAGTGATGGCATCCTAAACCAAACCCAGGTGTGTCTTGCAGTTCCCTTGAGGTTCATACGGTCAGCTTAAGGGATATCATGAAAATGGAACGTAGCAGTGTACGTGATAATTGTATTGTGAAGTATTTATAGAGTTAATGTGAATTACAAGCACTTATGACATATGGGTGATGCTGTCTTATGTGCCCTTACGCTGCTCTCTAGTCATTAGCAAGGTGTGCGTACTGGCGCCCTATTTTGCTACATGCATGGGTGTGCAGGTGAGATGTAGGTGCCCGTACGACGCCCGTAGAATGCCGACACAAATGACACTTTGATTGTCTCATTCCCTCATTCCTAACAGTCAGCGGAGCGTGCAAGAACCACGCACTTGTCACATGATCAGGCCTAACAGTCCCCTTACACAATGCGCAAGGTTTTGGGGAGTTGCAAGACATAAAAAAAACATCAGTACCGTCTCGCCTACTTCACAATTACTTTACTCTTACGTGTTGCTTAAGTGTTCACTACAACCTGTTGTCTGCCCCATAAAAACAATGTGCATGAAAACTGTTTGCTCTGCAGGCTCACAAAGCGGTTTACAACTTTTGATATTTCGATTTATCGTGCCCCGTACAGGTTTGCCCATTTTGGCCAATAGACAGCCCTTATCCACACATAAAGGCAGTTGTGACTGACGCTACATACACACCAGGCATGTGTTGCGTGCTTAAGAACACGTGTAGGCGGTTTCATTAACATGCTTTTACCATACCTTATTTATGCTGGACAAGCAGGGAGCAGCAGGGAGGGGCTTTTTATACCATTTTTCTCCTGTCTACTAGCGCATGACCGCCACCTAAAGTTGGAAGAGTCTTGGTGTCAAATGTCCAAGCAGTGCAAATCCAAGCTTTTTGTTTCACTGCTCTATTTTGATTTATGAAAGACTTGTAGTCATAGAATTCCAGCTGGGAATAAACTGCAATTATTTATTTCTCCTTTATGATACATTTTAAAATGTTTGGCACTTCCGTGTTTTGAAAAGGACGCAACCACACGTCACTACCAAATCTGACTCCCTGATTGGTCAAAGTTGTCTGTATGGCGTTCAAGCAGTCAAAAGTTCAACTAGTTAAACTTCAACGAATGCCCGATTTGTACACAGATAACGGGCTTACCGTTCTAAACGATCGGTTTGAACGCGGAAGCCCAAAACCCAGATTTACGGACGTTTAGGCTTTTCATTGAAAGCGGGCGCTTGAACGCCAGTTGTCGTGGCGGGTGTGTACGTAACATGAGGCATAAAAAGTAGAAGGGGCTATTATTATTATTATTCTCTTAGTTTTGTGTTATTGTTCTTTGTCTCTTTAAATGTGGTTTTGCTCCAGCATCAAATAATAACGCTGTAAAATGTCCAAATTCCAATAACTGAAGTCATCCAGCCTCCTTTAGTCAAACTTCATGTTTCATAGAACAAAGAGTGTTCGTGTCATTTAACTTTACGCATTTAATTCCTCCACTTTAACCTTCAGCTGTTTTTTTTTTAAGAGGAGTGATGAACACTGGCTGAAGCCCTCCCTGTAATCTATTGCTCTGAGCCCCCAGAGATTAAAGCAGTGCCCCTGGCCCCTAATCCATCTTAATATTCTTCATAAGGCCATTTAATGCAACTTTCATGGCACCTTAAAAGTGACATATGTGTGATCCACGGTTAGCACAGCACTTTGGGGATTCTGCGTGATATAAATTGGTCATTTTGGAGTCAAATGATGAGTTTTATGGTGTACGACGCAAAAAAATGAAAAAAGGGGCACTATGACCCAGCAGGTAGTCCATACTTTATGACAGAGGGCGGGAGATGAGGGGGGGGGGGGGGGGGAGTGTAATCAGTTGTTTGATGCCAGAGTCTGTACAGAAACGGAGACTTTGGGTTGGCTCATCATTCGACCACAAGGGGCCTGACGAGTCACAGCTCTGGAGAACTTCTGTCCTACATGCGGATTATCTGTGACATCCTTCCAGATGTTCAGACGCGCTGCTCAACACTTACAGTCACTCCCCCACCCTCTTATTATGTTCTCTGACACTTTGGAGTTTCACAGCTCGGACCTGGGAAATTTGGAGCTGCTGCGCCGGATGGATATTTGATCCAAAAATCGGGCGCATGAAGACAAACATGGAGAGGAAAGGAGCGCGTTTTTACAACTCAGGCTGGAGGAATCATGTCTCCAGGCAGATGGCGCGAATAAGGTGGCGTTTATCAAGAAGGAGGGCTCTTGTTTAATGCAGAGGGGAAAAAAGTGTATCTTCAAAGTTATGGAGCTTCCAGGTCAAGTCGAGCCGACGCAGTCCACAAACTCCACAAACGACAGCCTGGTTCTGGATTCCTCCACCGGGGAGGAGAGCGCAGAGAGTCTGTGGTACCAGATCAGCCTGGCTGTCATCCTGTCGCTCATCACTCTCGCCACCACGTTATCCAACGCCTTTGTGATCGCAACCATCTCCCAGTCGAAGAAACTCCAAACTCCCGCCAACTTTCTGATCGCCTCTCTGGCCATCACTGACCTACTGGTGTCCATCCTGGTGATGCCCATCTGCGTCCTCTACACGGTCATCCACACCTGGACGCTGGGGCAGATCGTCTGCGACATCTGGCTGTCCTCCGACATCACTTGCTGCACCGCATCTATCCTCCACCTGTGCGTCATCGCACTGGATAGGTACTGGGCCATCACGGACGCGGTGGAGTACTCCAAAAAGCGCACGCCGGCCCGCGCGGCGGGCATGGTGGCCACGGCGTGGGTGATCGCGATCTCCATCTCCCTGCCGCCTCTTTTCTGGAGGCAGGTGAAGGCGGAGGAGCTGACCAGCTGCAGCGTCAACACGGACCACATTTTTTACACCATCTACTCCACCTTCGGAGCTTTCTACATCCCCACCTTGCTGCTGATCGTCCTCTACGGGCGGATTTACGTGGAGGCGCGCAAACGCATCTTGAAACAGTCCCCGAGGAAGGTCGGGAAGAGACTCACCTCCGCGCACCTGGTCACCAACTCCCCCGGGTCGGTGGCGTCCACCACCTCCCTGCAGTGCGGGAGGCACGACACCCCGTCCAGCGACACCGGCTCGTCCACGAGCGACAACCAGGTGAAAGTGACCGTCTCCGACGCGCTCTTGGAAAAAAAGCGCATCTCCGCGGCCCGGGAACGGAAAGCCACCAAGACTCTGGGGATCATCCTCGGCGCTTACATCGTTTGCTGGCTCCCGTTTTTCATCTACACCCTGCTGGTGGCCACGTGTGTCGCGTGTTTCAACCAGGAGCTGTTCGACTTCTTCACCTGGCTGGGATACCTGAACTCCCTCATTAACCCGATCATCTACACCATGTCCAACGAGGACTTCAAGAAAGCTTTCCAGAAACTGGTGCGCTTCAGGTGCTGCAGAGCCTGAGCTCTTCTTTTCATCTCCAATAAGATTTATTTGCGTTAAACAGTTTTTTTTAATACAACGCTCAAAAAGGAGTTGGTGTGCATGCAAGTAAAAAATAAAAGACCCGTTTTGTTTGGATAAGATCATAAAATGTACCTCATTTCTTATGTAAATACAGGAAAAACTGGAAAAAGTTCGTTCAAAAATGAGTCAAAAGAAAAATAAACAGAATTGTGAAAGAAAATGTATTAAAATTACTTTTATAGGCTAAAACAATTCAAATATTTTCCATTGTTTAGTGGTAAAAAATATCAATCATGTTCATTCCACCATGCAGCTGATGTTCAAGGATGCAAAGAGACTTGATCAAAGATGAGATCTTTCTGCAACTTTATAGGTGAAAAAGGTTTCATTTAAGGGGCCATCTGCCTTTTTTAATGTTCACATAAACCAGAAAAAACACACACTTTTTTGCTGTTCCTGCTTGGGTTTGCGGTCATCTTTTACTGCAGAAAATGTTCATTTATTAGACAGTTCCGTATTGCATTGACTGGACTTTCTATGATAAAAGTTGTGATGTGATGGGAATGTGCAATAAAGGTTGTAAAGGTTTTATTCTTCAACTTATAGTCTGAGAATTTGAAATGACCGTAGAATGGGGACTTAGAATCAACCTGGATCATCAGTGCTTTTTCTTTTTCAGTTTGAGTCTTTTGTTCTGCTCAGATTTCTTCACTTTTTACTGTTTTCTGCTCTTCCCTGAGCAGAGAATGACAAATTTCTATGCTTTTTTTTATGGAATCCTGAGCTTCTGTGATCCAAAGAAACCAGAAAAAGAACCAATATTCATTGCTCACACTCAATTCAGAAGAATATGAATATTTCATTAATAATAGATGAAAAAACTTTTTTTTTTGCAAACAATAGTAATTTATTTTCCTTTAAATGTGTTCGATGTATGAAAGGAACACAGGCGAGGAGTCCTTCACAGCCTTGTTCCAATCTTGTTCCGACAAATTCCTTTTTTTTCCTTTATCTGCTCAGAGTGAAATACTGTGAACATTTAAGGTCCAGACAAAGACGCCATTTATTAAGGAAAAGCAAAGGTCACCGATGCACAGAACATTCCACTGTTCCCACGTACAAGTTCAGCCTCAGACATGAGAACGAAAGAAAAGATCAGACATGAAGTCTTTGTCTGTAAGAATCAGTATCAGCACGATAAGCCTATAAGGAAAGGACATATGCTGCTGTTTTTTTAATTTGGATTTGATTTGATTTGCTGACCTTATTGACCTTCCCAGCACTGTGTATTTTTCAGATTCACTCCCCAAAAAGGTTACATCTAATTAAAAAAGCATGACTTTGTTTACAGAGGAATGATTTTAATGAAGTCTTCACCCTTTTTGTTTTATTTTTTCTAAATCTCAATCATATGGGTTGCTCATGGACACTAAATCAAATCTTTTTGGACCCCCCCCCTCTGTCCAACACTGGCATGTTTTGAGTCCAGACTTCTTCTGATTGGTTAAAACAATACAGCGTCACTTCCTACTTTAATGGTTGCTGTCTATTCATTGGCCTGTTTTCTGGAGTTGCAATACATTAAGAATTCAATCCAGAAGAACACAAACAGGTGGAGGCTTATGGGTTAAATGCCTAATACATATTTAATTAGGAGGATCCATTTTAAGATATTATTTTATTAAATGTAAAGAAGGAGGTTTAAGCATTGGGATGTCAACTCCTATGGAAGTTGAAGGAGGTGCATTGTTGCTTCAAAAGAGTGCAGCAGTACCACCTTTAAACACTAGTAGCCACTCTCTTGGTAGAAACGACACAATCTGCTCTAAAAAAAACAACAAAAAAACGCAGGGATTTGAGTTTCTCTAACTTTTTTTTTTACTACTGCTCCTGTTACACATCATTATTTAGGAATTTGTGTTCAAATTTGGTGTAAAATAATTTAAACGGTAAAATGAAGAAAAATCTATTCCCAACATTATATGGACAACAAACAGGCTCGCTTGTTTTTTCAGGAGACTCCTGGCCGGTTCAGAAACTCCTCTGAAAATCTTCAAAACAACATTTTTGTTTCAAAGTTGTCTTCTAATTGACCCTTTAAAACCAGAGCTTTGCCTCCAGTGTTCCTACGACTACAGTAACTCTTCAACCATTTACGCAACTAACGTAATTTCTGCTGATTGGTTCTGATATCCAAGCTTATCATAACGTAAATCAGCCGATTGAGTCCTGGAGAAAAGCGGATTCACGCCGGTTTGCAAACAGTACTAATGTAAAGTTTCAAGCAAAGTCAGTTTTGTGACATTTAACTCAAATAAAGTATTACCAAGTGTCGGTGCAAAGCGGATTGAAAAGCCACTTTCCTCTCTGTCAATCAACTAATTCACATTGATCGCATTAACGGTCAAAAAGCGATATTTCCGGTGTTTAAGTGTTAAACAAAAACATTGGAGCCAAATTTTTAAATACACGAATGGCTTTCAAAAATAAATAATGCTGGGTATCAATGTATTCTAAAAAAACAGAAACAACAGAGGAAAACTCACTTTTGCTCACCTACTATTTGTTTTAAACAAATACCAGCAAAATGTCAAGTTAACAAAAAACAAACAAAATTAGAACGGGGTTTCTTTGAAGGGCACACATGATCCAATGCACTAGATGACGTTTGATAGTGATATTTACAAAACCAACAACATGAGAGAGAAAACATTCATTCCAATGCAGCTTTCTCTGCCGTCCGCTGAATGTGCTGCATTAAGAATCTGTCACAGGTCTGCCATGTCGGCCGTGTCTGCTGTGGAGTGAAGGGCGCAACAGCTAGTGAGGCTGAACACGTGGATAATGAAGCTATAAAGTATTAGTTCAGTGGATGTGGTCCTGGTTAGCAGCTTTATTGTTTCACCTTCCTGATTAAAGAAAGGTTTGTAGCATTCATCACCTACAAAATGGCCATCTAAGAGGCCATCTGCCATTAATAAAGAACTCCAGCAAGGTGATAACAGCTGACCTTGTGAGGAATAAAGCCAGTCAGCAGCTTATTAGCTGGCATAAAAGGGTGAAGAAACTGAGGGCGAATCACAGTTTGACAAGTTTTCAATCTTGGATCCATTCATAGTGGCAGGTTGAGGTTTTAGAGGGAAAATCCCAATCAATTTTTTTGTTGTTGAATTTATTGAAACTGTTTTATTCAATAATTTAAATGTGCGTTGTGGACACACTTTTAACAGATTTGTGACATGCATAAGATGTAAGCAGGACCTTTTGGAAGAGCAGTAAACCTACGCTATGACCCCATCCATTACAGGAGAAAACGGTTTGTTACCCAGTCAAAATTGGGGAAAGGGGAGCTAAAGGTGAAACGATTTACTGCCTCATTAATACCCGCAAACACTAGTTTGAGCCCATGTGTGGAGGAAGGTGTCACTTAGGTGCTGCATTTTATTGTGAGTGTGTGTGAGTGTGAAATCATGGCCCTCGGTCATACGGAGTCTTAGCTTGCTTCACAGCAGTTTTATGGCTACAAACAGTTTTTCTTGCTTTTCTGCAGCATTGGGTAAAGCTTCTCGGCAATTTACAGGAGTTTATCCTGCAGCTCACCTATACTCCTCTGTGATGATCCCATCTGTGATTTTGAATCAAGCTTGGAGACTTTTCTGCAGCTGACCTAAAGCAAAAAAAGAAAAAAAAAAAATACTATAAGGTTACTCATGGATCGATTGTTTTGGGGATATGGCTGTTTTATGGCCCACACATCTCCGATAATAAATGCATTCCAGTTACCCCGGCGTGACCTCCGTTTGCCTCCACATTGGTACTGCAAAAAGGCTCATTGCTCACACCATGGTGTGTTTCTTCTTACACGTAAATATTAGTCAAGTAAATTAGGCCATTTATCCTGACTGAAGAGTATTAATGGTTGGTGCGCGGAGGTTGTTCTGGTTTGGAGATGTTAATTTTTGCTCCTGGTATCTAAGTCAAACAGTCGAGCAGAAAGATAAAAAACTAAACAACAAACAGAGTACAAATGTACAAATCACTAAAAAATGTAAATGTTATATCTAAAAAAAAAGGGGGAAAAAAGATTACACAGAATGTATATTAAAAAACAAGGACAAAAAAAGCGTCAAACTCTAAACAAACATCCCTAATACTGTGCGCCCCCCTGGCATCGCATTGTGCCCGAGAAGCACTGGTCTAACGAAAATATTTTTTTATAATTAAAGATTTGTCTGCGAGACAGATATGGCCATCAGAAGAGCCAGATATGGCCATCGGTGCCCGACCCTTGCCTTATATGGTTGTCTTTACAAAATCTGTTTTAAGTGGTCAGTGTCTTCCCCTGCTCTTGCCAGGACAATAATGTATCACGTTTTTCAGTGGAAAAGAACTGATTAGGTCCCGAAGCACCCCCTAACTGGTTTCAGCTGCTTAGGATTCAACAAGTGGGTTAATGTGGACAAAATGTATTAATCAATGGGTTTATATTTGTATAAAAGTATAAAAAGCCTTCATTTGTATAGGAAACCCTTCACATGCAAGGCGCTAGCTTGGCATGCAAGGGGCTAGCAACGGCATGCAAGGCACTTGCTAGCATGCAAAGAACTTTCTAGCATGCAAGATGCTAGCTAGCACGCAAAGCACTAGCTAGCATGCAAGGCTCTAGCTATCATGCAAGGCACAATATTCAGGTATTTTACCATGTATGTATTTATGTTTTTTTTGTTTTTTTTCTATCCTGACCTTCAAAGAAAACCAAAAAGTAGTCCAACTTTTATAAAAACTGACCGATCTTCCATTCAGCTAATTTACTGGTGGAAAAAAATCCCATTTGCAATCAATAAAAATACTTAAAAGATACAAAAAAAATGTTAACCTCTTTTCTTATTGTATATGGTTATTCACAATACATTTATTTAAATCACTTTAGCACACATTGATAAACAGTTTTTTACCTATATCTACTTGTGTCAGATTGTATTAGGACCCTGCATATATCACCGATGTGTTTCACTGTCAAAAACACTGTAAAACCATAACTAAAGAAAAAAAGTTCCACTCAGATTAAAATACTTATGCTCAAAAAGACAAAAACATACAAAATGAAGGTCTAATGGGCTTGACGCATGTTAAAATGACTTTCATCTTTTGCAACTTGGTTGAACTTTAACTGCTGATACTTTTACTGCACATTACATTTACCATTCGAGAGAAACCTACTGTTCTTTAACATGGAACCCGTGGGAGTTACATAGTTGTTCTTGGCTGACATTTGAGCCGAACTGGCGATGCCTCAGCTCAAAGGTCAGCTTTATCCCGTCTTTGTGAGGAGGCAGAAAGCAGACAGGGGTTTTAACACAGAACATCTCGCAGGAACTCCTTTTATTTCTCTTTATTTCTTCCCCCCTGTGCTGGCATTTCCTTAACATTTGTCGTCATTATTTTAACACGAGTGTCATCCATAATAGTTAGACAGGTGATCATTTCTTTGGGTATTCTGACTGCAACAATGGGCGATTTTCCATCCTAAGACACGATACCACCTAATAAAAATCGATTTATGTTTCCTTGAGAGTTTTTCCACAATAACATCTTCTCTAATTTACATTTTGTCTGTTGACCTTTAGGAATTAAGCATTAGAAAGTGCACTGAGTTGAAAAAGTGTGCAACAGCAAAACAAATTTAGAATCAGGGCTTCTTGTAATGTTAATTACCAACTAAACAACCTTATAAATCAGGTTTTTATCAATTTCCAAATTTAGATTAACAGAAGTTTATTGTAATTATTTAAGAAAACAATTCCTCTTCAGTATATCCATAATTACTTGAAGCACTGACGAGCCCGTTGACTTTCCTGAAAGGACAGTAGGGCACGGCGCCTCCGCTTTGGCGCACTTACACAGAAAAATCCTCTAGAAGAACAACATGGGATAAATTATTTCCACCTCGGAACGCAGAGTCCTTCCCAACCGTGGTACATAAAATCCATCTACACAGTTACAACATTCAAACTCCTGACAGTTGAAATCAATAACATCGACTTTCTCATTACTATGGCTCTGGTCAATGGATGGATGCATAAGGCAGCAAGCGGATTACTTCTTTTTTTCCTTTTATTGATTGCTGGAAGAAGAAAAAGTCCCAGCATCTGCTTGTTGTCTCTCAAGTAAACCAGTGGCAGTAAATTTTATGACACAGTAATGGATAACCACATAGGGAGAAGCTACAGAACCATTGAGACATGTGCTGTAGCCAAGGAGAAAAGGTTGTGCGGTCCAAACAATAAAAATATCAAAGAGTTTAGTTTATTTCTAACATTACAGTAAAGCTTCTCTGACATGGTGAAGGTACAGTGCTGTCTAACCTTTTTACACATTTAACGTAATTCCAACTGAATCTGAAGCAGAGAAAAGCAGCCTTGTGCTGAAATGCAACACTTTACAGTAGTGAAGTGTTTACGCAATCTTAGTAAATCAACTGATTCTATCGCGGAGAAAACGCGTTTCTTCACGTGGGTGTGCTCTGAACACGGAAGTTGACACCTAAATGTAAGTATTGAGTTTTTGTATTTGCACGACTTTTTAAAGGTATAAAACCGATGTTGCTATGTATTTTTCAAGTGCCGGCATTTTTACATTAACGCAGATGACCAGCGGCTAATGATGACGTCATCGAGTGGTAGTAACATCAGAATTCAAAGACACTATTTTACCTCTCCGTTTGGAGGGTAAATGTAGGGATAGGGAGATGCTAAAGGGCCAGGGAAGCAATTTGGATTCAGCCTTAGATTCACAAATCAAGATAAATGATTCACAGATCAAACTATGATTCTTAAAATTTCATATCTTATGTTTGCTTGATTTTGTCTCTTTACTGGACGTGAGAAAATTAAAAAATATGGATTTAAACACCATAATTTTTCAGAACTTATTTCAGTTAATGTAACTTTTTTGTCATTTTCTTTATCTATGAAAAACACTCCAAAGCTTTACTTTGAGAATGACAACCTTTACAGACACTACCTAGCATATTTATTTATTTACTCCTGGTGACAGTAGCAGATACAGTTTGTTGTATGTACATATAATTTACTACTATTCTGCAATTTTGGTGTGATAATAACATTGCCTGAAGCATAGTTTTACGGCACTCTTTTAATTTACATAAATTGCAACTCAGTGTTCTCGTTTGTCACAAATACTACTTAAAAAGTACTTATTTTCTCTGGAACAGATATACTTTCTTTAATATATACAAATATTTCTTATTAATTTACTAAAGACTAGAGAATAAATGAAATGAAATGAAATACATAGGAAAGAAAAATTACTCAACAAAAAAAACCCCCATATGATTTGGTTATATTTTAAATGCATATTGACGCTTTGAGACTGCTCTCCAACCTATGGGGAGCAACTGGAAGAAACTCCCACAGACAATCCAGATCATACTGACCAGATGCTTGGGGGGGGTTGTACAAAGCGCACTACTGGAAATATTTTCATAGGGAGGTTCAATACTTACATCAGGCCTTCTTTACACATCTCTTGCACTTTAACAGGGTTAGATAAATCTGAATAAAGGGAAGATTTTGTCCATTATGCCTGGGTTTTGTCAAGCACTTAGATGTCCAAGCGTTTCCACAAAAATCCTAAGTGCATGATAAAACGGCGTCCCCTGGCAAAAGCTTAGACGTGCACGCCAACAGCTAATGACAACATGCTATCCAAAACACTACTTATGTTTTCCATCTTAGCGGGAGCTTATGTGCTCGTCTGATTTGGCTGTTCAATCTGGTGCTGTGGGTTTCACTAGGAGCTTTTATAAATCTAAACAGAAAAGAGTTTTTTGTTTGACATTAAATTCTTATCTAAATCAGTCTCTTCCTCCACATATGTTGTGTAAACTTATCAAATGTTGAATGGCTACATTGGTATAGAATAATAATATTTTTTTATGCATTTGACCTAAAGTAATGCATCAGTAGTATTACTGCAATCATTTTTTGTATGAGTATTTGTAGTTTTGGTCTTGTTTTTATTTTATTTATTAATTCGTAATTTGAGCATAAGAATGTGTGTTTGTTTTAAAGTCCAGCTTTTGAAAGGCAGTTTGTGATGTCGAGCGTTGCAGGCAATTTTTTATTATTAAAGTAAAGTGTGCTGTTTTTTTGTCTGACGAAACGCCAAAACCAATTTTCGTTCGATGACTTGATTTACACAAAATTGTTTCCTAAAGCAATGACTCAAATTGTTCGTAAAGAGATTAACGCCTGAATTATATAATTTGAAATCTAATTCTATGCTGTGATTGGAGCAGGGACGCATCGAACCACTGTGCCGTTAAATTTGAGTTTAAATTGTGCTGCTTTAGATCTATATTTAATATGCAGCTTCACAAAAACTCTTTTAGATGAAAGTCATTACATTTGTTCAGGAAAGTTTATTTATTCAACCAAACTGCCGTTCGGCTAACCAGTTTACTTCCACACATATGAAACTTAATTTTTGATCATTAAAAAAAAGTTTTTAAAGACCCATTCCGATAAAAAAATTGTGTTTTTAGTGTTTTAATATGTTATTATGGCATTTTCGTGATGACTGAGGACATTTTATATGTATAGTTGAAGTCGGTGCCGACATTGTTATGTTACCGTGACAACACGCTGCACCACATAACAAATAGTCGGCTTCTTGTGAAAGTAGCGATTTTAACCGAAAAATTAACAAGAATAAAGTACTAAAAACTGATTAAATATTTATTTCTTTTGTAACCATGTGAACATGGCATTAGCCATGTAATGGCCTTTGAAGTGTGCTTTATCAGTAATTAGCACACTTCACGGAAGCAGCCAGTTCAGGCCTCCATGGCGTGCGTTAATTTCTGATGATGCACACTACATCGGCCTTTATATCTTACATAATATATATAAATCAATAATGTATTTAAGGTATTTCTATACAAATATGTCTAAATGTGTAAACCATGTAAATTCAAAATTGAATTGAATCAAGTCGAGTGGATTGAAAGAATTGGACAAAGTGTGAATTGAATCAGTCCAGGTTCTGGTAAATTGAATCAAATCTGGAAATTATTGGTGATACCGAGTATATACATTTCTTATTCTAACAACCGTTTTCCCTAAGTATTAGGATGTTAAAACTGACGACTACATAAAGGAACTTTTATTCACGAGGCAGATAAAAATCAACATTCATTATTAAAATCATTTTGAGTAAATTATGGTTTGTATCAGATTTGCAGTGTTTGACAGACGCTGCCCAGAGGTGATGCTAAAGTGAAGTCTTTAGACTCTAAATCCTTTCATGCCTGAATTTACTTCCAATTATATATAAAAAAATTCTTTGGTGTTTTTTTCCCTCTCAAGTTGATACTAAATTAAACGAATTGTTGTGAATTAGTGACATTTGACATGAAAGGGGAAAAAGTAAAAAAAACAATGTTGAATAAAAAAAGTTACAGATCAAAAAATGTCAATTTTTTAAGGCTTTTCCTTCAAATTAAAGTTCATTTTGAATAGTTTTTAATTTTAAATTACCCTCAGAACATAGATAACGACAAATAAGAACTGCTGGCTGAGGTCAACGCGGCAAATTCCTTGTCCTGAAATGCGACTGGCCAGCAGCTTATAAGGAGTAAAAATACTTCTATTAAAAAAAATTCAAGCCAGACATACAACTGAGATGGGAATTGAAGTAGCCTCTCTGCAAGCTGAGCAGCTCACATTCTGATGCCCCTCACCTTAACACTTTTACAGCTGTAATTGGCAAGTAGGTAATTGATTTGCTTCAAGTGAAGCAGAAAGAGCATGAAGGCCATCCAATAAATCAAATGAAACCAATGCAGCTTGTTCAATAACAGTGGCGGGTGCCCGTCTCATTCCCGCTGAGACATCAACCTTCCAAAAACCCAATTTTTACCAGGTCACTGTTATCTGTGCTCACCAGTAAGGTTTAACCAGCTCTAATGGGGAAAATGGCAAGTTATGAAGTAATTATGTTTTTAATGCACAAAGCTAATATTTATTTCAACTTTGTAACTGATAAGAGGGGTTCCGCCTCTTGATACCTTTTTTTTTAACTTAATACATGAGAAAACAATCACTGTGGTCATTTTCTAGCAAGTCATTTCAAATATGAAAAATTGAATGCTACTCTTAAATTGAGAAATGTCCGACCCGCTTCTTTGGAGACCCACTACTTGAGGACAGAAATGTTAGAGCAATTCCAATTTTACCAAAAGCATTCAGGATATTTGCGGTTGAAGATGACGCATCTCCAAAACACTACATCACAGTCAGAAGGTGTTTGCCGTCAGCTGACACACTTTACAGGTTTATGCTTCACGGTGGATTTATGCTTCTGCGGAGCCTCTGTGCTGCTGCTGTGGGCTGTAAGCAAGCGTGGATTAACAACCAGGACAGAAATGCATCCATGATGTGCTGTCAGTTGACCTGACCTCCTTCTCTACTTTCCCCTCTCTCTCTTTGTTCCTTTGCCATTCCCCTCTTTCTCCTCGTTCAACCCAGCTCCTTTTACCTTTTTACTCTCTTTGCCCTGCTACATGCCCTCCACTGCTTTTCCCAACAAGCCAATTGCAAGTAACGTGTGATTTAAAGGGCTGCAATTTTAATAACAGCTGTTGGTCTCAATTTTGATCTCTACTTCCTTCCTTTTGGATTGAAGACAAATTCTTCTGCATGGGACTTTACACTCAAAAGGCTTATTTTCTTTAAAATCCGAGGGCAGAATTTGTGTTTTTCACACTATGTTTTGCTTCTCTCCTCCCCAACTCTTTCCTCACACTCAGATGGCCCACGCTTGTCTGTACATTTGTCCCACTTCCCCTCAAAGTTGTGTTGCTAACCTCAGACTTACACATGTCCCACACTCTGGTTTTGCTTTCGTATATAGATTCAGACATCCTCGCCAAACTGCTGCACTTTTACCCTGTTTGCTTTTCAAATAAGTTATGATTCTGCAGTGCAACTGCACAAAAAATCTGAAGTCTTGTTTTGAAGCACATATACCGGTACTTTATACTATGGAGTCCTATACTTTTAATAATTAAATAAATAAATATTTAATGAAATAAATAAATATGAACTCATGCAAATACACAATCAACCAATAAATCTCTCATAAATATATAAAAAGATAATGAAATTGTGAAAAACCTGCACACTGATTTTAAATTAGCTATTATATTATTCAATATATTTCATTTTGCTTAAAAAACCTGTTCATTATTTTAAATCAGCATTTTAAAATATTTATTTTAATCATGTGGAATTTTATTATAATTCTACCTCTTTTTTTAAGAACCTTGGATTTCAAAATCAATATTTTCCAAAGTAGCTTTGTTTTTATTTCATGTTGCTGTTTTTCACAATGGCTTATTTATTTCATGAAGACCTTTTTCAGGAGAAAGGGTCTGTCTGTCAATCAAACTAGACAAGGTGGAGACACTTTTGTGATTGGCTATTCCTTTACTCAGACAAGAGCACCAGCACCCTGACTACATCGATCGAAGATGTTTCAGCGAACGTGACGGCGCAATGCCCACCCCTCAACACTGGGGGGAGTATGCACCTCAACACATCCACAGTGTTACCATAAATTGGGCAGTTTTGGTTCTAAATTTGCGGATAAAAGTGGCTTTGGGAGAGTGTGCATAATTCGGGTGATTTTGTGGTCGGTTCGGAAATTTGCATCTTCTCATGAACATCTAGTAGTGGCCTAAGTTAGGCTGAGTGGTTGTTGGAGTTCCACTAAGCTTCTATGAACTGGAGTTTCCATGAATGCACCATGCCGCGTGTGGGAGGGGGTACCAGCTAATGTTTTTAGCCGGATAGCCACATGGAGCGGTTGCTTGTGCTTATCTCAGTAACAATGCATGGATGCACAATGTACATGGAGAGTGTTAAGATGTCAGAAACGTCATCGCAGGAAAGGTTCAACATTTTCCCTGAGAGGGAAATAAAAATCAGAGGACCTGATTATAATCATTGTCTCGATGAAAATAGAAAAATATCACAAGGTTCAGGAGGCACGAGCAGGCTTGTCCCACTTTGCGCAGCTGCCTGGTCTGACTGTCGGTCCTCCTGCGAGCCGACATCAGGCACGATGTGAGCTCTGAGTGAATGGCGTGAGAATGAGGAGTGTTTCAACCGGGGATTTCGAGACGTGGACGACCGGAGCTCCTCTGTGGTTTGGTCCACACAATCCCTCAAACTACAAAAACAGAATCGTTCATGTTTGCTTCTTCTGCAGCAGACAGATTGTTTGTCTCTATTTGATCTCTAATGTCAGCAAAGCCTCGCGGATATCGCTGAAACATGAAATCTCTCTGACTGGCACACCGCTGAGCGGGTATCGAGGGATATGAGTCGATTTCCATGGATCAGCCAATGAGCGTTTAGATCCCACCCACTTTCACTGATTGACAGATAGACTCATTCTGCTGAAAAAGCTCTTCATGAAATAAATAAGCCATTGTAAAAACAGCAACATGAAATAAAAACAAAGCTACTTTGAAAAATATTGATTTTGAAATACGAGCTTCTGAAAAAAAGACATAATTATAATAATATTCAACATGATTAAAAATGAATGTTTTAAAATGCTGTTTTAAAATAATGAACAGGTTTTTAAAGCCAAAATGAAATATATTGAATAATATAATTGCTAATTTAAAATCAGTGTGCAGGTTTTTCACGATTTCATGATCTTTTTATATATTTATGAGAGATTTATTGGTTTTTGTGTATTTGCATTAGGTCATATTTATTTATTTAATTAAATATGTATTTATTTCATTATGAACAGTATAGGACTCCATATTATACAAGGCCTGGAAAATAATTCGCAAATTCATCATTATCGCGATATCAAGCTGTGCAATGCACATTCCGCAAAGGTCATCAAAACCTGCAATAAATGGTTACCTTAAACGTGCCAAAACAATCTTATTGAGGTTGGCAAGGGGGCTACTTTGGTAATATTTCTGCCTCGAAGTGTCCTTGGGCAAGACACTGAACCCCACCTTGCCTGTGGTGAAGCCATCAGTGTGTGAATGTGTGTGTGGGTAAATGGGACTGTAAAGCACCTTGGCTCTTCAAGGAAGGTAGAAAACTGCCACACAAGTGTGCGCCATTTACCATTTAACAAGTCAAATAAAACCCTTTAGACATTTGACGAATCAGATAAAGCCCTCTTATGCTAGATGCTTGGCTCCTATGTGTCATGGCCTGGCAGCTACTCCCTCCTCCCCCCTCCTTCCTGTGTTGCACGCGACCAGCTGGATCCACTCACCTCATCTACACCTTCCTTCATAAGCTCCTCCTGGATCATCAGCCGGTGCCAGTTCGTTGTTCCTCCTATGGTGCATAGTCTGGTCAGCTCATGTTTGTTGTCTCCGTTTCATAGAACCAAGCTCATGTTATTGTCTTCGCTCTGCTTCAGGACATTAACCTTCTGGATCCTCACCTGGTCGCAGTCCTCCCACGTTGCAGTCACGCCAACCCTGAAACCTCCAGCCAGCCGCCTCGCCTCGCCTTGCTTCAAGCTTCGCCCACGCCATCTCAAGTAACCTTCAGCCTGCGCCTCGTCTCGTCTGGATTCAAGCCTCGCTCTCGCCGCGGTTCACCCTCGAGGAGATTCCCGCTCAAGATTTCCACCAGCCTGCTCTCGCTCTCTCTCCAGGAAGGAAGCCCTGTCAAGCTCACGTTCAGATTAAACCACTTTATACTTACCGTTGTGTCAAGTCTCCTTCCGGGTTCCAGCATCTGGGTCATTCCTGAACTCTCGTTCGAATCATGACAGAACGAAGTGGCCAAACACCTGACCCAGCTGACCCGGAGGGACTTCGTCACGCCATTGCCTTCCAAGGTAACTTGTTGAATCGCCAAGCTGACGCTTTGACGCAAATGTCCTCCGCCCAGCAGGAACTATTTCGCCGTCTCGACGGCATAACGCAATCGCTAATGGAACTGACCGGGCAAACCACTAACCTCGCCTCCGGTGCCGCTTCCACTTCTTCCGGCAACAGTGCCACTTCCGCTTCCCAGTTTTCCCCGGAAAACGTTCGTCTACAGCCGGAACCCTTTTTCGGGGATGTTTCTGCCTGTGGAGGGTTCCTACAACAGTGTGACCTGATTTTCCAACAAGCCCCCAGGTATTATCAAGCCGACCACGCTCGCATTTCTCTCATTGTAAATTCTCTCCGCAGTAAGGCGCTACAATGGGCTCAAGCATTCCTAGCCGCTCATCCCATCACGCATCTTCCATTCGATCGCTTCCTGGGGGAATTCCGCCTCGTCTTCGACCAACCCCGAAAGCAGGAAGAAGCCACCCGGCGGTTGCTAAGTCTCAAACAAGGCAACCGCCCGGTAAGCGAACACCTCATAGACTTTTGAATTCTTGCTGTCGAGGCCGGATGGCCGGATCCCGCGCTCAAGGGAATTTTTTACCAGTCTTTGAATGAACGCATTAAAGATCACCTTTGTACCCAGCCTGAAACGGACACTTTTGAGGAGCTCGTCACGGCCGCTCTAAGGTCGGACCTCCGCCTCCGGGAACGCCAAACGGAGCAGAAAAGTAAGCCGCCGTCGACTCATGTCAATCCTGTTCGCCCCTTACCTCTGGTAGCTCCTGCTAACCCTGCTTCACCTTCGGTTAGACTCGATGAACCCATGCAAATAGGTCACTCCAAGCTCTCTTTCGAAGAGAGAAAGAAACGTCGGGATGAGGGACTATGTTTTTACTGTGGGCAGGCGGGTCATCAGGTCTCACAGTGCGCGGTTCGTTTAAACCCCCGAACCCCCCGTTAAATGACAGGCCACGGGGGGGTGTGCCAGAAACTTCTCATGTTCCCAAGTTTCTGTATGTTCCTGTCAAAATCTGCAACCAAAGCAAAATTCTGGAAACTAAAGCACTTATTGACTCAGGGGCCGAACACAGTTTAATGGATCTAAGTCTCGTTCAAGAACTCTCTCTCCCTGTCGAAGTTCTCGATAACGCTGTTAATGCAGCCGGGTTGGGGGGTAAACAACTGTCACGCATCACCAGACGCACCGGTCCGGTTCTCGTTATCACCTCCGGTAACCATCGGGAGTACCATCACTTTTTCATCACCCAATGTCCTCAGACACCCTTAATTCTCGGGTTTTCTTGGCTCCAAAAGCACAACCCTTGTTTAGATTGGGGATCCTCCCGCGTCACCAACTGGAGCACCTTCTGTATGGCTAATTGCCTGCAGTCTGCTGTACCCCACACCAAGTTACCTGACCCAGGGTCTAGTAAGGAAATCGATCTTTCGAACATACCCTCCTGTTACCATGACCTTCGTTCCGTTTTCTGCAAATCCAGGGCTAGTGCCTTACCTCCACATCGTCCTTACGATTGCGCCATCGAATTGCTTAATGGAGCTCCTCTCCCTAAGAGCAAATTGTACAATCTTTCTGGTCCGGAGAAGAGCTCCATGGAGGCTTATATTCAGGAGGCGCTATCCCTTGGTCACATCCGTCCTTCTTCTTCACCGGTCGCTGCTGGTTTCTTCTTTGTGGAGAAGAAGGATAAAACGTTGCGTCCTTGTATTGACTTTAGAGAATTGAACCAGATCACAGTTAAAGATAAGTACTCTCTACCGTTACTAGAGTCGGTTTTCAATTCTGTTCAGCAAGCTAAGTTTTTCACCAAGCTTGATCTCAGGAATGCTTATCACCTGGTACGCATGCGCGAAGGTGATGAGTGGAAAACAGCGTTCAACACCCCGCTGGGCCACTTTGAATATCTCGTTATGCCTTTTGGCCTCACCAACGCTCCTGCGGTGTTCCAGCGTTTGGTGAATGACGTTCTTAGGGATTTTCTGAACCGATTTGTATTCGTGTATCTCGACGATATTCTGGTCTTTTCAGCCTACGAGACTCAACACGAACACCACGTCCGTCTTGTCCTAGAACGTCTTCTCGCTAATCAGTTATTCGTCAAGGCAGAGAAGTGTGCCTTTCATGTTTCCTCTGTCCCCTTCTTGGGTTATATCATTGAGGCTGGTAATATTCGCCCCGACCCCGCCAAAATCGAGGCCGTCGTGCAGTGGGAGACACCTCAATCACGTAAAAAACTTCAACAGTTCCTAGGGTTCTCAAATTTCTACCGTCGTTTCATTCGGGACTATAGTTCTATTGCTGCTCCCCTCACACAGCTTACTTCCACCAATCGCCCCTTCGTCTGGGACTCTGCCGCTGATGCCGCTTTCAAGCGGCTCAAGACCCTGTTCGTGTCCGCACCCATTCTCATTCAACCCGATGTGTCCAGACAATTCATAGTGGAAGTCGATGCCTCGGACTCTGGAGTGGGGGCTGTGTTATCCCAGCGCGAGGACAGTTCAGGAAAGCTCAAACCATGTGCTTTCTTTCCGCGCAAATTGAGCCCTACCGAGCAAAATTACGATGTGGGCAATCGCGAATTACTGGCAATCAAGCTCGCGCTGGAAGAATGGCGCCACTGGCTGGAGGGGGCGGAACAACAATTCATCATCTGGACCGACCACAAGAACTTGGCTTACCTACGCAGTGCTAAACGGCTTAACTCACGCCAGGCCAGATGGTGTTTATTTTTCGACCGTTTCAACTTTGTCATCTCTTACCGTCCGGGCAGCCGTGACGTCAAGCCGGATGCCTTGTCTCGCAAATACTCCACCACAGAAACCCGCACTGACTCTACCATTCTGCCAACGTCATGTTTCATAGGAAATCTCACTTGGGAGATCGAAAACAAGGTGCAGCAGGCTCAGAGTGAGATCCCCGCCGGTGTCACCAGCCCTCCGGGCACTCTCTATGTTCCAGACTCCCTCAGGTCTGACGTCCTCGCCTGGGGTCATACCTCACGTATCGCCTGCCACGGAGGGGTTTATCGCACCATTCGTCTGCTCAAGCGTCGTTTTTTTTGGCCTACCTTGGAACGCGATGTTAAAGAGTACATTGCGGCCTGCAGCACGTGTGCCCGTTCCAAGACCTCCAACAGACCTCCCTCGGGACTTCTGCAACCCCTGCCAGTCCCAAGCCGTCCCTGGTCCCACATAGCGGTGGACTTTATCACGGGACTTCCACCTTCACAGGGCCATACTGTCATACTAACCGTCATAGACAGATTCTCCAAAGCTGCCCAGTTTATTCCACTCCCTCAACTTCCCACAGCCACGGAGACCGCCGACACCCTCGTCAACCACGTCTTCCGACATCATGGGATCCCTTGTGACATCGTGTCAGATCGTGGCCCCCAGTTTACATCTCAAGTTTGGAAAGCATTCTGCTCCGCCCTGGGGGCCACGGTCAGTTTGACTTCAGGGTACCATCCTCAGGCTAACGGTCAAGCGGAGCGGGCGAACCAAGAGCTAGAGGCCGCCCTCAGATGCTTGGCAGCTCAGAACCATGCTGACTGGTCCAAGTATCTGATTTGGGCAGAATATGCCCATAATTCCCACACCTCTACAGCCACGGGACGGTCACCTTTTGAAGCCTCGCTGGGCTACTCACCCCCCTTGTTTCCTTCCCAGGAATTGGATCTGGCGGTTCCCTCTATCCAGCTCCATCTGCAGCGCTGTCAGGAGATCTGGCTGCTGACCAAGGCCGCCCTCGTCCGCACCGCTGAGAATAACCGCCAGATTGCCAACCGTCACAGGGGGGTGAGTCCCGAATACCAACCAGGTCAAAAGGTGTGGCTGTCCTCCCGTAATGTCCCTCTCCAGGCGTCCTCTCGCAAGCTGTCGCCCAAGTTCATTGGGCCATATACGATCGACCGGGTCATCAATCCGACCTGTGTTCGACTTCGTCTGCCGGCGGCTCTGCAAATACACCCCACATTCCATGTGTCTCAGATCAAGCCTGTTTCCGAGAGCCCTTTGTGCCCGCCGGCCACTTCCCCGCCGCCCGCCCGTACCATCGATGGGGCCCCCGCCTTCACTGTCTCCAAGATCTTGGACGTTCGGCGTCGGGGTCGCGGGGTCCAGTTCTTGGTGGATTGGGAGGGGTATGGTCCGGAGGAACGCTCGTGGATCTCGCGTTCGCTCATCCTGGACCATACCCTCATCGACGACTTCTATGCTGCCCATCCTGATCGTCGCCCTGGACCGCCTGGTGGCGGTCGTTGAGGGGGGGGTACTGTCATGGCCTGGCAGCTACTCCCTCCTCCCCCCTCCTTCCTGTGTTGCACGCGACCAGCTGGATCCACTCACCTCATCTACACCTTCCTTCATAAGCTCCTCCTGGATCATCAGCCGGTGCCAGTTCGTTGTTCCTCCTATGGTGCATAGTCTGGTCAGCTCATGTTTGTTGTCTCCGTTTCATAGAACCAAGCTCATGTTATTGTCTTCGCTCTGCTTCAGGACATTAACCTTCTGGATCCTCACCTGGTCGCAGTCCTCCCACGTTGCAGTCACGCCAACCCTGAAACCTCCAGCCAGCCGCCTCGCCTCGCCTTGCTTCAAGCTTCGCCCACGCCATCTCAAGTAACCTTCAGCCTGCGCCTCGTCTCGTCTGGATTCAAGCCTCGCTCTCGCCGCGGTTCACCCTCGAGGAGATTCCCGCTCAAGATTTCCACCAGCCTGCTCTCGCTCTCTCTCCAGGAAGGAAGCCCTGTCAAGCTCACGTTCAGATTAAACCACTTTATACTTACCGTTGTGTCAAGTCTCCTTCCGGGTTCCAGCATCTGGGTCATTCCTGAACTCTCGTTCGAATCATGACACTATGTAGAGTCATAGGGTAGTTTGGAGTACAATTTACAAGTTATGTTGACTCCTATTTAAATTAAGCCGTTTCAGTAAAATGGAAATTATGTTTTTTTTGCTATTTGTTTGCTACAAGTTATATCATCATCAAAATATTGATCACTAATATCGCAAATCACAAGATTTCCTCATATTGTGCAGCCCGACTTTATACAAAAATGTTATTCTTTTTTGTAGTTGTTTTCTAATGTGTCACACGAGCATGCAGAAACTGTATACGTATTCTTCAAATGTATACACTTTGAATTTTTGTTTGCTTCGGTTATTCTAGATCAGGGGTCGGCAACCCGCGGCTAAGGAGCCGCATTCGGCTCTTTGGCGCTGCCCTAGTGGCTCCCTGGAGCATTTTCAAAAATGTTTGAAAATGTAAAAAGATGGGGGAGAGAAATATATTTTTTGTTTTAATATGGTTTATGTAGGAGGAAAAACAAGATACAAACATTATTGACGTTCTACAAGAATGCATAGAAAATACTTTGTAACGTCAAGCAAGTACGTCAGTTGCATAGGGAAACCAGGAGCCAAGCTGTCAAAAAGTAGAGCTGTCAATCTATTGGCTGCGCTGGAGACATGTCCATGACACATGTAAGCCACGACTCCGAACAGTTACAAAGAGGAGCAGGCAGCAAGCTTAGCTGAGAGCATAGACTCCTTTCTGGCATTACAAGCCTGTTTACACACACCACATTGAACATTGCACAGAAGTCATCAACCTCTCTCCCTTCCACATTCACGGTGCAACATAAAGAAACAACATAAGAGAAAGAATAAACTAAGGTGGAACAACAAAACTACCATATGAAAAGAAACATGGTCAAACAAACGCTCATGCTGAGCCCTAATTAGATCAGGAAACCGCGTACCACAATCCCCTGCTGCTAGCAGACCTAAAATGCACATGACTTTTTTTTTAACTTTATTGTACAAAACGAAAGTACAATACAAAACACAAATTTACAAATTAAACTTCAGATATGCCAGGGGAGCATTCTTTTGTTCGAATCCTCAAAATAAAAATGACATCAAAAATCGGATTTCTTTATTACATTTCTTTAATTTTATCAAAGCAATGAAACATAATTCATTGATATTGTAGCAACCTGGAGGTTAGCCCCGCCTTCAGCCCCTAAGGCTCATGGGAAGTGGGGAGTTTCGGGGTAAAACCTTGAGTGAGTGTTGTGAATTGAAGTGACTTCCATGCTGTTTCGGCTGTTTATGTGCTTGGATAAACGGGTTTAATGCTGAAAAGGAATGTCGGTGCCCTTCCTGTTTAGTTTTGCTTGAGACTATCCGGGGTCGTGCAGTGTTTGAGATGCGGATAGCTTTTCAATTAAGCACTACACTAGCAGTTTGGCGTTGTGATCCCCGCTAAAGAGACGTCCCGGCTGGGTGGTTACAATATTATTGTATTGAAGTTAAACATGCACAACAGAGCAGTCACGTGACGCGTCGTTCTCCGCTGAATGCACTGCAGGGCAAATAAACATTTAATCGTTAATAATGCTCATTATGTATTTGTAGCAACTTAGTCATTTTGATAGTAGGCTAATATAGATACATATTGCATGTGTTGCCTTCATTATAAGGCTTAAATAGGGCTTTTAATATTTTGCGGCTCCAGACATGTTTGTTTTTTGTTTTGTTGGTCCAATTTGGCTCTTTCAACATTTTGGGTTGCCGACCCCTGTTCTAGATGCTAATCTGTTCAGGAGATAGAATTAGGTAGAGATAGAATTCTAAGGCCGATTTCCAACATTGGGTAATTAGAATCTGTGATAAGACGGCTAAGGAACCAAGCATTTAACAGCTGAAACATGGTTTTTGTAATGTGCAGTGGTAGCAGGAAGCAGGTGGAGGAAAACGGTAGAGTAGAGGTTTGTGGTGAGAATGAGAGGAGCCCCAGTGGAACGGTATGCAAAAAGAAGAGGTGAAGAAGGTCGGTCAACAGTTCAGAGCAAAGAAAAGTGAGGAAAAGAAGCAAAGGCAAGCGAAAATAAGTGTAGGTGTGCTGCGCGGCAATTGTCAACCTGAATGTATGATCTACAAGATGGGCGTGTCATAAAGAAAAAGACAAAAGGAAGAGCTGGAGGTAGCATAGCTGAAGATTTTGACGTTCTTTGTGATTGACTTAGATGGATTGGAGGACACTGAAGTACAAATATTGTTGGGGCTCTGGAAATAAAGCAGGAAAACCAGAGATTCAAAGAATTAAAGGAAGAATAGTAGATATTTGGTAAAGGATGGTTAGGTAAGTGCTCCTTGAAGGAGGCCTGGAGGAGTACCAAGGGGAAGTTATGGCTTAGTAACAACTTCTCTTGGACTAGATACGGGCTGTCTGAGGGGGAAAAAATGGGCAGACCTGTACGGAAAACATAGGTGGCCTGGAGGACGTCTCAAGTTCGAAGACTGCTCGGTGGTCATGCACATTTTTATGGGCGACCTGTTTAGACTGGATCATCGCGGATGAGTCATTATTTGGGAAATAAAATAAATAAAGTAATAAAGTAAAATAACGAATAGCAATTATATAAGAACGAAAAATTTAAAATAGCCCCCCCCCCCTCCCCGACGATATCATCGTCTATTCCGATGGTTGACTGCAAACATCGTCAACTGCCAATTTAGGGGACATCGCCCAACCCTACCACCCATTTCACTTTCTGCGTCACAAAATAGAGCCTTTTCAATCTGCATTTTTTCATCTGCTTCCGATTCATCCCAATTCAAGAAATACTCAAAACTTTAATCTTATATGCCCTCCATCATCACGTAAAACATGTTAAAACAACAAAAACAAGATTTTCATTCGAGCGAGACATCTTCGAGCGATAATCTTATGATTATCCAAAGCTTTCAATTTTCCACCGTCCCCACACTATCCAGATTTCTCCAATTTGAGATGGTATCTTAAACGGGTAGTCAAATGTTATATTTTAGTCCAGACAGAACCTTTCCTCAGCACACATGCAGCTCCGATCTAATTCTGTTGAATTCAGAACATTCAGGAAAGTAATTTTCAGCCCCTTAATCATTCGATTAAAAGAGCTTATTAAGAGGACAGAACTTGCTTGCAAAGGCAGGTTGTAGATGTAACCACAAAAAAGGCTTTTTACACTTAGAAGTGCAGTACAATTGTTGAAATTTGTAAAAAAAAACAAAAAAGAAAAAGGTCTGGTTACATTTGATTTGTTTTTCCTTTGCTGTCTTGGGCATCAAAGTGACACAGTATAAACATTTAGAGCAGAAACAGACGGAAAAGTAGGTTATTGTAAGATAAAAAAAAACCCAACATATTCGTACCTAATTGAAATGCAACGATGTCTGAAGAAATGGCTTTGAGTATCATCCAATGAGCATCAGAGTGGATGCCTTTTTGGAAGGCATGTAGCCTCTGGCCTTTGAGTCACTGACCATATGTAATTATACTATCACTGGTTTGTGCTGGTGTAGACCTTCCCTACATATAATGCCTGCCTTCCCTTGGTTTTATGTCAATACTTCCTTAAAAAAAGGGCTGTAGGACAGGCCAAACAATGTAAAAAATACACAGAATATTCAGGTAATTAGCAACACAGAGATTCTATGGGAATTATTTTTTTTTACTTTGTCTTGAATAAATGTTCATACAAAAAACATGGAGTGGGTTACGACAATACAGAAAAAGTTATAGATTTTAATACCAAACTTGAGTTGATTAACTTGAAACTGAGAGCAAGTGGTTCAGATTTGACTTTCTACCATAACTGTTGCACATGCTGCCCTCTGTTGGTGTTTTAGGAAATTTGGGCTACTGTGGTGCAACATGAGGACGATGTGAGGCATAGGAATATGGAATTAAAAGGCATGCCCATCCTAAGTTAGGCACAATTCTTATATACATTGGAAACGATGCAAAAGCTTGGAGTAGAGCTAACAATCTTTTAAAATGTCAGCAATCATATTTACTAGGGGTGTAACCATTGATTAACTTAATCGATTTCTAGTCCTGCGATCCAACCAGATCGATCTATTTGAGTCAAGTTATTAATCGAATCACCCATATAATTCAAAAATCTTCCAAAAATTAAATTAATTGATAATATTGATTTAGGAAAATACCATTTAGATTGAGGCACTGTAGGCTTATTTTATCATAACGTAAAAACAATCAAGTGCATCACAGCAACACACGTGATGTCGGCACAAATGATCAAGCCATCATTACAGTCCAATGTATGGAAAGACTTTGAATAAGATGTGACCATAGTGAGGTAGAATGTTCTAATAATGTTCTGTTTTATATTATTTTGATGTAAAAAAAACAGGCTGAACTTTGTGAAACTTAAAGGGCATTTACCATGCAAAATACATTTTTTGAGCTTTTAAGTGTATTATAATGTTCGTTCTTCATGAAAAGAAACCTTGAAGCGGTATTTTGATCCGTTCACGCATTTCTGAGCATTCCTCTAAAAACCTGCGCTCCGAGCACCAGCCCATATCTACCCACAAAATTGAGTGGGTTTTCACAAGCTGATGTACACAAGTGAGAACAGCCCCTTCCAGGAAGAGTCTGCGCTGCCAGCATCGCCCCCTGGCTAACACAAACTTTCTCTGCAGAGCTAGCGGTGTTTGGTAAAAAGGCGTTCCTTTTGTATGCACAATATGCACATCCATCTTCGAAAAAGTCTGGATGTTGTTTGTTTTTGGGCGAAACGCAGACACGCTGCAGAGGCCGACTCTAGGTTGAGGTCATGAAATGGGCGGCACCCTCCCGAGGCGAAAGCCGGTGCTTCAGAGATCGAGTTGTCTTACATCCAGGTTGGAAAAGACCTCAGGGAAATAACTAGTATTTTATTTAAAAAATTGTTCTTTTGTGTGAGTAACATATTATCATATACATGGATAAGGTTTACTATAAAAGGCTTAAGAATAGCATTACATAGGCCCTTAAAACCACAAGTCATGATCATTTTGATAGGTTACATAAAGACCTCAGTTGTCACCTTCAAAGCCAGGTCGCTATGTGATTGTAGCACAGTCACTTAGCTCACTGACAGTGACACTGTCAATGCAGCAGATCTTACAGATCACCGTGATAATCAGCCCAGAGTGGATTTCCTCAAAGAGAAGCGTTACGACGCGCTCGACTCTAATATTAGACAGCTCACCCTGAGGGGCTCATCTTCTCCACCTCACCAGGAGAAGGTCAAAAGCTCTGTGGAAACGCAATACATGTTATATTTGAATCTTTGAATGGACCTGTGCAGTGTGTGGTAATAATGAGCTTGGAAAATTGTCACGTTTTTATCTCATGACTGTCAGCAGTTTAATAGCCATTTATTAAAAAATGTTTACTGAAAATAAAACGTAAAAAAATGCAGGAAAATGGTAATTTTCTAACTATTCAGATAAAATAGTAAGTATTTCAAACAAAGTGATTTCTTTCGTACTTCAAAAGCAAGCTACTTTTCTTATTTAGCTACTGCAGTTTTGGGCATCCATATTTTTGACAAAGTATTGTTTTTCAAAAATGACCCCGAATCAAATATTATTCATATTTATCTAAAAATAAATACTTTAAACAGCTCTTCTCTGCCAAGGTTAACAAGATTATCACAGCTAAAATGTTAAGCTAATTACATTACAAGTATTGGCTTAGTTTTTTTTCTGTAATGATTTAACAAATACTTATTCAAGTACATCTTTAAACCAATCAAATTAAGGGCAAAATGTATATGAAATCACAATTAACCAACATTAGTGGCATTTAGGATGGGACAATCTAGCTAGCTAGCTTCTTTAAATAGGCAAACAAATCAAAGCAAATAGAAAAGGTTGTAAACAGCTTTTTATGTAGTTTAAGGTTTTACATCAACATGGGGTTACTAAAAAGCATTTTTCATCATAAGTTGATAAAAATTGGCCATATGCTGTCGGGGGAAAATACTCTTGATAGTGTCTCTCCCATGGCAGACTGGTCGGTCCTATGAAGAGCTAGACTTGGAGCAGTTCAAATGACTCTTATGGAAACAATAAAAGGTCTGCTACGTTGCCTAAACTGACATCACTGTGGCCCATCTCTTTGGAGCCAGACCTGGGTTGAGGCCAGCACCTGATGGCCGGGCCTCTTCCATTGGGTCAAGGTTCAGCCCAAATGGGACCAATTTCCCAAAAGTTCACTACCTGCGGAAGGGACTACATAGGGAAATGCCATCTAAGTTTTGGAGGTGGTCATGGGTGTGTGCCTCGACAGCACATGACATGGACTCTAACCAAGGGGACATGAAATGTTAACTCACTCTAGTATAGAGCCTGAGCTACTCAGGTAGGCTGAACGGTACTGGCTGAAGATGGTAGGGGTTGCTTTCACACACAGTTTGTTTTCTAAAAACCTAACATCTTTATAAGGGTTGGAATCTTTTGCACTCTGGCGGTGGCCTCATCCAAGTTTGCTTATTGGTTTCATTTTCCATTGTTTAACAGGAAGACATTTCCACCAAAAACACCTGTGTGATCAGAGGGAACGGCCTCCCTGATCTGAACCTGGGAAGTGTTTTGTTATTGGACCTCCGTACCAATCCCTGTTTGTCCATAACACTGTTCAAACACAAAGATGCCTTCGGTAGACATGGTACCAGGACCCTTTAAGCAGAAGGTAAAAGGTCAACATTGCAGTTTTCCCATCTGACCTTCAGCCATGTGTCTTGGCCATGCAGGGGAAGAAAGGGGGAGAGCTTTTAACCAATCCCCACCTAGTGGTGAGCTGAGTTCAATGGGAGAGGAGTATGCTAGACAAACTCAGCGGACAAAAATGAATTGTCAGCTTGGTGGGGAGTTGTTGACTTTAACTAAGGAAAAAGGAAGGAATACTTTAAGAGTGGTTGACACACCTTCTGCTGAGGAAGTAAAGGTTGGGAACCCAGTGGTGGCCTAGTCCATCACACAAGCTAAAATCCTGGAGGTAGTTGAAATGCTGCTCTGTGGTAGGTCCACAAACCTTCCAAGTTCATACAAGGTTCTACATCAATTTGAAAATGTGCAGACACAAGTGTGTCTTTTCCACAGACTTTTTCTTCAGAAATACAGATTGCGTTATGTTTCCACCTGCTTTATGCTACTTTTTTGTATGTAAAAGTCTTTTTAAATGAAGCTCTTGGAGATTATTAATCCTTTTAGCCCAAATCTGGTCATTTTTTCTCTATTCATCACAGCATCAGGTATTTAAATAAAAAAATAACAATTTTAATGAGGTGCATAATGTGTTTTTGCAGACACATCTCGGCAGAATCTAATTAAATTATATTTTCTTGGTGATGACAAGCACAACTTTTATTTTAGAATAATATGAAATTTACCATGAATAATTTCAGTGGACAACCTTCAGGTCATCAGACAGTGGCCAAAGGTCAAACTTGCATGCATTAGATTATTCCAGAGTCAAGTATAGAATACAAATTTGATATTAAGCTACTAAAGCAGGTTGATTTGTGCAAAAAAAAAAAAATAGCATTTAGCAATGAGGATTTGCAAGAGTTGAACATTTAATTTTAAAACTTTTTCAAATGTTTAGATTGACTCAAATTTAATCACTTTTTATTGGGTGTAATCCCGAAAGATTAAAGTCATTAAGTGAAAACTTATACCAAAGGAGGCAGGTTCTATGACTGTGCAGCTTACCTTTAATAATAAAAAGAAACATCAAAATGGAATAAATAGGCCAATCCTTTTCAATAGGAGTTGGACTATTGTTCTTTAATATTCCACTGTACTTGTGGTAGCTGCTTCACAATAGGCTACTTCAACCACACGGTATCCACAATGGAAAAGACGAATTATACTGATCCTGACCCTTGACTCTCCTTCTCGAGGAGGAGATGAAATGTAAATAACTAATCTAAAATTCAATGCATGACTGATGCAAGTGCTCTTTTATCTTAAACAGTTTAGCCATTGTTTTTCACAGGAAAACAAAAAGGCAAACAGGCAGGAAGTATAAATGTTAAAATAGGTAAACTTAAAATAATCTAAAATGTATACAAACGTGAACAGTTTCAAAAGATGGATATCTGATAAACTGTACAGAAAATGTAAAAAGACATCTCAAATGAAAACAAGGACAAAATAAAGCTATTGGATGTTAGGATTCACTTTTTTCTTATGACATCCATTAGGCTTAGATGCTTTATGTGCAGACAGACAGGCAGTTATAAAGACATAAAAATGGTCCTGAAAAGTCATTGATTTTACCTAAAAGTTACCTAAAAATGAGAAAAATCCAACAAGGAGAAGTTAAAAAGACCAAAAACACAATTTTCATTGGAAGGGGTTTTTAATGACAATTTTTTCATGGACTGGCCTGTAGGACGCTGAAGCTGGTGTCCAATTTTTTTTCAGCTACTGATTTCCCTCAACTTTATTGGGGAAAAAGTCCAAACTGACTAAAGGCCCGTACACACCGGGACGAATATTCGCCAGGCGTTTTTCGCCACGTTTTTTGTGTTCACACCCAGGCGATTTTCGCTGACGATGAGCCGAGCGAACATGCAATTTCATTCCCTGACATTAGATGGCGCTTAATGTAAACAGAAATACTCCTGTACACAAGGTGGCGCTGCGCAACTTTACGCTTCTTAAACTCGCTTTTCACTCAGAAGAAGAGAGCAAGTATTTACGCGCTTGTCAGAATCATACAAAGAATACATGAATATTTCAAGCATCAGTAGCTCCAACTGGTGCTTGGTTCGGGGATATTTTAGAATGTCCGTCATTATTTCTTCGCGGCTGTGTAGACGCAACTCGGCGTCTATCTTCTTCGCTGGTATGTGTGCTCAGCAAGGCAGTTTTGTGTTTGAGCGCCCCCAAGTTGTGTTTTACTGTAACTTCAGAGGCTCCAAACACGTGTGCAAAAGCGCCGTTCTCATTGGTCGAATAGATTTCGACGCGACGCGTCAGAAAAAAAAAAAAACGAACCCGAGGCGTTTTTTTTTTGACGCTTTGACGCGTGGCGTTTATTCGCATCGGTGTGCACACTCTCATTGGTGCCCTTTGTTTAGTCACGAGGCGTTAAACGTCGGCGAAAATCGCGCGCGAAATTCGTCCCGGTGTGTACGGGCCTTAAATTTATTGATTTTTTGTCAAAATGGAACCTAAATAACTAGACACCGACTTTTGCCTTGTCCAATTTTAAAGTGTAAATAAAACATAGGAAAGAATTAGACGATAAAAAAAATTATTTTCTGAATGGCCCACTATCAAGTGACCCGAAAGGTTGAGGATCACTGTTTAGAGCAACAGCTGTCAGCATCTGTAGCATTATTTTTATACAAAAATTGCCAAGCCTGTTACTCACAGAGACTAACCTTGGTTTTTAAGATGCAAGCCTTTGAGGTGACAAATAAGGCTGATCCAAAGACAAGTAAAGAGACAGGCTAATTTCTTTCAGCCCGGTCATTACGACTCAAAAGAAGCTTGTTTAAAGAATAAAGTAAAATACGGCTTTTAATTGATACCATTAGGAGCAATTTGTGAAATAAAAGCACCAAGGTAATGAGAAAAGGACGGACGTGATGGGTAAGAAACCCACCAACCACCCTGTTTTCAGTGGATGTGCTGCACACAACAAAACTCCAATCCTGACCTCTCATGTTACCTATAATCACTGAGAGTTACAGATTTACTGCGTCACAGAGAAAATACAGCGTGGCTTTGGGAGGAAAAGAAAAATCACAGGGACAACACTAGGCTCTGTGTCACTTATCCGTCTCGTGCTTTTGTGTGGAGAGCTGGCAGATCCCCAAGTTCACTCATCTGACAGATGAGGGTCCAGAAGGTTACTAACAGGATGAGGCCAGCTGGCCACGTGGCCCCACGAGGATTACAAGCAGCAAGAAGAAGGTAAAGAGATTAGCTCAAAACAGAACCTGCTTTTTTAACCCCGTCACTGTTGCCACACTGGGTATGTAGAAGGGGACTGTGGGTTTTCGTTTGCACCCCAATATTTGTCCTTCTTCCTCTTCCTCCCTCCCTTTGCTCACTCACTGCTCATCCATCCATGAAGGAAACTACAAGGATCCAACTACACCCAGGAAATAATCACTGTGGAGAGGGTGCCAGGGCGCAAATATATGCTACAAGTTTGTCGGCACAAATGAGGAGACTACTTCATCCTAATTTGACGGACTTGAGATAAACAGGCTCTGGATTTCACAGCATTTTCTTCACAAATGGTCAATCACGGCTTGAAGGACACATAGAATCCCCCATCATGCTTTTGAAGTCTGGAGTCCTCTTCGCTTTGTGTCTGTTTACCCTCCAAGCAAGTAAAACCAGAGGTAAGGAATGAGGCAAGATTGCCTTGGGTCTGTTTTTGTAAGCACAGCAGGTTTAAATGTTGGCTCTGTGACTGCCAGAAGCATTTCTGATCAAGAAGGGATTCACTTTTTTTACCCCGGGGGCACGCCTGTAAAAATTAGAGATAAATTCACTCTCCAGATTTAGCTAAATATCGGCTAAAACCCACAACAAAGTTTAATTCTAGGAGGTCAAACAACAAATGGTGACATTGTCATTTTTGCACTCATTAAAAGTTACAGGGAGTTAAACTAGAAAGAAATATAATAGATTTTTTACTTATAGAGATTTAATAATGTTGTGTTCATAACTGACTGTTATTTTCAGTGTGATGTTGCTGGGCGAGCTCATTAGACAGAAGGAAACAAAAGCCATTCTGTTTGCTGAGTCCCGGGACACTAATCTTTTCTGGCTTGTAATTCTGCGGCGAGGCCTTTTTGCGGCTGCTGTGGGCTTTAAGGCCCGTTCCAACTCTCCCTCCTCTGGTGTAACGCTCGTGTCAGTGTCAGTGCGTGTGCATATCAGGGCCACTAGCTTTACCAATCCCGGACAACTTATGCAAAATAAGTGGCTTCCATTTACCTAAAAAGCATTTAATGAACAGATTTGACAAAGGCTCGGTTTGAGTGCTGTTGCATTGTTTGCATGCTTATCATACTAGGCTAGATTTGAATTAAAGGAAAACAACAAACTGGGTGCTTTTAGACTGTAGGATAGTATCTGCGGCTCATCTTCTCCAGCCAAACTGTGATAACATTTATAGCACTGGTGCCACACATCTGCAGCACTGGAAGCTATTGAACGTTGCCTGAACTTTGACATGATGCCTCGAGTCACCATTTAATCTTAGATCATGAAGTACTGCATTCATGTAGTTAGTTCCAGTTGTAGAAGCTGCACATGGTGGATAATGGTGGACCGCCACATCATCAAAAACAATGGCTTGAATGATTTTCTAAACCTATGTATTGTTATAATTAGGGATGCCACAATTCTCAATTAAAAATCAAATCGCATGTTACACTATTGAACCGAACCGCGTTAAAAGTATATCGTTGCATCCCTACTGCATACCAGTATGTTTACCTTAAAAATCTCAATTGCGTATTGTGCTAAATGTAAGAAGAATTTATTATTTATTGTTTTATTTGAGTACATAGTTTAAGCCAACTGAAAGGTTGTTCTTATTGATAACATGCCTATTAGCGAATGCAAAAAAATTATTTTTGGGAATTCTTGTTTTTTTTTTGTGGTTTGTTTCGTGACAGAAATCATTCACCAAAATGAAACAGAACCAAAATTGAGGTTTGAACTTTGAATAACTATGTAAAAGATTATATTTTAGAGCCATTGGATAAAATAATAATATTACCATTGTTATTTAGAGTTAATTTCCATGTTTTCTGCTCTGAGATAAAATAATGCAAGATTTTATTTAAAATAAAATAAAAAGTTTAATTCCCTGAATAATTCCCCAATAGGCTCCTTGACAATGACTGGGGCAGGGCTCCAAAAAAAGATTTTGGCAATAAAAACATAACAGAAGCTATCGTAAAATGGATCCAGCGTATTCAGTTCAATTAGAAGACTGCAAAGATTTCTACTGTTGGGATTATGGATTCAGAATTCCATTTGCATAAAGGAACTTTATCTCTGGGATGGTGCCGTTTCTCTTGGGTTACCTTGTTGCAAAAAACATAAAACAAGTAACAAGTAAATCCAATGACGGGACCTTAATTAAAGAGGAGCACCATATTATTCAGTAATCACAGAGAGGAGCCTAACCTTGCTTTGAACTACACAGCGGCAGGCTTATGTTTACAAAGTATTTTCATGAAAAGTAGGATGTCAGTTAAATTTCCATTTTACTTCTTTTTCCCCCTTTTTTTGTTAATTTTAAGTATGTTTTTTGAATTGGCTACTTTCCATATTTTGGTTCAAGTTTGTTTGTGTAAGTGTTATCCTATTCATAAATAGTGTTTTTACCCTCATCTTCTTTTGTCAAATTAATCATTCATTGATGTTCTGCTTTGAAAGCTTCTGACTTAGAGGAATGGGATTTCATAGAGCCATCTATGGATAAATGCTAACATTTGATAAAACACCAACACATCAACACTTGAATTTGCTATTTACAAAAAAGTAACTTTTAGCAACATTTTTCAATTTTACTTGGTTGACTTTAACAACGTTTTTCCAATAACTCATCAATATTATGGACTATTGGTCTCATAAGTTAGTCTATTTTTCATTGTAGATTCCCTTTGTAGTGCAGGTTTATCAACGTCAAATTTTGTAAATAAAACCTTCCATTTACAATTTCTTTAACAAAACTATTTCTGAATTTGTGTATGTGAATGTTGTGGTGCAACAGTTTCAATCACACAGTTTATGAATAACACAACTGTAACAGGTCTTCATTCATAACAATCATACTGGCCTATTTTTTCCTTTCATTTTTTGCTAGTTTTGTTTTTCAGCTTTGATTCATTTCCCAATCTGCAGGAGGATTTGTTTGCTCTTTAGTTCAAGGGACTCTGAAATCCTAGCTTATCGTCTTAACTAGTGCTTGGTGCCAGTTAGCATCACAATGAAGGCTTTTTTTCTGAAAAGCTCATTTTATCGTTTCACACAGTGTAAAATGACACCCTGACCTTAAAAATAGTTTAAAAGGAATCGCAGTGAAATGACTCACAAAAGATTCTTACATTTCTTTTTCTTGTGGTGAATTTTTTAATCCCAAACACCACTCAGTTTATGACTTTATTCACAACAGAACATTTGGAGTATTCAGACTCAACCTAGGATAATTTTCCCTTTATCTTGACACTTTGATATTTCATTCTCTACTTTTGCTTGAGGAACCCAGAGTTAACAAAATTGCATAAACCAGTTTAACTATTTATTTCAACATAGATATAGGCCAACATACAGATACATTATTTTTCCTGTTCTCCTTGTTAATGAGCTTTGGAAGTCTTTGTCATTTAGAAAATCTTCTACAGCAGGGCTGCTCATTCCTGGTTCTCGAGATCTACCACCCTGCCTGCTTTCCAGCTCTCCCTGAACTGCTTGCTTCTGATTAACTGGCTTGTTCATTCAATCAGAATGTGGAGACATCTGATTGAGCTTATCAGCAACTAGAAGGGTTTGGAGGTCTGTTAAACAGTTAGGGGGGTAGATCTCGAGGACCAGGAATGAACAACCCTGTTCTACAGTGAGTTGGTGGAAAACCTGACTTAAGGTAAGGGTTAAAGGTTGACCCGTACGGGTGCTGGGGTTTTTTGGGTTGTCAGGGCCAATGGAGGGTCGTAGAGGGGAGCGGCTGGTTCAAGGCACATTTTCAGGGGAGCATTGGCATGTCTTTTAGTTTCCTTAAAGCATATCGAAAATGGAACGTTCAATTGTCATGTGCGTGGTAGCTGTATTGTGTAGTATGTGTAAAGCTAATGTTAGCAAGTATAACCAGGTCGAACTTTGACCAAACTGTGACCAATCAGGGACTCAGGTTTGGTAGTGATGTAGGGATGGTGTCCTTTTAGTTTACACAAGTGCCATGGAGAAGAAATCAATAATTGTGGTTTGTGCCCGGCCAGAATTTTGACATCAAGTCTTTTATATATAGGAATAGGGGAGCACGCACACTAAAGAACACCTGTTAAGCAACAAATGCAAGTCAAATGCTTGATGTGTAGCTTTACAGTCAAAGTCCCTTTCATCCATGCACACACACACACATATTCACACATTGATGAGGGCTCTGCTGCCTTACATTGTGCAGACCTCAACAATCAAGAGCAATGTGGGATCCAGGACACTTCGACAAGTGTTGAAAAAAAAAAAAAAGCTGATAAAAAGTAGAAATATGTACTTATGGTACTACTATATTGAAAAAAGCTGTAAAATTGGTGGACAATAGTTTGTGTAATTTCCTCATTGGTTTAGAAAAACACACTAAAATGTACTGTTGTTGTTCATTAATCCTCAATCTTCTCTTGCAGAACTTCTTGGTGATGGTGTCTTTGGACTCAGAGATGCAAAGTACCGACACTTTCTGGAAGCTTCCAAACCAATCAGACACGCAACCAATGTCAGAGCAGAGCAGGACACGTATCGGATTAAAAGGTCAACGCTCTTCACCACAGGTGTTAAAGTGTGCCCGCAGGAGACGGTAAAAGCAGTCATCGGCAGCCATCGTGCCTATTACAAACTCAGAGGTAAAGGAAAACTGAAGAGCTGAGAATATAAAATGAAAACAACAAATAGAAACATCTATCACCATGGACATGGACTGTTGGTCATTGCAGTTGTTCTGTAATCAAACTGAACACCAGTAGCTTTGTAGCAGGATTTTATTTGATTGTATTGGAGGTAATAGTATTGCTTCAGAAATGAGAATTCGGAGAAAGAAATTCCCCACAGGCATCAAGATATTGGACAATTTGATGCATGCTTTAACCACAGAAGATGAGGCTGATAGTAGCTTTGGGGATTCTGTGTTAAAGAATTACTACAATTTAATTAAGAAATTCTACTAATGAATTCTGACATTAACAATATGAACAAATATTGCTTTTTTGGTACATCCAAACAATTTTATTATTTTATATCAGTCATATAACCCTTGGTGTTTTAATAAATGCATAATTTATGGAAGAATACTATGTAGCCCTTATTAATTATTTAACACTGCAGTGAATTCTTTTCTGCCTTTAAGACTGATTTATTTAACCCACATCTTTTTTAGTAAATCTTGCAAACTATCTATTTCTGTTTGATTCATTTATTTTTATTGTGTGATTCACATTTTTTCCCCTTTTGATTTTCTTGGGGTGGGGTGGGGGTTCTTTCTTTAGTTTGTCAGGAGGCCATTTGGGAAGCATTTCGTATCTTTCTGGACAGAGTGCCAAGCCCGGAGGAGTATAGAGTATGGGTTTACACCTGCCAGGAAGAAAACCTCTGCATGGATGACCTGGCCCAGAATTTCAGCAGCTCCCAGGAGCATCTGGACCTTGTCGCCAAAGTGAGCGGTAAAAGATCACGAGTAGTTCATTAGCAATTAGTCTTTTTCTATAACAGACTTTTTTTTTCTTTTTGCAGAGAGTTGCAGAACAAGCTGAAAGTGAAGGGTAAGTGTGGGTGTTATTGGTGTTTGAGGGTATTTTTTTGGTAAATGTTCCATTTTTACTGTATGTTTTGAAGAAAGTTAAGAATATATATATATTTACATGTCATAAAAAAATATGGAGCCACTGCAGCACCAGAAAATGATTTTTATTGTATATCAGTATAAAGTAAATAACCGCATACAATACAATTTCTTGTATGCAAGACATCCCCAGCAATATCTAAAATATGGGGACCCTATAATTCTAAGAATGAAACAGTTTCTGTTTTGTGTGTATTTTATAAATCGCATGGGAAAAGAATGTTTGTACTCTTGAGAAAGAACACCAGAAAACCTTTTACTCCCCTAACTTCAAATTTTGGAGTTCTCAAAAAAGGGGAATTTTTTAACTTATAGGCACAATATGAACACAATCTACATAAATTAGATGATTGTGTCGCTTTGCGCCGGTAAGCAACGCTTTATGTTGTTGCATATCGGTTCAAAGCCGATATAAAAAAAGCCCCTTTTCTCCAAGTCAAAATCAGCTCATTCACATTGATTGCGCAAACAAAGAGTTATGGTATGTCAGAGCGTGAGCTTTTTAGGTGTGACTGGAGACATCTCCAGTGTTAAATTAAGCAGATTCTGGTCTTCATTTTTCTTTTTACAATTTCCATCATAAAACTATAAACTTATTAGAGTAATTTCTATTTCAGCTATGTAACTGGAACTTCAGAGCCAGGCAGTGATTGTAAGTCACTCATTCATTTATCAGACGCATTTAAATGACTTACTGAATTCTTCAGGTGTTGGTCAATTGTACTGTTATATAACTGTGGAGTTGCTGTTAAAACTCAGGCTCCTGGACTCCACCTCTGATTCTGCTTCCGACAGAGGCCGATGTGGTACGTCGGTTTGTGGGTTTCACACAGCGCCAATGTTTCACCCTTGGCCCCAGTTTATCTGCATCATGTGTTTTTCTCCATCAGATTAAAAAGTATCCTGAGGGTGTAAAAGAGAACTACGAGGAATACGTCGTGGAGTTCAGCATCACCGTTGTGGACCCGGCGTACAGCAAACTGCTCAGCAATCCCGAGGTTCAACAGTACGAAGGTGTTGCGGGAGAGCTCAGAGAAAAGGTGTGAAATATCGGCAAATCTCCTCAAACTTTAGAAGGGAATGAGCAGAACCACGAGTCTTTATTGTCTTTAGAGCACTACAGCTGGTTCGCTCACTGAGCTGTTATGCAACAGAAGGCTGGATGTAAATACCAGCTCCTGTAATATTCCCAGGTGTAAAACTTACCCTGATTGATTTAACAGCTTTAGGGTTGGAACCTGAGGATTTACGATAATCTCAATGACTGCGGGCCTGGAATAGTAAGATCCAATCATATAGATTATCACAGAGTAAATAAAGGGCACCGAAAGAGATGTTAAATTGCACGACAACCTTTATTGGCTTAACAGCACAAAAGAGAAACTTTGTTTGAGAAAAATTTACATTTCCGTCATTTGTGGACGTCTGCATGGCAAAGTTTTCATTTATATTTGCATCTACAATCGTCCCTTGATGTACCGGGGATCACCTTTCACAGTTTTTGCAGATTTATTTGGCAATTTTGCATGCTTCTTTTTAAAACAGTGCATGAAATTGTATGTCCAGATTGACTAACTGTGTCAATCTCCTCCTCGCCAGTACAGTAAAGAACGTATTCAGCCTGGAAAGATGATCTTTGTTTTGACTATACAAAACTGGTCTTATTTTTCTATGGTTTGAACTTTGACAGGAGAGAAATATGTGAAAACTTTAATGTGTGTCTGAGAAAAGTGTATAGTAAGAGGCTCTACAGCCTCAAAACAATAGTAAATGTACTTTTTAGATTTTGTCCGTTGCAGGTTTTTACAACGCAACTCCTGTTATAAACGAGGGACTTCCATAAATGTTAGTCGTTTCCCTCTTATGTCTGGCTTTTTATTTTTTTTGTTATTTTGAAGCACTGCTTATTCGTTATTCATTAGACTGAGAAGTGGGATGAGAAACACTAATCGTTTTATTCTTAGGTTTTGGACATTTCTGTGAAAATTCAGAATTTATCTAGCTGTCAAAACGATCTAAGTGAATGATCTAGTCTACCCATCTCTGAGCATTGACACGGACAAAATGATGATGAGTTTGTCCCCCTTTATCTGTGTAGATGCGCCACGTGTTTGAAAAGGTTCCTGGATTCAAGGAGATTCGCATTCTGGGATTTCGGTGGGTAGAAGGAGGTTTTTTTGTACAAAGTTTTCTTTGAGGTCTGAAAGTCTAAAAGTTTTACTCTCATGACAAAAATTGAAACAGAAAGATTTCTCCTTAATACTTTCATTTTCTTAAAAAAACCCACACATTATCTTTTGGCCTAAGGTTTAGAAATATCCTCTTATATCTTTCTATTTTAAATATCCCAAACATGCATAACCAATCTTCCTGTTCCCGACGGGATTCTTTTTTTCTGTGTTTGATTAGATTGGAGGACGTGTCAGTGCGATGCGCAGTGGTCTTTAATGGAGAAACAGAACTTAGTGATGAGCCTGAGGGTTTGGAGGATCCCGACCAAGAGGCGGGCGAGGATGTGAATGCTCCAAAATTAAGGAACATCATTGTCAAGGCCTTGAGAAAGGAGCCGTCGCTACTCATGGACATACAGACACTCAGCTTTGAAGCTGGTAAGCATAATCTTCATCACTGATGTAAATGTTGCGATGAAAGCTCTTCAGGTGTTCTCATGCTTTTGTTTCAGTAAACACAGTTTATCCACTTGCTGAACTTAAAATAAACTCTCTTGAGACCTTGCCATCCGAGGACACCACGGCAGAGGACCAAAGTCTTGCAAAGAATTTATTCCCTACTTTGACAGTGCTGGAAAACTCTCTAGATGTTCCTTCCGTCATACCAGAATCCCACCCCTTTGTGCCCTTCATTTCAACTTCCACTGTCACTCCTGTAGAGGAGGGGTCAACAGAACAAGCTACAAAACTGGAAACTTTCATAAAACCTAAGGAGGAAGCTGAAGGAAAGATGGGGAGACCAAATGGGCGTTATAGTGGAGGTCAGGAAGAGTCTAAGGAGCTAGTGAGAGAAGGTAAGTCCATCATTGTTTCAATTTCAGATCACAAAGTCCAGAACATTTTTAATAGGGCTTTCTTTTGTATTTCTAGTATTTTATTAAATACTTGCAAAAAATAACTAATAACTGGTGGAGATATATTTAAGAAACGATCAGAGACAGCAAAGTCTTGAAAAAAGACAGAAAATGAAGGGCATGATAACACCATTAAGTAAAATAGCGTATGGAAAATAATGGAATAACGGGTTTCTACTAATTCTTTAATGTAAATATTCTTAAAACCATGAAAACCATGATTTTAAAGGATTAGCCCCCACTTTAAAAGCAACTTGATCAAGCTATAACAATACAATTGATTGGATATGGGTAAAGAACTCTCATTTTACTCAGTAAATAGAAAATTCCGCACATATAGACTTGGTGGTTTGTTTTCACACCTGCAGATGCTCCTTGCTGAGGCAATTCACCGTTTCAGAAAGCCCTATAACACACTGGCCCCTGCAAGCAGTCCAATCATTACAAACCCATGCAGTGCAGACAAACTAACCTGAAGTGGAAGAACTTCAATTTGACTGCAGTGTTCGAGAATGTGCACTGACACAGACAGCTGTCTCTGGATTGAGCATGCACATCTCTTTCCATGGATTTGTCTGTTAAATTTTGTCACACTTTATGAAAATTAAAAAGATTGCAACAAGATCTGACTTAAGGCGAGAAAAGAAAACAATTAAATATTTTTTCTTTTAGATGATTGAAATGTTTTGTTCTCCCATGAAGTATTTCAATTATGTGTCAATAATGCAATCACGTTTTTGTATTTGTGAACAATAAAGCATAATAAATAATTATTGCTTTTTTAACCATTCTTAGAGAGGCTAAATGAAAGATGAGCATTGCATGCATATTCCACCAGTGTGAAGCAAATAAAAATGACATGACTGATATGCAGAGTGCAGACCCAATCAGAGAGCTCATTGTTAGTTTTTCTTATGCAGAAGATAACAGGCGATTGTGTTCAATGAAGGAGGGGAAAATGCTGTTGGGGATGGTAAGTAATGTTCCATAAGAAGAAGGTTGAGTAGATCCAGGATTCCAGAAGAGCTCATATGTAGAAGCAGGCATGCTTGAACCGTGAATATTCAAATGTCTTAAGATATGAATAAAAAAATAGTGAAAATAAGGTTAACATCATTTTCTTAAATATGGCATACTTTGACAATGTGCAACTGTAAATCAAATACACTTGTTAATAACACTGATCAGTTAAAAAACGAAATGCATAAAGTTCCTTTTTTTTTAGGGGTTTCACGATTCATTTAAACAAAAATTCGATACATATTATAATTTGTGGTTGAGGATACGATTCATAGTCAATGCCGGTTTATTTTCAATGGTCCAATTTGATGCAATTCACTGACCTAAAATCGATCCAGGACATTTTTAGCCAAAACTTTAACCAATGTGACTCAGAGATAAATACCTGGGTTCTTAACTGTGCAGGTGAAGTTTTCAAGAGTGAGGTGTAAACTTGCAACAAGAATTAATGGTAAATCCATTCATTATTTTCATTAAGTCCAGTACAGTTTTTTTTTCAACATCAAAATAATACCAACCGAACAGTATTAGAACATTCTACCACACTGTATGGTCACGTCTTTGGAGAATTCAAAGTGTTTCTACACATTGAACTAATGATGGATTGATCACTTTTTACTGCCATTACATGTGTGTTGTCCACTATGATGGCACTTGGTTGTTTTTAAGTTATAGTAAAACGATCCTTTATCAACCCAAACGGTATTTTCAAATTTTGATATCACCGATTTATTTCATTTTGAAACTATTTTATAAATGTATAGGTCGATTAACAGCTTGGCTGAGACAGATTGATCTGGTTGAATTGTAGAAATATAAATCAATTCTTCGATTAAATCATTAAACACCAGTTTTTTTTCCCATCTGAATTCTCTGAATCTCAGAGCATTAAAAGCAAGGCAAAAAACAAAACTTTCAGATACCTTGCATCCTATAGTTAGAAGTCAAAATATAATTTAGTAGTCAAATTCCTTCAACATGGGGTTACTACTACAATCTCAAAACTTCTTGTAATTTTTTTTCAATACTCTAACAGGCAAGAGGTCTGATTACAAAGTAAAGAACGTGATCACAAAAATAAAAAAATTGCATTTTTAAAGAGTCTAAACAGGATGTTGTGTCTGTCAATATATCTGTGTTGTTGGAAACTGTAAGTGCGCTGATAGGATCTTGTGTTTGCTTATGTTACACTGAGTGGTGGAGTTCCTCTGTGCCTCCATCACTACTCCTAAAAAGGTTTTTATGGCTCAATATTATTATTTTGCTGATGGAACTGTCTTGCTGTTAGATTCACAGTTGAAAACAGAGATGGAACAAAATGTGTTGATTGGCAAGTTGGTGATGATCTTGGACTAAAACCCTGTATTCGTAGATGAGCTTGGATGTCAATTGACATTAATTGCTCCTTATTTATCTTTTCTTTTAGAAAAGCCCAAACCAGTTGAAGGGAGAAACACAGGCCATTCAGAGCAAGAAGAAGAAGAAAACCTATATTTTGCACCTACAGATTCTCAGCCTGAGGAAAATGTAACTACTGTGACTGAAACCACTGTCCCACCAAAATTTACAGCTCCAGTGCTAGAGGAGACATTAGTCACAGAGGAAGAACCAGTTTCCTTACCTCCTCATCCTGAAGACTCACTTCAAGGCATTGAGGAAAACCAAGATATGGAACCTTTACCATTGCCGACGGACATAGGTGAAACACCTGATAATGGAAATGATGTGAGGGGAAACTTTAGTGGTGTGGCCCCGGGCACTGTGGACTTCCCTGTGGACAACTCAAGTACTCAAGGAGAGATGCCAACCCAGAACAGAACGGTGGTGGTGGAGGTGATCGAGTCACTGGGAGAGGAAAGTGGTAGTGGATTTGCATCAGAGTCTGATGAACGTCCATACGAATCTACAGCTGCACCGTCCATGAGACAAGTCAGCACACCTTTGATGACTGCCGTGGACAAGAGTAAAGAGCTGGTGGTTTTCTTTAGCTTGAGGGTCACTAACATGATGTTTTCTGATGACCTGTTCAACAAGAGCTCGCCTGAATATAAATCACTGGAGAATACCTTTCTTGAGCTGGTAGGTACACAAGCCTTTGTGCTTGACATAATTCTACTCCATGCTTCATTCTCATACTTCCTTCTGTGAGCTTCATTTACATCTGAAATTACCTGTGCAATTAAACTTTGGTTTTAATGGGTATTATAATCAAGAGAAAAGTGTTGAAGAGAATCCCTAAAGTGGTGCTTAAAATTGTTTATGGTATAAAAGTGAGGATGTACTCTACAAAAAGGCCTTATCCTCACACCATTTTGCCCTTCATTCACACTTAAAGTAGTTTTTGACAACCTATGTACTCAAAAAATATTTTGGCAGGGAGGTTTGTACAACATGACTCAACCAGTTGCCAAGTTTTGAATGCGACTTTAACGTTTCTCTGAGATGAGCCAGCATGTTAAAGTTGAACAGAGAAAAAGAAGGTAAAATTGTTCTGTTTCGCTTAGACACAACATCCCGGGTCCAGAAAGTCGCCAAACCCTGGAGCATTCAGTAAATCCGGGCCTAAGAGACCAACAACTTTAGCGTCTATTCCGGTATTTTTTGTATTTTTATCTCAATAACGGATCTACTTTTCCAATGCCTCTTCGAGCACCCTGCTTTTCTACTTTTCTAACTTTTTCAATGCAGTACCTACAACTATGAAGGCACCCACTGTTTTTCTATTTCTGAAAACCTACGCTTTCAATATAAAATCTTCGTTCATGCCTCTTGATTTACCTGTGATTCTTACACTGACTAACCTTTGTGAATTCGCCTTAACGTTATTAATGTGTTTCTAACACACAGAAAAAATTGCTTAAAAGCCAATGATCTGAATTTGAGGTATATGATTTCTTTTTTTTTTAACAACAATTAAGTTCTTGTCAAACTAGTTTACACATAGTTGGATGAGATTATTAGCAGTGTGAGGGCTGCATTATATGGGGATATCACTGTTGGTGCACCATTGGCACTGCTTTTGTGTGTGTCAGAGCTTACTGTAAGAAAGGAAAACCCCAGGGGATAAAAAAAAAAGTTAGATTACAGTAAATAACAGCAACTGTGCCAGCGCAAATCATCAAAAGAACTTCAAGCTTCAGATTAATGACAGATTAATTGTTAAAAGTGTAAAAATAAATAAATAAAAAAACAAGACGATTATACGAGTACCTACAAAATCAATTATGACTGACTGGAGACACAAATGAGAATTTGGCATTTCAGAAGATATTAAGACAATTTTTTTCACCAATGTTGTATGGATGTTACGAAAAATGTAATACTTTCAAATACAGTATACTAAATTACCAATACAAAATTGATGTGTAAGAAAACTAATGTATTTTTTTAGATTTTCTTAAAACTTTGGTTTACAAGTTGTTGCAAACTGTCACAGCCCAATGAAATACACATTTCTAACAGTCATAGAAAAACCCAAGAATAACTGAAGTTGGCTCAAACGGAAATCTGAGCACATCAAAACTTAATGATATGTACTTTAATATTGGTGTTAAATAAACTCCTAAGCATTAAATGTATCTGTTTTTAATCAACCTTTAAAACATATGAAGAGAAACAGATTCTTGGTGTCAATGAATTATGGTAATGTTATGCACCAACAGACTAGAATCTACAATATTTGATTTTCCACCATTATGTTACTCGTTTTTTTATTTTGTCATTTTTCTTTTTGGCTAGTCGCATGGTCACATTACCTAGCATGCTAGTAAGCTAACATACCAGACCCTCTGATAATTTGTATCAAAAGGAAAAGAGGCATTTCCTTGTTTATGTAATCTGTGGCTGGATTTACAATGTGTTGCATTGAGAAATTTTAGTGAAAGACTAGACTAAGTATGTTTTTTGTGTCGTAATATAAGAGGGAGTTAAAAACACCTATATTAACATTTTCATGCATTATTTAAGCTTGCTTCTGTGATGCCTTAAAACCTATGAAGGCCGACTAACAGGACCGATGTGAAGTATGGTTTTAGCCTTAGCATATACATACTGAATATTAGCTTTATGCAAGTTGTGTTTTTTAAAACTGGTCTGCTTGGTACAAAAAAGACAAATAAGCTAACTCTGGGTAGTCTGAATCATGGGCCCTTTGTCTGCTTTGGTCATTGGTTTGTGACTTGAATGTAAGAGGCTTTGCGTAATTCCAGTCAGTGCCAACACATACACATTGTGCTAATAATGGTTTCAATCTTCTTAGTGGGATATCAGTCAGGTTTGTACATGCTGAAGTGACTGGGTTACCTGATCCAGACGTACCAAATCTGTATGTAGGACTGTTACCGCAACTGGAATAAAAGTAGTCAATATTATTTGTATATTGTTTTATTTGTGTGTTGTTTTTAAAAACATTTTTAAGTACGTATTTTCATAAGTGTCACATTTTATTGCATGTCTACTTACAGATGTACCACATTTATCCATGGATATAGAGCTAGAAATATCCTACAGAGAAAAAATCTTAAATCGTACATTAAAGACACTCCATCTCCAAGTTTTACTGGTTGCCCAAACCTCATATCCTTCTTTCCATTGTGGTAATTGCTAATGATATTATTGGCCACCTGGCAAAATTTAGGTGATCAGATGTTTGAACTGGTGAGTACTTCGATTATTGTGTAGATTGTCAATATATCTTTGGTGACCTTTTAGGAGTTGTTGACAACTCGTCCGTTAAATGGGCTTTTTAAAAATATAAAATCCATTTATAAATAATGGGAAAGAGCCCATTTAAATGGATATAGTGAAATTGATGTTACATCATATAAATATATATTTATATATATATAACTATATATTACTCCTGTACCTACTGGTTTGTGAAGCAACCATTAAAATTGTACATGGAGTTTGGAACGACTAGATTTGTTGAGCTTTATAACATAAAAAGATATAATATAGCAAGTCTGTAGTAGGGGGGAATGTTTTCCTTTATTCTAAAATGATAACCAGTAGATACATGTGTAACCTTGCGTGGAATAATGGATGTGTTTGTGGCATGTTGTGCATGAAATTTATGTGTATACAAAAAAGAAATCACAGGAACCATAGATGCAGTAGTTTTGAGGTATGTTGTTGTGAGAAAAGGCAGTTTGTAGGTCTACAAGCATGATAAGTCTTTGACATTGTGCCCTGAAAGAAAATGCAGCTTCACAACAAACTGTGGAGCTGTTATTACCCATGTGCTCTCTGCCTCACCATTAGCAAACATACCGGTAAGCTAAAGAAAAGTAGGCCTCTATGAACACTAGTGATAGGTGCGGTAACCCGATCAGAGCAAAACTCCTTAAGGCTTCTTATCTCAAGCACAACACCTAGGCCTGTTATTAAAGTATTGTAATCTCTCTCTCACACCGAGGCGATTTGATGGTTGCCTCGCATGAAAGTGGAGTGGTTAGAAAGAGAGTGGTGTAGATCGATGACATTGCTGCAGGTCCATTACTTCAGCTGGCTGACTTCCTCCGCATCCTGAATAACTCTGAGGTCATCCATCTAAAGTCTTACAAGATTGGTTTCTCAGTTATCTAAGCTGTACATCTAAGTGTAGGAGGACACAAAAAATGAGAAAATGTGAAAGTTAAAATTACTTAAAAATAAAGGTTTTTGGAAAAAAAAAAACAAGAAATGTGCAAATATCTTTAGTAATTTGATTTAAATAAATTAACAACTTTAGGCTTTATGAAAATGGCTTTCTCATGTCATTTTTCTTCAATACAAACATTAAAAACTAGTTTAAAATTTTTAGGTTGCTGCAATACCTAAATTGCTCCTGGATTTCTTCCTTGTGAGACAACAACTATTATTCCAAAATAGGATCCCAACTTTGAATGCAATCAGATTGATAAAAGATTTAAGCAGTATTTGTCCATTTTCCTGTGAGGTTCTTTTTTTGAAGTCTGTTTTTTTTCATCTTCTGTCTTTTGATGCTTTAGTGACTAGTGTATTGTCTTCCTGATGTCGCCTCTAAATTGAACAACAATTATGTTCTGGATTTTGTTTCACCGCTTGGAATTATGCAAGCTGGATGCTCGGATCAACATTTAATTATAGACTATTTATATAATTTATAGAGCGAAACGTGTCTGGAATGATTTAGAATCTGTAAATCCCCAATTATTTTTGTACCTTAGCAGAATGTTTACACCAACAAACAGTGCATTTATTGTAATTTAAATAATTTACATTAACATATTCTTTTTTCTCACTTAAAAAAAAAGGAATTTGGGCTATGTCTGAATTCCCACCCTAATGCCTAACAACTAAAAATCTATCTAGTGCAGAACTATGTAGTGCCCTGGATTTCTAAACCAATTCGAACACCATGCTCACTATTTTTTTTTTATGCCAAATATGACATCACAGATTTCACGAAGTGAAAGTCGATTTATGAATGCACTGTATTTAGATAATGAAAGTGTTGACGGTATAAAAAAAATACATTTATATATATTTATTTCGGAAAAATTGTTTAAACACAATGCACTGTGGTCTAAATGTGCAAATCTAGTGAGCATTGATCCACACAGATTTTTGGAAAGACTTTTGAGAAATTTCTAGGGCACTTGATTTTGAAATTGTAGATGCGGACAGCACTACAACATGGCAAATGTACTTATGAGTAGTGAAGGAATTTGGACATAGCCTTATACAATTTTGCTTAATTCTGGAACTCTACGGCAATTTGGTGACTAACACTACTAACCCTTAAATAAAATGGAGCACTTAAATAATATGCTTTGTCTGTTCTTTTGTGCAGCTTTTGCCATATTTACAGACCAATTTGACTGGATTCAAGCAGCTGGAAATTCTCAACTTCAGGAACGGGAGTGTTGTGGTAAACAGCCGGATGAAACTGGACAAGCCGGTACCCTATAATGTCACAGAAGCTGTGCATTGTGTGCTTGAAGACTTCTGCAGTGCAGCATCTAAACGGCTCGACATCGAGATTGACAGTCGTTCTTTGGAGGTCGAACCTGGTGAGACTATTTTTTTGGGGCAACAAAACTGCTTTGGGTCACCAAAGCAACAATTTTTGCTAAACCTAACCTATTAATGGAAAATTTGTTTAAAATGTTTAAATAAAAAACAATAAAAAAGGAAAAGAGGGGGGAGAAAACTGAAGAAAAAAATGTCAGTATTTGCAGAGTCCCCATCCAATTTTACCCAGCATGCATCTGTTTGGAATCTTTTAATATAGCTCAATAAAAACGGAATGCATCTCTGTGGTTGGATGAGTTCACGGCTGTAAGTGACCTCATTAAAACCATGCCTTATGTAAAGAAGACGCTTCCACTCAACATCAATCAAAATGTCCTTCAAGCCTCTTTTCTAAACCTACAGACAGTAAGAGTCTTCATTAATATTAATAAGCTTTTCTCTACCCCTCCGCTCTGCCTTTCACCTTTCTCTTCTATGCCGGCGGTCTCTGTGTTCCATGGGCTTCAGCTGACCAAGCAGATCCCTGTAAATTCCTGGCCTGCAATGAGTTTTCGCGCTGCGTGGTGAACAGTTGGACCAACGAAGCCGAGTGTCTGTGCGATCCCGGTTACAGCACCCTTGATGGATTGCCTTGCCAGAGCACCTGTCTTTTGCAGCCAGACTACTGCATGAATGGAGGCCAGTGCGAAATAATCCCTGGCCATGGAGTCACCTGCAGGTACAGACAGCAGACTCATAAATGGCAACGATTGCGCCCTTATGAGGGCTTTTTTTTTTTTTTTTAAATAAGCACATAAGGCTTTGTTTATTTCAGCAAGATAATGTGTTTTGCGTTACATATCCACATTTTGAATAATACTTTTAACAAAAAGCTAAAGAAGGGGTCATTAGGGCGTTTCTATGTTACTTGTTTCAGATGCCCTGTCGGTAAATACTGGCACTATCATGGAGAACGCTGCACCGAGCTGGTGTCGGTGCCTCTGGATCCGTCACTCATCGTTACCTGCTTGGTGGGGAGTCTTTGCCTTGTTTGTGCCATCATTGGCATTCTGATATTCATCAACAAGAAATGTGTGAAAACCAGGAAGGCGGTGACTTTAGTGTGAGTAGGAGCCTGTATTTTTCCCCCCAAATCATTTTTCAAAACTGTTACAGTTCCAAGGGTGGCCCAAGTGTATTTTATTCACTTCTGCATGTGTCCTTACATTGTAGGCACACCCTTGCTCCCTATGCCTTTGAGAACACTCTGAGGGAGAACCCAGTATTTGAGAATGATGATGGCATCTTAACTCACGTGTCTACATTACCATGTCCTTCAAGCTCAGTCTCTTCCCAATCCCAACAGTCTGAACAAGAGCATTTTGCCTCGATTGAAAATATACATCTGAATATTGAGGTACTCTGTGCAATGCTGCACAACAATCTAATGCGACTACTAACCCAATTCAACTACTACTACAATGTTCAAACAAACTAATTACTTTTTATCTTGGGACTAAAACTATGTTCTTCCATTTACACCTCATTCTTGCTCCAACTTTGCTACCTTTCTAGTGTATTTTCTTCTTTTCCAAAGTCACAAAGCAGAAACTGACTTTTGTCCATTTTCTGTGTTGTTGGTAGATTTCCTCATGCAAGGTTTAGAAAAGTACTTGCCTTCATCTATGTGTTGTCTTGTTAGACCTTTTCTGGGTCACTAACATTAAAGGGCGCATTCACACCACAACTGAGCATTTGGTTTAGAAATCTGCTATGGTGGGACAGTTCATGTTAATTTGTGTAGATGGAACATGCAAAGTAGGTTTCTGAGAAGTGTGAAGTATGTGGCTCCTAGTATTAAACAGGAAAAAAATTACCCCCCTGTGAGGAGTGCCGTATCAGATAAGGTGCTATTTTCATCACAACACCCTTTGACTGGTTTCAACAACAGGCTTCAACACAACAAACTATTTTTATCCCTTATGTAGGAACTATCAACAAAAAATACAGAGAAAGTCAACGAGCATTAACCACAAAAGCAGTGTCGTGCGATGGCAGAAGCGCTAGCTAAAACCTCCAAATGCCGTGTTTGTGCCCAGAGATTTGGACTACATCTACATGTTAAATGATCTTAATGGCAGATGTGTCCATCACCAACATATGTCTTGGTTGGTAAAATGTTCAGAAGAACAGAAACACTAAGTTTTTATGACCTTTTTTCTCTTTTATACAGCATTTCCAAATTGCATTATTATATAAACTATTCATTACTTGAATTAACAAAAAAAATTGCCACACAGTCATATGTGTTGTATATTTGCCGGCATGAAAATCTCTGACAAACACCTGTGTGAATCAGTGAAAGCTGATTTGCTGCAATGACCCCTAAAAAGATATGCCGAAAGGTGAAAAGAAAAGTAAATAAAGATGTTGGTCATATAGTCCAACGTACTTGTAAACGAATCCTGGAGTAGTGCACTACACTGTAAATCAGGGGAGGGGAAACTACAGCCCACCTCCAGGTTTGGTCCGGCCTGGTGAACACTATCAGAGACCCATTATTTTTTTCATTTTTTTAATCTGGCCATGGGATCAAGACCCACATTTAACGGGACATTTTAATCCACCCTTCTGCAGTCTGTCCCCTGATCTGAAACCCTCTAAAAATCCCTGTCAAATAAAACAGAAGACTGTGTTCCCTTTCTACATCGCAGTTCATCTCTCGTGGTTTTACTCATTCTTTTAGAGCAATTATGATGCTTTTTTTTTCCAGACAGAACACCCTGTTTCGTGTACTGATTGGCTGTAGACCTTGACAATCAATCTCCTCCTCTTAATTGATGGCGATCAGATCTTTGTGTTCATTCTATAGGCTAATCCTGGATTTAATTTCAATTAAAATTTGAACTTTGAGAGTTTAAACAAGAGAAAAGTGTAAAAATGTTCATGTCTGTCTGACACAAGTGTAGAAAGTGTGTAGTGAGGAGATTTACAGCCATAAAACATCTGTAGTCCTACTCTGTGGATTTCATCGATCACATGTAATTTTTAGAATGCAACTCCCATGATAAAAGAAGGAACACTGGACTGGTGAAAAGGTAACGCAGATATCTGCCCAGCTGCAGCACAAGACATGAGAATTTGACAATTTTTCATTTGCACTATGAGAAACAGACATGCAGGACATAAGTGTAGCGTAAACTGTGAGATGTGTAAGGAGCTGCAGCCCTCCAAAGTCTCAAATGGACTATGAAGGGAGAAGACAGACTACTTATTTAAAATATCTTTGAAATTAATTTGAATTATTTTTCCTGACTTTTTTCTTTAAAAATCAGTGTTATTTGGTTATTTTTTATTTCATAAATAGTGTTGTTTATTTTATTAGATGACCATCAATGAATGAATGAATGAATGAAACTTTATTCATATAGCACTTTACAACTCCTTCAGGGTACCAAAGTGCTTCACAATAAAAGAAAGACAAAAGACATTTAAAATTAGACAAATCAGAGTAGAAAAAAGTTATATGGCCCTCAAAAGAAAAAGTTTGCTCTAGCATCCATGTGGTGTTGGAAGATTTGTTGTTTTTCATTCTTCCAATCATTCAAACACCAAATGAACGCAGCATTCCTGCAAGTTTGCGTTTGACATAAGCCTACATTAAGCCATTGGTTGAATTGGCTCTAAAATTAAGACAAAAGCCATGGTTTTAAAATAAAAACGCACAAATGTTCTGTATTAAAATCTATATCAATTTTCAATTACCGTAAATTGTTTTCGTTCAGATTCCTTGTTATTTCCAAAGGTGGATTACCAAAACATCTGCTCCTGGTCCGGCCCTTTTATCGAACTTTAGAACCCTTTGTGGCCCATGAGTCGAAAAGTTTGCCCATCCCTGCTTTAATTCAGACAAACTAAACAGAGATTCAACGAAAGGGAATGATGTAGGCAAGTCTTCTTCTTTCTCTTTCGGCTTTTCCCATCAGGGGTCGCCACAGCGAATCATCCTTTTCCACCTCACTCTATCATGGACATCTTCTACCCTAACATTAGCCAACTTCATGTCCTCTGTTAAGACATCCAAATATCTCCTCTTTGGTCGTCCTCTTGCCCTCCGGCCAGGCAGCTCCATCTCCAACATCCTTCTACCAATATATCCACTATCCCTCCTCTGAACATGTCCAAACCATCTCAGTCTGGCTTCTCTGACTTTGTCGCTAACACAGGCAACATGAGCCGTCCCTCTGATGTACTCGTTCCTTATCCTGTCTAACCTGGTCACTCCTAAGGAGAACCTCAACATCTTCATCTCCGCTACCTCCATCTCAGCCTCTTGTCTCTGTCTCACTGCTACCGTCTCTAACCCATAGAGCAGAGCTGGTCTCACCACTGTCTTGTACACCTTTCCTTTGAGTCTTGCTGACACTCTTCTGTCACACAACACTCCTGACACTTTCCTCCAACCGCTCCACCCTGCCTGCACTCGCCTCTTCACCTCTTTTCCACAATCCCCATCACACTGAACTGTTGACCCCAAGTACTTAAACTCCTGCACCTTCTTCACCTCAGTCCCCTGTAACCTAACGCTTCTACCTTGATCCCTCTCGTTCAGACACATGTATTCTGTCTTACTACGACTGACCTTCATACCTCTTCTTTCCAGAGCAAACCTCCACCTCTCTAGCTGTTCCTCCACCTGCTCTCTACTCTCACTGCAAATTACAATGTCATCCGCAAACATCATTGTCCAGGGAGATTCCTGTCTTACCTTGTCTGTCAGCCTGGAATGATGTAGGCAAGTAATACACGTATACCCCTTAGGCCCGAAAGAAACAAACATTTAATTCAAAAATTCTAATAAAAAAAATTGGGTTAGGTCTTCACTCTAAAGTGCAATGAGAAAGCAAAACTAAACAAGTGTAGGTGAGAGTTTCCACTCTTTCCTGGCCAATAAGTCCACTAAATTGTCCTGGTCTGAATGCGCCCTCAAATGGAACCCATCTACCTCTGAACCTTTGTCCTTTCAACCTCCACAGATCCCCAGACAACTCTACACAACAAGATCTGAAAAGTTAGTTTCAGAAATGGTGGACTTTCATCACCGTCTACCATTCAATGAGGTACGATTCCTGTTTTCTTTTTCCCCATTTTCAAAAAAATATTGAAACTGACTTTACATACTTTTGTTACATTTAATAAATTTGTTCAAACTTTGGCAAATAATAATGCAAATATTTTTCAGCTGTATGATGTATCCAAAGGTAAAACATTTTTGCATAAAGCTGTTGATTTTTCTCTCACAGACCAAATCAGTCTGAGCTTTTTCGCATGCATGTATGAACTTTAACCAGCAAGATAAATTATTTAACAGATGTGGATCAGTATCATTGGTTACTATTACTAGCACACGGTTGTTTACATGACAATTTTGTGGTGGCGCATCCTAAATCATCTGTCTCTCTTGCTTCCTGTAGACGTGGCGACTGCCAAACGAGAACAGGACGTGTTGTCTTTTGAGAGCATCGGACAGCGACTGTTTTGAAGTGACAGTTCTTTGACGACCATGTGAACAAATCTCTCAACACTGCGGCGTTGCAGCACATCAGGAACAGTAGAACAGGCGAGCATTGCTGTTATACTGTGTAGTCTGCAAGTACAGGTGGACGACCTGAATTGTTCATAGTTCATAAATGTCTCGTTAGACGATGAGCTACGAAGATCAAGCGTGTGTTCAAGGAAAAGCTAATATTTATTTCATGTTGAGTTGTAGGAACATTTCCTGTGCGTCCTTTGCAAGGGTTTTTTTCCTCACAATGAGGTATTTATTATTTACAGACTCATGCATTTGACTGTGTCTTAGCGGTTGTAAAATTGTCTATTTTATGCCATTCCTTAACACTGTTGTGTCCCAAAAAGAGAATGTACTGTTTATAGAAATACTGGCAGCAGTCAGTGTGTTCCAATGCACAACTTTCACCACTAATCATTTGTTGTGACTTTGACATATTTTTTTTTTTATAAAAAATAAAACCATAAAGTGTCATTTTCTAATAAAAAGAGCTGAGGGATTCTATTTTGCTTTTTTGCTTGTCAAAGTCTTAAAATCTTTGAATTAATGAGTTTTACTTTGAATTATTTTTTCTTAATGTAAAATAGGTGATCAGGTTTGATTATTTACTCTGACTATGATCTAAAAGTTCAGAACTTATTAATACGGCCGATGTCATTCACACGTATTTACGTGCGACCAAGCACAAAAACTGATGGAAATTTATGCTGGCCACACATAATCCGTGAGGGCAAAATGCACATTGCTGCATTTGCCCTCACATATTTGAACCTTAACATAAACAGTCACATAAACTGGTAATAAAAATACAGACCACAATGCACTGCGGTTTAATGATTTGTCATTTGGAAAATGGAGGTAAAAAGTGTGATTAGGTAGATGATGTAAATATATTTATTTTATAAATCATTTAAGTTTGTATGATCAGAACATGGTGGATCCAAAAACATACATTTTAAAATCCTCATACTTAGTAGGTTTATACTTTGATAAATGAGTGACGACATATTTCCCGTCAAAAAAAAAAAAATAGCGAGAATGTGTCCAAGTTCCGGTGCACTAATTAGTCCCGCACACTAGTCTTTTAGGGAATCCATATATCAATGCTTAATTATCTTATTTATATGTACTCAGAATATTCTAGCACAGGGGTCGGGAACCTTTCTGGTCAAGAAAGCCATAAACGCCACATATTTTGAAATGTAATTTCGAAAGAGCCAGACAATAATGTAGCGTCTCTTTCCCACACTGAGGCACGGAGACTTAACCTCTTTTAAAGTTCTTTATTCCGATTACTGCAGACCGCAACAAACGCCGTACAATTAATTCAGCAGCTCCTGAATCTCTCCCGCCGAGGCGAGAGCGCTTCTCCCAACTTTATATTCCCTCACTGCCGCATCAGCCCTCCCATTTCTCTTATTCGGCCCATAGCTGAACCCCATTGGTCCAAATTACCTAACAGGCTGAGCGACAGAACTGAGAGCCAATCAGATCTCTGCTTGATGCGTTCAATGAACTCCAGAACTTAAAACGCGTCCCAACAGCCACCCAGTCCAAGTCAGTATGCAACGATATGTTTAAAACTAATTATACAAATGAATATGTGTATTTGATGTAATTTCAACATTTTTAAAGTACAATAAGTCTGTGGATTCTTTTTAATAACATCGTTATGCTGTTGATAATAAATGATGAGTATTTCTCGTGGTAGTTTTGCTGATGGTCTAGTCCAGGGGTCGGGAACCTATGGCTCGCGAGCCATATATGGCTCTTTTGATGGTCACATGTGGCTCGCAGACAAATCTTTAATTATACTTTTTTTTTTCATTAACCCAGTCCTTCTCGGGCGCGATGCGATGCCAGATGCGCGGTGCTTGGAGAGAAAAATCTGCGGCAGCATTATCAGTTTACTATTATCTATTTCACAGAGTTTGTACCAACTGGAAACCTGTGAATTGCCGTGCCTAAAACTGCGCTCCCGTCTCTGAGAAAGAGCGCGCAGTAGCGGGGACGGGATGTGTGAGGAAGAGGGGGGGGGGGGGCAGCAAGTGAATCGCGCAGGGATTGTAAAAACGTAAAACCTGCTGCCCGTCACTCACTGCAGCGTGAGAGTGTGTGTTTGGCTCCAGGTCTGCATGTGAGCAGTCTGTTTCACATCTACAGAACATTCATACCTACGATCACGTTTAAAGTCTCAACGCCTGCATGAAGCAGAAACTCACCACGTATCAACCAGACTAGACCATCAGCAAAAAACTACCGCGAGAAATACTCATCATTTATCAGCAAAAGCATAACAATGTTATTCAAAAGAATCCACAGACTTATTGTACATTAAAAATGTTGAAATTACATCAAATGCTCACATTCACTTGTATATTTAGTTTTAAACATATTGTTGCGGACTGAGTTTAACTTGGCTGTTGGGCCGCGTTATAAGTTCTGGAGTTCATTGAACGCATCAAGCAGAGATCTGATTGGCCCTCAGTTCTGTCGCTCAGCCTGTTGTTAGGTAATTTGGACCAATGGGGTTCAGCTATGAGGCCAAATAAGGGAAATGGGAGGGCTGACGCGGCAGTGAGGGAATATAAAGTTGGGAGAAGCGCTCTCGTCTCGGCGGGAGAGATTCAGGAGTTGCTGAATTAATTGTACGGCGTTTGTTGTGGTCTACAGTAACCAGAATAAAGAACCTTAGAAGAGGTTAAGTCTCCGTGCTCTTCAGTGTGGAAAAAGGGACGCTACATTATATTATGGCTCTTTCGAAATTACATTTCAAAATATGTGGCGTTTATGGCTCTCTCGGCAAAAAAGGTTCCCGACCCCTGGTCTAGTCTGATTGATACGTGGTGAGTTTCTGCTTCATGCAGGCGTTGAGAGTTAAACGTGATCTTAGCTGGTCTGACTGTTCTGTAGATGTGTATCATGTGACAAAGACTGCTCACATGCAGACGCGGAGCCAAACACACACTCACACGCTGCAGTGAGTGACGGGCTGCAGGTTTTACGTTTTTACAATCCCTGCGCGATTCACCTGCTGCCTGTCCCCACAACCCCCCCACCTTCACCCTCTGCTTTCTTCCTCACTCATCCCCGCAACTGCGCGCTCCCGTCTCTGAGAAAGAGCGCGCAGTTTTAGGCACGGCAATTAACAGGTTTCCGGCTGATACAAACTCTAAAATATTAGATAATTGTAAACTTATAGTGCTGGCGCAGATTTCTCTCTCCAAGCACCGCTACTACTGCGCGCCTCTGGCATCGCATCGCGCCCGAGGACTGGTCTAATGAAAAAAAAAAAAAGTATAATTAAAGATTTGTCTGCGAGCCACACATGTGACCATCAAAAGAGCCATGTATGGCTCGCGAGCCATAGGTTCCCGACCCCTGTTCTAGCATGTTGTGGACCTGGAGTAGTACCTAGCTTTAGAAAACAGTTGTACTTACCAAATTTGAGGCTTTTATCAGTCTTTCCACACAGAAGTTCCCGCCAGTTTTGAAGGATTTTTTTTAACGCTTTTATCATGTTAACTTTTCTTGGTTAGCACGATGGCAATGGCATGCTAACAATCCTCATGGCAAGAGAAAATATACATTACATTTAAAAACGAGTAAATTGTATTTCCTTAAGTACTCTTAAAACAACAAAAACCCCAATTTTAATGATCGCACTAATAACAACACACACTCTAAAGTAATTTTGGGAGGAAGGAATTTAGGAAAAAAAAGAAAAAAGGACGAACAGCTCTGAGAATTAGCTAGTGGGAAACAGGAAGTAGAACTCACAACAAGCGTTACTTTTCAAATTAAAAGACTAACGCTGGCAAATTACAACCAAACAAGATTACCAAATTCACCTAAAAATGAGCACATTTAACAAGTTTACGAATCATAAAATATATCATAATTTTCTTTTGTTTAGCCTACACTGCCTAAAAAAAGTCAAAATATCAAATAGTCTGGTTTGTGGATTCAACTAACTCATTTTTTGTCAACAACTGTTTATTAATCCCCCCTCCACAAAAAAAGATTACACGAATAAGATCATTTATGTTTATTTTCAATAGTTTTTTTAGAGAAAAGTCATAGAACATAAAACTCTGAAATCAGCACTTATGTCATCAGAAATAAGTTTTAGTGCATAGATTTGAATCTGCAAAACCATCTGATTCTCAAAGAAAATGAGTACGACTCAATAAGAGCTGAGCACTGGGCTGAAGGAAATGTTAAATCACCAAACACAGATTGCACATGCACACAAATTACATTTTTGTTCTTAAAACAGCAACACACAGAGAAACTGCAAGCCATAAAAGATTTTTGTCTCATGCAAATAGATAAGCAATGATACAAAAAGTTTCTTTGTGTTAGGAATTTTGAATCTTTAGAGGCATTTGGAAAACATAAAGAAAGGCTTACAAACTTATTTTTATTTTAGTATTTTTTATAAATCAAATGTGTTAGTTGACGAAAATAGATGTAATCCTTTTTTCTTTTACTGATGCTGACCTGATGGGTGTCAACAATTCAAGAAAGTTGAATTCTTACATATTCAGGTCATGGAGTGCTAAATTTGTCTTCAGTTTGTCTGCATTAGCTAATAATAAAATTAAATTAAATAATTATACTAATTGCTACAGATTAAGGTTTTAGGTTAAACCAATATATACTTCCAGTGCAAACATTTTGTAAATTAAGGCCACAGTTATGGATTTTAGATTAAAAAACAACACCAATAACAAATGTTACACCGTAAAGGTTTTCACTACCAACTTAAACTCAGAAACAAAGAAAACAATTGGTAAGAAAAGGAAGATTACTGATAAATCAAGGATGATGGGAAAATCGTGCAGAAAGCAGTTTTGCCTGCCACAATTGCAAAAATTCCACTGCTCTTCTTTAATGAGTATTAGTGTTGTGTTGGAATGGGGAACATCCATTTTCAGGAGTGTTCAGTGGAGGAGACTTTGCAGCATGGCAGTGGCATAGGTTGGGCGGGCCTGTTTGTTCTCTATGGCCTTCTTCAGGTACTGAATTCCACCGCAGCGTTCCCAGATTTCCTCGAATTGCCTGGGCAAAATCTCAGCCCCTCGCTTCCTGGTCAGACCCGTCTCCTCCAGGCTGAGCTCGCACATCTCCATGTCATCTTTACCTAAGTGTTTAAAATAAAATGAAATTTGTGTTTTTATTCAGCTGAATTTTTGAGCAAATGCAGCACAAGTCATGAAATCACGTTCAAATGTTATTTTTACAGTGACAATTTTGAGTGTATGAGCACCTATCAGACACAGAAAGTTATTTTTTCCTTCATTTTTTCTGTTGTACACATAAGTAATTAATCAGAAACACTTTGGGTTAAAAATTCAAAAAAGCTTTTAGATAATCTTGCTACTTTTGCATTTTTAAGTCCCAAAATATAAAATTAATGTTTGCAAAGCTTTTATTTTCTTTTTTTTACATTTTGATCCCAAAACATTAGTTCTAAAAAAAAAAAAAATCAAAAATACAATAATTCTCATATCCCTCTGGCTTAAGAAAAGTGTGAATATTTAAAAATAGTTTCTAACATTTATGTTTTTTTTTCTTCAATTTTAGGGGGACTTTTCTTATAATTTGTAAGTGCTGAAGGAAAATTATTTTAGGAGTAAAATGAAGATATTGAAAACGAAAAGGAGAAATTGAATCAATAGAAAAATGACTTGTGCATAAAGGTGCTCTAAACAGTATTTAAATTAGAACCAGGGAATTTAAATTTTAGTCAATCAAAAAGGTTTAGTGACATAAATCTAGAGTAACCCTCATGAACATCAGACACAAGCATCAAAACCTTAAATATCTTTCGCATTTGTTGCCTTCAACTGTGATATTTCCATTGACTGTCTATTAGAACTGGACCGAGTGAGTGAGTGTGATGTCACCCTCCTGTTCCAACGAAATGAAGTCAACTCATTTTTTAGCAATTGGACGCCCCCCTGTTGGAGTCAGATGACGTCAGTGAGCAGTGATTGGTCTGAGTCTGTCTATGTCAACGTCTCTATGGCAACCACTCTCGTCCATCAGAAGTGAGCTTTTTGGATGTCTACACCCCCATCAATTGAAAGCAGGCTACATGAAATCTGTCAATCAAACATTTTGAATATTCGCCGAGGGGGCAGTAGACACTACTTTGATTGAGGCATCCGATTGGTCGGTTTACAACTTGAATGACCAGCCATAAAGAAAAAAATTGGATTAGCCAGAACATGTTAAAAAGGTAATGGTTGTTCTTAAAAAACCGAATGAATAAAAAATAGCTGTTTATTTCTCTATAGAACATTTTGAGATTTTGGCTTCTTGGAATCAGTGGGTATTTCCTGTTTGGAATGCGTGGGGGGAGGGGTCACTCAGTCCAGTTCTCTTAAATAGTCAACGGATATTTTACATCCAAGACTTCCTGTATCAAAGCTGCTGACTCACCCGCAACCAGCACGATGGGTTGTTTGTCTGGATGAAGTTCCATCTGTCTGGCAATCCACGGCCCGTCGAAGTGAGCGTACCACCAGCCCTTCTTTTTGTTCTGGGGGTCCTTGTACTGGTCGGCAGGTCGGATGAAGGGGATGCGAAAATACCGCTGCTGGCGGTTCATGGCCACCTCCTGATGCTGAGCCGTCGCTGGCGGAGCCGGGTTCTGTTCGGCTGCAGCGAGAGCATCAGAGAAGCAGGTTAGTGTTGGTGGGAGAGGAAATGTTAGCTGGCATCTGATTCACAACTTTTATTTGTAAAACTCCATGCTTTTGTTTTAAGATGAGCACAAAAAAAAAAGGACAAAGCTTCCAAAACATGAGATCAACGTGAACGCAGATGAAGTAAAAACGCTGGAAACAAACAAAAAAAGAATGAAGCTTTCATGACCTTTGTGATCACATAACACAGGGGTCTCAAAATCAATTTACCTGGGGGCCACTGAAGGCAGGGTCTAGCTGAGGCTGTCATGACAGCAACCGCCCCGCCCCCCAGCGGCTGCTCGTCGTCTTTGATTCACTCCACCTGCTCACCTGGGTATATATTACTGCCATGCAGCTCCATTCACTATCGGAACGTTTAGTCTACTACTCGACTACCAGCCAGCTCTCACGCTCTGTGTTTCCAGTCTGCAGCTCGTCAGCAAATCTGGATTTCTGCTTCACCACACTCTCAAGTCTGCAGTCACCTACCTGCCGTTATTCCTGCTGCTCATGGAGACCTACATCAGGGAGTCGCTGGCTGCTGGACTCATTAGGTCTTCTTCCTCTCTTGCTGGGGCTGGTTTTATCTTTGTTAAGAAAAAAGATGGGGGGGCCTGAGACCATGTATTGATTACAGAGGGCTCAATGAGATCACCATACGTAACGGCTATCCTCTGCCACTAATGTCATCTGCCTTTGAACTTCTTCAGGGTGCCAGTATTTTCACCAAGTTGGATCTACGCAACTCCTACCATCTGGTCCGGATCAAGGCAGGGGATGAGTGGAAAACAGCATTCAACAGGCATTCAGGCCACTTTGAATATCAGGTCATGCCATTTGGCTAAACTAATGCCCCTGCTATTTTTCAAATCCTTGTCAATGAGGTATTGGAAGACATGATTAACCACTTTGTGTTCGTCTATCTGGATGACATCTTAATCTTTTCACGTTCTAAGGCTGAGCATGTCCAACATGTACGCAAGGTCCTTCTAAGACTACTACAAAACCAGCTCTATGTCAAAGCAGAGAAGTGAGTTTCATGCCGCTACTACCTCTTTCCTGGGTCTGGTCATCTTAGAGGGGAGTGTCAAGATGGATCCGAAAAAGGTGCAGGCTGTATTGGAGTGGCCGAGACCCGAGAACCGTAAACAATTTCAACGGTTTCTTGGATTTGCTAACTTCTACCGTCGCTTCATTAAGAACTACAGTAAAATTGCTTCTCCCTTACATGCTTTGACTTCGTCCAAGAGGAAATTTTCCTGGAACCAGGAAGCTGAGTCTGCTTTCTAGGAGTTAAAGAACCACTTCACTTTAGCCCCTGTTCTTATTACACCTGACCCAGGTAGACAGTTTATTGTAGAAGTAGACGCTTCTGACACAGGGATTGGTGCCATCCTCTCTCAACGGAGCCAGGACAATAAGATCCACGCATGTGCTTTCTTTTCCCGCCACTTGTCTAGTGCTGAGAAGAACTATGACGTTGGGGATAGAGAGTTGCTGGCTATCAAGGACGCCCTGGAGGAGTGGCGTCATAGGCTATAAGGGTCTGAAACTCCGTTCGTCGGGTTCACAGATCACAAGAATCTGAAGTACTTGAGAACGGCCAAGATAGTTAACTCCCGCCAAGCCCGCTGGTCATTGTTTTTTATCCGGTTTAATTTCTCCCTTTCCTATAGACCAGGTTCACTGAACACGAAGGCTGACGCGCTATCCTGAAGGGATGACTATCCATGACAGTCTCTGCTCGACTAGCAGTAATAAATACTGATATTGAGGAGGAGGTACGATCTGCTAATCAAGGCTCCCAATCTCCGTCAGCCTGTCCCACAGAACGTTTGTATGTTCCAGATAATCTCAGAGCGAAGGTTATACAATGGTTCCATTCTTCCCGCATGTTTTGCCATCCTAGTCAGAGGAGAACGTTAGCGGTTTTATGGGCAAGGATGAGAGAAGACATCAATGAATATGTCTCTGCTTGTCCAGAGAGTGCTCAAGTCGAAGCTTCTACATCCCCTCCTGGTGGGTTGCTACAACCGCTGTCGGTCCCTGGAAGGCCCTGGTCTCACATCTCTTTGAATTTCGTCACAGGGCTTCCACCGTCCTGACTGTGGTGGATCGGTTTTCGAAGATGGTGCACTTCATTGCTCTTCCCCAACTCCCTACAGCTAAGGAAACCACTGAGGTCCTTCTCAACCATGTATTTTGCATCCATGGCATTCCCAGAGATATTGTCTCGGACCGGGGTCCCCAATTTACAGCCAAGTTCTGTTGCCTACAGGGAGTAGGTGAGTTTATCTTCTGGCTTCCATCCATAGTCTAACTGCCAATCTGAACGGCTCAAACAGTAGTTGGAGGCTAGTCTCCGCCTCTTCTGTGCCCAGGAGCCGGCTTCATGGTCCCGTAACCTGATCTGGGCGGAGTAGGCTTCCTTTGTCTGCCACAGGTTTTTCTCCCTTCAAGGTGGTGTATGGATACCAGCCCCTCTCTATTTGCGTCCCCTCAGCCTATGCTTCTGTCCGAAAGTGTCAGCAGGCCTGGCGCAGGGCCCGGCAGACTCTCCTAAGGACTGTGGAGACCTACCGTACCACCGTCAAAAGACGAAGAGTTGATGCTCCTTCCTATTAGGTGGGCCAAAGAGTTTGGCTTTCTACAACTAATCTTCCCCTCCGTTTGGAAAACAGGAAGCTGGCACCGCGGTTTGTTGGACCTTTCCCTATCTCCAAGGTGGTCAACCTGGTTGCTGTTTGCCTGCGTCTGCCCAGAGCCCTCCGCATACATCCCACCTTCCAAGTCTCCAAGGTGAAGCCAGTTAGGACCAGTCCCCTCGTTCCTTCTGCCACTGCCCCGCCTCCGGCTCGGTACATCGACGTGGGTCCTGCCTACACGGTTAGACGGCTGCTCTGTTCTCGCAGTCGTGGAAAGGGTTTGCAGTACCTGGTGGATTGGGAAGGCTATGGTCCTGAGGAACATTCCTGGGTCCCTGCTCGGTTCATCCTCGACCCCGACATGATCACAGTGTTCCATAGAGATCATCCTGATCAACCCACGCGACCGTCTGCTGCTCGTCGTCTCTGATTCACTCCACCTGTTCACCTGGGTATATATTACTGCCATGCAGCTCCATTCACTGCCGGAACGTCTAGTCTACTACTCGACTACCAGCCAGCTCTCACGCTCTGTGTTTCCAGTCTGCAGCTCGTCAGCAAATCTAGATTTCTGCTCCACCACGCTCTCAAGTCTGCAGTCACCTACCTGTCGTTATTCCGACAGGTAGGTGACTGCAGACTATTCGGACTATTCGGACCATGTATTCAAGTTTTCTCCTGAGCTGCTTCTACTGACTCACCTTGCTGTGATCGCTTATTCCTCATCGCCAAGTTCTGCCTCAAGATTCAGCCGTAAAACTTTTCCTCTGCTGCATTCTCTGTTACGGACTTCCTCATTCTGGAGCCCTGGAGGAACTCTGGACTCTGCTCTGTCTGTTTTCTCCTCTCACTCCTGGCCTCCCACAAGTCTGTCTCCACGCCCCTGGTGTCAAGATTCTGCTTAGCATCCTGCCTGCTCTGGTCCCCTTTAAATAAACTCTGAAGATCTCATACTCCTGGGTCTGTCATATTTTGTTGGTCCTCAAGACCTGGTCCTGACAGAGGCTGGGCCACAACTTCAGCGCACAGACACACGTAAGGTGTGAGTGTTTGAGAGCCAGTAAATTTGTATGGAACACATACTATACTATTAACTATACGCTATTATTAACCGCTGTACAAAATATGCTCATAAAACTATTTCAAATATAATAAAATACCCAAATAAAAAAAAATCAATAAGTAAATAATCAGTAATTCATTTCTGTTTGTTTATTCTTCTATATCTGCTGTTTTCTGATTTAAACATCCTTTTAACATAGTTCAATTAACACTGTTAAATTATAAGTAATAAACACAAAAGAAGACTCCAATTTTACAGTTCTGTAACCTCTATCAATGTGTGTATCAGTGTTCTTCTGAACACAGCTTCTCTGCTGGACACTTGGGAGCACTTCCTCCCAAACAGCTGGGACCCTCAGTACGGCTTGGAGATTGTCAGTAAATCTGGACTGTACTTAGACTTTAAGGTGGAGAAATCAGAGAGTATATGCTCCCAATTTTGAGTCTGTGTTGAACCTTTTTTTATTCTATTTTTTTTACATTTTGAAGGAATGCTTTTTCATTTTAATTTTGAGTCAAAAAATGCAGCTTCATTTAAAGAAATCGTGATAGAGGGAAGTCTCCACCAACCGTAGTCTGTGACAGACTTCGGAGCCCTCTGATCACTGCCATCATCGTCACGTTTCTTGTTCTTGGTCTTCCATGCGTGATAGACCTTCAGGCGACGGTGAAACTCCTCTCTGCAGGCTGCCAGTAGCTCAATGTCTGCACACAGAAACAGGCAGCAAACATTAGAAGATTTACAAAAACAGGCATTTGTTCATATGACAAAAATTAAGGTGTTTTTACAATAGAACCTTGACAAAAAAGGAAACTTATTAGCAAATGTGATTAAAACTATGTTTTATTTTCTTCTTTTTATACTTGCTTTTGATAGATTGTTGTTGTACCTATATGGATTACATTTTTAAACAACTAAGTAGAAATAAGGAAAACAAACCAGGCCAATTTTGTTTCTGTGTTTTCCTGCATTTTTAAATCTTTTTATCATTTTTTTACAGTCTAACACAAGAAGTAAATTTCATCTAATTATTTCTGTTAAAAAGGCTTTTGCAAGAATCAGGGTTTATCTTTCATTTCAGTAAAACAATGCTTTGTTATCACAATTCTCCTGCCTTTGTGTGCTCCTGCGACAGAAAAGGAGCAGCAAAAATAAATAAATATTTTTTAATTAATTCAGCCTCAAACAAGATCATAGATTAATATTTAATTGCTCTCATTTAACTGCAAATGACTCTTTCCACAGCTTACTGGGCCTTAACAGCTTTATATTTCTCCAACTGCTCCAATGATCGAGTTTGAGTTGAACAGTTTCAATGAGAAACAACTTCCGTTTATGGTCAATTGAAAAAGACTATCTTTAAAGAAATGTCCAACAAAATAATCAAATTATGACCTGGTATCATCAATTGTTAAGGCACATTTTTAATCTAAGAAAGGGGCTTGTTAAACCACAATTTCAACCTGTAGGAGGCAGTAAATACAAAAATGTCTTCAATTTTTTTCTTGTCCAAAACATTGAAGAGCTAGAGCCTATTGCTAGCTAACTAATTTAATTTAGTTAGCTATACTATTTTATACTAATTTAATAGACCTAAAGCTACGTCTGACTTTCCTCACTACTCCCTAACCTCCCAAAAGACTATATAATGCAGGACTATCCAGTGCTCGATATTTAAAGGCCCTATGTCATGCTAAATCTACTTCTTCGAGCTTTTAAGTTTATTACAATGTTCATTGCTCACTATAAACAACTCAAAGCGGTATGTTGATCCATTCACGCTGCACACTTATAACTCATGTTTCTTTAAAAAATGTGTTTTTTAGTGTACCACATATGTGATAATATATTATCATATATATGGACATGGTTTACTCTGAAAGGCTTAGGAAAAGCAAGCTTCAATGTAATTTGGACTCAATGCTTACAATGTTTTTTAAATGGCAAGTATGACATCACCCCATTCACCAAAGGCAAAACCTAATAAATATAACCATTTATTGAATACTATTTATGAATCCACTGTGTTCTTAGGAGGAAAACCTCTATGAATTATACAAAATAATATTAATTCTTTTTTTTTTTAAAAGACAAAATGTTTTAACGCATTGCATTGTGGTCTATATTCGCAGAGACTTCTGGAAGATTTCCAGGGCACTGGATTTTGGAGTTGTAGGCTACGTCTGAATTCCTTCCCTAATCCCTGACTACAAAAAAGCGATGTAGTGTCCTGAATTTTAAAAAGCAATTCAGACACCGTGCACTCTACTTTTTTTTTTCTTTTTAAAGGCCAAAAATGTGTGAAAATCTAAGAGAACCAGTTTTAATCATTTTCAGGGAACCTCTGTGGCTCTAAGAGCAGTTAAAAACCTTTTTTTTTAAATCATGGTCAGTGCAATATTTTAGTATTAAATCCCTATAACACACTGTCTTTTGGCTTGTGTCTGATGCATTTTGCCATTAATCGTCTTGCACAATCAGTACAAATGTGTGTCTTTGGGCAGACTGCTTCCCTAAACCAGGAGAAGATTGGCTGCCTACAACCAGCACAAGCCTCCCTCCTCCCATAATCCAGAGATCATTCCATCTTTCCTTTTAAAACCAAGCTGATGAGCCTCAGCAGCTGCAGGAGCATCCTCTTTGGATTTTTGTTTTGTTTTGGAAGGATGTGTTCACCCTCTGTGCAGCCAAAGTCTGCGCTTTTCAACAGCCACTTTGGCAAAAAAAAAATAGGGAAAAGGCGAAACACATCCATGCAGCAAACATAGCAGTAAAAAAGGAATATTTGCACACAGCACATTATTCAAAAGAGTGAATGCACGAAGGAACATTAATTGCAAAATGACACATTTTATTTCAGCGCTAAAACTCAAAGAATGTAACTCAGTGCTGCAACTGGAGTCATGGTTTCTCACCACAAGAAGTGTTGATGACATCCCGCAGCTCGGCATACTTCCACTTGCTGAGATCATACTTTTTCACACCAGCTGCAGCTTTGGTCGCCTGCACCTGAGGACCCCTGCAGCAGAGGATTGTGGGTGAGACGGGAAATATACAGAAGATAAGGGAGGACAGATGAGGGGTGGAAGTATTTGAGCTAAGACTGTTTCAGTTCCACACAGAGTGTGACTCAAAATCTTTTAGTTATCCGAAGCAAAGAAAAATGTGAACACCAGTATTAAAGATAAAAACTAAATTTAATATCTTTGGGAGCAATACTAGGAGAAAGATGATTAAGCCTTAGAGTCACAATACCTTGATACTGCATTTAGATAAAGTTACTAATAACAGAGTTGAAGTTTCAGCTACTTAACAGACCTCTGCCAAACTCTGAGATTACGTCTCCAGCCTCCCTGCTGAACTAAAGCCGATAATTCCATAATAGGAAGGAAGGATTTGTCTGTTCTAATTACGGTCAGAGCAGCGTCTCTGCATAATGGATTAATTCACAAATCACTAGATTACCATCATGAATTCTGACTGACAGTGAGGATTTTCTGTCATCCAGGAGGTGTTATCACCGGGTTCTGCTTCTTCAGGGTGACTGGACTTTAAAGGTTGATCTAGAAGATGCTTCGCTGCTTGTTTGTGAAGCTTCTTTGGTTCTAACAGCTGATGCTGGCTTCTTTAGAAGTATCCATCCATCTTCAGAACCTGTTGCATCCCTTTCGGGAGTTCTGCTGGAGCTAACCTGACTTACTGTTAGGTGACTGGCGAATAGGTCACCAGTGTGTTGCAGTCTGTGCACACTCACATGCACCTTTAGGGGCAATTTAAAATCACCAATTAACTTCTGATGCATGTTTTTGGACTGTGGGAGGAAGCCTGGAGATACGGTGGCCGACAGGTGCAAGACACGCTTACATTTAAGATACAGCAACAGCAAATCCCAGTACAAATGAACAAATCACAAAACACAACAGCAAATACTGAAACACAACAGCAAATACTGAAACACAACAGCAAATCAAGAAACACAACAGCAAATCACGAAACACAACAGCAAATACTGAAACACAACAGCAAATACTGAAACACAACAGCAAATACTGAAACACAACAGCAAATCACGAAACACAACAGCAAATACTGAAAATTACAGTCCTGAAACAAATACCAAATTACAAAAAAATAACCCTGTTACAAATGACCAAAACCAGAAACACAACAATGAAAGCGGAGACATGGCTTCTAACAGAAATGGACGTGATATAAAACTAATTGTGTATGATTTTTTTAAATGTTATTAATTACTGTTTTCTTTATGTGGACATTTTAAATACATGAAACAGTCCTGAAGCATTCTTGCTAGAGTGGTCTTAACGGAGAGGGAATACCCTTAATACCGGAAAAGCAAAAACTTTACCTTGTTAAACGTTGTTGTAATTTTTATTGTAGTAATACAATTGAAGAAATGCTTTTAGACTGTCTCAAGTATTGAAAATGTCCACATAAAAAAGACAGTAATAAGGAAATGTAAAAAATAATACACAATTAGTTTTATACTACGTCACTTCCGGGATTCAGGACGTTACGTTTCTGTTAGACGCCGTTTCTCCGCTGTCCTTGTTGTGTTTCTGGATTTGTTCATTTGTATCGAGATTGTTTTTGTAATTCAGGATTTGTTAGTTTTCACCCAAAATTGCTTTTGTGTTTCAGGACTCTGTCATTTGTTCCGTGGTTTGCTGTTGGGTTTCAGTTTTTGCCATTGTGTTTCATGAATTGCTGTTGTGTTTCATGATTTGCTGTTGTGTTTCGTGATTTGCAGTTGTGTTTCAGTATTTGCTGTTGTGTTTCGTGATTTGCTGTTGTGTTTCAGTATTTGCTGTTGTGTTTCGTGATTTGCTGTTGTGTTTCAGTATTTGCTGTTGTGTTTCGTGATTTGCTGTTGTGTTTCGTGATTTGCTGTTGTGTTTCGTGATTTGCTGTTGTGTTTCGTGATTTGCTGTTGTGTTTCAGTATTTGCTGTTGTGTTTCAGTATTTGCTGTTGTGTTTCATGATTTGCTGTTGTGTTTCGTGATTTGCTGTTGTGTTTCAGTATTTGCTGTTGTGTTTCAGTATTTGCTGTTGTGTTTCAGTATTTGCGGTTGTGTTTCGTGATTTGCTGTTGTGTTTTGTGATTTGCAGTTGTGTTTCGTGATTTGCTGTTGTGTTTCAGTATTTGCTGTTGTGTTTTGTGATTTGTTCATTTGTACTGGGATTTGCTGTTGCTGTATCTTAAATGTAAGCGTGTCTTGCACCTCTCGGCCACCGTATGGAGAACATGCAAACTCCACACAGAAAGGTTTCAGTTGGGAGTTGAACCAAGACCTTCTTTGAGTGAGGCGAGAGCCACTACACCACCAAGAAGTGTGGTGGAAAAAAAAACCACAAACATCATAGGCGCAAATGGAAATGTCCAAGTTGTACTCCATTACTTGGTGGGGATCTTGGTGTGGCTCAGAGGTGAGGATACTCATTAGTGGCTAATAGTGAACTGGTCTTCAGTAGATACCATTTATTTATTCATCTTGAATATTCACTAGTAGAAACGCAGCGTCACAGGTTACAAGACAGTGCTTGAATGTCTGAGTGTTAATTTTTTGATCTCTCCGTGCCTCAGCAGTGCCTCTAAAGTTCACACAGGACCATTAAGATTATGCGAACTGGACAGAGAGAGCGTAACATCACCCTTAGTAAATGGTTTATTTCTGGCTCCAAAAGAATAACCACAATTCCAACCTCAACCTGTAGGGGGCAGTACATTTTTTTTGTTAAGACCTATTGTTTTGCAATTAGGGCGCTGCGATGTTGAAGCCAGAAACGGTCAGCAAGCTGTGATTGGTCCAAGTTGATCTGAGTCAACACTTCCATGGCAACCACTCTCACCAATGAGCAGTGAGATTACTGGTGGGCAACACACACTACCACATGAAAGCATGCTACATGGAATCTGTTAAGTGTTTTGCACGTTAAACGTGGGGGACCAGCAGATGCCATATACTTTTACTGAAGCATCTGATTGGACTGTTTATAACTCGAATAACATGGGCTACAGAAAAATTATCCTAAAAACAATTATAATTAGCAACAACATGTTTAACAAAAAGGTAGAAGAGCAAGAATAGTTATTCTGACAAAAATAACGACTAAATAATAGCTGTTTATTTCTCAATAGACGGTACAAATTTTGGCTTTTTGGAGCCAGCAATTAGTGACAAGATGTTCAATCACGAATCAACGCAGCCGGTGTGATCCTAGCATGAACGCAGCATTAGGCCTGAAGGAACTGCTCAGAAGAGCAGCTAAACATCTTCTAGACTAACTTTTAAAGTCCAGTAAGGAACAGATGGACTGAAAAGATTCAACTGAATCAGGACCATTCTCCTTCTGACTGGTGTGCAACAGTGATAACGCAGAAATGGAAGCTTTGCTTTTCTTGCAGACGGGAACGAAGATGGGGAGCAAAAGGCCAGCGTGAGCTTTTGGCAGAAGCGGATTAGGAAATGATTTGCAGCTGGAAGGGAAGGGAGGTCCAGATCCTGTGGCCATCCAAAAGCTAAAGCACCCCCCTGCCTGGTCTGCCTGCATCTTTCACTGCATAAAAGCTGTGGGCTGTGCACACATGGTGCCATTTCTGATAACAGAGACCCAGTTAGGACATGTCAGAGACACTTGTGACCCTTTTTGATCCCAAGAAACTGTCTGCCTTTAAAAAAAATAAATAATTGCAACTTAGTTCTTTATTTTTTGAATTATTAAGATATATATTTATAGTCTTAATAAAAAACAGATTTACCTTTTTTCAATTAAGAATAGAATATGTAAGACATTTAAAACGTAAGAGCTTTCAGATCTTACGTTTTAAATGTGGTGTAAGAATCTGTCTTTTCATCAGCAGGTCTGTGTGGTTCATTTACAGTCATTCTCATTTATTATTAATTTTTACAGAAAAAAAAAAACTTTTTAAAGAATTTAAAATTAAGCTTTGATTTACAGTAGAGGTCACCATGAAAAAAAAACCCAAATTGAATAAAGTTGTAAAATTATAAAAAAAGTCAAAATTTTACAAGATTAAAGTCCTATAATATTGAGAAATTTAGTGCAATTGTGACCAAAACTGCAACAATTTACGAGAATAAAGTCATACATTTATGCTTCAAAAAGTTGTAATCTTACAAGGATTAAAGTCATGCATTTAAAAAAAGAAAATGCTACATTTAGGTTTTTAAACATTTAAACAATGACAATGGAACATCAGCTGTTTAATTCAGAGAAATGGGATGAACATCAAGACTCACTGAATCTGCTTTAAGTTTCTTGTAAATTTATAGTTTTTTTTCATGAAATGACAACTTTATATTAGAAAAAATAAGACTTTTAAATTCAATTACTGATTATTATTGATTGTTTTTAAAATAATAAATTAACAGTTTTAATCTCGAAAAAAGTTTAAGTACGTTTATGACTTTATCCTTGTAAAAGTTTAACTTTTTACTCATAATTTTACAACTCTATTATGATCTTTATATTTACTTTTAAGGTGGCCCTAATTTTCTATCATTTAGACCTTTTTGCAGTTTTAACAGTTTTTTTTTAAGTGCAAAAATGTAATAAACTGTTTTTATAAAAAAATAATGGGTTTATTGAAATTGTAAGACTCCCCCCCCCCCCCCCCCGCTTTTTTACTTTTTTAACTTTGGCAAACACTGGGATCAGTTGATTATTTTTGAATGACAGTCTGTTTCATGTGGGATTAGACACTACAGTGGGGATGAAGAGAGTGAGTAACTATGACAGATGTCGGCTAGACTTTGGGCTGAAGTCTTACATGGCTCTGGCTGAGGACGAAGAGATAGGAAGACCTGAAAAAGAGTCATCACTGAAGGAAACAACGGAAACAGGAGAAAGGCGGTTACATTCACTTTTTCCGAGGTCAGCCTGGGTCAGCACTGTTTTCTGGGTCACACGCAATACCTGCGCAGGCCTGCGTCGCTCTGGCCTTCCTCAGTGATGAGCTCGGCCTCGCTCTGCGCGATCCTCATGGCCAGCTCCCGGTCTCTCCGCTCCTGCTCCAGCATGGCGGCATGCTGGGCCTGCTCCTCGCGCTCCACCGCCAGCTGGATTTCCAGCTCCGCCTGCAAACACGCAAAGCACAACAATAACACGGTGGCACAAAAATCTACACAAATGAGAGCTGGACTGAGGGACCCCTCCCCCCTGGCGTTCCAAACAGGAAGTAACCTGCTGGCAGTGAGAAGCCAAGATCCCACAGACTTCTATAGAGAAATAAACGGCTATCATTCATTATAATATTATTATTATTATTTGTCAGAATAACCATTCTTTCAGGTCCAAACCTGAATAACTTTTTCTTCCTCTTTTCTCTTCTTTCGGTCTTCCTCCTCCTGCTTTCTCTTCAGCTCCATCTCTGCTTTGCTGCAAAAGAACAAATAAAAACATATTTTACACCTGCTAACTAACAACACATGGCCAAGCTTGCTTTTTTTTCCCCTCACAGTCTCCTGTCGTCTTCTTCCTGTTTGCGTCGTTGCTCCTCCTTTTCTCTGGTCTTCCTCTCTTTGTCCATCTCCTCCTCGATGTGCTTCAGTCTCTCGATCTCCTCCTCCTCCTGCTTCTTCTTCTTTATGGAGGACAGCAGCTGCTCGGAGTGTTTCACCAGCTTCTGGTACTCTGTGTCGATCTCCTTCCAGGTCATTATTGAGGTCTGGGGTGTCAAATGAATAAAGAAAAAAAGAAAATCAGAAAATAAAGAACATGTTTATTTCCTTCACTTTTTGTATCTAGAAAACCACCCTTTTAGGGCTGCATGGTGGAGCAGTGGTTAGCGCTTTTGCCTCACAGCAAGAAGACCCCAGTTCAAGTCTCAGATAGGGGATCTAAAACAGAACATCAATGGGAGACCTTCTGTGTGGAGTTTGCATGTTCTCCCTGTGCATGCGCGGGTTTTGTCCGGGAACCATCCAAAAACATGCTTCATAGGTTAACTGGTTACTCTAAATTGTCCCTAGGTGTGTATGGGTGTGTGATTGCGGCCTTTGACAGACTGGGGACATGTCGCCAGACTGTCCGTAACCCCGAAAGAGACAAAAACGGGTTTAGAAGAAAAATTAGAAAACCATCCTTCTAACACAAGAGAGCGGAAAGACAATCTGCTTTAGGAACGGGTGAAAGAAAAATATCAAAAATATGAATAAATATTACTTTAAAATATTTATATATATTACCATATACAAATATATATATATATATACATATCTATATTTATATATATATAGATCTATCTATCTATCTATATAGATATTATTATTATTGGAAAATATAAAAGGATTGTCAAAAAACTATATCAAATATAATATCAATAAATAATATAAAAAAATACAAGATTTTTGCAGGTCGGTAAAACCTGAAGCAGAATTCCTCAGAAACTGCCAAAAGACTCACACACACATCTGTTTCCCTGTTTGCACAGCATTTCCATGTGGTGACAAGTCAGACACTGACTGACAGTGTGTCTGTCATTTGCCCTTTGCAGCCACAAAGCTCTGTTCTCCACCCCCACGTCAGACAATCAGCAGCGGGGGAAGTGATCACCCCATTGTGGGGCTTCATTACGCCCCGCTCCTAACAGTGAGTCAGGATCGACGGGATGACAAGGTCTTGTCCCCGATGTATAGCGGTCTGAGCGACAGCCAGTGGCGCCTCATGCATTATTCACTCCAAGAACGCGTGCCAGAAGCAATTTCTCAACACCCAGAATGCCATAATTGTTGACGGTCGGGATGCTAAAGGGCTAAAAGTTGAAAATTGAAAATGTGGAGGGGCTGTTTAGGGATGGAGGGGAGACAAAGCGCCGCGAGTCACTGGTCCTTTTGTGTCAGTACGATATAAAAAAAAGAAATAAAACCACAATAATTATTTCCGTTGATTGCACACATCAAACCATGGAGCGAAAATGTCTCTGCAATTATTTGCTGCACCTAGAAGGTCCAATAAGAAGAGTGCATATTGCACTGGGATTACACAAAGCACTTCTGATCATTCAGCATAATAGCCTCAATAAATGAAATTACTGGCGAAGAGTCTCCTTTGCTGATATTTTATTTATTTATCCTGAGGCGATTATTGATCTGTGGAACAGAAAGAAGATAAAGAAAAGCCACAACTCCCTGAGTGATCAGCCATGGTTTGAAATACAAATAAGTCTGAAACTGAGAAGAAGCAAATCACCAGAACATGAAAAGTAACACATATTCTGTTAAAAACATTTGTAGATGTCTCTGTTTAAAAAATGTACACAACTCACAATAAGTTGTATTGTTATTTACAGGAGTGCTCTTCCTAATTGGTCTGATTTTAATGAAAAGTTCCCTTTGATAGTACGAATAATGGACGAAAAGAAACACCATTTTCATTAGTTTGACATTTTTTACCCCGTAAATTAAGACTAAATAGCCCCAAATGAAAAAAAAATGACTATGTCAATAGCGGGTATTTCCACCATTTGACAGCAACGTTTCACGCTCCTTACTAGCCTCAGGATGTCGTTCTGAGGCGTTGCAATCTTCTGCAAGTGAAACATGCAGTTCTGCCAGGTGACTTTGTGGTGGGGGTGCAATGATCCAGGCTCTGCTTCATCTGGTCCCATATGTGCTCTATAGGGTTTAGGTCAGGGGAAATGAGGTACTCCCACTTCCTGTAGTGACAATTCTGGCACTATCATCCATGAACAGAAAGTTGATTGTGGAAATGAGGTATGATGATGGGTTCTATCATGTCTCTGAGGTAAGAACCTGCAGTGACTGAGACGTCTGCAATAACCAAATTGGTTTTGCATAGACTGGTGATGCCTTCCCAGACTGTTACTCCTCTTCCACCAAAGAAAACCCTGGGGACCATGTTGACCTCTGTGCATCGCTCGGACAGCAACATTTCTGCAGACTTTCTTGGTGGTGTCTTAGTATCATTGGAATTACCTGCAATGATCTTCTGGTATTCCAGTCAAAGCTGTTGTGAATGGTTTGTCTGGAAACCCCAGCACCCCCTGCATTTGGTAAACGGGCCTGCAGCTATGTGGCTTTTGCTACAGCATGTCTGAGGGCAGAGGTCCTAAGTACTGGTTATGGATGTGGCTCCACTCCTGGGTCTGTCACAAACTCTGCCAATACTTTTGTGTCTTGATGCAAGTCTGATGACGACACTTTGAATCAAGTTCACCTGCAAAAGCAGCCAGTGTCTTACCTTTATCTTCACCAACAGCGCGTCTATGGCTGTACCCAGCTCATGAACTTGCTTGGTCATCTCCTGCTTGCCCTCTTTCAGCCCGGTCACCACCTCGTTTAACCGCTCCATGTGCTTCTTAAGGTTTCGAACCTTCACCAGGCCGTTTATTCTGCCCCAAGAGAAGAAAATGCTCGTTAAAATCAGGAAACCTTCAATCTAAACAGAGTTTAGATGGATCAATAAAACCATTCTTAAAGAAAAATGTGGGACATGACTTTAATAGTTTAATACCTTTTATGTCAGTATCTCTAAAAAGTGTTTCTTTTTAAAAATTATATATATGTGTTTATAAATGTGGCTGAAAACCCCTCCGTGGTCCAATGTTTAGAATTGGATAAAAATAGACCGTAAAGCATTAAAACCAAGATGATTCTACATACCGACATACATTTTTGTCAGATATAGCAAAACAGCTTGATGTGTATTTCTGAGAACACACAGTGTACATTTGTCAGGGTTTGTGTTCTGCTGTTTTCTCTATTTTCGTTTGGATTCTGGGTTAAGCTGCTGCTTTTTTAAGGTCCGTTCTCCATTTGCATCCCGTTGATTCTTTGCTCTGGTGCCGGTTTGAGACGTGATGAAAGGGTTGCTCCATGTAAGACTTGTTCACAGAGGGTAGTGTGGATGTGTGGGATTATTATTGTACAACTGAAACTCTACACAATGGCAGTCTTTAACAGAACTGAGCAATTCAAATTAAAAAAAGAAAAACAAAGAACATTTAGTTAAAACTGGAAACCAAACCAGCATCAGGACAATATCAGCAAATCTGACTATAACTGTAAACAGAAGCTTTCCAATTTATTAGGGAAAGTACACTTAAAAAAAAAAGAGTTTCTGAAAACAGTCAGAAGAATATCGGTAATAATTTGAGTTTAGCTACCAATAAACTCAAATTATGTAAATCTCGGCTGTTACCGATACTGGCACCGATATATCGGCCATCCCTACTTTAAATGCAAAAATTATTTCAACTACAAATTTTTGTTTTTGTTTAATAAAATTATTGCAATTAGTGTTGTTGAAGCAGTTTGGTGAGCTTCAATCTTACTTGGTTGTATTGTGATTTTACAATTTAAAACAGTGATTAAAAATTAAATGATCTATTTCATATCTAATATTTAATTTGCTTTATTTCTAAATATAAACTTTATTGTTGAAATATTGTTATACAAATTATTAGTAATATCAATCTAAATCTGTAGATTAATTAATAGGAATTTCAGAATCTAGAGATTTGTTTATAATGTAGTGCTTTGATATTTTTTAATAAAGTAAAGTGCATTTCTTTCTAAATGTATTATTATTATTAAATCAGAATCATTTTTATTGTAATTTTAATTGTTAATTTGAACAAAATGGGAATACAAATCTCGCACATTGTGTGAGAAACTCACCGTGGCTTATGCTTCTTCTTACACAACCACATGCGGACACTCTTCTGAATCTTAATGCAGGCCACGGCTCTGTACCTCATTTTGTTTCGGACTGTTGGAAACAGCAAAGAAAATCTGCATCACTTTGCTTTATGGTTAGGAGCAAACAGAACCAGAGTGTAATCATGTATTGCGTAGGCCTGCTTTAATGGATTGAAACTTTCAGTCATGTGAAATGAAAGTATAGTTAAGTGTTGAAGTAAATAACCAAAGCCCAGAGTGCTCTGTTACAGCTGTAATGTAATTTCTTCAGATGCTTGCACACAAATATGCTGGGGCAAGGCTGCTCTCTGCTTCATGCTGGAAGTCGATAGCTTGGAACTGACTGTAAAGAGGAGCAGCTCCTCCTGGCTGGAGGCTACTCCTTTTAGTATTTCCAAGGAAACAAAAACAAAGAAAAAAAAGTGAAACAGTAACAGTCAAAAGACGGCCAAGAGGCCAGCTGAAACAGTCGCAAAATAACAGAAAAAAACGTAGTGGAGAATCTTTACTGGAATAAATAAAAATGTGTCTTAAGCTACGTACACACCTGACATTTGACAAGTTCAAGAACGAGCGTTTAGATCACGGTGTTCACACTGCATAAGTAGGGAGGGTCTTCTGTTAACTAGCACATGTCTGCCCCCTACAGCTGGAAGAGGCTTGGTGTGAAATGTCGAAGCGGTGCACATCTCACGCTGTGGGCACGAAACAGAAACGGTTTGGTTCATTGCTAGCATCCATGCAAAGGCGGATATGGATTGCCATCATCTCATGAGAGTGGCCTTGGTTTGTGTTTATGTAAAAAAACAAACACAGATGTCGTCAGACTCGAGTCTGGGTTCATCCGATAAACCAGCTACGCTCCGAGTTTGGTGAGTTTCACTGCATCACTACCACTGCAAAGTCCGTGGTTGGTCCTAGTTTAACATGGTTTAGTTGGCGACGTGCATTAAATGGCCACACGTTTTAATACGTAGAACCCGAAAAACGGTCGTAGAATTTTGTGTAGCTACACCTGAACCTTAGAGTTTTGAACGCAAAACCCTCAAACATGCGTTTATTACGACTTTTGAATGGAAGTGGTCGCATAAACAAGTGTTGGGGCGGTGTGAACATAGCTTAAGATTCATTTAAAAAAGTGGTGGAAAAGTTGGCATATTAAACCTACGTTTAATTACTGACAGGCAACACCATTGGACCTTCTTCCAGCGGCTGCACAACAACCACTTGTTGACCTTCTTCAGCAGCTCTGCAAGGTGGTCTGGATCAGACTTCATGATCTGGTCAAACTCTGCAAACTGATGGCCACAATAAAAAGGTTTTAGTTTGGTAACCTTATATGATATCGCTATCGCTAAGACCCACTCTGATGAAAATCCTGTTTTTGGTGTTTTTCGCATGTTTTTAAGCTTAAAATTCAATTTCTGAGTATTTCTTTATTCAGATCGCTGCGCAAATGAAAAATTGCTGTGACGTAGAAAATATGATGGGTGGGCCACAAGCTCATTGCTCTGAGCTCTCAGCAATGGGGAGGGGAAGGGGGGCGGGTTGCACCACACCAACAGTTCCACCCACAACTTAACTTCATATTAAACTCCTGCTGCTCTGCAGAAATTATGCCCTAGAAAACGTCACACGGTTATTGATTTTGGCTACAAAAGGGAAATTATTAAAAGGCCTCTGGGAACGCTTAGATGTAAAGATCAGAGTGGGTCTTTAAGTAATGATCGGCTCTTTTTTTTTTTTTACCTTTCCTGGGCGGAAGAACACTTTGGTCAATCCAAACTTGAAGTCATTATCATTTAGGCCGAGCGCTTTGAACAAAGCCTGAAGAGCACATTGAAATTCAGTGACACCACACCATTGCCTCCTGGAATAAGTTACTGAACCCAATAATTGGACTTTTTTAAACAGAACGTGGTTATTTAAATTCAGATGCATGACTTTTACAGTTAGAGGAGAGTGCTCAGCTTATGCACCTTACAAAAGAGGCGTGGATTCAGCCGTGTGAGCTTCTCTGGCATGTACGCCTTGTACATGTTGTAGAGCTCATGGAAGGGGGCTCTGGAGGGGAACCCCCCCTGCATCAGGTCCAACACTGACACCATTCCTGGACGAGACAAACACACGGAGGCGATATGGAAATGAGACTTCTCTGTCTGCACCGCAGCACCACATCAGAGCTTATTGTGGGAAATCAAGCATGATGGGAAGAAGTCCATTACTTCAAATGCACTGCAGGGATGGGGGTTTGCATTGACTTCCAAATGAATGGAATCTGAACAATAACAACAGTTTAGGTGGAAATGTTTACATACGCTACAGCAAAAAAAAGCCTCCATAACTCTGTAAAAGCTACATCATCAAAAAATTGTTTGTTTTTCATGGTATTATTATGATTTTAAACCCTTTGAAGAAATTTACAAAAAAAAAAAATGTAAACATTTTTTATTGAGATTGAGACACATTTAATTTGGTAAGTCATAGCTCACAACAATGTTAGTTTAAGATGAGAAATTTTGATAAGTGTTCAGGAAAAAAGTATCTAATTTACCCACTGTTTGAAATCTGACACACATTTTTAACGAGGCGTAAACTGTATTATAGAGAATTGATTATCCAAATATTTTGCATTCTTTCAATATAGCAAGTTACAAAATCTACAACAATAGATGAGTTATTCTCACCATGAAGTCTTAAAAATTAGCTAAAAATACATAAGCCATTGTGAAAAACAGCAACATGAAATAAAAACAAAGCTACTTTGGAAAATATTGTTTTTGAAATCCAAGGTTCTGAAAAAAGACGTAGAATTATAATAATATTCAACATGATTAAAATTAATATTTTAAAATGCTGTTTTAAAATAATGAACAGGTTTTTAAAGCAAAATGAAATATATTGAACAATATAATGGCTAATTTAAAATTTGTGTGCATGTTTTTCACAATTTCATGATCTTTTTATATATTTATGAGAGATTTATTGGTTGATTGTTTATTTGCATGAGGCCATATTTATTTATTTAATTAAATATTTATTTATTCAATTATGAACAGTATAGGACTCCATAATTTTATAGCAGAAGCCATTTTGAAATAAAACAGGAAAAGCTTTTCTAGTGCCCCTAGTGGAATGACGATGAACTACAGGGCGAAAAACATGGACCCAGTTCTATACAATGTATGGATGGGTGTTTGGGGGAAATCAGAATCACGCTTATAAGAAAAGGGTTTTATAAAAGCATTTTTCAAATAATTATAAAATATCACATAATTATCAAATAATTAACAATTATTATTAACATTATTATTAAAAATTATTATTATGTACCAGCACACTGCAGCTGTGAGAGGATTAGAGCTCCTTCAAAATGGTGGCTGACCATCTTCAGGTTGGGCTTCACACACCGAATGAAACTTGAGCCCTACAAAAAACAAATACATAAAACCAATGACACAAAACCTGTACTTTACATTAATGCTTAGTCTGACACAACTGTGCTTAACCCTCAGTCCTTGAACTTACCGGAGACATGTCTATGAAGACTCTCATTCATCCAGGTTGGTTAGAGGCTGTCATCTGGACTTGGTTTTTAAAGTTAGAATACGTTTCACCTCTTATCCAAAAGGCTTTGTCAATTCTTCAGAATTCAAAAAGTCCAGATGACAGCCCCTAAACCTACTACAAACTTACCGGAGAGTTTTCCAATCACGTCAGCTAATTACAATGACGCAGGAATGAAACTCAACCCCCTAATGGCATTGTTTTCAATAAATTTTAACCTTTCAATTGGTTTTCCGCTTTGACATTTTGGGTTTAAACCAAACAAGAGTTACGACACATAACTGTGATACTTCTTGGAACTTTTATTTCCCTTTTTTTTACCTTGTCTTTGTGGATTAACACATTTTTATGTTCTACATGTTTCATCTATGTTCTAAAACATACACGCTATCTGATCTCAATTTTTGTGAATTTAAAGTAAAATAAACGACAATATTTACCACTCGGAATTTAGTTTTTTTCTTTAACAGTGTCAGGTTTATTGAAGAATTACTGTGCAATATAATCAAAAACATATCAGTAAAAATTATTGCCACAAAAAATGTTGTGAAGATGAATTAATCTAGCCAATTGTTGGGTGGAAAACGAAGCTCAAACTCATTCCTTACTGCTAAGGGTTAACACAACCGGCTATAGAAACAAAAGCACATCATTGTAGTCTCAAAAAGGTTGAATGAACTTTGAAATGAATGAAAGCGTTTTTACTCACTGTGCTTCGAAGCTTTTCAAGCAGCAGGTTTAGCTGAGTCTGTTTGAGGAAGGAGAGAAAAATTAGCAGTTTGAGTTTTGTTTGTTAGGAAATTCATAAAAAAATGTAGTTGTATTAAGAGAACACAAATCCAGCCTTAATTAAAAGAGAAATATCTGAAAACTAAAAGATAAAAAAGGCATTTCCTTGCCAAAAATGTAAAAAATGCATTCAAAAGCTTCATTGTCTTCATTCTTTTCTCTATGCTGACTTTTGTACTTGTTTATTCTCAAGCTAATTTCAACAGAAGAATTTTTCAAATTAAAAAAGAAGGCATTGAGAACTCTAAAAATAGAGCTTAAATGAAAGAAAAAGAGGATTGTTTTATGTTGAGCCGCAAAAAAACCCATATAGATGTTCGAATTCAAAGAAATTTATTTAAAAATGCATATGGTTGAGTTATTGTTATCCAAATATAAAGAGCTTTGACGGCCACTCCAACCTTGAATTTGTTGCCAACGCTGATGAAGCTGAGCTTGCCCGCCTTCTGTTTGGAGTCCTTGAGGGTGCTGGAGTTCTCAAACAGTTGCCGAACAAATTTGTCTTTTGATTCGCACACTAAACTCTCCAAGGACATGTGGAGTGCGTCATTATTCTTCTCCACGAACCGTGTCTGTCAACACACACACACACACATACGCCTTTACGTCCAATTGTGTTGACGCCAGCATTTCGTATATATTGATAAAGTACAACACAGATGAAGAATGAAAGAATGAAAGTCCTTTCACTTAAACCAAGCTTCTTTGTTTTGGAGGAAATTTGATCGAGATCTGTATTTACACAAAATACGGTGAATAATAATAATAATAATAATACTGTTGCGAGCGTGCACACTTCAGAAAAATATGCTGAAAATATAATGGTACACAAATTGAGATATACTTGATATTAAATATTACAGTTTCATAGCAGACAGCTCCAGCAAAGTGTCTGATGATGAAGCCTTCGTCATCGCGAAGATTCCTGTGGACGGTTAGTTTCGACTTCCTCGGAACCTAAAAAAAAGAGCAAAAATTAATAATTTTTTCATAAAAAAATGTGTACAAATGGGCCACATTGAACTCCAGGGCTGTGTTCAAATTCGAGGGCTGCGATCTTCCTGGGCGGCATTTGTACGCCGTTTACGTCATCGTGAGGGGACATATTCAAATTTAACGACTCCTTCAAATTGAGTCAACGAATACGGCCTGGTCTGGTGTATCCTTCTATGCTGTCCGTATCCCAAGATGCATTGCAGCCGAACCCGGAGATTTTCTGACAGCAATGGCAGACGTGAAGCGGCACGCAGAGTTGGAGATAATCACATTTTTCTTATTTTTTTAATTACATCAAATAAACCAACTTTTAAGCTCCATGCCTGGTTCTCTACTCCTTTCTGTTTGGGACTCATGGTTACTAAGTGACAGGACATTCGCCGATGTAACGGCTGGAATTATCTAAAGGCTGGACTCGTCCAAATTCATAGCCATTAACATCCGACCGATTTGCTCGACGAAAGACCCGGCCAACACCGAGCGGGTTGGTCGGGTCCATTGAAAGATGCAGCTCTCCAATATAGGCACACCCTGGGTCAGCGTACATCTGTTAAAAAGTCAACAAAAAGCCAAACGCTAATTAAAAAACGGTGTTACCTTAAACTTTCCTTTTTTTTAATTTTTTTTTTAGGATAACTTGTTTCTTATTGTCTAGCATGCAAGCAGAATGCGTGACACATTCATCCATTCCCTCAAAAGTCTGAATTTAAACCTATAAAAGTGATGTATGCCAAAACAAGTCATAAAAAAATACTATTTTCTTCTTTATTCTTTTAAATAACTGAAAAACTTTATTCAAGCAGTGACAACAACATGGCTGCAGCCATATAAAGCCCCGATGGCTGTTAAGGATACCTTACCAAAAGGATTTTGTACTTGCAGATATGAGGCAGACCGTCTTAGCAACAGAGACAGTAACAGGAGGGGGGGATGGGGGGCTAAGGCCGCAATATTTCACACAACTGCTCAAACAAACTGGAAAAGTAAACGCGAACACAACGCGTGTTTTCATCTATTGAATGAACAAGAAAGCGAGGACAAGTGTCCGACCGTGAGCCTGAAGTGCTCTTTGTGCTTGCTGTGGATTGCCAGTGCAAAGTGCTGATCACTGGGCTGAGGAAGACGGTTCTCTTCATCCAAGATGTCTAAAATTCCCACCGTCTTGGCCTCCACTAGATCTGAAAACAACACAATGAATCATTTCTCTTGTCTGTTCATTTAAACCTTCTGAAAAATCTGTCAAAACTACAGGGCTTAAATTGGTTAATCTATTTGGAACTGATAAATGATAAATATTTTTTACTCCTCTGTGGGCTATTGTTAAAAAAAAAACAGTTAAAATTATTAAAAGAAATTGGGATGACTTGGATCAGACTAGACTGATGCAAATGCTTATAAAAATGAATTCATAACTAACATGAAATATTTGAGTTTTTCTGCAGTTTTTTGTAAAAAAACAAAACAAACAAAAAACAATCTGTGTTTTAAACTTTAAATTAACTCTGAATAATTTAAAGTAGAACAAAAAGACAGTATACAACAAACAAACTATCCAGCTTCTTTGGTCTAACATTTGATAGCAATTCATTGATTCTGACAAAACAAAACAAAAAACAGCTTATTTTGTTGGTACTTTGGGAACAATATTGATGAGTTTTCTATCGAGCATGTCTGAAGTGAAAGTACAAAAAATAAAGAAATTGTAGCAAAGAAATAGTTAAAATGTCCAAATGAAACAGTAATTAGTGGCAACGAGATAATTATACCATGAAAACCCAATAGTCTGCTAATTATTCTTATTGATATAATTTATGGTGTGTTGGAAAACGGATATAGATTAAATATAGATGATAGACAGACTGAGTATTATTTTAGGATGATCGAGGAACAAATCCATTGTGAAAAGCTTTGAAGAGATTCATCATTTCCCCAAAGACATCTGACCATGATATTGTTTACACCAGTGGCTACTGAATGTATTAACATTATTGTTAGTATTTCATGGCAACAAATGAGTAATTAGTACACACAATTTCATTAATTTGTGGCCACGGATATATATTTTCAGTACAATCAAAAAGTTCCTTGGCCACCGATTAATTATTGTGTTTGTGCAAGTTAAAAAGTGTCCACATGTTGGTATGTTATTGCCTATTTGAGGCCAAAAATTCATATTTTTTTCATACAAATAAACAATTTCGTGGCCACGAATTAGTACTTTGTACAAATGATCAAATTTATAGTTGCAAATTAGTATTTTGTTTGCACAATTTTACTATTTTGTGGACACGAATTAGTATTTTGTTTGTATGAGGCTACAATCTTTTTATTTTGTGTACCACGTCAACAGATGGGAAGTTTTTTTGGTAAATTTTGCTGATAAAATCTAGTACTTTTTCAATACCTCATGCTTAGCTGACATCTGCACGCCAGAATAAAGTAATCTTGAAGTAATGATATTGTTGAAAATATGCAAAAAGAGGCCTTCAGCTCTCATCTCTCTGCCCAGCTGTTGGACAGGACAAGTTTAAAAAAATTAAAAATAAAAATAAAATATGCAAATTGTCATATGTGTTAAGTTTTAAAATAAACAGCACTTTCACATTTTCTAACACTAGATCATCTTGAAGTCGTCGAATGCTTTCAGCAGTCTTCGGCAAAGCACTCCCTTTGAATACAACAAGTTTGAAGAGTTTGCCGTTTCTTTATTCGAATGCACAAAACATGCTCATCAGGATGCTCATTTAGCCGCACATTTTTGAATTATTCATCCGCCATTATGCTTACAAAATAATGTGCAGACCAAGGACCTTGGGAAAAAAAAAGGGTCTGAATGAACAAGCACCTGCGCATAAATCCTGAAGATTGATGAGTGAATTAATGGCCACCTCAAATGGTCATTTGCAAGTCATAAATGTTGTTCACTGCTGTCCGTTAGCAACACACCTGAACCAGCACAGCCTTTGAAATACAAATCCCCCTGCTTTACCCTGATTGGTGGACTGCGTCATCCTAATAATTCGTTTCAGGGCAGGACATAAGCTTAACAAGTGGGTATAATTTCTGCGGCTTCTCATTTCACAAAAGAGGCCATCAAATCCAGAAAATACTGAGCGCGCTCTATGCAGACAGGGATAGGCTGGCTATGAGGATGAAAAGCAGTCAGTATTTTTGTCCCCCCCCCCACTCTGAAGTGGATCATGGAGGAATGGCTGTGATGACTGGCATGTGGGTGAGGTAATAATACACTTGAACCAAGCATGGTACATCTGATGTGTGTGGGAAGCACAGACAGCCATATCTTCGGCACAGCTTGTTGCATTTTTGCTGCTAATACTGATCATCCCAGGCATGGCCAGATATAGGCATGGGCAAAGGGGGCTAATGCCCTCCCAAATGATGTGTGCCCCCCCCCAACGGAAAGGAAAAAGAAAAAAATCCCAAAAAAGATAAAACATTAAATAAAATTAAGACAAAAACAACTTAGGGGTGGATGGACTTACAAATAGGCAGATATAAAAAGAAGATAAATGCAGCCTCAACAGGGCACAAGCCAGTGTCCTGTGCCTGTCCCATGCCCGGTAAATGTAGAGCGAAGTATCAGGAAGAACATTGGGCATAAAACTTGTAAAACGTATTAAATAGATCAAGGGAGAAGATAGATTTATGGATGAATAAACTGATATGGTAATGTGGTTTTTTAAGCATTTTAGGGGCTTGAGGGGATCTGACACCCCAAACTCTAAGCACACCCTGACTTGTCCCTCCTGATATTCTATCTGCACCTCATAGTGGGGTTAGCTAAATGCAGGCCTGATCCCAGGATGTTGATCTGACGACCTACAAAAAATCAGCCTCTACAGAAGGCATTTTTTTGGATTTTGGTTTAGCTTAGTATGTGGTGTTAATTCAAAGTTTGCATGCATGACAGGAAGTGTGGAACTTACCTATGCAGTCCTGGTTATCAACATAATGCACCTCATTCACTCCCAGCCCCTCCTTTTGATAAAGTTCTTGCTCCTATATTTATCAAGCATAAGAAATATAACACAATTTAAAAAAGAAAAACTATTTTTTCCAATTATATAAAAGTCAAATCAAAACCACAACAATTTTAATAACAAAGAGATAAAAAAAAAAAAAAAAACGTGTTAGCAACTGTGATATCAATAACTGATTTGGGAAACAATATGAGCACACAATAATTAACAAGCCCCCAGAGAAATTTAAACTCTGACAAAAGTGCACCAGAGAGATGGACGGAAAATGAGAAAGCCAGCAACTTCTTCCTGGATCACATTTGGCGACATGATGTGGCGTGTTTCCCAGCATGAGCATAACCGCACACCGCATCATCTCAATCCACCGGATGCTCACCCACCTCCTTCAGTATGCGCTCGTTGAAGAACTGCTGCAGTTTCTCATTGCAGTAATTGATGCAGAACTGCTCAAAGCTGTTGTGCTCAAAATACTCTGAGGGCAGAAGAGAAAAAAAACAAAAAAAAAACATTCATTTCAATTAATTTCCAAAATAAAACGATTTGCTAAGCCTGTGTATATTAATTATGGCAGAAGGAAAATGCTCTCTCAAGCCAGAACGCTGGAAAGGAAGTGCATTCGGGCATTTCAATGAGGAAAAACACATCCCTTTATTAGATTTGATTCCAGAAAAAGCTTTGCAAAATGCATCTCATAAGGATAAAATGATTTTGAATTTGTGTTTTTTACGAAGCATAAATCGTGGGTTGGATGTTAAATGAACCATTTTTAGTTTCTTTTGATCTTAAACACATTCCCAGTCGACTTTTAATGAAGATTATGATGTTTTTAGCCAAGTTTTTTTTTAAATCGTTTTCTAGGACATAGTATGGGCAGAGTGGCAGTAGTTTATTAGAAATTCACTTCTGAGTTGTGGGCGGGACTGTTAGTGTGGAGCAACCCTGTCCCTTCTTCCCCCCTTCATTTCTGAGAGCTCTCTGTTTACAGCCCCTCATAGCCCCAACCTAACATTACAGTGGCAACAAAAATAGCATTTGACGGTTAAACCAGGCCGAACTTTGACCAATCAGGTACTCGGATTTGGTAGTGATGAAAGGGTGACGTCCCCTTTAATTCACAGAAGTGCCAATCATTTGAAAACTGATCATGAAACAGAAACAAATAACTCTGGTTTGTCCCCAGCGGAAATTATATGACACCAAGTCTTTCATATATCAGAAAAGAGCTGTGAAAGAAAAAGATTCATGAAATTTGCACCGCTTTGACCCTTCCAACTGTGTGTGGTAAACATGCACTAGTAAACAGTGGAAAAGTCAGAAGAAGCCCCTCCCTGCTTGTCCAATGTGAACATGGACAGCATGGCCTGTATATAATAACGTGCTAAACGTAGCCTCAGAATAGAGCCCAGCAGGGAGCTTGTGTCATATTGTAAACAGCGTTTTTTCATCTGCTCCTGATTCACAACAATTTCAACAAAGAAATACTCAAGGCCCGTACACACCGGGACGAATTTTGCGCACGATTTTCGCCGACGTTTAACGCCTCGTGACTAAACAAAGGACACCGAAATCTATTCTACCAATGAGAATGGCGCTTTTGCACACGTGTCTGGAGCTTCTGAAGTTACAGTAAAACACAACTTGGGGGCGCTCAAACACAAAACTGCCTTGCTGAACATACATACCAGCGAAGAAGATAGACACCGAGTTGCATCTACACAGCCGCGAAGAAATAATGACGGACATTCTAAAATATCCCCGCACCAAGCACCAGTTGGAGCAACTGGTGCTTGAAATATTCACGTTTTCTTTGTATTATTCTGACAAGCGCGTAAATACTTGCTCTGTCCTTCTGAGGGAAAAGCGAGTTTAAGAAGCGTAAAGTTGCGCAGCGCCACCTTGTGTACAGGAGTATTTCTGTTTACATTCAGCGCCATCTAATGTCAGGGAATGAAATTGCATGTTCGCTCGGCTCATCGTCAGCGAAAATCGCCTGGGTGTGAACACAAAAAACGTGGCGAAAAACGCTGGCGAATAACGCCTGGCGAATATTCGTCCCGGTGTGTACGGGCCTTCAGAATGCATTTTTAATCTCAGTTTTCTTTACCATGTCTTCCATCATTAGAAAAATGCCACGAGAACATGTAAGAAACATCATTTTCATTGGAGTGGGTCTTAACCCATAAGAACCCAGACCCATTTTTCCTTCAAAGTAAAATTATGAAGAATATATCAAAAACCAAGTGGAGCACAGATCACATTTCTGATATTTTTCTGTTCCACTGATGTCAGCATGGATTCTTATGGGTTAAAAAGTCATTTGGCTAAATCTGCAATAATGTGACAGTTTTCAAAAATGCACGTGGAATTACCAAATCCGGCAATGTCCAACACGCCAATGAAGTTGGAGGAGGCCTGGAAAGGGAAGCACTGGTTGACTCGCTTGACCACGTGATCAAAGAGGCGACTGTACACCGCTTTGGCCAAGGCGTCCCGGGCATTGTTCGCCTGCTCCACCTTTAGAGGCACCCTGGAGAGACGCACAAAGTGGGACAGTGAGAGAAATCGGAAACTGGGACATGCTAGTCTCTTATTAAGCCTCTCTCTTCTATTTATTTATTTTCTTTTTTCATTCAACCCCGTTTCTCATGTGGAAGCAAATATTTTGTTGCATTCCTGTGCCACTTTTTTTTTTTCTTTTTTGAGGGCAGGATGGCCTCCACATTTTGAGTCCAAGCTGGGAAATGGTTTAAAAATTGAGATTCTTGAGACAAAATACTAAAGATAAACTAAGAGATGAGCCTCAAACTCTACTGTAACCTCCAACAGAACTTACACGCCGTTTCTTTTGGTTGAAATTATTTAAATGAGTTGACTCATTTGACAATATTTTACTGTCAAATAAAATTTTAGAAAACTTAATCCATTACAAAAACTTTTGATCTGTTTATGCTCTAACTGAATGATCAGTAACTTACAGACTCTGTTACATCCCTCCACCCCCTTTCTGTTATCCTCATCTTCCCTGGGGGGAGGTTGACGGTGGATTTGTCTGTCGGTTTGATTTGTCTTAGTAACAAAGACAGCCCCCCCCCCCCTTCGCTCCACCTCCTCCCCAAACACATGGGGGGGGGGGGGGGGGGCTTCACTGTACTGCAGCCACGCTCCCCTGTCTTCTCAGATAAAGCCTGCATTATTAATGGGGAGAAAACACTTCCAGGCCGGCCCGGCATCTGGCCCCTTTTGAAATATTCATCTAGGAAAACCTGGTCCCATCACTCAAACACCCCCCACCCCTCACCTCAACATACACGAGTCAATACAGAAAACTCCCTTCATGTTTCTTTTATATCTGCATGGAAACATTAGTAACGTAGCATCATAATCAATTCTAATTCTAATGAGTTTAAATGTATGTATTCATGAATTATATGGATTGATGGAGTGGGGGTGGGGAGTTAATGCCCTTTTTAGTCAACAAATTCAAAGGTGCTCAAACTTTTTGCTCTGAATCTTACTTGATAACTGTGCCTTTGGCGCCCCCTGCTGTAGTAAGCATGACTCTGGTTGTGAGGCTGACCCTCAGGTCGTCCTTATCCAAGCCCAACAGATCGGCACAGTACTCCAGAGTCTGATCCGAGTGGTTCTTTAAGATACAACCGCCTGAAACAAAAGAAGAAAGCAATCAAATAAGGCCTCAAATCTATAAATAAGAATTGAGGTTTAGTGTGAAATGTTTTGAATTAACATCATCTCCACCAATAAGTAAGAAAATAATCAGCATAAGAATATTTTTTTGAATTTTCTGTCTAACATCTCAGTTTCAGTCAACAGTTGGCCTGTTGGACTTCACTGCAGGGGATGAGCGACATCTTTACTTTGCCTGCTTATTGTCTATAACATTAGAAATCCAATGATGGTTGCTATGGCAACGCAGCCTTCCTTAACTGTGGTGTTAGACAAGAACAAGGCTTTAAAAAATGTATTTTTTTAAACATTTGTTTAAAATGCAAGTTTTTTGTCCATTTCTAAGAGCCTATGAACACATTTAAATGCAGAATTTATATATATTTTAATATACTTGCATGATCTTGAACCATTCCTGAAAAATTATCCTGAAATATAACTTAATGCAACATGATAAAAAGATTAAAACTATCATAAGTAAGGGATTTATGCTCTTTTTTTCTTTTTGCTTTTGTAGCTGCCACATTTGGACAGATCAACCTGCACATCTGCACATATTTGTGATTCTAATCTCTGATTCACCTGAAGAACTCCCCGTTTCCTCAAAGTCGATGTTGCCCAGGTGCAAAACGCCAGAGACGACCCGGAACAGGTCCAGCTTCTCCGTGTCATCCAGACCAATCTTCTTCATGGCAACACACATCCTGTTGAAATCTCCCTGATCGTCCACAAGAGGGTCCTTCAGAGCGCCCAACTTCAGGTGCTGGGAGAGGAAAACCCCACAGGAAAATAAAAAGCTGAGTTTAAAACCTGATTCACAAATAATATACATAGAGTTAAAACATTTTAAAAAGTCCTAAAGGGCAGATCTGAAACTCTCACATCAAAATAAAATCACATTATTAAAACCATGCAGATGCTGATTATGCAGATAGACAGATGCTGAAACAAGACTTGGAAAATGACAGAGCCTCAGTAATAATTAGAAATGTGAAAGCCTGAGTGATGAATGTAAACAGAAGTGCTGTGAATATTAATATGGAAAAGAAGTACTGGAAATAAACTGAACAGCACTTTACGACTGATAATTAGACACTAAATTATAAGATTAATTATTCACAAATTAAATTGTCAAGAGTTGTCTAAAATGATTTTCCTCATTTCACGCTAAACCAACAGACTGCTGTTTGACGCTTGAGTCTGTTGAGTTTATGCTAACGTTCTTACCCTTTTCAGAAATAGGAAAGAGTATAATTTCACAAATAAAAACTCTGCAAAGTGGAACAAACCACACAAATCCAAACCTAAGTTATTCATGCAAAAAAAACAAATACACACTTAATGAAGAAAAAACGGCATAAAGAAGGAAAAAAACAAACATCACCTTATTGTCCTGTAGGTTAGAAACGGAGATGACAGGTGACATAATGAGTAATATTAGTTTAAAATGGGGCTTCTGAAACCTCATCCTTGAAAAGTCTATAAACACATAAAACTAACTTCAGTTTAATAACGGCTCATGAGAAAAATATGCGCGGTGGTGTAGTGGTTAGCACTCCCGCCTCACAGCAAGATTCAAATCTGGACTTGGACCTTTCTGTGGGAAGTTTGCATGTTTTCCCTGTGGTTTTCTCCTGGCACTCTGGTCTTCTCTCACAGCCCAAAAATATACTTCATATGTTTATTGGAGAATGTGTACATGTGTAGTTGTGTGGCCATGGACTGGCAACCCTCCTTCACACATTAGTTGTTGGGTTAGGCTCCAGCAGCCCTGTGACCCCGCAAGGGTTTTAGCGGGTTTAAAAGATGAATGGATGGAAACATTTGAAGAAGATTATAAAAAAAACTATCCAAGAATCCGAAGTGTTTCTGATGCATCCATTTGGTTATGAAATAGATTCTCAAATCAGGATTTTTTTATGTTCAGAAAATGTTTTAAAAAAATCCCAAACAAAATATTAGGAACTCTGAACACTAGCCTGTTGGAAAAGATAGCACAAAAACAAAACTGAAAGTCCCACTCCGACCATCTTTTGAAGTATTTTCAAAGCGTTTCCAGTGGTCTTTTAATTACCATATCATGTTTTTAGTCAAAATCAAAAGGGTTTTCTAGGACACTGTTTCTGCAGAGCGGCAGGAGTTCATTTGAAACTCGCCTCTGAGTTGTGGTGCAGAGCAACCCCGCCCCTCTTACTCCCCGTTGCTGAGCTGATTTCGTGCTCTCTCGCTAGTTTGCAACCCCTCATAGCCCCAACCTGGTGCAACCAAATTGGTGACCAACATCAGAGCTATCCAGCCGTACAGTTTTGAGCCAGATGCAAGCTCAGACATGGAAAATGAAGACATGGATCTTGTTGTGTTCAAGTGGATGGATCAGAGCAGGGAGCAGAGCAGAGCAGGGAGCTCGTGGCCCCCCCAGTGTATTTTCTGCATCACAAATACAACCTTTTTCAAACGGCATTTTCTCATCTGCTCCTAATTTGCAACAATTTGAAAAAAAAAGGAATACTCAATTGCAATTTTGGGCTTCATTTTCTTAATATATGTTTTCCATCATGAGAAAAATTGTAAAAATATGTTTTTAAGCGGAGTGGGTTTTAACTGGAGACAGAAACAGCAGCAACTAAAATAAGTGTTAATTCGTTCCAGTACACATCCGGAAAATGCCAAACAGGTTTGGGCCTTTGGGGCTGGTGTGTCCTGTGATCTCTCCCTCACACTACCTCTGATCCTCTATGAGTCTCCTGAACCTCAGAATATCACAAAAGAATAAACTGAGAGAAAAAGGAGAGAATGTGCATAATTAGTCCCAGAGAGAGCAGCACATCACAGTTATTCTTGTAATTGTCTCACAATATTAATTACATGTCTGCTGCAGGCTCAGCATCTCAGCAAGGCATAACTTTTTCTAAGTCATCTATAATTCATCAAATAAAAAGAAATGAACTCAATGTCTTTTGGCAAAAACAGTAATAATTAAAAACATATTCATTTGCGTTGACACTGTTGTGAAAGCAAGTTTGAAAAGGTTTGTAATTTTAGGCAAATTGATCAGGTGCATTATTGGAAAAGGGGGAGGGGCCAACACAGATTACCTCAGGACTCTTGCGACTCTGCATTATTTGTTTATCTGTGTCTTTACTGGCGAAGTATCTGGTACATCCTCGGTTCAGGTACTGCCAAAAAAAGAGGGAAAACATCTTAAAAACTTGCTAATATATTTAACATTTACAGTGTGAATTTATTCTTCCCACAAAACTGGAATAGTTGACACGTTTGGAAGCACCTGCCTCTGCTCATCCTTAAATAATTACAAAGATCTGAGTAAAGAACATCTTAAATTTGGTTCTGATTGAAGCAAAAAACATTTTCAGGTTCCTTCAAATTGTACATTTGTTGATATTTTAATCATAGTCACATGGTAGGGAGGTGGTGGAATGAACAGGTGAGAGTTTTTGGGTTTTCCATGGACCAGTGGCGGAGAAATTTTAGTATTTTTAGTAGTATTTCTATTAAAACAGAAGTTCTTTTAGCTGAGCTGCTATTACTATTGCTTAAAGAAGCTTGCATTTATGATTTTCTAATCTGTGTCAATAATGATACAAATTTGACTTAAAAAATTGCGGGGCCAAATGAGGGGAAGAAAGCTATTGGCTGGGGGGCCACCTGTCCCCCCTTGCCACCCAGCAGCTCCGCCCCTGTAGAGGAAAAACTTTAGCTCCAGTGTTAACATTCTTTCGACTAACATAACACTTTAATCATTTACGTTAAGTGTAAAAGTGTAAAGAGAAAAAGTGTAAAGAGAAAAAAGCCGCTTTTCTTTGCGGCAGAATCAGACGGCTCACGTTGTTCACAAAAAAACGGTCAAAGATTTATGGTTTGTCGAGCCTGTGCTATTTAGGCCTCACTGGTGACATCACTGGTGCTAAAGAGTCAATGGAACGCAAGTGTGTCTTGAGACTCGTACGACCGCCTTAAGGGATGTCAAAAAATGGAGCGTACCATTGTTGTGTGTGTAGTAAATGTATTGTAAAGCCCTTATGGCACACTCCAGTTGTTTGTAAGATGCGCACACTGGCTCCTTACTGACCAAATGATGCAGCTACAGAGGTGCGTAGGACACCTATAGGATGCCCAAACAAACTTCACTCTAATTTCCTAAATTCAAACAGGCTGCACCCAAGAAGCCACATTTTTCACTTGAACAGCACTAATAGACTCCCTGGGCAGTGAGGAGAATTTGGGGGTGGGGTCAAATCTGTACGACGTTCCTGCGTATCACCTACTTTACCCTTACGTGTTGTATAAATGTTCGCTTTGACCCGTTGCCCGCTGTATGCCCGTAGAAAAAACGTGCATGAACATTTACACTCTACAGGCTCACAACCTTGTCTACAACCTTGATATGTTGTGTGGACCATCTATGTGTCCCCTACACATCTGCCCATTTTATATATATTATTATATAAATAATAAAAAGCAAAAAATATAAAGGTTTATTTTTACAGAGAAACTTACAATTTTTGTAACTGTTTGCTTCAAATGCAAAAAATTCAAGCTGTAACCAACTTCAGATGACATTTTTGAGGATCTTTTCAAACATCTGCCAATTGAAGCACGACTGTTTTAAACAGTTCTTGTCATATTTGACTCGATTGCCCCATACTAACCCTGAAACTGTCTGGAGAGTCCAGGTGTAAAGTCTTCTTAAGTTCCTCTGACGCTCCAGCGCACAGTCGGTAGAAGATGTGGTAATTCCTCTCATCGCTACTTTGCATACAAATCCTGGACTTCTCCAGCAGGTAATGCGACACAAATCCACCCACAACAGCATTCTGTTGGCACAATAGATAAAAAAACTCAATCAAAGATCTACAAAACACGTATCAAATAGAGATAATAGATCATTTCTGACCTTATCATTGAAGTGGATCTCAACAAACTTCCCAAAGCGACTGCTGTTATTATTCCGGACTGTTTTTGCATTTCCAAAAGCTTCCAGGAGAGGATTTGCTGACGGAAAAAAAATAAACTTCATTTCCTTAAGCGCATATAGATTTGATAAATGTTTAATCTTCTTATAGATTACCTTCTACAATTCTCTCATCAATATCTTGGCCACTTCCATAAGTTGTTGTCAGATATCTGCGTGATAGTGATTTAAAATAAATGAATGTATATATGTATATATATATATATTAAAAACATTTTTCATCTTTCAAACTAAAAGAAAAGTAAAGCAAGTGATTTATGATGAAAACACACCTCAGAACAAACTTTGTGTTTTCTGTCTTTCCTGCCCCAGATTCCCCAGAAACTATGATGGACTGGCTCATCTTTAAAACCTTCATATCTCTGTAGGCTTTGTCCGCTGTAACAATAAAAGCACAATCTGTTAACTGCCATTATTGTGGCCAAACATGGCCAAAGGATATCATCTTTAAAGATCCACTACAATCATCCATTGATCTATTGTAAAAGCGTTCCCAGTGGTCTTTTAATTATGATTATGCCGATTTTAGCCTAGATAAAAAACAAAACAAAAAAAAACTATTATTTTCTACGACAAAGTTTCTGCAGAGTGGCAATGGTTTATTAGAAATTAGTCTGAGTTGTGGGCGGGACCGTTGGGGAGTAACCCCGTTGCTGAGAGCAAAATGATTTGAATAAAAAAATACTCAGAAACTTTTTTTTTTAAATTTTAAGCTTAATATTTTTTCTAAATTTGCTCCATGATCAGAAAAATGGCACAAGAACAACAAAAACACACCAAAAACACAATTTCCATCAGAGTGGGTATTTAAATAATCACCAGGGACGACTGAGAACTTTGATTAAAGTGCTACCAAAATTGACTTCTACCCTTACCCTCTATAAACCCTTTTTTCCAACCTGTTTGGGTGTGTAAAAAATGTATTTTTCCTCTCATATTAACCTCAGTGTTGTCTTGTAAACTTAAAAAGAGACAATGAGGCAACTCAGCTGATCCACAATGCCAGCTTCCTGCGTTTAGGACGCAGCTCTTTCTGCTATGTTGTCTCATCCTCAAGGCAGATTGATGAAAAAAATACAAGTAGCTTTTTAACAAAGGCATCAATGTTTTTACAGTCATGGAGAAACCGCGTAAATTTGCAACAAACCAAACCAGATACAAAGAAGATGCTAAAAGTATTCTGATTGCAATAAACAAAGCAATAATAGGCTAGCTTGTTTTTGTCGTCATGCGGCAGCTGTGAACTCTCACCTATCGCGAAAACATGTGGTGGCAGTGTGCCCAAGGACTTTCCTTGGTAGGACTTGATAGTTTCAGGGCCGTACAGCTTTGGAATGTCATAGTAAGGATTGACAGCTATCAAGATGTTAGCCACGTAGGTCTGCAAGGGAAGAAGCACGCAAGACGGACAGAACTTAAGGTTGCATCTGTGAATAGTGAAAGGCAGCAGAGGCAAAACAAGACCTAACTGAAGGGTGGTCTGCCACACCTTTATTTGTCTTGCTTTGCTCATATACCAGCTGTTTTAAATTTTCTATTTTTCCAGTCTGTCTCCCGTTGGATAACCCTTCCCTCTTTACCAGCTGGTTCTTTTTCCCCCAGGGAATCGAGTTTGCAGATCCTTTTAGCTTTTCAATCTGCTACCTGATCTAGCTGGTAACATCTTTCATGCCACTGACTATTTAGGGTGTAACGATACGCTAAAATCTCAATTTGGTTCGGTTCAACTATATGTATCGTTACACCCCTACTGACTATGTATGAAAACTAGACTCAGTGACTCCGCCTCCCTCCAGTTTCAAACAGGAAGAACCTGCTGGTTCCAAGAAGCCAAAATCTCATAGACTTCTATTGAGAAATAAACAGCTTATACTCAGTCATTAGATTTGTCGGAACAACTATTCTTGCTCTGATACCTTTTTCCTAAAATGTTCTTAAAAACTCAATTTTTGTAATCGTATTGTTTCTGTGGTGTAAGTTATTCGAGTTATAAACTGACCAATCAGATGCCACAGTGAAAGTATGTGGTCTCAGGTAGAATGTTTGAAATATTTGAAAGATTTCGTAGGGTAGGGTAGTAGATTCACTTCATTTCGATCTTTTTTATGGGTGATGTCACCATTAATAGAACTAGACTGAGTGAGTATCACGTTACCCATAGGAAACGGCTTAATTACAGCACCAACGAAATGAAGTCAATTCAGGCTGAAATTTTCCACGATACGAATCGCCATTTGGAGCCAGACGACGCCAGTAAGCAGTGATGGTCAGAGCTGGTCTGAGTCTACGTTTCCTCACCCCTTCCAATAAAAGTGGGCTTGGTAGAATGATTATTTGGACAAATACATAGTCATTGTATTTTCTAGAACACGTGTCAAACTCAAGGCCCGCGGCCCAAATGTGGCCCCCGAGAGCATAAAAGTTTTTAATTTCTTAGAATAAAAAATAAAAATTGGTGTGTATTTATTCATATCTTGGGGGAATCAGACTTGAAATATCGGATTGGGCAACTATACATTAGGACTTAAACACTGTCCATGTAACCTAACCTGACAGAATCAAATTTAAAAGGATTTATGCTAGAGTAACAAGATAACAAAAAAAAGTTATAGTCAATAAATAATGAGTTATTTAACATTAAGGAGTAGTTACATTTATATTTCATTACATTTAGTTACATGTATAAGTCATATCTGGCCCTTTGAGGAACACCACTATGCTGATGTGGCCCTCGGTGAAAATGAGTTTGACACCCCTGCTCTAGAATAACCTTTATTACTTTAACCAGTAGGAACTTCCTGTTTGGCACGCAAGGCGGAGAGCGGTTACACAGTCCAGTTCTTTTCTTCAGTCAATGTTTGATACACAATAACTCAACTTAATACAAAAAAAAAAGAAGAGAATAAAAACATACGTAGATGTAATCTTTGTTGTACCGCACTCTGACATTGTTGAGAAGAGTGGCCTCGTTCAAGTACATAAGTGAACCTGTCCGGACAAAAGAGCACAATTACACTGAAATCCTTTCAGAATAAAATGACTCGGGAGAGTAAATACTCACAGTTGTCGTCTACGTGTTTGTTGACATCATCCTCTGCTGGGAAGACGTGGCTCATCGGAGCGAGGAAAGTCTGCAACATCAATCATCGTACATCCCAGCCTTTACATGAAGCTGTTGCTACAAGTGTTCAACACTAATCTGGGATTATCCATTGATTGATTAGTGGTTTTGAAAACGTACGACTCCAGAATAAAACTTGAACAGAGAGACATATTACAGTTGTGCATGAACATAAAACATTTACGACGCTTAAAGATCAAAGTAATAAGTTTCGGGTGTGACATGTTGGCAAGCTAAATTAGATACTGATGTTCTCATTGCATTGTTTAAGACTTTGTGTTCATGGAAATAAGCTCAATGGAACAAGTCAGCTGTGAAAGAAACAGGGGGAGAGACATGGCAGGGTGATGAATAATTTGGGGGAGCAACGGGATCTGAGCACCTGACCGGGTTAGAGAGTGGCGAGCGGACAGCGCCGATACGCCTCCAGCTAAAGTGCTGGAGACGTTGTATATCAATGTAACGAACAAACTCCATCTGTGTTTAACCCTTGTGAAACGTTCCCATCTGTGTATCAACGCTGTCTGGCAACCATTCTGTGCAATGGTGCGTGGTTTATTACAGCAAGAAGTCTGCAAGCACAAACAGAGGGAGCTTTGTCAGGCAGGATCTTGGCGCACAGTCGGCCGCAATAATGAGCACGTGAAACATGTGACCAATGAGAAGTGACAAAAAGGTGACAAGACTGAAGGTCGTGTTTGGGACTTCAACACTAATGAGCCCAAATCTGCTGTTAAAAACAACATTCAATGACTCTTTCATTGCTCCACAGAACAGAATGAAGTTCCTGTTTCAATAAAAGAGACAGGACGCATTAAAAATAAGACCATTCTTGCAAAGGTCCATGATACCTAGTGAGCTCAAAATACCCCGAAATGACAAAAGATGGCCATTTAGGAATATATTTACCCAGGAAAACTGATAGTGAGACATTTTTGTGTCATAGTCTGTAGGTTGATCTCCATTTCTTTGTAACAAAGACGCACGTGTGCGATTCCACATATCAGCACCAGTTGTAACTACAGGAAGAACATGAGCTTCCAAAAGCTGTTAGATCATAAAAATGCTGCCAGAAAAAAACAACAACTTTTTTTAAAGGTTTGTAACCATACTTTAAAATTTTAACTCAAATATGGTTTTAACAGGTTCTTAGCAAAAAATAATTAGCAAAACATGAATAAACTAAAGAAAGCTTGTTTTCCTAAAAGGAAAATATGCTAATGATTTCAAAATAAGATTTCAAGAGATTATATTGACTTTATTCTTTTTTGTCCTGTTTCTGCAAAATGTGCATTTAGGAACAATTAAAACAATAAAAAAAAAACATTTAAAGACTCTCTCCGAATATCTCTTTAGCTATTTTAAAAGAGTTCCCAGCGGTCCTTTGATATGGTTATGGTGTTTTAGGGACATAGTTTCTGCAGAGCGGCAGTCGTTCTATGGAAATTCACCTCCAAGTTGTGGGCATGACTGATGGCACGGAGAAACCCCCGCCCCCCTTCCCCTCCACATTGCTGCACATTGCTTACAATTCTGAACCAGACGTCAGCTCTGACAAGGAAAACAAAGACGTAGATGCTTCCAGTCGTCTACAAGTGGACGCGTCAGAGAGCTTGTGGCCCACCGATTGTAGTTTGTGTGTAACACCTACAAGCTATTCCAACAGCCTTTTTTCTTCTGCACCCGCTTTACCTCAATTTAAAAAACGAAATACTCAGAAACGCAATTTTGAGCTTTATTTTCTTTATATGTGTCCTCCATGATCAGTAAAATGCCAGAAGAACATTGCTAAAGACACTAAAAAAACCATTTGGTTACCAACACAACTGTTGTCAATGATGAGCTAAATTCATTTTAGAATAAATAAAAATGGCGGTTCTCTACTTAAAAATGAGCTTCAACTTGAATAAATGTCACACTTTTTTATTTTTTATTGCATGTGCGCTAAGGGATAACGGTGATACCATTGCGTCAGGTGAAACAAAAGCGGGGGAGGGGGCCCACAGAACATACATGTTGTAAACATCAGAGACCGGGCGGCAGCAGACACGTGACGGCTCAGGTGGAACAGGTGGCCTTTACCTCCTGAAGGAGCGCGCCTAGGCAACGCTGTCAGCACACCTGCTGCTGCTGCTGCTCATTAATTGATGCCGCTGTAGCTGTGGTCCCTCATGTTTCTCACATTTCAAACATTGTTGTGCAAACGCCTTCCAACCTGAAGTCACACTTCAGTGCTGCATGGGTTTATTTTTATGTCATTGCAGTCTAAAAATTGGCTTTTTTTTCAGGATTGGGTTAGGGTTCAGGGGTTAAAGGGCTGAATGATGCAAAAACTGAATCCCAAAGTAAAAAAAGATTCCTACAAGAAAAATTGTCTTATTTTCTGTCTTGCAAGAAAATAGCAAAATAATCTCAGTTTGAGAAAACATCTTTGGGTGACTAGATTGTTTTCTTAAAATAAGAAAAGACGGTAAGACAATGTTTTTTACCCTATTGATTGTCTTTTGATTATTTAAAGAAAATCTACCAATGGGGTAAGAATTTTTCCCAGTTTCAAAGGAGCCTGTTTTTACAGTGTGGTCAGTGAACACATCTTTGTAAACTGAGAGTAACAGTTGGATTCTGAGTGCGGGCCTCTGGGGTTGGGTGTGATAACCCACCTTGCCTCTCTGGTTCAGTGGCTCTATGGTGAGCGTGTCGGCTCCGATGTCGACCATCGTTCCCAGCTGGAACCCCTCGGCGGGGTGGGGCGCCCACACTGGCTTCCCGTCCTCCATGGTTCACCTCCAGCACCAGTCCAGGCTGGGAAGAGTCCAACAGGATCACATTAAAGTGGCAAACCAAATTTGAAGTTTGATTTCAGATCAGGCTCGACGCAAAACAAAACCAAAAGTAATTTTAAGCCTGCATTTATCGCCAAACAACTGAATCAATTAGATGAACAGGTTTACAGTTTGATTTAACATCTAATTTAACCCAATTTGCCCAAATTGTCTTCCAAAAACCAAATTTCTTTGATTAAAATAAAACTGTTTTCACATAATTAGTGATTAAAACTGAATAGAACTGGAAGATTTGTTAATAATATATATTTTTTTAACCAAAACTAAAAGAAAAGCTGTTTATGGTCTAAAAAAATATTTTAAAAAAGCTTAAAAACACAATTTACAGCTTTGATAAATCCGAATTGCCAAATTTAGTTACAAAGAATTCACATTTTCAGCTTACCTTTTCTTTTACTTTTCTGTTCACATTCTTATTTGTCATTACTCAGAACAAATCCAGCTTTGGACCCAATCCAACATAATAGATTCATAAGCATTAATGATCAGCTTGATCAAACGTGACACCGCCCAGTCCTTGCATTATGTTACTGGGAGAGGACCAGCTGCTGCTGTCCGCTTTACTCCCCATTAACCTGTTGTTGCCCTGTCTGATCTCGTAAGAGAAGATTTTCTGTGTCAGCGCAACGGGAGCCGCAATCCTTACTGAGGAAAAAACAGTCTAGGAGTTTGGGGCCATTCTGTAGATTTACAAAGAAAGGTTATAAATAAAGATTTTTTAAAAATAGATAAATTAAAATAGAAAAAAGGTAACTTAAAGGGATGTTTTTATATATTGTGGCTCCAGGATGTTTGAAAAATTTGCAAATCCCTTGGTAAATATGTGACCATAAGTAAATCCCAAACAACAATAAGTCAGTGTGTGGCGCAGATATACTTCCAGTTTCCTGGTAATAAAACATCACACAAACCTTTTACTGGAATAAATAGATAAACTAAAGAAAAATAACATCTATTTATTCTTAGGGAATAATGATAATCCAGTAAAGAGGTATTTATATCACTAAAAAGAAATAAATAAAAACCTTTTTATCTTGTGTAGCCCTGCAACAAACTGGTGACCTGTTCACAGTGTAGCCCACTTCACCTAACAGTAGTTGGGATAGGCTCCAGCAACCCCAGTGACCCCGAAACAGCATTAGCGGGTTTTAAGGATGATTGGTTGCATCATCGCCTGTATACGAGAGCTGGAATGAGTGACCCCTCCCCCCCTGACGTTGCAAACAGGAAGTTTGGCTCCAAGAAGCCAAAATCCCATAGACTTCTATAGAGAAATCATTTCTATTATCACTATATAGCAATCTCACATGCATTTTTGTGATAATTGTGGCAGAAAAAGCAGGAAGTTCCAGCTGTTTTTCTGAAAGATGAAATAAAATTTAAGTTAGAAAATTTAAAAACTGTTTGATGTGTGTTCGTTGTGGTTCCAAGACGTTTATCAAGGAAGACTCAAGTGTACGCTGAGGCTCTGTCACTTTAACCCAATGCATCATGGGAGATGTAGTGTGAAAACTGCCGCAAAAGGGCAGAAAGACCAGCGTCTCTGAGCTTCATTGTTTTGTTCACTTGTTCCACGGTCTGACACCGGACTCTGTGGAAAGCTACACCGCTAAAGACGAGCTTTAGATGGTATTTTTGTTAGAACTGAGCGACTTTTTGAGCTAAATTGGAACAAGGAAGTTAAGACTTTAACAAGACTTTAACCACTTCTGATTGGTCAGACTGATGACATGTGATTAAGCCTTCAAGAATGATTGGCGGAGACAGTTAAAGGGGCGGGACTTTTCCAAGAACAGCTTTAGTTGCAGCTAAATCGGGGTACCGCCATTCTTATCAAAATGTCTTTAATAGAATCAAATAAACACAAAGTAAAAAGTATTTTATGATCTTTTATATTCCTAACTACTCAGTGTTTTATCAGGGCCTGTTTGGATGAACACAGAGCTGATATCCTGGAGATGGTAAATGTTTTAGATCAGTTAATGAGGGCAATTTCCCACGGCACACTTGACCATCTCCCACGGCACACTAGTGTGCCGCGGCACACTGGTTGAAAAACACTGGTTCAGATCGACTTGGACTAATCGCTACTTTCTGATGATTTCTGGTTCCAACGTGGCGGCGTCCGTATTGCAAAATAAACAAAAAACAATGGCGGAGTCGACTTCCTTTGGTTGGAGCCAGAAGTCATTTTCTATGAGTGACATCACACTCAGTCCAGTACTCATATACAGTCCATGGGATGGATGGAATTTTTGTGTATACTTAATGAAAAATACATTTACAAGAAAATAACAGTTTTGAAACTGTATAACAGCTGATGTGTTAATGAATAAACATCTCTCATTGCTCTCATCCACTATTTCTCTTTCACTTCCTTTAATTTTGTAGCCGAAAGGGTTTTCACTAACCAGTTGAAAATGCCATTTAGGATATTTTTTTTGTTTTTGCTGTCAGTGAGGACATTTTAAATCATGTTTTTCCACAAATGTCTGCCCTTGTAAATAGTAAAACGCTAGGGTTGTAGAAGACATTAAGTTAAAATCCTCATTAGCTGACACACCGCTGTGACGCGTGAAATTCTTTCTCCACGTCTGAGACGCAGCCGCACTCAGGAAATCATTTGATGGTTTAATCCCCCCAATCCAGCCCCTTAATGCTAAGGGCCGAGCATTTCTCTTTGGTATTACTCGATTGGGGATTTCAACCCATCACCTTCCAGTTTCAGGGTGGACACTCTTCCACGAGGCCGCTGGGTTGGTGATAGGCCACTGAATTTGTTGTGCAATAACCAAGGTTCGTTTTGAACTAAGAACTGATCCACATTTAATGAAATCTGAACATTTTCTACTTGAAGTAAATAGATTACTAAAAATTGGCAAAGATGTCAAAGTAAGCCAACGGAAAAGCAAGTTTTTTCATCTCCAAGGACCACTGAGGATAATTTCCTGAAGCTCAAACTCCAACTAGAACTAAAAGCATTTAAGTTTCTGAACCCTGGTAGTGGAACGCCAACTCATCAGGAAGTGGTGTTCAGTCGTTTCCCACATTGGAAAACATCAATTACAGCAACCAAAAAAAAAAAAAAGATGGCTACCTGCAGGTTCATGTTACCGTGAGGTGTTTTACATGTTAGATCAGAAAACACAGTCAGGAGAAAAACAGCATTTGGTTCCTGGGTCTTAGATTTTCAAGGCTGTGTGGGGGAGGCGAGTGATAAGCATGAAGCTCCACCACGGTTTCTTCCTTTCATCCAAGGTTAATTGAACTGAAAACACCAACGCAGCTGGCTAAAATGCATCATTGCCCGACTGCACGTCAAAACAGTGACATGAAACGACTTGAAATGAGAGTCTAGTCGCTCCGGATCCGCTCTCAGACGTGCTCCAAACGTGACCGACGCCAGAGAGAAACTTTGACTCTGCAGCTTTAAATCCTCTTAGGGTTTGACCCCAATCCAGACGGAGAGGCGAGGGCGCTTCCAAGGAGAGTCCAGGTGAGCAAAAAATAAGCCCTTAGTGGAACATCAATGAAATCAGAGGGCAAATATGAACATGGCACACACACCGGATCATACACACACATCCACTGCGTGTGTGTGTAAAGCAGTGAAGCCAGCCTGCCTGTTATTTCCTTCCACTTGTTTCCTGTCGGCTTCCAGGCTAAAGGGACGTGGAAAATGGTGTGAGGATAAAAAGTGTGTTATGGCTCCAAAGATGACACTTTCAGAGGTAAATCTCCTAAAAAGGAGCCGTCAGAAACCCTGAAACATGTAACAAGGGTTGTGCATCTGTCAAAATAGCCAAGAAAATAACCATAATAAGACAAATTTAGGACCTAACCCATTGTTAAGTAAATAATTAAGTGATATCTGGTAGATTTCTTTTAAAAAACAGAAAAAAAATGGCAAAAATAGTTCTATTTAATCAATAAAAACACCCTTTAAAGGTTTCATTAATATTCTAAAGAGTATTTTAATATAATTTGACGCAGACTTTTAATTTAGACTATATTTCCGCTTTTGAGAGTAAGACTTGTAACTAAAAAGTTTCTATTATAAGCATAAGAGGGGGGGGGCAATAATGAGTCTAAAATACATTCAATGGTGTCAATAAAGTTTAGAGACAGAAAAAACAAACAGGTAAAGTTTGACCAAAACTTACGGCTTTATTGCTTCACGTGGCTTAATAGCAGCGACTTTTCTCCCCTCGCGCTGGTCCGTTTCTGTACGGGGGTTCCTCAGGCGGGAGCAACAGGTTCGGCCGCCTCTTCGCCACCGGTGAGCATCTGTGACGTCACCACAGATTGGGCGTTCACTTGTTGCTCGTAAAACTCAGTGTCAGACTTGTGTTCGAGTGTTTTTGTTCGTTTTTACCCACTCTCGCGATCTTTTTGGCGTTTTCTATTCCACTTATTTAAAAGTAATTGTAAAAACGTGCGGAATAAAGCTACAATAACGTTATGATTCTTTTTTTTAAATGTTTACCAGACCACACAAAAGGCACACGAATAGAACGCTCAGCCAATCAGCAGGCAGTTCGGAAAACAGTACAAATGCTGTCTTGACGGGCATTAATGTTTAAAAAGCTGGTAATTTAAAACTTTTGAGAGAGTTTTGGAGGAGACACTCAATCCACAAATGAAACACTGGCTGTCACGGGGTCTGTGTGTCTAATTAGGACAAAGATACTTGTGTGAGAGGGACGATCTCTTGTTACCAACAACACTATTTTTTAATATGGAAATAGAAAAGGGGCAACATTTTCTTACAAAAAAAAGAAAAAAGTTTCAGAAACGGCATAGTTTTACCCTGAGCCCCATTATTTGAGCTTTGAAGTAAATTGGACTTTCTATAAAGCATGAATTTAAAGTACTTTTAATTTTTAGGTCTGAAGATCCAGCGATCTAATTATGGACAATGGCTCCATCAAGCGGTCACACAGGGAATAACTCCATCCATATGTCTTCAATTTTTTTGCAAAGCAGATTTGATCTTTAGGATTTATTTTTTAAAAGTGCAAAAAGAAAAAATAATAATTCACCTTAACAATTAAAAAAGATCCCATAGACTGGACACTTTAATTTCAAAGATAGCTTTTAAATGAATTTTAATGAAGAAAAATGTTTCTGTAATTATTATTCTAAGGATTTTAATATTTCAATGATTTCTATGATTTTCTTGTGTCATTTCTGTTTTATCCTGATTTTTTCTTTTTTTTCCTGTAACTTATTTCATTCTTTCTCAAAAGTTCTTGTCTTTTGCCACAGTTGGAATTAGTTTTTATTTTTTAAATCTGTCTTTCATGAATAACATTTTTTAAGTGATTAACTGTAATATTAATTGATTAAACAATCTTATCTTATAGAACCGAAAAAGAAAAGAAAAAATTAAGTAGGTCATATTTTTTCAAAATTGGTGTACTGCATAAACAAGTTTTTTGTGAATTTCTGTTGATTTTACAAATGAGCTTCAGTGAACTATCAACGTTTTTGTGTATATATGGATGAAATATACATACGTACGAAATGTAAATCCTCAGCTTATCTGTTTGGGTTGTTTTGTAATTTTTATGCAATATTTCATCTCTGAAAATATCCTTTACACTTTTTAATAAAAATCTAAAATGTCTAAAAAAAAAAAAGTAAACTTGAAGGAAACATTATGATCACACACTATAATTAAGCCATGATAAATTACCAAACACACTGTAAAAATGATTCAAGTTTTATTTTTACATTTTACTTTCATACCATCAGGGCCTCATTAATATCATTTCCTCCAGACTTTCCCAGCCAATTATGTGTGGAGCCCCAACTGCTTCAGACTTTATCTGTGAAGTGTTTATAAATCTCTCCCTCAGAGATATCACCCCGCATTCTGTGGTGCCTGAGGAGGAACAGGCGATGTGTCTGTTCAGACGTCAGTTCTCAAAGCTCCTTTAAACCTTTACAAGCTGGAAATACCGTTTTTCGTTCTCTCATAAAACCTCTCCAACAGGTAAGAAGCTGGAAGTTGAGACAAATACATAATGTTTAAGTTTTTACATGTTTTCCCTTTTGTTTTTGTGTCCTGCAGTTTATCCTTCACTCCAACCTTTACTAGAAGATGTCAGGAAAGAGGCTTTTGCTTTCTGCAATAATCCTATCCATATTAATACATTTACTGTCAACGCAGCCTTCATTTGGTCAGCTCCTGACAGAAGAGTCCTGCACCGTTCAGATCCTTGTCCCTGGACTAAAAGGCACAACTTTCCCTTCTACACTCTATATAGCGCTGTTAAACGTTCCAGACTATCTAATAGAACAAACATGTTTTTTTTAATTCATTTCCTACATAAGGAGAACCAGGAGACAAAGGGCAAAAAGGAACTCCCGGCAGGCCAGGAAGAGTTGGACCTCCGGGAGAAATGGGTAAACTATGTTTTATTTTGTTTTATTTGATTGTATTATGTACAAAGATCTAGCCACAAGGGTTGCAAGCCAGTTACTTCTGTGCCGGTCCCAAGCCCGGATAAATAGAGAGGGTTGCGTCAGGAAGGGCATCCGGCGTAAAAATTGCCAATATAACCAAGCAAATCATCCATTATGTACAAAGATAATCTTATTTTTTTCTCAAGAGTATTCCCTTTTATTGCAAAAAAATTACATATTGCATGAGCAGATTTAACTGTGGAGAACCCTCAAATGTAGCCACTGTTTTGTTAAATGTTTTTGTTTATTTATTAACCCATATGAACCCATGGGGACATCAGTGGAACAGATATATATCAGAAATGGATTCTGTGGTCCACTTGGTTTGTGGTAAAATACACAGTTTTATTTTAAAGAAAAAAACTGGTCTAAGTTCTAATGGGCTAAGTTATTTATTTGACTGCTGTTTTTCTTTCTTCTTCTAATTTTTATTGATAAGTAATGATTTTATTGCAGTTTTTTTTTTCTTAAAAAATATTTTTAATTTTTTTTCTTTTTGACTTTTTGGCTGCTGTTTTTTTTTCTTTTTTAACGTTTTATTTTATTTTAATTTATTTTTTGTCTGCTGTCTTTTTCCTTTTATTCTTTTCAAAATGTGTTTCATTTGTTTTTCACATTTGTATAGTTTTATTTATAAGTTTTTGGCTGCTGTTAATTGCTGCAACCCAAAATGAACAAACAAACAAATAAACAAAAGATTCAAATTTCCTAGAGAAGCTTGAAAAACTGTTCTTGCGTTCTCCAGGGATAAGCTCACCCCATAAGCAAATAGCCTTCAGTATTTGCTTATAAAAAAAAACCGGGGCAAAGGTTACGTTTTTTGGGCTGATAATGTGCAGTTCCATCACGAGGAGGCCAACCAGAGATGTCCAAGTGTTTACATCAGGGTGAGAGGTTGGAGGGACAGAGGGTTTGGGGAATCCACAAATGTGAAGACGTGTTTACTGAGGAGTTCAAACACAAGAGAAGCATCTCCTCCTTGATTTTTCTATCATGTAACGCATCTTCGTGAGACAAAAAACAGGTGTTTTCACTTCTTTTTTGGACACATCTCTAGACCTAAACTAAATATTTTTGATTTTCTTTGCAGGACAACATGGCCTTAAGGGACAGAAAGGCATTATGGGACGCTATGGAAAAGTTGGTCCACCTGGAATGAAAGGTGACACATCATTTGGAGGAAATAAGTATTTGATCCTTTGCTATTTCTGGAGGTTTACACACTTAAAAAAGAAAATGACAGTTCGTCATCTGATTGGTGGGTTCAATTGAACAGAGAGAAATAAAACAAAATCCCAAAGAAAATTAAGAAATGAATGTATATAAATGTATTACATTGAGGGAAATATGTATTTGAGCCCTTTTGCTAAAAAGACTTAGTACTTTGAGGTAAAAGCCTTATTAGCAGCACAGAGATCAGACGTTTCTTGTAGTTGATCAGTTTTCTGAACATCAAGAGAGATTTTGCTCCACTATGACTTCTAAATCATTCCAATTTGGTGATTGGCTTAGTATCTATCTATCTATCTATCTATCTATCTATCTATCTATCTATCTATCTATCTATCTATCTATCTATCTATCTATCTATCTATCTATCTATCTATCTATCTATCTATCTATCTATCTATCTATCTATCTATCTATCTATCTATCTATCTATCTATCTATCTATCTATCTATCTATCTATCTATCTATCTATCTATCTATCTATCTATCTATCTATCTATCTATCTATCTATCTATCTATCTATCTATCTAAATAATTATATATTTTTGGTCCCAGGGTCAAAAGGAGACATGGGTGATCCTGGTTCTAAGGGCCCCAATGGAGAGCCAGGTAAAAACTTTAATTTGCACAATAGTTGTGTTTTCAAACCTGATGTCTGTCAGAAAAAAAGCAGGACTTTTGACATAAAATGAACCTCATTTATATTTATATTTACTAGGTGTCCCATGTGAGTGCACGCCAATGAGAAAGATGATCGGAGAAATGGACATTCTTGTGGCCCAGTTGTCTTCAGAGCTTAAATTCATAAAAAATGGTAAAATCTAAGCACCCTTCTTTCATTTAGCTTTCTGTCCAGGCAAGTTTTTCACCATTGGTATTTTAACTGTCTCCACTACTTGTAATATTGCAACTGGTGGGCATGTCAATGTGAAAGTTTTATGGAAATAGAAGTGCTCATTTTTCAGCACTGCCCTCCCCTGCAGCTGTTGCTGGCATAAAAGAGACAGACAGTAAGGTGTATCTGCTGGTGAAAGAGGAGAAGCCTTACAGCGACGCCAAAGTCTCCTGTCAGGCGAGGGGAGGGCACCTGGCCATGCCGAAGGACGAGGGCGCCAACCAGGTCATTGCAGGCTACATCACCGAAGCCAGCCTGAGCAGGGTCTACATCGGCATTCATGACCTTGACCGCGAGGGGATTTTCACTTACGTGGATCGGTCTCCCATGACCACCTTCAGCAGATGGAGAAAAGGCGAGCCCAACAACGCATACGATGATGAGGACTGCGCTGAGATGACGGCCTCTGGGGAGTGGACTGATGTGGCCTGCCACCTCACCATGTATTTTATTTGTGAATTTGACAAAGACATGATCTGAATCTAGTTAATAAACGCTAAAGAATGAGTAAAGCAGCTTGAAACCTTCAATGACGAAACACCTGTTTTTCCTCTTTATTTCTTAAACTAACAGGCTATTTATTTTTTATCTTGAAAGGCAGCCTGAATTTTGTTGGATTTAACTATTCCAAGTGCGTCTCTGATCTCGTTTTGGATGATTCATTAGTGTTTCCCAGGCAGTCTATTGAGCGTTATTGTTATGCAAGCAACTCTGTAACTGTGTAGTTGAGAAAAATGGCAAATAAGCAAAAACCTGTGAATTAAAAAAAAAAAAAAAATCCAATTATTGACAGAATCTGGTCTCAGCTGAGTGCTTTTAATCAAACAAACAGATTGCAGTGCGTTTTCTTCACTCAAATTCATTGAATATTTTGTGGTAGTTGTAGCTGCTTTACAAAAAAACAGTGATGGTTGATTTGAAACAAGTGGAATAAGGTGTTTATTACTGTATGCTGTTTTTTTTTTTTAACTCTTATCTTGATTTGACAAAGTTTCATAATTCTTTTGCCAGGCTGTTTTTGTGAACAGCCCAATGTTCCATCCCCATTAAAATCAGATAGAACCTTAATGACTGATGGTATTTATTGTGTTAGATAAATGCCACTGAAATGCCATATGACTGCCTATGTGAAAGTGTTGCATCCTCCCCATCCGCCTGCAGCAATGGAATATTCCATCAACAGCAAGTTAGCAGCAATAAAGATGCGGTAAGATGATGCCAAGATATCAGACAGGCTGTGAAAATTATGCAGTTAAAGAAAAAAAACAATTGAAAACCATCTCACACAAAATTCTAACAACATTAGTTAAACAAAACAAAACTATGGGAAGACAAAAAAGAATGAAAAAGAAGAACAAAATCAAAGGAACTCAGTAATGAGACAAAGGAAATCAAGAATGAGAAAAGGGACAGAACATAAAAGAAGCAAAAGAGGGGCAGAAAATGGCAAGTTTGAGAACGTTTCTTAATTTTCTTTATTGATTTGACACCATAGTGTACTGTTTTGTTCCATCGTTTAATTTTTTTTTGTTTCTTTTTCGTTCTTGAAACAAGGAAGAAGTAAAACCTGATTAATTTAAGAAAAAACAAAACAAAACGGAAATCTTTTTTCTAGTAGAAGCTGACAGAGTGAAAAATTAGTCTATTTAATCAATTCAGTGTTTTTTCAAGTAAGAAAATAAATTTTTATTTATATATATTTATTTAACATTTAAATGTGATTATAATTCTTAAATGCTTATCAAAACATTTAGATTCTTGACATTGATGCTGTCTAATAGTGGACTAGTGAAGACGTAATTCAAGGAATGTTTTACCCTGTGGTTAAGGTTAAAAAAAATAATACAAATTTGTACAACATCTGTAGAGGACTCCATGCAGAGCTCCATGCATTAATGTTTGCCGGGGGCCCCCAAACTGTTATGTCCGCCACTGGCTCCAGACTTGGGCCACCTTGTGGCCCAATAGTTTGGCAGCAGAGTGAAGGGTCTAGCCCAAGAACCCACACTGGATGAAGCTCATTACGCCCCTGGGAAACGAACCTGGATTTCCCATGCACCAGGTGTGTCAAAGAGCGTGTGTTTTTTAGGTGTTGCTGACAGCGTCTCCGGTGTTATAGGGTTAAACACACTGGACCCCCTCTGTCCCTAAACTCTGGAACTAAATGCCACCATGTGCAAAAATAGCGTTGTTCATTTTTTGATTTAACGGTTTTTGACATATTTTATAGTTGTCTAGTTATCATTTAGATTATATTTTTTCTGTTTATTCTCAGTAAAATTTGAGTTTTTACTTTTTATTTGATTGTGTTAAGTGTGCTAAATACATAAGTATAAATTTGACTTTCATAAGTACATGTGGCTCCAGTTTTGTGTGTGTTTTTTTTTTTAAACTTGCCAGGCCCTGCTTGCCTTATGACACACAGTCCCAATGAACAGCAGAACAAGCTGCCTTGTGTTGTAAAAAGTTCAAACCTGCAGGGATTTTACTTTGGAAAAACACGACTCAAGCAAGTGACTTGTGTTATGTTTGGTCAGCAGAATGTATAATTTTTTAATATTTAAAACAAACATGGAATCATGATTTTGTTGCAAAAGCAGAAAAAAGTGTCAGTAGTGGATTGATTTCCTGTTTTTTGTTGTTGGTTTTTTTTAACCCGTTTCCACTTCTGAAAAAAGAAAACCTGAAAAGCAAGCAGGAGCGCCATCAGATTCCCTCTAGTTTATGGCTGTAACAACTGTGGAACGGCAGATCTTTGCGCGCAGCATTTCAATTAACGTCTCCCACTTGTGCGGGACTTGTTGAGGGAGCGCCATTCGTTTCGAAAACACCTCTGTCATCAATCACTGTCTGCGAAACGCATTGAGTTACTACTGCTTTCCACTTTGATGGGTAATTCCCAGAGAGACGAACCGGCCCACTTGATCAAGTGCAGTGAGCCTCAGAGACAGATCACACTGTACGCATTCACTTCAATCACTCAACAAAGAAAAAAGAAAAGAAAAAAAAGATCTTCTATTCAAACTAAAACTGGGACAAATGGATTCCCATTAAGCGGACAGTGAACCCGTTGGAGGATTGGGCTGCTGCAGGCCTGGAATGAAGCAAATCACACGGTGGAGGAGAGGAGAACGCGCTCCGTCAGCAGGTTGAGGATGTAAAGCCCCCCGTGAGGGGGGCGTCTGACACCTGAGTTTTCTAACCATGAAAGATAGCAATGCTGTTGTAGGTGACAATTTTATTAGATGGAGAAAAATGCCCCTGCTCTATTTCTCCAGCTGTATTAGAGATTGACCAGCTGGAGTTTGAGAGAAAAATAAACTTGGCATATTTGGCTTTGAACTAACCAAATGATCAAGTGAGATGATCAAACTTTCTCACTAAGTCTTGCAGCCAAGATTTAAGTCTCTGTCATTTCAGTTTGTACCATGAGATGGAGACAGAGACAGACATTTGGCTCTGTTTTGCAGCCACTACCTCATCCCGGTTCTGGTCCTTCACAATTTACTCCCCTTGTCTCCATGTCCGATCCCTCATGAATCTGAAAACACCAGTCGATCAGTTAATAAGGACCTTCCAGAGGGGGGAAACAAAAAAATGCCTCCCCCTGTCTGGAATTGTACAGCCTATTGATTAAACATACATTTATAGGGGTCACACCCATCATTAATTCCAGTTTGACCTCACAAAACAACAGCAGTCTGGCTTGAAACGCCAGTAAAAACAACATCCCCAGTGAGGCTGCGTAAAATGTAACCTTGCTCCCCCCCGCCTCGCCGGATGGACAGCGGCGTCCCGATTGCGCCGGCGCTGTAGCTGCCTCTGCAGTGCTGAGTGGGACATCTGGTCTGGAGAATGTAATGTTGAAACTCTGCAGCCCCCCACTGCCCAACTGCTCCCCTCGGAGGTGAACATATTTATGCTGAGTTAGGTGACTGCAAAATGTCAGGAAGGCAGAAAAGTTCGTACCAAAGAAGCCGGAGAAAAAAGACGGATGTTTATCAGGCGCGTCAGTCGTACTTTACACAGCACTCATTTACAATAGCTTGCAATGACTTTCATGCATGATCTCACTTGTTAGGGGAAGCAGCAATCCCTGGAGGGAAACCATGCCTCCTCTTTTGCTGCCAACATGTCTGCCCGCCGTAGGAGTGGCTCAGACTGATACACTCCGGTCAGAATGACTGGAGGCTGGTCGTTCCAATTGTTAGGGACCCCCATTTTCCCCTAGCTATCATATCACCACGTCCTCCTGTTGACTCCTGTTCCCTACTTGCTCGATAGTACTTTCTGCTCGACCCTCCCAGTGCTTACTTTCTTTCTGTCTGTGGGACCCCCCTCCGACAGATCAAACCGTCCGCTCCCACGGGACCGCGCCACAGCAATACAAACCGGAGAAACTGCATGACCTCAGCTTTTTTTTTCCCCAGCACTGCTAATTGTTCCGCAGAACTCTCTCCTCCCTTACACACCGCTCTATCTGAGCCAGGCTCCCTTGACTCATCACTGTTTACTCAAACACGCTCAATTAAAATCGCTCCACTTGGATGTCAACAAGCGAAACTACCATTAAATGGGTAGATCTTGATTTGGAACCATTGACTGTACATGAGAACTGGACAGATGAGGGTGATGAAAAATGACTTTACATTACTCTCCACATCATAGGGCGCACCGGATTATAAGGCGCACCAACAATGCATGGTCTGTTGTTGAGCTTATGTCATATGTAAGTCTTACCAAACTTTAAGGCGCAACAAGCGAGACACAAGAGTCAAAGGTCAGTCTGTCCGTCAGTAACACTTTATTAACTGTGTTCACTCTACTTAGAGATTGTTGCGCTTTAGCCATGTTAACGTAATCACAATACCTTAAGAGGCTATGTTCACACTGGCTCGGGAACGCCACTTCCAATGAAAAGTCAATGTAAATGGATTTTTCTGGTTTCTGAGTTCAATACTCTCGCTTTCAGTTGGATTTCAGACTCTACGTACAAAAGTCATTGAACGGGCACTGAAAGTTAAACCAGTTTAACTTTGACCAATCCTGGACTGGGATATCGGTAGAGATGAATGGGTAGCATCTTTTTATCTCACGGAGGTGCAAACCGTTTATAAATGAATAATTCATTTTTATAAACCCGTTTTTTGTCCCTTGTGGGGCTGCCGGAGCCTAACTGGCCACTCGTGGGCGAAGGCAGGTTACACCCTGGACAGGTCGCTAGTCTGTCACAGGGCCACAATCACACACCAATACACACTCGCATTCACAGTTAGGGACAATTCAGAGTAACCAATAAACCTATGAAGCGTGTTCAAGAATGCGCCCGCTCCTGAACACCACCTGCCCACTGTTTATTTAGAATAGGAATGGACAACTCCAGGCCTTGAGGGCTGATGTGTCTATATAATTCCAGATATCCAAGCCCTCATGACTGATTACCTTCAATTGTGTCCAGCCAATTAGAACATGGTAGAGCAGGGTATGTTAGAAAGCATCAGTGCTGTAGAACAACCCCCAACCTTGTCAGTAACACTTAAAAATAGCATAGTCAAATACCGCAACACGTTAGCCGAATTAGCGTATTTACAATAATAATAATAATAATAATAAACTTTATTTGTATAGCACCAATAACACCCGACCTTGTTTACTAAAGGAGGACACTTTAACAAAGTGCTGTGTACCCCTCAAAATCACTCGACAATAGTAAACACAACCAGAATTGATCCATATGTATAGCACTCCACATCATAAGGCACACTTTTTTTCTATTTTTTCTAATTAAAGCTTTTGAGAGTGCCTTATGGTGCAAAAAATATGGTTCCCCCGGCTCTAACAAAACAAGATCAATTCATTCGCCATTTTTTGGATACAAACATCACCTTGTTGGAACCAGGCGTCATCAGTAAGCAGTGATTGGTCCGAGGTGGTTCCCGTCAATATTTCTATCACAACCACTCTTGGCAATCTGGAGTGAGCTTATTGGATGACCACACCCCTACCACTTGAAAGCGGGCTTGGGACAATCTGTCAAATCTTTTCGAACATTCAACATGAGATCACATACCTTCATTGAGGCATCTGATTGGCCAGTTCTTAACTTGAATAACAAGTGAATCATGTTAAAGACTCACTCCGGTCGTCTTTTGATCTTTTTTAAATGTGTTTTCCCATGGTCTTTTAATTATGATTATACCATTTTTAGCCAAAGTAAAAACAAAAACACGGACATAGTTTCTGCAGACAGCAGAAGTTCATTAGAAATTCACCTCTGAGTTGTCATCGGGGTCACTGGCACTGAGCAATCCCGCCCCCCTTCCCGTTGCTGAGAGCTTGGAGCAGGGGGCTAGTGGTGTATTTTCTACGTCACAAATACACTCTTTTTCAAACGGCATTTATTTCATCTGCTCCAGATTCACAATGAACAAAGAAATACTCAGATTTGCAAATGTAAGCTACATTTTCTTAATGTCCTAAATCATGAGAAAAATTCTACAAGAACCCGCTAAAAACACCAAAAATATGATTGTCATTCAGAACCAGCGGGGTTCTTTCTGGTTGGAACACGAGGGGGGAAGGGTCACTCAGTCCAGTTCTCATATACAGTCAATGTTTGGGACATCATTGTGACGCAGTCTCCCTTCCTGTCAAAGGCGCTGTGAAACCGAACGCCTCACTGCCGCCACTCTTTGATCTCCAGTGGACAGTAGCGGCGCTGCTGAACTCTGTTTCAACTCTAGGGTATGCACCCCCCCCCTTTTATTTAGCCCCAACTTTCCTAGCCCGTCAACAGCTGTAAAAATTCCAAAGAATATCAATACTTTTTCCTTGCTTTTCTGTATTTGCGTTAAAGAAAGCAACAAGCAAATAAGCTTCTCAGCTATTCCCCTGATTCCATGTTAGTGAGCTAGAGAACACACTTGGCAGGAGTTTATTGTGGTTGAAGGCGGAGGATCACTACACCCTCCCTGGAGCCAGCTCAGGGACCTTTCAGTAAAGAGCGCCGTGTCTGAGAAGAAACATGAAGTTCCTCTTCTGTGTCTCTAATTCTATGTAAAGGAGACATATTCCTCGCCTTGCTACCTGCAGAGGAGATGAGGAGTCTGCGAGGAGAAAATTGCCTTTTTTTGTGGAGGCATTAATTCAGATGTGTACCCCTCGCTGTCTGAACATCACTCCCAACTCTTCTCCTCCCTGTTTTTCTTTGCTCCCCCTCTTCCCAAAAGCTTTAGTTTTTTCTTTTGCCTCCCCTCTCCATCAATAACCCTTTGCTGTTTACTGCGAAGGAATAACTTATTCCCTGCGACTCCCTCCCTTTTCCCCTTTAAGCTTGTTTGGATTTTCATTGTTTGATCTGGCTTGATAAATAAGACAAATGCAGTAAGAAATTCATGGCTGCCCCATTTCATCAATAAATTATTAGTTTGCCACACTCCCCCTGGTGATTGATAGGTTGTGCATGCTCTGTATTGGAACCAGATGAGTTCAATACAGTAGAATTCACACGGGAGCTGCAAAACATATCAGCTCATGAAAAATTGAGGTCAACGGAAAATGTTAAAAAAAAAGCGCCATCAGAAGGAAGGTGCAAAAATTCCCCTTCTTTTTGTCTTCCTTTTTGTTCTTCTCCTTATGTAACAGACAAAAGTCAATTGAGAAAATGTGGTTTTTTTTGTACGTTTAAAACCCCTAACATGGAGCCAGGGGCCACTTGAAGAAACACAACAGGCCGACGGGAGCCAAACGGAGGCAGGTGTCCAGCACTAAATACAACAGCAACGTCTTTTTAAACCTTTCATTGTAAGTATGATAAGGAAAAACCTGTTGGCTTTTGATTACAAATTTATGTCTAGGGTTTCATTTTGGCACGTGTGTTGAAGCACGCACCGGCGTACATTTCTCTGTGTGTTCTGGTAAAGGGATCCCGCTCTGATGAGGGTTGGGAAAACAGAAAATCTTGCTTTTGGCAGGTGGAGGAGTTTTTTTCCGTGTGTGTGTGGTGGTGGAGGTCTGCTCTGTAAAGTCCAATCAGAGCACTCTTTGAAAATATCACCACTTTCTTTTGTGTGTGTTTTTGTGTGTGTGTGTGTAAATATTAATCAGAACAAGACTTCAAACATTGTCGGGGGGTTTAAATCATAAATGAATTCAATCAGGCTTTTTTGTTGGATACAAGTACAGAAAGCCAGAAAGTTAATTATGAAAGGGGGACTCGGATGCTTTTATTGTCTCGTGATGTGGGAATCAAACTAATAAGTTATTAAACATAAGTGAGACGAACTACAGATCATTAAAGTGTTAAAAAGCCTTTGTAATTTATAAAACACAGCTGTCTTTTCATTTCCCCCTTTTTGTTTTGCTTTACCTTTAGAGGCCCACTCTGATGAAAATTGTGTTTAAAAAAATGTTTTTTTTCTCATTTTCTGGCGATAAAAGAAGAAAATAAAGCTTAAATTGTATTTCTTCATTCAAATCATTGTGAATCAGAAAGAGATGACAAAAATGCAGTTAGAAAAAGAGTGTGTTTGTGATGCAGAAAATAGAATGCATGGGCCACAAGCTCCCTCCATCAAGCTCTAAGCAACGGGGAGGGGAAGAGGGGCGGGGATGCTAAGCACCAACAGTCTCGCCCACAACTCTTGTAGGCGTTTTTTCAAAAAAACTACCGCTCTGCAGAAACTATGTCCTAGAAAATGTCAAAGGTCTTTTGATTTTGGCCAAAAACAACATAATCATATTAAAAAGACCACTGGCAATGATTTTAAAACAGATTAAAAGATTGTAAGAGTTTTCAATCCACCTACAAAACATTCTGTTTCACAGTATGGGTACTCATCTGACTGACATTCGCTAAAGAATCTTATATACTTGACATTTCTTATGTTTTTTTTATTGCTCGATTATTCCCACTTTTGCTTGAGGCACAGTGTTACTTTATTTAAGTCAGAAAAAATTCAAAGTTTTTAGAATTATTTTTGACATTTGCATTTCTGTGTTCACATTTTAATGTCATGAAGCAGAATGTCAAACTGCTTTAAACCCTTGTGTTATCCTATGACCCCACCCTTACTTTGACGTGTTCTCCCTACCATGACTAAGGTGGATAAAGGCTTCAAAGCAATGTAAACACAGTTGATGAAAATAAAAAGCTGTAACAGGGAGAGACTTTGGACGGCGAGATAATCTGGAGTGGGCTGGCACGCGCTGTTAATGCACTGACTTCTTGAACAGATTTCACTTGAGACTGCAGTAATCTCTGCTGCTGGTAAATCTGATTTTTAAAAATCATTTTGGAAACATCAGTCTGTAAAACAACCACCTGAATTAGCAACTGCCTTTGGTGGCACGCCCTCCTTGTGTTGTTTAAGCGTCTATCATGTCAAAAATTAAATACTTCGATGAAAATTGTGTTTTAAACATTTTCTTGTGGCATTTTTCTCATGATGGAGGACATATGAGAAAATGAAGCTTCCACTTGTAGACGATTGGAGCTGTCTTCAACAAAGTTGGCATCTGGCTCAAAACTGTACAGCTGAATAGCTCTGATATTGCTGGTCATTTTTGTTGCACCACTTATTTTAGCTTGGGGTTGTGAGGGGCTGTAAACTAGCTGGAAAGAGTGTGACCAGATGAGTGACGGGAAGTGGGGTGGGCTTACTCCATGGCAACAGCACGGCTAACAACTCAGAGGCTAATTTCTGATGAACTTCTGCCGCTCTGCAGAAACCATGTTCTGGGAAACGACACAGATTTATTGATTTTGGATAAAATCAGCATAATTATAATTATAACGAAAATAGATCAACAGATGATTAAGTGTCTAAAGATTCTTAAAAAAGTTTTACTTTTGGAACTAAAGGACAAGAAATCTTGAATTTCCACACAAGTAAACATTTTTCAAGATGCATTTGAACATTTTCTTCGCCAATTTTAAAACTCTGCAATCCCTTTCTCTTTTTAAAAGTATACGTTTATGACTCACGGATTTGATGTTTGGCTTTTTAATATTCAACCTTTTTTTTTCGAAACACAAATACAAGTTGGAAATAAACACTAGAGTTAAAATAGACAGATAAAACAAAACAATGCACTTAAAAAGGAATGAAAGGAATGTGTAGAAGAACAATCTTGTATGTTCCCACCCCTTTTAGCAACACCTTATACCAGTGTTTTTCAACCTTTTTTGAGCCACGGCACACTTTAACCTTGACAAAAATCCCGCGGCACACCGGCATCCTAACTACTCAGTGTTTTATCAGGGCCTGTTTGGATGAACAAAGAGCTGATTTCCTGGAGATGGGAAATGTTTTTAGATCAGTTAACAAGGGCAATTTCCAACGGCACACTTGACCATCTCCCACGGCACACTGATTGAAAAACACTGCCTTATACTGTGAATTGATCCATTTGCCGTTTCTTTCTCAAAACATTCTGTATAACACCAATGCAAAAGAGACATTTGCTTATTTGTTCATTTCTAGCCTTGTAAAGTTCCATCAGTGACATCTTGTTGTTTTTTTGAATACATTTAAACTTTTTGCTTTGTTTTAAACACTCTTTCAACCCGTTCCATAAATCCACACCACAAATCTATAAGCACATTTTCTTTTTGCATTACGAATGCACAGCTTTTTTGAAGTTCAGCTGTTTTCTTAAATTGTAACTTCCATATCATTGGAAAAAGAAAAGCGTGTTTTCTTATGTGTCCCATAATCCACACCATGACCTATTCGAATAGCTTATTTTGTAAGATGTACAAAGACCATAAATTTCTTACAATTTACATACTGAATGGTGAAACATGTACATTTTCTATTAATTTCTGTGTGGAAACACCAGTTTTCCCACTATATTTGTACTTTTTTGCCGAGATCTCATTTGTTTGGTTCAACCATTTTTTTCTTCTGTCATTAGTTAAAAAAATCTTCCTCGATTGATATTGTTTCATTGAAAGTTTACTTTATCGTGGGGTGGGGGTGGGGTGTCACATTTGTGTAAAAACTGAGAAATGCAAGAAAATCAAATGTGTTATATATCAACCATAATTTATTGTCTTTACAATCTTTAGGGGGCAGTTAAAATTTGAACATATGAGAACTTGAAATGAGGTCACACTTTGGCCTCTGGGTTTAAGTTTTTACACTCCTTTTTGCAAAAATCTCCAAGAAATTTCACAGCAAATGAATTTAACTAAAAAAGAAAAACTATTACAAGCTGACCTTGAGATGAGGTCATAGGATCACAGGCTTTTAAAGATTTAATGGGCATCATGGTGAAAAGAAAAAAACAAAATGAAAAGACTTTTGTTTTTCTTTAATCTTTTTTGCAAATGTGTTAAATAGAAATAAATATTACAGTAATTCTTGGATAAAAAAAACAAAGATAATAGACACCCCCTTCCAGCCAAACATGGTCTGAATTATTCCCCCCCCTCTTTATGTTCCTCTTATGTCTTGGAACTCATCCTCTGCTGTGGCTACTATTTACATTAAAGCCCTTAAGGCAACAGATAAAGATTTAAACTCAGTGATGTGTTGCTTTATTTACTTTCAGCTCGAAAGTAAAAAGAACATTATTCACAAGATAAAACCAGAGCAACATCAGTAATTTCTAAATGCATTGTGGGGGGTGGTGGTGGGGCAAACCATGTTTCAGCGGCGATCTGACCCGGGGGGCCACAGTATTTGTGGCAAGGAGGCTGTAGCTCCGCATTGTCCACTTTAAATAAATAAACGACTTGACAGCAGCACGATCCAATGTGGAGTTAAACAGACGGATGAAAACGGGAAAGGACGGAAGGGCAGTGAGGGACAGAGAGCTCACCAAACTCATAAAAGAGAGAAGGTGCAGAAGAATGAAAGGATGGGTCAGGTAATTGTGATTAATCACTTTTTCATCAAATAGGGCGTTCAGGATAAAAATAACAGAAAAAAGAAAAAGGAAAAGGCTGGTGTATGGAAGTACCGAGCAATTGACAGTAGACTTCCTGTCTGGTTGAGTGAAGCAACAGCTTTTACCTGATGAGTTCTTTAACCGCCGGTAACTGAGCTTCCTGTCCTCATCAGGCAGGAAGTCTAAGGGAGCGCCCAGCCACCCTATGGAGGACGTTCCCTTCGGCCGCTGCTATTCAGTACCTCATTGTTCCGGTCATGACCCAGAGGTCATTATCATAGGAAAGTATAGGAACGAAGATCGACTGGCAAATCGAGAACTTCGACCCCTGACACCGACATACGACTGTGGCTCTTCTCTCTGTGGAGGAGCCACTGCTCCTCCACAGAGAGAAGAGCTCCCAAACTCCTTCGTATAGTGAGACTTCAGGGGCATGGAAAAGACACGCAGGAGGGAGTATATCCTAGATGATCTGAATGTGTGTTAACCTGGAAGATCTACAGGACACAGAAATGGAAGGAGCTGTTTGGACATTGCTTAGACTGCTGCCTTCATAACCCAAATGAAGATAAGTTATTTAAGGAATCTGGGTTTAGATTTTCCTCAAACACCAAGGAGCTGTTTGGACCTAAAGACAGTAGATCCCTGATCTTAAGTAGCAAAGCTTTATTGTCTCTCCCAACTCCTTTACGCTCTATTTGCATGCAACACTTCAAAACTGAGCCTTTCAGCGGATCAGCTGAGGAAAAAAAGTTGCTCACAAGCACATCAAAGCCCGACTGAAAGCTGAAACTCCTGAAACACGAGGATGTTTGACGATACCAGCCATAAGCTGTTTTGGGCTCATGGGGACAAATTAGTTGTTTGTGCTCAAACACTGCTTTGTGCGATGTGTTATACTGCCCCAAATTGAACAAAAGCGGGATTTGGACTGACTTGATACTATGAATAAAGAAGTAAAGACAGAAAAAATAGAGATTTATCATATTTATTTTATCAGATCCTCAAAGATATTGTGTGGAAGGACGTTTTTATCATCCAGGTTTTCTATTCTGCGTCTTCAAGTTATAATTCAGCACTCCCAGCGTTTATGATTATGCGGTTTTATTTTTGTTGTTGTTGCCAAAATGTCAAAAAACTTTTCTGCAGAGCAGCAATAGTTCTTTAGAAATTCACCACTGAGTTGTGGACGGGCCTGTTGGAGCAGACCCCGCCCCCCCTTCCCGTTGCTAAGCAGTTGGAGCAGGGAGATTGTGGCCCTCTTAGCTTGTTTTTTATGTCACAAATTCTGTCTTTTTTAGACTGCATTTTTTTCCGTCTGATTCACAGTGATTTGAATAAAGAATTACTCAGATATGCAATTTTAAGCTTATTTTTCTCTGTCTGGTTTAGTCGAAGACAGCAGAAGACGGGGATAAAGATGAGGCCCAGGTTGAGGTTTTAAAAACAAACTGAATATTACTCCAAATTTATCATTTTGCTCAATGTACCACTTCTTAGTGGCTCATGAGATAATTGTGGTAATCACCCATTTCATATTTGCGAAAAGATGACACATTTTTATTGATGCTGTGCAATTTTTTTTGCCCCCCCTCCTCTTTCTGTTCAGTGACATAATTGTGTCTGCAACACCCTCCCTTTTCCCTGGGGAGAGGAAGTACAATAAAATGATCTGTCACATTGATTAGACAAAAGATGAAGGCTTAAACACACCTGAGTGCAAAACAAACTCCATGTATTATGCATATGATGCAGCCAGAGAGAAACCTGCACAAAACACATCATAACATGCAACATTTTATGGTTATAGTTCCATTATAAAGGATGTTTGTGTTTGATTTCTTTTTTTTCTTTTTTTTTTTGATGAAGTAGGGTCTAGGCGTGTGTACAGATGTTTTTGCATGGATCCTTGCTTCCCTGAAATGACACTCATTTAAATACACTTATTTTGCTCTAATAATCCTCCGGGGACAGTGGTGCGATGCCGTGTAACTGTGATGAATGCGAACAATAGTTGGGTGATATTACCATTCCGTGCAATTTCACTCGGCTTCGAAATGAGGAGCTATTGAATCTTATTTAAGCAATCAATAACCATGAACATTTAGTTTTAATGAAAACTATCATTTCAGGCGGCGGCGATTACACCACGGGGGAATGTTTGGGTGTGATGATAGTTTTTGCTGCCGTTTGCACTTTTTCTACAAAGCTATTCTTATTGGGATAATCATTGACTTCTTGGGGCCAGTTATGACCCTGGCTAAGGACATCGTCAATAGCCTAATTCATTACTTATTGCTCTGAGTCAAACATGCATGTTGCTGATTCAGATTGGATATGGATTGTGGGAAATGATTGTTGGGTGATAGAAAACAGCAATAACAATCCCTGGACGCCGTTTTGAAACTTGCAAAGTTTTAGTTTTTATGGACTATTTTATGGCGAGAGTCGTTTGAAACTTATATTAAGTGTTAAAAATGTGTTTACCCTTCCAGTAGTGTTTGTATGACAGGACGTTGCATTTTTCTTAATGTTTAACCAAAAAACATCAAGTGACTGTCATTTTTGAAGATCTAAAAGACTGAAGGCTGTGTCACACAGCCACAACATACATTTTACACTAATGACATTTTGGTCTTTCGTGATATATGCTTGTTATACATAATTCATAAGTTTTTTTTGCTTTCGATTCGTCCATGTGCGCAGATGTCCGTCGAGGGTTTTGGCAGACGGCTCTTTACGTGAATTTGGTTTTGAGCTGTTTAATATTTTTGGTTGGTTGAGAATTTTTGCAGAATATGCGTATTTTACGTTGGTTATACGTAGTTATTATGTAAATCAAACGCAATTGTGTACAATTCTTGCAAGATGCTTACACTAATTTTTGGCTTTCCCCGATCGTTCCATGTGTGTCTAATAGACATTTTCGAGAATGTACTACCAATGTATAACTTTCACATCGCATATACAGCTCACATATCACGTTAAAATTAAAGTATTGATGCACAAATCACTAATAAATTGCGTATAAACAGTGCAATAACCATGCACGGTTTGTGCAAGATTGACATATTGTGAAACGGGTATATAAATCGGCTCATCTTTCACCCTTCCGGTAATCTATACCGAGTGGGCCCCAGTGGGCTTCCTTGGCTGGCGCCTAGCGTCTAGCTAAAACTGGTGCAGACCAGGGGAATCCGAAAGTTTGAATAAAAGAAACCACAGCGACTGCTTGCGGCGTGTGCTGACCATGGTGCTGACGCAACGTGATATCATAAATTCAATGATTTATGTGTTCTTTGCGTGTTCTTTTCTACTTCTTTCATGGTTTTAATGTGGTTCATTCATGATACAACTGTGAAAATTTTACGTAAGGACAACAACTTTTCTCACTTTTCTATGTATATTCACGTATGCCCAGTTTTCATCCGTGCAATATGTGCAATACGTACGTAGCGGCTGTCTGACACAGCCTTTGACTCAAGTGTCAAGAACTTGTTCACACTTCCAACGGGAATTTGTTTTTTTCCTGTTACTGATGTTTATCCAGGCAAAAAAAGAAGGCAAAAAAATCAAGTTACTGTCATTTTTGAAGATCTAAAAGACTAACTTAAGGAGTAATCGTTCTCCGCATAGTTCCTTCTCATACCTTTGAGGGCAAACAGACTGTCGCTGTCTGCTCGTTGGCAGCCTCATCATTTAGAGGGCTGTGAATGATAATGAGGGATAACTGTGCCGCCATGACTCATGGCTGAGTTCAGAAATATTTCCTCCCACTCTGGTCCTGGCTTGTGAAACATCCCGCGTGCGCCGTATACGTTCAAGTATACGGTTAGATATTGATGACCGAACTCAATTACATGATTACACTTTCAGCCACGATTTATTGCGGTGCATTCAAATGCTTTTCTGCAGACGGTTCACGGGTGAGACGGCGGCGTGCGCGTGATATTGACCCGTGTGGTCCGGGGCGAATAAAGAATAACGAGATTCCACGTCTGTGCCAAGTGGAGATGTCCGCTGAGAGTTAGAGCAGACAATCTAAGAGGGAAAGATGACGGGCCGGAGCTCGATGCGCATTCATCAAAGCTTCCCTTATAATCACCTGACTGACTTTTGTTGGGCTCTGTGAAGGTTGCCTGTACTTGTTTAAGGAGTTGATTGATTTCCTACGGTGAGGTATGTCTGTGTTTTCCATGTCATACAATTGCGGGAATCTTGGGCAAGGGGAGCTTTGTGTTCCCTGCCGTCTCAATGTGCTTGTACCTATCATTTATTTTTATTTGGTGGAGATCTGCCGGGCATCTTTCTTAATTAATATTGTTGGAAATGCCAATACGACTGAGGATGATTGATTAATTGTCTTCCTCTCCTTAAGAAATTAATGATAAAAAAAAAATCAACCAAAAATTGACCACGGCATCGATCTGTTCCTTTTACTTTTCCAAAGCAAGTCCATTTCATTTGGTTTCCATCCGGTTTTTTGCCGTGATCGTATTCCCCGAAGCTTAGGTTGGCCATTACAAAGGCCTCAGTGTCCCCACGCAAGGTCAACTATAATCAACTCCAGACAATGTCACCGCCTTGCTTTTCCAGAGAGCTCGGCAGAGGAAGACGACTCCTCTGGGCTTTTAAGGACCTGCTGCATTATACCATTCAATTACTGTTCATTTGATAGTGTACAGCCATTAATCAGACAGAGATGTTCTGCTAGTCCTCAGTGGGGACAATGAACTGGGGGAAATTTATTCTGGCTTCCTGTCTGGGGCCACTGCTTTAGTGGTAAGAAGAGAAATGACACACCGGAGTGCACTGAAGCTTTGAAAGGAAAGACATCCCAGACTGAAGCAGTACTGTAGTCGCTCTGCGGGTGAGGTTCCTCGCGTCACGCAGTCCCGCCTTTGAATCTCAAAAAGAGATAAGCTCTGTCAGAGATTTACTGCATATGTGAGAGGGGAATTACAAATTTGATATACACCAGAAAGGTGCAAAAGCTGACAGATTTACCGATGAGAGCGGCATATGCATGGAATATGACGAGATGATGATATGAGAAACTGATTTATGCTTTCCAGGAGGCTGGGAAGAGGGCGGGGCAGTGTGGGCTCGGCTGCACGCTAACGCCAATGTCCCTGTTTTTCAAGGGTACGTTCATCAAGGCATGAAGCGGCGGGGTAGTAGCTTCACACACACACCGCCTCCTAATGCACTCATAAAAGAAACCACTAATACATTCTGCATTACCAGTCACTCCTTTACATTGCATGTCACAGGATACCACTGCTCAACATCTGGGAGAGCTTTGTGCAGGGCTTTATGGAGAACAGCTGTCGGGTAGCTTTTTCTTCTCTCCCCTCATCTCCAGTGACTTGTTCTGGTATGAAAGGCACCTGCACATGAAGGTGTAGCATGCTGCGAGCCTGTGATTGTTCACCGCTCTTTTTTTATTTGCCGTTTCCGTTGCTATGCCGTTCCTGATTTGAAACCACTGGGGGGGGCCGCAGGAATAAAGCTGTTACTATCAAAACACATTTTCCTTGCCCTCAAATTCTTTTTTAATATTGTATTGTATGTTCTGACTTTTCATGTGACTGATCTAAAAGAAAGCTTGTAGAACAAAAAAGAACGCGTGGCATGTATTTCACATTTTCCTATGCCGCGTGAGGACTGTGCCTTTCAGTTGATTCAGGCAATTTCATTCTAATTGCCAATGAAGCATGGGCTTTGCGTGTTGGGAGCTGTTTCTTAACATCTCTAGCGGTCCCTTGAGAATTCCAAAGGTGGTTAAATGGAATGGGATGCGAATCCTTGCAGGTGGTTATCGCCGTCTGCCCTTCAATCCGAGGTTCACTCTGTCAGATTGACACCAGGAAAATCGCCGGGTCCTGTGCTATTAGCAGGCTCCTTACCCAACTCACATCCCCTATGAGCAGAAATCGGAAGAGAGCAGGACAAAAACAGCACTAACAGTGAACAGACAAGTACAAATGTTTCTCAAAAGCTATAAGACTGCTGCACATTTATACGTGTAATAAAAAAAAAAAATCATATTTACAGTACTTGAGTTACATTCTGGCACTGGCGATGCTTTCCCTTCCAGAATATAGATGCACGCTGCATGGGGGCATTTGAAATAAATCCCACCACATTATTGTGTCTCGGCTGGAGGCCCCCCGCTCTCATTTTTCCAGTCTCTATCACATTATTTTGTTGTTGCTGCTTCTAAATGCTTTTGCATCCGTCTTGGCTCACGTCTGCATCCTGCCACATTGGATCTGCCGATGATGTAGAACGCACACAGAAACTGGGAATTCTGTGCATCTGTGGGGGAGGGAAAACGGGTGTGAAAGGAAAGTTATTGAATCAAACCATCAAAATGTCAACATGTGAGGCAGTTTTGTCATCCTTTTAAGACATTTTCGGAAAAGTGACTACAGTACTTCGCTTTTACCCAACAGTAGCTGGGATAGGCTCCAGCAAACCCCATCACCCCGGAGAAAATAAACCACGGTTTGAAAAAAGAGTGGATAGATGGAAAGCTATTGATGTCCTGGGATGGACTGGTGAACCATCCAAGAAGTGTGTTGCATATCGGTGTGAAAAGGCGCTTTTCTCAGAGTCAGTATCAGCTGATTCATGTTAATTGCGTAACTTGAAGAGTTATGGCAGGTCAAAGTGCTATTTAGGTGTCGGTGGCGACATTTCCGGTGTTAAAGGGTTAAGAATGTGACAGAGTGGATGAACCAGTGGTGTCTGGTGTTGCCAAGTCCTTCCTCCAAATACGAGGTGTTGGGTAAACTGGGAAGGGAGAACTTGTATACACTTCAGTGTGTGTACCAGTGTGGATTTCATGTGTCAATCATTCTTGAAGGTGGATCCTCAGGAAATACACAACCCCATGTTGTGGTTCCTTCAATGTGCAATCAAAACAAAACACAATTTGAAAGGTTTTTGATTCCAAAATGGTGCTTAACAGACCCCAACTTTTTTCAGTCTGGGTCAGTTTCCTCACCTTGCTTTCTGGGGCCAAATCGTTGTCTTCCGACAATGAAATTAAGATATACTTGCAGGGTTGAGATTCTCCTTGAAAAGTTATTGACACTGTGTACAATGGCCTTGTAATTTATGGCAATGGTTAAGTCCTATGACAGACGTTGTAAAGCATCTTGACTGATTAGGTGGATGGGAGATGCGTGCAGTCATGCTATACTGCTGCTTGTATGCATGCACGACATGCAGAGAGTTTCCGCTGCTTTCTCTGTCATGGATAAATTACTCCTCACAGTCAAATTAAGTTGTTGTAAATCACTGTGGTCCTGAGCATAGTCCTGAGTGATGACCTTTACGCCTCTTTGACTTTAATTCCTTTTTATGTTAATCACATCTGTATTATACCGACAATAAAACGGTGCCATATTCATAAAAAGTCATTATTTTGCAGGGCAGAAGCCAGGGACGAGTGTTTCACGAGTTTGTTGACGGAGTGTTACCAAGTCTTGGGATGACGGCATGATTCCTAAAGCTTCTCCTATAAACACTTTTCGTTTTATTGTGTATTTGGGTTTGTGGACCCAAAAAGAAACTCTGTGATTGGATATTTTTATTTGAATGCCTCTATTATGAATTTAGAAATATTGCCACCAATGTGCCCAGAACTCAGAGGCTAGAATATATCCAATAGGATGCTAGCAATAGAAGCTCTTATCCCATAACAATCATCACTCATGATTAGACGCCGTGGTGATGAGGCTGGCTTCTTTCCCACCGCCCAAAACCATGTCTCGTGGGTTTAATGGAGGCTCTGGATTGCTCTTACATCTGAGTGGTTGTGTGCCTCCCCATGTGGCCCTCTTTGATGGACTGGCGACTGTCCCCCCCTGACCCTAATTAGGACAAAGTGAGCGTAGGTGATGGATGGACAGATGTGCGGGAAAAACCTCTGCATGGGGCATTTATGACAGGCGCAAGTGATGCTTGCACTTAAACAAAGAAAGTGGGGCATCAATCTTGCACGGATTTTGTTCCTCCTAATAAAGTAGATGGAAATGTTTCCTTTTCAGTATTTATCATGTCACAGAAGGCACAACTGAGTTCAGTCCCTCCCCCAAAAAAACAGAACCCTTTTCTTTTTTTCTTTCTTTGAGAAGCTAACTGGGCCTCAACAAATATAATGACACCCATAGAAGATGGCTTACTGCCAATGGAATACAGTCAATTCAGTTGCCATCTTTTTGGACATCGCCATGTTGGAGCCAGATCATGTCAGTTAGAAGGGATTGTTCGGAATAATTGGTTCTATGGCAACCACTCGCCACCCCACTGCCACTTAAAAGCAGGCTACTTGATATCTGTCCAACATTTTGAACTTTCAAACGTGGGGCCTTCTGGCCACACTAGATGCGTCAGCCGAGTTGGAGTATTTACAATACCTGTAACTCCAGATGTTGTTTGCAACATGTAAAAGACACAGACTGATACTGCGAAAAAAAACAAATGTTGTTGTGACTACGCCAACTCCCAGCCTTGTCAGTAACACATAAAAGCCACATTCCAACTCCATTACACATTAGTGTATTAACACAGCACCCAATCGTATACATTCAAGTCCCATTACTTATCACCCACTTGTGTGTGTGAAATTTGTTCTCTGCATTTGACCCATCCCCCAGAGGAGTGGTGAACACAGCTATGCTCGGGAACCATTTGATGGTTTAGCCCCCCAGTCCAACCCCTTTATGCTGAGTGTCAAGTAGGGAGGTGTTGGGTCCCATTTTTAGAGACTTTGGTAGGATTTGAACACACCACCATCCAGTTTTCGGCTGAACACTCTACTGCAAGGCTACTGAGCTGGTATTAATGATAGTAATCCATCATAGATAATATATAATAAAAATATGAATCCACATATAAGGCACTCTCGATTTATAAGTCACACGGTTCCTTTCTGAAGAAACGTTAAGGTGTTTAAGTGTGCCTTAAAGGGTGGTGGTAACAGCAGTTCAGTTCTCAATAGAAGTCTGTGGGATTTTGGCTTCTTGAAGCCAATGGGTACTTCCTGTTTGGAACATAAGAGGGAGGGGTTGCTCAGACCAATTCTTATATACAGTCAATGGTTTTAAATCAACAATTGGGACGTTAAGAGGAAACTGTGTGCAATCTCCGCTGCCCTCCAGTTGTTGAAGTCCATGAAGAGTACAGCTGATTGGTTACACATTAGCTTTGATTGCCAGTTTGTTCCCCACACCTTTGAACCACGCCTCGAGATGAAAGTCAACCTTGTCTGCAGTGTGTCCACTGTGGAGCGCTGCTTCTGCTGTGGCTTGTTCCCTCTGGGCGCCATCAGGACCGTAGTGTCTTTCCCATGCCGGGATGAGCGTTATGTATAATTCATCACGCAGCGAATCCTGTCTGGACGGCTTTAATTGAATGCCTCTTCTCTCTGTCTTTTGTGTTGTCTGCATCCAGAGCACGATGGCCGTGTGGTCTGTCTTTGTTGTGTCCAAACTTTGATATTAACAGATCACCACTCAGTGCCTGTTTTCCCCTTTGCCTCCCTCTGCCGCCGCCCTCTTTTTACAGAGTCATGGAATTGTAGGGCCACATTGTTAAGGACCAAAAGTCCTTGTTCTGTCTCCAGAGACCAGCTGCTCATCCCCCAAGCCGAGAGACTGTGTTAGAAACAAAATAAAAATGTGTTGCCTCTTGACAGGCCCCTGCCTTGAGTGTAGGACCTCTCATTTCAGAAAAAATATTGCATAATTATATCTAGTCATGAATATTACATGAAGCCTCACACTAGGCGCGTGGTAAGATGCCTAATTGCGGAGTTTAATTATTAAAGAGCAAAGGTCCTGAGCGGATTTTGTGAGGAGCACTTTTGAAAAATTATTTTCTTTCTTTTTTTGCAATTTTCTGATGAATTATTTTGGAGGCTTGTGTCTAATCAGCAGGCAAAGTGGACCCGACTAACTGCTCTTGAGAGAGTTGTAGCTATCCACAGAGAGGAATTACTATGCTGATTATATCATCTTATAATGTAATGATATTAGACTGAATCAAAAAAGAAAAAAAAAAACTTCTCTTGCTGGTGGATCAAGGGCGCAGTGATGGGTAGAATGTGGGACGCTGCTGTTGACCTTGGGGCGCAGCTTTAATATTTCTGTGTAACACGAGGGAGGGAAAGTGTGTGATGATATGAACTACTGTACTCAAGCAAAGCTAATTTTAAACAGCGTCTGGTCTGCTTTAGACTTCATTTGAAGCACTTCAAGGAAAAAGTCCATGGAGGCTGACTAAACGGAATAACAAACTAGATTCCCCTCAAGTAGCCTGGATCTGCCTGTGTAACTTATGCTTTTCTCTGCAGTGTTTTTCATACCAGGGACACCAACACACAAAATCTCCTGTTTTTTACTATACAAAATATTTCATTATAAACAAATTCACAGATTTACATCTGTCCGAAGTTAAATCAACTTTTCTTTTTAAATTACTAAAACAGGCGCCAAATAAAAAGCGGCTGCTCTTGATGTATTCTTTAATATCAATGTAATTGTCGCCGTGTGGACGATAAAAGTAACTGACCCACTTACATACAGTTGTGTGTCCAGCTGTGAAAATTGTGGTTCAGCACAACTGTGGGATTCAGTCATTACAACTGGTTCACTTCATTCAACCTCCTACAAAATACATGGGGGTCTACTACATTTGAAATGCAAACATGCTGATTTTTTTCTTTTACAAGCCAGCTCCAGTGTTTAAAAAATGGATTTTTTGTGGCACAAGGTTGTCTTTTTTCCAATGGTGTTTAGGAATCTGGCTATCTGGCAGTATCATATGCAGATGTGGACATTGGGGTAGTCTGGTGGACTCATACTTCCAAACCAAAGCAGACTGAGCCATCTATGAAAGGTAGTCCAGTTATAAAAGGGAAACAAGACCCGGTTTTTAAGGTGGACCAGAGATTGCTTATGGCTTAGTTACACCTGTCCTTACTGTTAAATAAGAGCTGTCTGCTCTCTCTGGAAACTACAGAGTTCCAGAGAAAATGAAAGAAGTGGAGAGGATGCTGAAAATGGAAGCGATTGAGCTTTCAACTAGTGAGTGGTCAAAACCCATAGTGCTCGTTTCAAAGAACACAAACAGTATTTCCTGTTTTGATTCATATCCCTTGCACGCATTGATGAGCTCCTGAAACAACTTGGAACAGCCAAAATGGCCTCACTCCTTTTTTTGTGCAGATTTTTAGCAGAGCTGAGCAATAGCGGCTGATGACACAACACATCACTACTCAAAATGTAAATGTTCTCTAAGAGTTCTGGTACAATGCAGAAAGTCAAAGTGTTTTGTTGTTTCTACGTAAAACCGCTGTTATCTAGTTAGTGCTTGTTCTTTAATTTTAAAATTACAAAATTTACTAAATACTCTGCATTTTTGATTATGTCGATATGAAACTGACAGTTTAAAGCAGGGAAGGGCAAGTCCAGGCCTCAAGGGCCAGATTCCTGCATCTTTTCCAACATACCCTGCTCTGTCATGTCCCAATTGGCTGGACTTACCTGAACCAGGTAATCAGTCATGAGTAGGACTTGGATATCTGGAAATCATTCAGACACACGACCCTCGAGGCCTAGAGTTGCCCATCCCTGGTCTTAAGCCTAAGTCGAGTAGGGATCAAACCCCTGTATGGGTGCCCTGGGTTTTTAGGTTGCTTCGGCCAGTGGAGGGTCATAGACGAGAGAGGCCACATTTGAAGGGGAGCACAGGCATTTCCTGCAGATCCCTTGAGGCTCATGCGTCCACCTTAAGGGACGTCATGGACATTGAACGCAGGGTTGTCGTGCGTATGGTAAGTGTATCACAAGGACTATGGAAGGGTTACACACTTGATAAGTACGGATGGCGCTATTACACGATGCCCTTACTCAACTCTCTAGTCCAGTGGTGTCAAACTCCAGGCCTAGAGGGCCGGCCTCCTGCCGTATTTTTTTCCAGAAATCCGGCAGGTAATCAGCAGCCTGCTGCTGACTACCTGGATCAGGTGTATTTAGCCAATAAGGAGCTACGATGGCAAGTCAGCTGGAAAACAGATTGGACACAAACCCTCGAAGCCTGGATTCTGACACCCCATGACATCTCTAGCCGTTAGTAAGGTGCAGGTACGGGCTCCTTACTGACCACACCCAAATGCTGTGGGGTGTGCAGGTGTTACATAAGTGCCCATAGGATGCCCATACAAGCTATGCCCTGTTTGTGTAATTTTGTCATTTCAAGGCACATGCACTTATTACATTAACAGCACTATCGGGCTCCTTGCACATTGCACAGGATTTGGGGGGTTAAAAAAATGAAAAATCCGTACAACATACCTGCATTTCACCTACTTCTTCCTACCCTTGTTTGCCACGACTTGTACCCACAGTATGTCCATTAGAAAAATTTACATGAACATTTCCGGTCTACGGCCTTGATATTTTGTCCCATACAGACTTGTCCCGTACAGTTTTTTCCAGTTGGGCAGTTGTGACTAAGGCTTTCAACAAAAATATTTACCATTTAAACAGATTAAAAATCAAAGCATGCAGAAGAGTTTATACTATAGTTGTGGAATTCTCAGTCACAATCTGACTATAACACACCTCTAATAGGTTTTGGATCTCTAAGTGAATTGATAACACTCCAAGGTCATTTGATACACAGATTCCTGATGCTGCAGTGTCCCGAAACTCAGAAGATTGACAGGTGGTGTACCACAAAGACCTTTTCACCACTGATCTCATCCAGGTCCACCAGGGGGCCACTTTTTCCACTCCATGTTCCAGCCCTGCTGCCTGAGGCTAATGGCTAGAAACACATCTAAAAGCTCTCAGTTTGATAACGTATTATGGAGTCAGAGAGCGAAGGAGGGGTGAGCTATAACGGCGGGACCATATACACTGATTATACAGGCATGAGGAAATGGTCTAAAAATAAAAACAAATGGCGACCAGCTCGATGATATCACTGACCCACGATTGCTGATGGCAGGGTTTTTTCGCTGCATCCAGATGGTTTTAAAGCTTGGATGGCGGCGGGAGTTAAGACTTACTGCTGTCCTCTCAACTGATGTCATGCCTAATAAAATAAAGAGAATTGGCAGCCTTTTTGAATTTTTCTTTCTTTTACAGTTGCTAAAAAATGTGTTGAACACCGGATTAATATCACTGCTATTTTACTCACATAGAATTTGGTTTGATCTACTTCACTTCCTGTAGTAAAAAGACCAATCTTTGAAGTTTATTTAGTGATTCCTTTGTTCTTCGATAAACTGTGCCTTTGCAGCCTCTTCCTGGAACATTAAGCACATGCATGTCTGTCCATTTTTTTTTTAGTTCCCCTACAGCTTTTCTCTTTCGATCCTTTCCCTTCTCACCCCCCTGTATCAGTGCCCAGACGAGCTGTCCTTAGTAAGATGGATGTGTACACTCCCAGGGCAGATGGCCATGTTGTTACTCTGTGTACTCGGCTTACACTTTAACACCCAGCCATCTTGTTTGGCCTGATGGGGCCACTGCCTGGGGAGAGAACCCTGGTGCTGCACGGCGTAGAAAAACATGTGTGCTGTGCAGCTAACTGTGGAAGTGCTCATCTGTTTTGTGTGAAGCTGGACGCTCGCAGACTGAAACAAATGCAGATATGAGATTGTCTTTTGCAGACCCAGAGCTTTGTTTGTAAAAAACAAAAACACAAAAAAGTCTGTTGAGAAGGGCTATTTAATGAAATATTTTTCATATTTGATATCTGATGACAAAAATCTTTAAGGTTCGCTGGTGAATTACACCTCAAATTTATCAGAATGTACCTGACCGTACAATTTTCTTGTACCTTTTTAGAACATTTGCCTGATCATTGTGTTATATAGGCTAAGCTGGTAAAAAGTGTTGAGCCTGACGTTGATACAGGCGTTCCAAATCGATCAGCAAAATATAGAGTTTGAGTGAATTACCCTGAGAAGTCCTGCAAAGTTCACGACTTCCATAATTTCTGTCTCTAGTTTCTTTGCCCTGCCCTGCAAGTCTTGACCAATGAGTGAAAAGATCTTTAGTCACATGGTTTTGTTTACAAGCTTTAGTCCAGAGCAGGAAAGTCCCCTTGACGATAGGCGGAATACAGACCAAATGCAAGGTTCGATCTGGACCAAATTAAGCAAACTGGGTCTGGAACAAACGGTTTTCTCAGTCTGAATTCAATCTTTGTTATTCGAAATTTTTACGTATAAAACAGGCTCCGGGTTTTACTATAGCTTAAAACTCTACTCTACATGTAATCACCATTTTTAGAAAGTTGTTGAAATGGGCTTATAGAAATCTTTGGTTGGGGTACCTGTCCCAATGTCCACTTGCTATTTTTTTACCATGCAGAATTAAAGGGGTAATGTCAGAGATTATCTGTTAAGTTCTATGTGTTTATGAGCATTTAATAGAAAGGGACAAACCGGTTTGGCTTCTTTTTTTGTCCACTTCCGACATTGCTTGGTGGGAGCTACTTCCTCTTTTTTTTTTTTAATACAGATTAATCTAGAGATACCTCTTTAAAAGCCAACTTTTCAAAGGTAGATCACACAATTTTGGGATTGTGTTTTTCTTTTTTTTTTCACACCATAAACTTTCGTATAGACCTTCATGGTGGGGCATTGGTTGCCACTCTTGCTTCACAGTGAGAAGGTCCAGGTCCAAATACCAACTGGGATCTATCTGTGTGGAGTTTGCCAGTTCTCCCCATGCATGCGTGGGTTTTCTATGTGCACTCTGGCTTTTCCCCACCAAAATCATACTACATGGCTTAATTGGTTACTTTCAAGTGTTTGTGTGCCCTGCTACAGACTGGGAACCTGTCCAGGGTGTACCGCTGCCTTCCCCAACAGTAGCCGGGACAGGCTCTTACAACCCCGTGACCCTGGATGGGATAAATCAGGTTAAGAAAATGGGTGGATGGAAAGCTTTATAGTTGTTTTTTCTGTGTCTTCCTTGCCTAGAAAACCTCTGCTTGGTGTCTCCACAATGATCCACCAATGATAGATCAGTCCACTCAAAGGTATTATATAAGTTAAATCATGCCTTTAGTTTGCAGATATCTATAACCAGCCAGGGATGTGCAGCTGTGCAAAATTGCAGTCTTTGTCTACCCTCTAACTGCACAATTTCTTTCATTTCAATCACAGCGTGCAATCGGAATTTTGTCCCTTAGCCGGCGCTATCACATGTAATGAATGTGTTGCCCCAGAGGAGAGTGCTGTAATGGATTAAAAACCATAATGTTTTTCATGCCGCGGTGTAGTTGGCAATAAGAAGATCTGATGTGCAAGCGCGTACGTGCACGTGGAAGGCCTGAAAGCGTGTCGGCTGGATCTGCGTGTGTCGGACAGGACATCAAAGTTATCCGGGCTAATGAAGAAGCTGAGAGTGCGCCTCTGGCTCACAGTGGGAATATGCGGTGAGGTCACTTCAAAGGCGGAATAATGACGGATTAAATCTTGATTGTGGTCGGGCTTTAGTCTCCGTGGCAAAACCAGCCTGTCGCTTTCCATTTTATTAACAGATCACGACAATCAGATCTGGTAAAAACGTGTCCACATTAATTTCCCCCGTCTGTCTTAGGCGCTGCAAATCCTCTACATCCAGATTAGTGGATCTTGGCTGGCAGAAGAGTGGTGGGCCTTTTATTCTAAACCCCTGATGGTGACACATCCTTTCATTAGTGTCAGTGGAAGTCTCCATTTATTCACATTTAAATGGGTCCTCTTTTTCGCTGCAGTTTATTTTCACTTTGTGTTTTTTTTTCATGACAGCGATTTAATCTTTTATTAATAACAGCTAAAAGAGACAAAATACATCTGGAAATTAAACAATACAAGAATTTGCCTTTAATTCAGTTCAATCCAGAAAACTCAAAGTTTTCTTTTTGATAAAATAGTCTGTAGGAGGACTATATGATGGGAGCTCTGACCTCTTCCCACTATTAAGTTGACCTGCTCCACTGAAAATTGTGTTTTTAACATCTTCTTGTGGCATTTCTCTTGTGATGGAGGACATCTAAAAAAAAATTAAGCTGGGAATTGTGTTTCCTTGGTATTTCCTTATTTAAATTGGTGTGAATCAGAAACAGACGCTAAAATGATGTTTGAAAACGCTTTTAGTTGTGACATAAAGCCACAAGCTCTCTGTTGCATCCACTTTGTCTGAGCTGGCATCTGGCTCAAAACTGTACGGCTGGATGGTTCCACTATTGCTCGCCATTTTTGTTGCACCAGTATAGTTAGGTTGGGGTTGTGAGGGGCTGTAAGCTAGCGGGAGAGTGTGTAAACAGATAAGTGATGGGAAGTGGGGGCGGGCTTACTCCGCCCCAAAAGTCCCGCCCACAACTCAGAAGTAAATTTCACATTAAGTACTGCCGCTCTGCAGAAACTATGTCCTAGAAAACCACACAAGTTTCATTATTTTGTCTCAAACTTGCATAATCATAATTAAAAGATCACTGGAAATGATTTTAAAATAGATCAAAAGATGATCGGAGTGGGACTTTAAGTTCTCCTTTAACGTAATTTTCCTAGCAATCTTTGAAGAGTTAGTGAACGCGTTCAGCAGTCTACAACGTTCAGAAGCTGAGGGAGTCATTCATTTCCCACTTGATACTCCAGATGCAGTCAAACACTCAGATGCTCTCATCTGTACCACACCGCAGCTCTTATAATTGCAGGTATTCTACAGAAAAACTAAAGTAATTATTTGTGAATGAGATGAATAATGTCTAAAAATATCTCTTCACTGGAAGCACTCAAGTGGCCTGAATAGACCAAACCATGTTTTTTTGAATACCTTCACACTCACCACTGACTGGAAGGTCGCAGGTATGATTTCCGCCTTATATTTTCATAAGTATATTTTTATTTATTAAAACATATTTTTTCAATAAACAAACAAAACAAAAAAAAAACTCACTCCAGTTTTCTTTTTAGGTTTTTCAGTTCCGTTTAGTCTTCTTTCTCGACCAAATAGAACAAAACGCATAAGCATTGAAATGGACACAGCGGGGGATTACTGAAGCTGAAACTGGGTTGTCCAGCCTGAGCCCGGAGATTCAGCTGAGCCTCAGAGCCTCGTTTGCTGGAGGCTCAGTGGCAGCTCCATTTCACCTGGGTTCTCCAATGTTTAATTGGCCTCATTATGTGATTAACTTTGCAAATATACCCTTTTGCCCTGAAGCCACAGCTTTGAACAGTTGGCAGACCAAAAATGAAAAACCTTCCTAGTCGCTGGTGGTGGAGCTTTATATCATTTTCTATCGGGGGTGGAAGACTTTAAAAGGATGAAAGTCCATTACAAATGAAAATATCAAAAATATGTATTTAAAACAGTATTATTAATAAAGTAAAACATTTGAGGGACTCAAGATTTCATTTAAAAATATTACTTATGCAATATTACTTGTTCCTCCATCCACCACCCATTCCCCTTTAGCTCCACCCCAAGTCCACATTCAGGCAGGCCACCAGGTTATGCTACAAAGTTTTCATCTCCCAGCAGAAATGTCTGTTTGAGTGTATTAACCTCTGTCCCTTTGTCTCCATGTGCTGTTTCTAATGGTTCCATCACAAATGCAGCTGCCAATGGGGAGGCATCAGCCAAATCTTTAAGATTTCATGACCGCGCCCGAATTTTGGAAAATTTTTGGCATGGTCATGAATGGCAGTAAGGCGCCGTCAGGCATCAGTCAGTCAGACAGGCGGGGATGAGACCATTAAGAAATCTGGCAACAGCAGGCGGCAGCGGCTCTGATTGGACGATGTGTAAATTTGTCCGGATGCCAGCCGTCCTATTACCCGACTGCCACCATGTGACCTCGAAATGTGCCCACTGACCGATGTCAACCTTTACCACGCGGCGTGTAAAAATGTGACTGCCGCTGCACAGCCACCTGCTAATTTTGCTAGAAAACTTGCATTTAGGTTGGCGCACTGTGGCGTTTTAATTGCACTGATCTATTCATACTGCTTTCATGGACGGTGTTCCCAAATTCCTTTACTCTTTCAAGATGTGGAGATCTTTGCATTTTGCAGATGTTTCTGATTTCTTCACAGTCATCCACATTACAAAGCAGAGGTTCATCTTTTCAGTACGACATGAAATCGGGTGTTGCCTTTACCTTTCAATTCCCGAAAAAGAAAAGCAGGAGTCCAGCAAACACAATCTATTATTTTGGAAAGAACCAACTGCCTGTGTGTGGTTTCATAGATATTGGTTTCATTTTGAGTTCTCCTTAGAGACTTGTATGGAAAATGAAAGGAAGGCGGAAGGAAAAAAAAAACACAACAGTGTCTATGATGTTAATCTCTCCTGTCATCGCTGAAGTCCCAGAGGTTCTCTGTGGTGACAGTCAGATGAAATAGCTGGCAAAGTACCAATTTCACTAGTTATTTGGCGGCAGGGTTGTGGGTTTGTTTCCTTGTTCACATGATGACATAAAAACAGCAACGTTTGTGTTTACGTCTTTCTGGGGGTGGTGTACAAATGGGATTCATCATTTTTCATGCAAAGAGGTGACATCTCTCCGTCAGCCAATTTTGCGGCGGTAGCCCGGTCCCCTGGTTCATTGATATCTGCATTAGGGACCTTTGTTAAAGGTCTCATCTAAATGCATTGAAAAACGCTGCTCTCCTTCTGCTGTTAGGAGTGTGCTTGCACTTTGTCTGTGCGAAGATTTGCAGACTTGGCTTTGTCTACATTAAGGTTAGTCAATGCGGCACAACAATATGCTGCCTCTAAACCCGGAGAAAACAGCTTGTGAGAAAACCATCAACGGAGTCGATAGAGCAAGCAGCTCCGAGGACGCTCTCAGTGGTGGCAGCCACCTTGTTACCGGGGGCGACTCTCGCGATGGAATTAATTCTGTACATTTATTCAAATGAAGCTAACAGGTTGAAACCCGACCTGTGAACTTGCATCGAGAAACAACCTCCAACGGGTGGTGTGGAGGAAGTGGCTTGACCAAAGTACATCAAGCAAAACATTTCAGAGCCACTTCATGTCAAGCTGCCCCCGCACCCCAATCACTTGCACCATCCCACAGTCCAAACATACCCTACTACATCCCCGTACTCCTATTAAGGGGATTTAATTTGCAATTCCTGTCCTTCTATTTTACTGAGCCGTCGAGTGATACCAGAGAGGTGCCAAGGGGTTAATGTCTCTGTCAATCCAACAGGCCCCTAGCTACAATCTCACGGTTTAATTTCCACACAGATCCAAGTACCCTTGAGCTTTGAGAGCTCTCATTCACACTCTTGAATCCAAATTGCTGCAATCTTACTAGGTGAGCAATTTCACAACTCCTTGCTTATGCGCAACGACCCCAGAAGGTACCTGAAAACTTAGGTACAACTACACACGTGGGTCATCTAATGTAAGAATGCATTGAGCACTTTCTCTACATTCACAGCCTGTAGGTATACTGGTTATCTCCTGGCACCCATAAATGATATATTAAGAATAGTAATTAATAAACTTGATCATCTTAAATTGACTAATAATTTGGTGCTTGAGGACATTCCTGCAGTTCGGTCCATAGGGATTCATGAAAAGTCCATACAGTCATCCAATTGTTCTAGACGATTCAGCCATGTTGCCCTTGAACAATGCACTTTCAAATGACTTTGAAGTTAATTTTTTTATGAAATTGACATACCTTGCGATGCATCAAAAATACAGTGACTGATATCAGTTCCCAGGATGTTTACAAGGCAAGTTGCACAGGGAACATCCATCATTGTCTGTCACTAGTTTAAAGAGGCAAATATAAAAGTTTGACACGTGCTGGTACAGATCTGTCCCACTTTTCAGCAATGAACTCATAAAAAATGAGATTCTGGTGCATGGAATTGTTTTTGTAGAGAGCAGTTTAGCTTTTTTTGTGAAGGTAAAGTGCCATTTAGAGCTCAACCTCATTTAAATTTAAGAGCAACACGCTAATGGGCTTCCAAATTTATAACTGTAAATCCACACACCAGCAGCTATTGAAACAAGGGGTATAATGAAAAATCGCTGAATCGATTTGAATTTATGGCTAAAGATGTCCTTGATCGATTTTAGGTCAGTAAATTGGGATCGTTCTAAATGAACCACTGTCAACTATGAATCCTATTGTCAACCACAAATTACCGTATGCTATGGATAGAATCATTGTTAGAATGAATCGTTAATTAAAACCCAACCTGTTAAGCTTTGCAACTTCACCTGCAATGAACCCAAAAGAGTCCATTGCAGCATGCCCAAAGAAAAAAACGTGCATCAAAATTTTCGCTCAATGGGTCACCAATCAATCAATGACCTTGCTATTTCATGTAGGCCATCTGCATGCCTTATACAGCTTTGCCCATTTTTTACCCATTTTTTACCAAATCCACTTGGAAGGGTAGTTATGGCAACGCCATAAGGTTTTGGATGTTTCTAAATTTAACCTGTTTCAGCATTATGTCTAATATTTAATTTCTTATTAATCCATGGCTGGTAAGACCTTCCGTATTTCGCTGGAGTTAAGTTAGAAATAAATTTGCAACAGAATCCGCGAACTAATCATCTTTAATTTTTACAATTACCTTACATGCTTTAAGGCTGTGAAACCCCTCACTACACACTTAAGACACCTTTCTTCAACAGCCATTAACACTTTTTACACTTTTCTCAGAAGAGATTGGTTGACAATGCTTTTCAGCCGATCAGGACGCAGAAAATTCCAAATATAAAAATTTGCAAAACCACGAAAGGTGAGCTGCAATACAGTAAGAGAACCTTGTATTCATTTACAAATTTAGTTTCGTCTTTTCCCTGTTTTCGAACTCCAAAAGCCAAAACAGCTTCTTGTGCCAAAACATTATGTCTCTAGAAATGTCAAAAAAATAACTAAATAAAAAAAACAACCCGCAAAGACTTGACAAAATGACTGATGATCTGCCGTTGTGAACGTCAAAATAAAAAACAGTTTCTTGCACCTTATCGCCCACCCCCACACTATCTGTTTAACTGAATATACCAGATTTGGGGTCTTTATTAAGAAAAAAAACAAGCCAAGGGGTGTTAAGATAAAAATTTGATAATAAAGGGCAAACCGCTGCTGTAGCCTCTCGACTGGCGGGAGGAGCAGGAATGCTGGGAGCTGCTGAGGGACATCAATTCATGTATGGCCTCTTATCTCTATCTGGATATGAGGACAATTAGCCCTTTTATGTACTTACACTATTCCACTGTCACCACCGCCATATTTCCTCATGGCTTCAGCCATGGAGAAGAAATGCAAAGAGGTCGAGCTAAATAGACCTTTTGTTTAAGCTCATGGTGGAAATGTGAGGAATCATTCAGCCAAAGCTTCCTTTAAATGTGTAGTTTTTCTCCGTGTGACACAGCTGTATTGCTCATTGAGTGTAAATAAGACATGGACTGAGTGGCCCCACCCTCAAACAGGAAGTATCCGACGGTTCCAAGTAATCAAAATCCCACAGACTTCAATTAAAAATAATACAGTTATTATATTTGTCAGAATAACCATTCTTGATCTGCTACCAGTTTTTGTTTTTATAAAGCTTTTTTTTATTTTTGCATTTCTTTTTCTGTAGTTCAAGTTATAAACTGGATAATCAGAAGCCTCCATAAAAGTAGGTGGTCTCACGTAAAACGTGTAGCATATTTTGTGTGTGTCCGCTTTCAAGTGGTAGGGGTGGGGCCTTCCAACAAGCTCACAGGCGGTTGACCAGGTCATCCAATGATCAAATGGTTGGCGGTTCGATCCCTGCTCCCCCCAGCCAACTTTTGTTGTGTCCTTGGGCAAGACACTTCATCCTCCCTGCCTCCAGTGTGGCTCCACTGGTGTGTGAATGTGTATGAATGATTTTGGTGATGGTCAGAGGGGCCGTAGGCACGAACTGGCAGCCCAGCCTCTGGTAGTCTGCCAGAGGGCAGCTGTGACTACAACAGTAGCTTAACATCACCAAGTGTGAATGAATAATGGACACACTGCTTTGAGAGTCTGGAAAAGGGCGGATGAATCCAATCCATTATTATTACTGCGTACTGACAATTTCTGGTTCAAACATTCTGTATCACAAAAAAATGTTGACTGAATTAATGTCTATGCATTTGAGCTGGATGTAATAGTACGAGCCACATTTTGTAGTGGGTATTAAAGTTGTTATGATGTATTTTTTGCTTAACAATGACTTAGTAAATTTATTTTTTTTTTAACTTTGGTTGCTCTGGCTGCATGGTGGCGCAGTGGTTAGCGCTCTTGCCTCACAGCAAGAAGGCCCCCGGTTCAAGTCCCGGCTGGGGGACATGAAAAACACAACATCAATGGGGGACCTTTCTGTGTGGAGTTTGCATGTTCTCCCCGTGCATGCGTGGGTTCTCTCCGGGGTCTCCGGCTTCCTCCCACCATCCAAAAACATGCTTCATAGGTTAATTGGCAACTCAAAATTGACCATAGGTGTGAGTGCGGGAGTGAATGGGTGTGTGAGTGAGGACATTCTACCCTGCAACAAACTGGCGACTTGTTCAGGGTGTCCCCCCTGCCTTCGCCCACAAGTGGCCGGGATAGGCTCCGGCAGCCCCGTGACCCCGAAAGGGATAAAGCGGCATAGAAAATGAATGAATGAATGGTTGCTCTAACAATTCTTTTGGTAGGAATCCTCTAAGTCAAATTCCCCAAATGAGGCTTTTAAGGGGTTTTCCTCCACTGGATGGTGGCATGCCAACCTGCCAGCATATGTTAAGGATGAAAAGGTCTGATTTAATCCTAATGAATGGATTTTACTTCTGTGTATCTTGTAGTGTCAGACCTCTAATAAATGTTTGCAAATTGGCCATTTTCCGAGATGATCTACTCAATTTTTCTTCCAAAAACTCTTTACTCCTCAAACTATTTTTCCCCCCATATCCTTTCTAAGTCCTCTGCAGACATTTTCCACATGTGATGTCAGCTTCATGTCCTCCACTTCCATTGATAAGAATCAGGGTTAAAAAAATGTGTTTGGCGTGATGGAAGGCTGAGAAAGAGAGACGGAGCACCGCGCTAAATGTCAGGGACGATGAGGTGGGTTGGGCTGGCGGTGCTGCTGCGATTAGGCCTGTCTTTGCACGACATCATCACCATCTCTGACACCAACAAATCGACTGCACAATTTATGCTTTCCAGGGGGAGTTTAAGTCCTGCAGCCTCAAGAAATGGTATTCAGGCACAGCTTTTGAGAGCTTTAAGCATAAAACTATCAGGATATAGGAAGGTATAGAGTTTAAAAAACAAAAAAAGGTCTTTTGTTTCAGGATGACCAAAATGCAGCACAAAACAGGCTTGGTGGAGTGAAGGATTTATCAAGTTTATAATCAAAAGGTGCAAATACCGGTGGGAAAAACCACAAACAAAAAACTCGGAAGGAGCTAAATGACTTTAACCACAGCAAAGAGAAGCGATAGCTACATGTTACAGAACTGAGTAGACACTGACTATGAAGACTTAAACAGAGAAACATCTAAATACTGTTCAAACTACTTAACATAAAGTGCAGGCAGCTGTGCACCACTCCATGAAAAAGGCACAGGTAAGTGGGCGGGGTCCACCTGGAGATGAGAGTAAAGGCAAAACAAAACTGACTAAATTAATTTTAAAAAAAGGTAAAAAGGTAGCCAAAATTAAAAAATCTGTAGTTTTCTAGTACATACTTTTCTGTAGAGTGTTTCTAATTTGTGGGCGGGACAATTGGCGCAGAGAAACCCCACGCCGCCCTTCATTCCCCATAACTGAGAGTTCTCTATTTACATGCTCTCCTGCTAGCTAACGCCCTTTCACACCGCCAGTCTAACATGCTGTGCAACAAAATTGACCAGCAATATTGCAGTCCTCCACAGAAATACCATCATTTTTAAACAGTTCTTTTTTCCTGTCTGCTCCTGATTTACAAATATTTGCATAAAGAATAACTCAGACATGTTAATTTAAGCTGAATTTTCTATATAAATCATGAGCAAAATGCTACAAGAACATGTTAAAAACACCAAAAACACAGTTTCATTGGAGTGGATCATTAAAGGAGTCATTTTCTTGAAGGGGTTGTCAGTTATCATACTGCTGTTTTAAGGTTTTCATTTTTTATTCAAACAATTTAGTGCTGGTTGTTTACATTTATGTTTTAAATAGGGATTTAAAGAATGGAGATATGTATCGAAAAACCGTTTTAGTTATACACAGATCTTCTTTCTCTTTCGGCTTTTCCCATCAGGGGTCGCCACAGCGAATCATCCTTTTCCACCTCACTCTATCATGAACATCTTCTACCCTAACGTTAGCCAACTTCATGTCCTCTGTTAAGACATCCATATATCTCCTCTTTGGCCGTCCTCTTGCCCTCCGGCCAGGCAGCTCCATCTCCAACATCCTTCTACCAATATATCCACTATCCCTCCTCTGAACATGTCCAAACCATCTCAGTCTGGCTTCTCTGACTTTGTCGCTAACACAGGCAACATGAGCCGTCCCTCTGATGTACTCGTTCCTTATCCTGTCTAACCTGGTCACTCCTAAGGAGAACCTCAACATCTTCATCTCTGCTACCTCCATCTCAGCCTCTTGTCTCTGTCTCACTGCTACCGTCTCTAACCCATAGAGCAGAGCTGGTCTCACCACTGTCTTGTACACCTTTCCTTTGAGTCTTGCTGGCACTCTTCTGTCACACAACACTCCTGACACTTTCCTCCAACCGCTCCAACCTGCCTGCACTCGCCTCTTCACCTCTTTTCCACAATCCCCATCACACTGAACTGTTGACCCCAAGTACTTAAACTCCTGCACCTTCTTCACCTCAGCCCCCTGTAACCTAACGCTTCTACCTTGATCCCTCTCGTTCAGACACATGTATTCTGTCTTACTACGACTGACCTTCATGCCTCTTCTTTCCAGAGCAAACCTCCACCTCTCTAGCTGTTCCTCCACCTGCTCTCTACTCTCACTGCAAATTACAATGTCATCCGCAAACATCATTGTCCAGGGAGATTCCTGTCTTACCTCGTCTGTCAGCCTGTCCATCAGCATAGCAAACAAAAAAGGACTCAAAGCTGATCCTTGGTGTAGTCCCACCTCCACCTTGAACTCCTCTGTCTGACCTACAGCACATCTCACCACCGTCATACTTCTCTCATACATGTCCTGAACTACTCTGACATACTTCTCTGCCACTCCAGACGACCTCATACAGTACCACAGCTCCTCCCTCGGCACCCTGTCATACGCCTTCTCTAAATCTACGAACACACAATGCAGCTCCTTCTGACCTTCTCTGTACTTTTCCATCAACATTCTCAAAGCAAAAATGGCATCAGTGGTGCTCTTACGGGGCATGAAACCATACTGCTGCTCACAAATCTCCACCTTCTTCCTAAGCCTGGCTTCCACTACTCTTTCCCAGAGCTTCATTGTGTGGCTCATCAACTTTATTCCTCTATAGTTGCTGCAGTTCTGCGTGTCACCCTTGTTCTTAAAGATCGGAACCAGAACGCTTCTCCTCCATTCCTCAGGCATCTTCTCACTCTCTAAAATCCTATTGAACAACCTCGTTAGAAATTCCACTGCTGTCTCTCCTAAGCACTTCCATACCTCCACAGGTACGTCATCAGGACCAACGGCCTTTCCGCTCTTCATCCTTTTCAGAGCCTTCCTAACCTCCTCCTTTCCAATCTCTGCTACTTCCTGCTCCACAACAACCACATCTTCCTCCCTTCTTTCCCTGTCATTTTCCTCGTTCATCAGCTCCTCAAAATGCTCCTTCCATCTTTTCTGTACACTCTCTTGGGTTGTTAGCACCTTTCCATCTCTGTCCTTAATCACCCTTATCTGTTGCACGTCCTTCCCATCTCTGTCTCTCTGTCTGGCTAGCCTGTACAAGTCCTTCTCTCCTTCCTTTGTGTCTAACCTGTCATAAAGCTCATCGTAAGCTTTCTGTTTGGCCTTTGCCACCTCTCTCTTCACTCTACGCTGCGCTTCCTTGTACTCCTGTCTACCTTCCTCAGTCCTTTCTACATCCCACTTCCTTTTAGCCAACCTCTTCCTCTGGACGCATTCCTGTACTTCCTCATTCCACCACCAAGTCTCTTTACCGTCTTTCCTCTTTCCAGATGACACACCTAGCACCTTCCTACCTGTTTCCCTGATAATCTCTGCTGTAGTTTCCCAGTCCTCTGGAAGCTCATCCTGACCACCCAGGACCTGCCTCAACTTCTGCCTAAATTCCTCACAAGTTTCTTCATTCTGTAGCTTCCACCACTTGGTCTTCTTTTCTGTTTTCCCTATCTTCTTCTTCCTGACCTCCAGAGTCATTTTACACACCACCATGCGGTGCTGTCTGGCTACACTCTCTCCTACCACCACTTTGCAGTCATTAACCTCTCTCAAATAACCTCGTCTGCATAGGATGTAGTCCACCTGAGTACTCCTACCTCCACTTCTGTATGTCACTCTATGTTCCTCTCTCTTCTGGAAGTAAGTGTTGACTACAGCCATTTCCATCCTCTTCGCAAAGTCCACCACCATCTGTCCCTCCAGATTCCTTTCCTTCACACCAAACCTGCCCATCACCTCCTCATCACCTCTATTGCCCTCACCAACATGCCCATTAAAGTCTGCTCCAATAACAACTCTCTCTCCTCTTGGGATACTCTCTATGACCTCATCCAACTCACTCCAGAATCTCTCCTTCACTTCTAACTCACAGCCAACCTGTGGCGCATACCCACTGACTACATTCACCATCACCCCTTCAATTTCTAACTTTAGGCTCATCATCCTGTCTGAGACTCTTTTCACCTCTAGAACACTGTTTACAAACTCCCCCTTCAGAATCACTCCTACCCCGTTTCTCTTCCTATCAACACCATGATAGAAAAGTTTGTATCCTCCTCCAATACTACGTGCCTTGCTGCCCTTCCACCTTGTCTCCTGCACACACAGTACATCTACCTTCCTTCTCTCCATCATGTCTGCCAGCTCTCTGCCTTTCCCTGTCATTGTGCCAACGTTAAGAGTCCCTATTCTCAAACCTATGTTCCTGCCTTTTCCCTTCTCTCTCTGGCCACGGACCCTTCTGCCTCCCCTCTTTCTTCCACCAACAGTAGTCAAATTTCCACCGACACCCTGTAGGTTAACAGCATCGGTGGCGGTCGTTGTTAACCCGGGCCTCGACCGATCCGGTATGTCTAAAGTGTTGTGGATGATTCGCATGGTTATTTTGGCAATTTTTACGCCGGATGCCCTTCCTGACGCAACCCTCTCTATTTATCCGGGCTTGGGACCGGCACAGAAGTTACTGGCTTGCAACCCCTGTGGCTAGATTAGATTAGATTAGATTAGATTTAGTTATACACAGATAATCGACTGAAAACCACCGATATGAACAAGATCTGTTGGTATAAAGGTATAGAATCGATCAGGAAGTAAAAAAAAAATCAGTTCCTGACTGACTATCAGTTTTCTTTCAGTTCTGTCTGTAGTGACTTTTCATTTTTATGTAGTTGTGATGCAAGCCAAACGACATCCAATCACACGCTTGCTTCAATCTGGTTGCGTCATCAGTGGGGGATGTGTGCTCTGTGGTCTAACCATATGATAATCCCCCCTTTTTTTTAAAGCACAGCACTTTAAACAATACATTAATAAATTAAAATGACACTTTTTTTAATATGACACATTTAATATGACCTAAAATGTCAGTTTTTTAAAATATCTATTGTCCATGTTCGTAAAAAAATTGGGCTGCATTGTTTCGCCACTTAGTAGAATCTTTTATGCATCGATTCGTGGACCATGCATCGAATTTTTTATTGAATTCTGTTTAAGGGGAACGATACACAACCCTTGTTGCTCAGGATGAGGATAAAAAAAACAACAACCCTTTGATGTGATTTTATTTAAACCAAAATATATGTTTGACATTCTGCTCTTATTGGCATAATCTGCTCCTCAATGCATTCTACTGATGTGGAGTGTTTGGGATGAATTGGATTACGTTGATCATAAGTAATGAAGCTGATGCTTCATAAATAAACCGAATTGGATGGAAAATGAAGTGTCACCTGCTGTCAGCCGCCTGCATTTGGATGAAACCTCTACTGTCGAATGTAATATCATCCAAAATGACATAAAAAAAAAAACCCTGAGAAGACTGGCTGCAAAACGAGTCCATCGATAATAATATCGGGTCGCATAACTACATCTGAGGTATTTGCACTCATTGACCACGGAGTGGTTTTGCTCCCATGATATGTGGTGCGTGAGTCGAATGATTTTGCTCACTAATAAGTGAACGCCATCATTTAAAGCAGGTTTTTGATTTTTATCAATGCAGACTTGAAGGATTGTTTAGGAGTTGTTGCTTAAAGACCACTTTTGGTGAAAATTCTTGGTCTTTAACACATTTTCGGATTTTTTTCCCCTAAAGGAGGACATGTATGAAGGAAAATTAGGCTTATATTTGCATTTCTGATTGTTTCTTTATTCAAATTGTTGTGAATGAAGGGCAGATGAAAAGATTTTGCTTGACAAAGAGCTTATTTGTGACAGGAAATACAGAAGGTCATGAGCTCCCTCCTCTACCCTACTAGATCTCAATTCTCCTTGTTGGAGCTGGTATCCGACTCTCAACTGTTTGACTGGAACATTGCTTACTCTTGTTGCACCAGTAATGTTAGTTTGGGGCAGTGATGGGCAACTCCATGTCTTGAGGGTTGAATTCTTTTTCAAACCTGGCCTGTTCTTAATGGCAGGACACACCTGAACCAGGTAATCAGTCATGAGTAGGACTTGGATGTCTGGAAATTATGTCGACACACCGGCCCTCGAGGCCTGGTGGGGGTATGAGTGGCTGTAAGCTAGTGGAGAGTCGTGTAAATCAGGGGAGTCCGAATCCAGGCCTCAAGTTGCGGTGTCCAACGTGTTTTCCAACCAACCTGCCATTGATGCTCCTCATTGGCTAAATGCACCTGATGCAGGTAATCAGCAAAAGATAAGGCAGCAGGAGCTGGCCTTCAAGACCTGGAGTATGACACCCCTGGTGTAAACAGAAAGCTCTCAGTGACGGGGAAGGGAAAGGAGGGCGGGATTGCTTCGGGCCAACAGTCTCACCCACAACTCAGAAGTAAATTTTTTAAATTAAACTCCTGCTGCTCTGCAGAAACTACGTCACAGTTTTTTTTTTTTTTACTTTGGCTAACAACAGCATAATCATAATTAAAAAAAATCTAGGAACACTTTGAAAATAGATCAAAAGATGATCGGAGTGGGACTTTAAAAGGGTCAAAAACGTACATGATGATAGTAAATTGATCTAATTTCTGTTGATTTTCTGAGTCTACAGAATTAGCTGTAGTGCAGATTTCACCCGTCTTCAGGGAGGAGAGCCTGTTTTGGATTCTGCTTGATCATGGTTTCAAAATCATTCCCATTTTTTCCTTGTTGCACTTCTGCAACTCTTTAAAGAATAATACCCAAGGTGGAACCCAAAAGCAGCTGTTTGAAGCAAAAATCGATAAACTCAGGAGCACAAAGAAGCTTCTTTCTGTGTTTTTTTTCTTTTTCATTCACAACATCTTTGTTCCAGTTCTGCAGCTCAGCCTTTTCAGGGACCGATGTGCAGTGATCCATGCTCTTAACACAGTTGAGAAAATAGTTTTTGAAAATTGGACCTTGAAGAATTTAGAGTGGGTGAGTAATTGGAGGTCAATTGAAAGCAATGCTCCACAACAGAGCTGAACCCAGAATGAAAAGAGGAGAGAGGAGGCGGCAGTGTCAATCAGCCGGCGTTTTGCCCGTGTTGCCCCTTAATTTAATCACTGTTTAATTACTGCTGTCCCCGGAGGGGCGCTGTGCTGGCTCTGGTTCCTAAGATTTTCCTTCAACTGGCTGTGTGCACAAGTTTCAAACTAAAGCTTGGCCACTCTTGGAAACCTCAGCAATATTTTAACCTTACCTCGGGGTCTCTTGCTAAAAAATCTGCTGATGATAATGTCAAGGGCAAGCACATATGCATATGTGTGATGAAAGGTGCCTGCAGGAGCAGAGACACCGCAAACACACAAGTTCATACAGCTAAGCAAAGGCAGCAAAAAGCGGAAGTGCCTTAAAAAATTGCTAGTGTGAAACCTAGAACTGCTCTGATACATGATGGGAAATCCCAGCTGGAAGTATGGGTGTGGTCCGTGCAAATACTCTGTCACATTGTCATGTCTGCTCAAACCTTGTGGTTTCTCTGGATTAGCAGCACTTTAGAATCCACCTGGCGGCTCTGCCTTGGGAACGGCTCAGAGTTTTGCTGTTAAGCCGCGGCGATCGATATGAATTTAGCATGGTAATGATAAGGTGTGGGGAAGTGCAGGTCTCCTGTGGCTCTCCCTACCCGTTTTTGCCCGATTTGCGGGACAGCACTCCAACTCCCAGAGGGCCGCAGATATCACAGCTGAAGGTCTGCGCTGCACGTAAAACCTCAACGGAGGATTAACACCAGGAAACAAACAAGGAAGACCACCTCAGAGTCTGAGCAACAACAGCAGCTCTTGCTATTGATGAAGCTGCTGACCACACACATTTATGCACAGGCACGTAAACACTAATATCCCTCAGCTTTGGGCTGTTTCTAGAGAAGCCTTAAGTATCCTGGACCGTGTTAAGGACATAATGGGGCAAACAGAGAAACAGAGGTGATGTGATGAGAAACTGAAGAGATGCTTTGTAAGGAGCCCCCCGTGATAATCTCTGGGGAGAATTGTTGACACAATTGTGAGTCCAGGGTAATCAGACTGAAGTGTAGATGTTTTGTTATTAGAGTTGGTATTCTCCACCCACATTTTCCTTTTGCTGGACTGGAGGTGTTGAGGTGTGACAGTCATTTCTTCTTTTGTACCTGACAACAGGTCTGGCAGCTCACCGGCTGGTCTCTTGTGGATATTTTTGGATGGGGCAACTCGCTGAGATGACAGCACAGAATAATAAAACAGCATAACACTTTGTTGTTTTCATCCTCAAAGTTGCTAACATTTTTGCTCCGTTGGAAGCAATGACGTCAAAGCCAAGTTGTGTTAGTCACATGTACTCATATAGGTTGACTCATATAGGTAAAGGTTTTAGAGATGGGTGGCAAGTTAAAGGTGCATCTTATAGGGAGTGCAGGTGTGTCTTAAGGCTAGCTGAAAATGGATTGAATGACTGTTGTGCGTGTGGTAAGTGTATCATGGAGCACATGTAAGACTAACTTTAGTTGCACACACTTATGACATACAGGTGACACTTTCGTACAATGCCATTATGTTACACTGTAGTCGTTAGTCAAGTATTAGTCACAACTGCCCTTACAGTTAGATATTCTGCTAACGAACGGGCCACACAAGGCCCACACTGATTTTGTGAACAGCACTTATGGGTCTCTTGTGCAGTGTGCAGTGAAGAAATTAAAATTCTATATGACACACCTGCATTTTACCCACTTTGCCTTAGTTACATGTTGTTTAAGTGTTCACTAAGACCTGTTGGTCATTTATGGCTGTAGTGAAAAATGTGTATGAATAATTTTACTCCACGTTCTCCCAAAGCTGCTTATGACTTTGATATTGCAGTTACGCCATGCTTTGTACAGATTTGCCACCTGTAAGGGTTAGTTGTGACAGATGCTTTACATACACTTATAAGAACGATTCTGAGGGAAACCTGGTTACCACAGAGATAAACTAGAAGGTACCTACAGAGTATTTTGAGAAATCTATTTCTTCTGCAGGACATCGTAACAGCGGGTGCTGCGTGTTCTGCAAATGTGCTATTGTACAAAGGTAATTTACATGGGGAAACTATTGGGTTTCCAGTTACCTCTTCCAACACTTCCAAAAATGTAATCTATTCAGTATGGTTAGGGTCTGGACACTGGAGTGGTTCCATCTCTTGGTTGCACATGTCTTCTAACAGGGAAGGACAACTCTAGGCGCCTACGGTCGCATTCTTGCATATATTTCAATATACCCTGCTATGGCATGTTCTAAATGGCTGGACACACCTAAACCAGGCAATCAGTCATGAGTAGCACTCGGATATCTGGAACCCTTATGTCACACCTGGCCTCAAGGACTTGAGTTGCACACCCCTACAACCCCTCACCAGAAAGATTTTTAGGTGGCATTTTGGTCAAATGACTGGTCCAGGGTGTGCCCCGGCTTCACCCAACAGTAGCTGGGATAGGCTCTAGCAACAAGTAAGGAAAATGGATGGATGGATGGATGGATTCTGGTCAGATGTCCGCACTTCTGTAACTCTGTAACTCTGTAACACTTCTCAGTGTGGAGGTAGTGTTGGTCTATTCCAAACTTGCAGAATACCCAATCCAACCCAAAAAAGAAGTTCAGTTATGCCTTGTGCATCCATGACTGCACTGGATTCCCTAATCCCCTCACCCTGTAGAACAAGTTTACTGACTCGTGCAACATTTTAGAAAACTAGGTTTGAATAAAAAACAGATTATAACCCAGTAACTTCCAATTTCCATCCGAACCCCCCAACCCCAGTCAGGGCAGTGTGGCTTGTGTTAATGCCTCCTACCTCTGACATTAATAAAGATGGAACATGTGCAGGAAATTAAACTCTAACATACCTCCTATAATGAGATCTTATCCATCATGATACTGTTTACCTCACGTTCAGATTACACGTTCAAATTGAAGCTCAATCAGAGCCTCATGCTACCCCATTGCAGTAACACCTCCCCTCCTCCCTCCCCCCTTGGCATTACTCTTCTAAATGGATGGATAAGTGAATGGGATTTAAATAAAGACTCTATATGTTAATGGGTAGGGCTTTAGACCCCCTGTTGATTCACTCTCTGCCGCAGCATAGCAAAGGAAGTGGAAGGTGGTGGGGGGTGGAAAGCAAACAACCCACAGTGATGATGGATATCGGCGGAGAGTCTTGCTCTTATGCACACATCTCATCTTTTTTTTTTTAAATGTGGAATTAAAAATTCAAAAGGGAGAAAAATAAAAGATGTTGACCTGAGTAAGTGTTTCAGGCGGACGTGTGTCCTGGTTGGCCACAAGAGGGAAGCAGGCGGTTGCAGAGATGGAGGGCCGGTTGATGATGAGAGACTGTGAGGTGTATTAACTAAAATGTATTATTCTCAGGTTTCTTTTTTCATTTTAATACCCTATGATCTTTGAAATTGAAGAGAAAAAGAAAGAGCTTTATGTACAAGGAGATGGGGAAGCACTAAACATAAAGGTACTGGCTTTTATAGATAATAAGGGCGTTCTGATCAAAGGTTCATGATGCTCAAAAAGAGCTAGGTTGCACTCTTGGAGGACTGAGTGCTCTCCAGCCAGGCAGGGTAAATTGCCAGATCATCTAATCAGAATTCAGATGGAAGATGTAAGTTTGCGGAGAATAATTGAAAACAGATTTAAGGGGCATCCATCTGGATATGACAACACTCCTCTCCTTCGTAATATGTGGTGAATTTTAATCATATTTCTCATACAATAGAGCGGGAGAGCGGTGTTCTCTAAATGGGCTCAAAGATACAGAGAGAAAATGACTCAAAGGATATCTGAAGCAGCCTTTTCTTTTGTTGCCCTCTTTGCCCGTTTCGTGGACGGGGGGAGGACTGAAACCAAACACTCATGCATGTGGGATGTTATCAGTGTGTGCTCAACATTGGTGTATGAGCCAATTAAACATGTATGGGTGGATGTTGGCCTTCCCGACATGACAAGAATTATAATTCCAGACTGTGTGGTCCAGCTTGACCTGCTTCACTTCAAGCCGGCAAGAAAAGGTTCAGTTAATGAACAGCCTCATGTACAGGCATGGGAGCAGGATTAAAACACGCTCAGATTGGTGAAGTTGCAGAGATAAGAGGTGGTTGAATAAATGTTCAGAATCAAATGGTGGTGTGTAAATGTGTAATAGCGGGTGTGGAAGAGTTTCAGAGTGAATTAAAAAGGAAGTCAGAAGTGTGTTTGGAGGTTTGTGTTCGGCCCACATCTCATTAATGTGAAGTTTACCAGTTCAGCAGTTCCACAGTTGACTGCTCACCGCTCCACGGTTTTGGAAGCTTAAATAAGGTTCAAGTGCATGTTTCTGTCTTTTCAGCAGACACAAGGAATTCTATCATGGTCCAGTTTAACATCAGAGCTGAATCATTGAACTGTCTGCATGCTGGGTAGTTTGCTCCACACCAGTGTTCATCATGAAATTTTTGGGAATATGTTTCTAGTTGTAATATGGAGGGTGCTTATTGACAGATGTTACTTCGGGGACCTTAAAAAAAAAGAAAAAAGAAAAAAAAAAAATATAACAATGTAAAGAAAATTAGTTTTAGAATATCTGCAACCCGTTTTTAACACTTAAAGTGATTCTGGTCCTTTCAAAAAGCTAGAAAAGGTATCAGGGACATTTATGCTACAGTCACAATGACAACTACCACCAAGCACTAGAGAGGCATCGCCAGAATCTTTAAGATTTGCTCAGATTTTTTGAAAAAGCGTTGCCGTGGTCATGAATGACCGAGAGGATATTATGAAATTGGTTGACCACAGAGTGCTGGCAGCCGGATCGCTGGCCGGCACAAGTTCTGAATGAAAATTGTGTAAATGTCTCCGGAGGGCGGAGACATTTTTAATATGGTACGTTAGTGTCCTAAAAATTGTGATAGCACGCAACTGTTTCACTCATTTGCTGTGTTTTGTTGTACAATGCCATTAATAATGCAACAACAAAATCTTCCACACAATGTGAAAACAATCTTTAGTAATGTACTTTCCAAAACAAAAAAAAAGTGCAGCGGGAGACACCAAAGTGACAGCTTTAGCTCCGCCCCCGTCCCCGGACATTTAAAAATGAAAACCCACAACCTCTACAGTCTTCATATTTTAATTAAATTCTCAGTACAAAAAAAACAATTAAGATCAATAGTTTTTCATACCAGGCTTCAAATATGTCAATATTTGACACAGGAGTAGATGCACCCCGTTTACAGCCAGCCCCTAGTGGTTAAACATGGAACTGCAACATCCAGTTCTTCTGGGTTTGCATTCAATTTGGGGGCTTTGTCAAAAAGCATCAACAGGAATATTTTTCTTTTTTAGAGTTTTGCACCTCACCAAAAATTGTTACATCTTGTCTTTTCAATACATTCAACGAACAATACTTAAACTAATTCAATTATTAAACTCATAAATTTCAATCAAAGGAAGTTTCAAAAAGTAAATTTAACTGTCTGGAAGAAACGCCATGCCAGTCAGTCGTAAAGAAACCCAAGACGTGGAAACAGAGCAGTTAAAAAGGTTTTTTAAAAGAAAAATGTCCCTTTTCTTCACTTTAAGCATGCATTTTCCCCCTTCTCTATACTTAGAAGTGCATCGGTTGAAAGTTTGACATCTAGTTGTGTGTTTTCTTTTCAGCTGAGTGTTTTATTCTGCGACCTTCATCATCCTTTCTTCCAGCAGCACCGCCGATCCCAGTCTGACAGTGAAAATACTCGGGCAGAGAACACTGTCAATATGGCATTTGCAATTGCTGTTATTTCCCTCCAGACCTGGAGTCACACATTTGAAGCAATCCACCGAGAGCATAAAGAGGACCCATCAAACCTGCTACACTTCACCATCCCACCGCTGCTTTCAACAGTCTCAAATAAAGAAAAGCACAAAAGGGGAAAAAGTGTTGATAAAACACTGCCTTTGTGTGTTTTCCCCTCCCCTTATTTATTTGTGATCTTTGCTTGGGATGAACCAAACGTACCACACCTTGTAAACAGTTAGAGCTTCTTTAGTAGTGTAGTAGTGTAAAGGCCGTGTCACACACCCACTACAAATATTTTCTGCATATTCCATGGATGAAAATTGGTCATGCGTGACTATATGTGGAAAAAATTGAGAACGACCGTGGTCTTTACCTGTAATTTTGTATGAATAAAACAATCAGAAAACAGGTAAATCAACGTAGAACGTGAGCCATGCATGATTTTAAATGCAATTCATTAGAGATTCCTGCGTCAATGACGTAATTTTAAAGTGCGCCGTACACACGATATAAAAGTTATACATCGGTGGTACATGCATGAAAAGTCCGTTAGACATACGTGGAACGGTCGTGGAAAGTGACAAATTTGCATATACATCATGCAAAAATCTCTCACAATTGTGTAAGATTTACTTAATAATTGCGTAAAATACGCGAAAACTACATAATTCTCAACTGAGAATTAAACTGCATAATTCTTAACCCTTGTGCTATCCTAGGCACTTTACCATTGGGAGTTGGGTCATCTAGACCCACTAGACAGTGCTCTGAACCTTTTTTCTTCAATGATTTGTGATCTTCACTGGTGTCCATGGATTACATGAAATCTCTCCACCTTTATCCACCTTTGTCATGTTAAGGGAGAACAAGTCAATGCAAGGGTGGGGTCATCTAAGATAGCACAAGGGTTACAAGAGCCTAGTAAATCTGACGCTGTCATTACTAAACCCCAGATTTTATGAAAACAATACAGACTGTCCTACTATCTTACTTTTCTTTCAGTCGACAAGCTAATGTTTGCTTTGTGTTGCATAGCTTGTACAAAAATAAAATTGAAAGGAAAAGTCCTGTAGTTCTTACAGGTAAATGATTTCTGATTCCACTGCAAACACACGGCTCAGTTAGATGCAGATTGCCTGTGAAAATTCACAGTTTGTGCAGAGTAATAGCTTATCTGGAAAATCCTGACCCCAGCACGGTCCACGGGACCTCAGACAAGATGCGTGTTTGAGAAGAAATGATCCAACAGTGAAGGTGATTGCTATAATGATAGATCCCCAACCACACATTTTTGAAACTTGGGATGTGGGCATGAAAAGAATCAGAAATGGGCGTATGGTGAGATGTGAAATCCATTTTTGAAAAATTCTGTATATATATATATATATATATATATATATATATATATATATATATATATATATTTGTATGGCGTGGATCCGGTCTGGTGACGCTTTAAGGCAAATGGGGAGCTCAAGATTAGGGTGAATCATTTTAGTTCATATGCAAAATTGGAAAAAACATGTTTGAGCTAATTTGTATTTGAACTGAAAATTATATCTTTGATCAATGGGTTTTCTTTCTGACATTTTGCAACATAATGCTGCACAGGCTAAAATAGATGGACTACTTTCACATGCAGCTAACACTGAATATGAATGCGCTCATTCAATGCCATTTTCCTCTGATATGCAGAATGGAGAGTCTAACCTGAGGGTATGACAATATGATTAGAATGGGACATCAATTCCCCACCACACTCATGGCTACAGTGATAAAAATATAATACAATAATTTGGGGGGGGGCAGCTTTGGTTCATTTATATTTCATAGCATATGAAAAAATAATCTGACCTTTAGACATTGTAGCCCACGGTCTGTGTGGAAGTTAGAAAACCTGCAACTCAATGATAACTTAAAATTAACTGAATTACAGAAATGGGAAGTAAAGGCTAGAGATTAAATTTCAAAAGTAAATGCAATGCTTTTGTTCAGGCAAATGTCCTGGGAAAGGTGGAAAAATAAAGAGTATTAATGTAATAAAAAAAAGTCAGCAACATTCAACTTTTAAAATGACTGAAATGAGCTTTTTTATGTGTTTATTTCATGGTTTGATGGTGTTATGTTCTCAGTTTTTATTAGCCTAACTTGGGTTAGCAGTTACCTGCACAACGGAGAACAGTATGAAATAAACCAGGTAACATCAAAATTAATACCGATAAAGTTTGGCGTTACTCAAGGATTTGTTCTGGGGCCGGTATAATTTCTTCTGTACATGAATATTTGTGAAGTTGAAAACTATTTTTATCTTCAGATAATACAAACCTCTTTTGTTGTGGAGATAAGTTTGGGGTGCTTTTGGATACAGCTAAAAAAATAAAATTCAGTTTGGTTGGTTCTATGTAGTTTGTTGCTTTTTATGTTTTATGGCTGCACGTTGTGTTGTTTGTAAGCAACGTGGAACTGCAGCGTTCAGTATTCCGCTTTAGAGTCACAACCTTCATATCCATCCTGCTCTGCATCACCAAACCAAGGTGAAGGCGGATGCTGACATGTATTAACTTTGACCGTGGCCAAACATTTACATACACAAAACACAAAACCGCCTGGGCTGATGCCCCATAAACATGACACATGTGACACGGCTGTCATACACTGAATAAGACAACAACACTGCCATTCTCACACTAACCTGCACGCCTCTGTGTAGTGATGCGGCGTGTGTTTTGCATCTTGGGTTATTTTTGTGATGAGCAGGACCGTGCGGGGCGCTTTCATGCTGCCTCATTTTGACAGGGCTGTACTGGCTCCATCCCACAGGTCAGCTGGGGTTTAATTGTCAGCTTTAAATATTCATGGGAGCATTGAGTAGATAAATGAAGGTATAAGCACACTGTAAAATTTTCAATAGGTCAGGTGTCGCTGACGTTCCCAGATACAATTTACTGTACGATCTGACATTCACTGTAATGCCAATTAATATGTTAAGCGCATGGAGAGAAACCTAATGACATTTTCCATACATGCACTGTGAGGTATTTCACACTAGGATGGATACTATTAATACTAAAGGTGCACTGCATTAAAAGGTGCTCTTTACAAGCATGTTTTATATAGATATAGATCTATATAATTCAGACACTGGCTATCACCTTTAGTTCGTTCAGTCATTAGTTAGACTTTAGCTTGCGTTTCATTTGATAACCCCATCCAAAATAGTAAGAATGAGTGTATTGTATATGATTATACTGCAAAGGACCATGGGGATGTAAGGATATGTGTCCTGCAAAAAGTTTGGGTGAAAAAAGTGAATAATACAAGGTAGATAACATAGAAATTGGAATCCAGTGAGCATAAAATCAAGACTTTTAGTCAAGGTTCTACACTACAAGGGTTAACGCCTATGGTAAGTGAAAACATTACACAACCACATTTTATTGTTTTGTTTGTAACCCTTGTGCTATCCTAGACACTTTAACATTGGGAGTTGGGTCATCTAGACCCGCTAGACAGTGCGCTGAACCTTTTTTCTTCAATGATTTGTGATCTTCACTGGTGTCCATGGATTACATGCAATCTTTCCACCTTTATCCACCTTTGTCATGGTAGGGAGAACACGTCAATGTAAGGGGGGGGGGGGGGGGTCATCTAAGATAGCACAAGGGTTAATCTATCCAAATGGTGCAACATTTCTATAACAAACATTAATCTTGAGCTTCAACCACTTCCAATGAAAGGTCTATGTAAATGTGCGTAAACGCGGGTTTCAAGCTTCCAAAACTCCTGCATTAACGCATATAAGGGTGTCAAAATATTGCCCTAATTGCGATTAATTATTTCCAGACAAATTACAGTGTTTTTTTTTTTTTTTCTTTACACGTTAATCTCATTTAACAGAACTTTGGTCGTGTTCTCATGTTTAGAGGGTTAGCTCAAATATTAGTTCAGGTCTTAAGAGGTTAGACAAAGAAGTGCAGTATGGCATTTCAGACAGTGCAAAAAAGATTTACCAAGACATTTATTTAGGTTTTTAATGAGCTTAGACACTCGTGTCTGAACGTTTTTTAGCCAGAAAACATCTTGCTCGAAATGGGCTCCAAGCAACTCCGAACTTGGCTTGGATTCAAAAGCGGCCCTCTCAGAAATGATTTACCTTAGCAAAACAATCATATGCCAAGTTAACCTAACTCCGCCACACAGCTGTCCCCTCTCCTGCCAAGGTTAGTTTCCCTCGCACTCCGAGCTTCCATCCTTCTCCTTAATGACTTATTTGATGATAATTAACCCTGAATCCTACAGAGACGGGCCAGTGTGAGATTGATGGCCTCGTCGGCCCGCAACACCTGTTCCGCTACAAGGCTCGCGGCAACCCAGCTATGGCCAAATATCTCTGCCTTGAAGCCCGGCGTGTTAATGTCAAAGACAAACACGGGTCCTCCCTGGTGGCAAGGGTGTTCTTTCTGGAGCACAATCTGACCACAACCTCTGATTACGCTCATTATTCCACTCAGCGCTGCCTGCTCCAAGAGGTGTCCCAAGGTCCCTTTTGTCCCAATTAGCAGCGGTGTCCCATTTAATGTCCATCCATCTGCAGGTGCACACACGTTCTCCAAACAAATGTTCGAACTCAAAGACGCCTTATTTAAACAAGTTTATCAGAAAATCCATATACAGGAGAAAGAATAGTCACAGCCAGACTTGTGGTTTCTGTTTAGCCTTGTTAATGTTGATGATGAACATGCCTGTGAAACCATAGGAATCCTAATTACGCTAACTTTTGATTTTATTGTCAATATTTGACTAAATGTTGCTTTGTTGTGGCCAAATACCACTGTGAAAGCTCATTATTAAACTAGGCTGGTGTGCATTACTAAGGATTACAAATGTGCAACCGATTACTATGAGCAAGTGTTTAGAAAAATAGGTGTTTCTACTTTAAAAATGTTACCATTTCCTCCAGGTTAAAGGTCATGTTACACAGCCACTACTTACATTTCCACATTTTGCGCATTTTCCATGTATGAAATTTCAGTCTTAGGTATGACATGCATGTATCACGAAATTCACAAATGTTTCTTGTGTTTGTCATTCGTCAATGTGCGCAGATGTCTGTCGCGGGTTTTGGCCAACCTGAATTCGGTTTTGATCTTTGCTGGTTCAATATTTTTGAGAATTACGCAATTTATGCATATTTTATGTAGTTTATGCCCAATTATTACATACATTTTACACAGTTTTGCATGATTTTTGCAAAACACATACGCCAATTTGTGGCTTTTCAAGACCGTTCCACGTATATCTAACAGACTTTTCTCATATGTAGCATCGATGTATAATTTTTAGGTCACACATTAAAATTAATTGATGCAAAAATCACTAATGGATTGCATTTAAACAGCACAATTCTTTGAGTGGTTTATTCATACTTCTTCTGTGGTTTTAACATGGTTCATTTGGAAAATATCTGTGAAACCTTCACGTAAAGACCACAATTTTCTTACTTTATCCCCATATATTCACGTCCGTATGCTAAATGTAAGTAGTAGCTGTGTAACATGGCCTTCAGGTCCTAGTTTCATAATATGAGGGTGAAGCTGCTGCCTCTGTCATGTTTACTGCACAAAAGCTTTCAGAAGCCGGGAAGTAATCGAATTCAGAAAAGTGTTTAATTTTTCATAAACAGAGGAACCACCGAATGCACACAACTAACAATGTACCCCAAAGCAGATGTAGAGCGTTTTTAATTTATGGAGAACCTAGCAAAATGGGCAGATGGAGCAAGAGGAGGTGGAGGCATGCTGAGGGACTCGACTTTTCTTTCTTCTCACCTCACAAACAAGAGAAGCCTGTGAGCGTGTGCCACGGCGCACACAAGCACACCACTCAAAGACACCAACGCACGCACCACCCCCACCATTTGTGGGCACACTTCCCATCCGCTTGCATCCAGCCGCACACACTCTGTGACGAGCACTTTCCGAGCCCTCCTTCTCTTTTAATCCCAAACAAAACTTAGATTGATACAGCTTCCTCCCACACATACTTTCATACCATTTTTTTATTTATTTATTTCTCCCCCCCCCCCCACTACCATCAGGCCCCTAGCAGATACACACAGACTGTGTGGAAATCCTTTGGGGTTCTTTTGGATCCAGTTTAGAAAGAGCCCAGTAATGAACTGCTTCTTGTGCTCTGCAGAATCTGAAACAAGCAGACAGGCTTCATTCTGGTGGGCCATATGTAGGTATGAATATGCATGGGAATCTGTTCGACAGGCAACAAGCTTCACATATATGTGATGCCAAAGGTCACCGCTGTGAGCGGTGCAATCGGCTCTCTGTTGGCCTTGTGGAGTCATTCTTGGTGTACTTGGACAACGTGGGCTGGCTACAAATCTTCTGAGTGCTTAGCAAAATTCTACACGGTGTCAACAGATAGTCAGAAAACTGAAATTCACCATTTATCATTGAGAATAATAATATTCTACGGGTTCAACAACGATTCATATTGTAATTTGTGGATGAAATTCTGATTCACTGACCGTAAGTGAAGAGGATGTTTATGAACAGTGCAGGTGATGTTTTCAACATTCCTTAAATTTTTTCTAATGTAAATTAAATATGTGTACAAACAATTAGGTAAACAAGAATTAATGGCAGATCCATTCACTGTATACCTACCATATCTCAATCCAAATGGTATATTCCAAGATCAATAGAATCGAATACAATTATTTTGAAACAATGTTATGATGGTGTGGGTTGATTCAATTAAAAACTTACCTCAGACAGATCGATCTGGTTGAATCGTAGGAATATTAAATCGATTAATCGCTTCACCCCTAAATCACAGTTATTGAAAAATCAAGGAAAATACAAGGTTTGATTTGGGTTTAGTTTGGCTTTGAATTACAGTAAATTTGCTACAAACAGTCAGAGAAGACATTTATACAAAAACCAAAGTGTTCATAAAATGACATCATCTGTGGTACATCAGTAAACTGTACCACTGGCCTGGCAGACAAGGCTGGTGGTTCCCCTTTTTAAGAAGGGGGATTAGAGGGTGTGTTCCAACTACCAGGGAATCCCACTCCTCAGCTTCCCTGGGAAAGTCTATCCCAGAGTACTGGAGAGGAGAGTCAATCCGAGGTTCGAACCTCAGATCCAGTAACACAGTGGGGTTTCTGACCAGGTCGTGGAAAAGTGGACCAGCTCTACACCCTCTTCCACCAGTTGATCTTTGTTCCAATACTCACCTGTGGTCATGAGCTCAAGGTCCCGAATACAAGCGGCTGAAATGAGCTACCTCGTAGGGTGGCTGGGCGCTCCCTTAGAGATGGGGTGAGAAGCTCGGTCACCTGCGGACACCTCGGAGTAGAATCGCTTTTCCTCCACATCGAGAGGAGCCAGTTGAGGTGTCTAATACGTATTGCGTATTAGACATCCGTATTGCATCTAATACGGATGTCTCCTGGATGCCTCCCTGAGGAGGTGTTCCATGCATGTTCCACTGGGTGGAGGCCCCAGGGAAGACCAAGGACACACTGGAGAGACTACGTCTGGGAATGCCTCGGGGTCCCCCCAAAGGGACTGGAAGAAGTGACCGAGGTGAGGGAAGTCTGGGCATTTTTGCTTAGACTGCTGCCCCTGCAACTCAGCCCCAGATAAGCGGAGGAAGATGGATGGATGCATGGATGGACATAATCTTCTTCTTTTTAACAAACGTGCAAGAAATGATGTTGAATATACCTCTGACACTAATCATTGACTCTACATGAGAACTGGACAGGGTGACTTCTCCCTCCTTGCAATGCAAACAGGAAGTACCAGCTGACTCCAAAAAAGCAGAACAGACTTCTGTAGAGAAACAGCTATTACTCATTCTATTTGTCAGAATAACAATTCTTGCTCTGATACCTCTTTTTTTTCTTAAGATTTTCTTGCTAATACTAATTTTTTATAATTTTTTCCCCCTGTAGTTTAAGTTATTCAAGTTTGACCAACCACGTCAAACATTCAAAATGTGCGATTAACAGATTCTTCTGAGCCTGCTTTCAGCGGTAGGGGTGTGGACTTCCACTAAACTGTTGTCTTAGACTGACACGGACCAATCACAGCTCACTGTCAATGTCTGGTCCCAACATGGCGAGGCCCGTATCACCAAATATTAGCGACTGAAATTACTTTATTTTGTTGGCGCTGGAAGTAAACCATTTGCTATGAGTGACATCACACTCACTCGATCCGGTTCTCACTTACAGCCAATGGTTTCAGCTTAAAAAAAACAGAGAAAAACTAACCAGACAAACCAGTGCTTTGTCCAAGGAAAACCAGTTCAAACAACCAGACCAGGCAAATCTGTGCACATTTCAAAAAAAAAGTTTGCTCAAAGCCCCCCCCCCCGAAAAAAAATAAAAAAAGCAAGCAAAAGTTTTCCATCTCAGAGAATCTGCCACTGCATAACACTCCTTGAACAACCTCGTCTCCTCCAATTAGAAACTACAGATAATGAAAAAATATTGACTTTCACATTTTGTCTGAAGACAAAAAGAAGTATTTCACTGAATGATAGTTTCCTAGTTTTATTATAGACAAAGACAATAAATCTGTCTCATTTGGTGGTCTGACCCATGGTGTACGTAAAAGGAAACCGTTGGGGCAGCAAACCGAGAACAGGAATGCAAATGCAGTAGGAAGGGAACATTGCATCACAGCTGAAATAAAGAAAAACAGGCCTAATATCGAAGTCAGTCCTAAACCGACACATCAGCAGCTGCAGCACGCCACAGATGTGACAGCCACAGGAGGATGGCCGGGGAGGCAGGAGCTAAACTGAGGAGCGAGTGGCTCCATCATCTGATAAACTACAGTGTGTGGCATCCCGCCAGTGTGTACAGACCACTCACTTATCCTAAAGTATGTTAAATAAAAACAATATTTAGATTGTGTCTAGTCACAGCAGGACAGCTGACAGTCCGGCCACTACTGCGGCTGCAAGCAGAAAAGCTTAGAAGTCGATATAGCTGCATGGCTCCTGAAAAATAGAGCCTTAGATCCAGATTTGGATGCTTGTATAGTGCTTAACCACCGAATAGTGAACACTATTTTAGACACTTCAAGGTCTAAAAGAGCTTTTATAAAAACTGTACAAAATTAGATTTAACAACACTCACATGAAGAATCAGCAATACATTAATTCAAACAAGTAATTTTTACTCTCCTTTACCTTTAGTTACTGTAGCTCACAACAGAAGCTTAGCCTTTGATTCTTTCATGATAATAAAATATTTCTAGAATAATAAAATTTCACTTAAATTTTTTTGAGAAATAAAAGAAAAACCTTTATTTGGGCTTTTTTTTTGCTACATCCACAAAACTTTTGACCCCACTTATTCAGAACAAAAGAGCAGCTTGTATTTAGGGAAATAAAAATGGATCTAAATTATGATTGTAAATAGGTCAGCCAGCGTGGAAATCTTCCTATCATTATCTTCATTTTTTTTCTTATAAACTCATCCAACATTTTGATTAAAATGTTAATTATGTTTGTGTTTAGGTTCTGGTCTTAATTACATTTTTTTTATTATGTGTGAATTCTTTTTCTTCCCTGATTTGTGTTTTTAAAGTAAAAAAGTCAGAAATACTTGAAAAACATTTAAGATTTTGCTTTAACAAACTTCTGGATAAACACTGACATTTATTACTTGTCAGTTATCCTCTTTTTATTTCATCAACTTAAATTATGATGAAAAATACAAGTCAACAATCCTTTTTCAAGGACTAAAACTAAATAAAAACACAATACATTGACGTACAATGAAGGAGGCTTTGATGTAATATAACAAGCAGTTTGGTCAATGAATAGAGATGGGAAGAAAATATTAGGGTGGGACAAATGGAGAAGAGAACCAATAAGAACTACTTCTTAGGAAGATATCCAATCAATAAAAAACAAGAGGAAATGTATGAAGAGATTCAATAATATGTAGTCAGAATTAATCTTGAATGTAAAGGTAGCCCTCTTGAAAAGCTTTTAAACCACACTAAAATACTTAAATTCTCCCTTCGATCATCTTTGATCTATTATTAAAGCAGTCCCAGTCATCCTCTTATTTACCATTTTTTAAAAAGACCTGTTTCATTTTCAGAGAGGCAGTAGTTCATTAGAAATTTGCCTCTGAGTTTGGATGAAGGCTTACCTCCTTGTTACTGAGAGCTCCTATTTACACGTTCTCCCGCTAGCTTACAGCCCCTCACAACCCCAACCTAACATTACTGGCGCAACAAAAATGGCGAGCAATATCAGAGCTATCCAGCCATACAGTTTTGAGCCAGATGTCAGCCCAAACAAGGAAAACAAAGACGTACATGGATGTAGTCGACTACAAATGGATGCATCAACATGGAGCTATGCAACACTCTTTTTCAAGCAGCACTTTTTTCAAATAAAAGTACTTAGCATTGCTATTTTAAGCTAAATCTTTATTTTCTGAAGTCCTCCATTGGAAAAAATGTCACAGAAACACATTAAAAACACCAAAAAGACCATTATAACCCTTCTGCAATCCTATGGAACCCAGATGACCCGATCCTTACATTGACATGTTATCCCTCGCATGACACTGGTGGCTAAAGGTGAAGAGGATTTTGTGTAATCCATGGACACCAGTGAAGATCACAAATCATTGAAAAAAAAGGTGCAGCGCACTGTCTAGTGGGGTCTAGATGACCCAACTCCCAATGTTAAATTGCCTAGGATAGCACAAGGGTTAATGGGAATGGCTCTTTAAATAGTATTGCTATAACTAACCGAATGCTTCTGTTTCAGCTCCACCTACCTGCCATTGCATTATCTGCGGCAGTCAGTCTGTCCCAAACTTTGTTTATGAAAGTGGTTTCACATCAGGGCTGAGTTCAGCCAAACACTTGAAAGCTTTTTTTTCTCCGTCCCTACTGACTTGTCAACTTATTTTCCAAACCCAAATTCATTCTAGTAAAATCAAGACCAAAACAAAGCGAGGCAACATCCCCATCCTGCACCACTATCTCCTGCTTGTTAACTATTTATTTGCTGTGACATTAGACCAGCATTATCCTTCACCAAAACACATGTGTCCCCAGGCGTGGCCCAGACGGCCTCACTGCTCTGCAGTCTTTCTGCTGTAAATTCTCCACTTAAAATTTCATGATCTCCGCTCGGCAGGATACCACTTCCATCATGAGAGAGTTCTCAAACCTAATAACCGTTACTACTCTGGCACAGCCATCAAAAACCTATTTGTTTCAACAAAAGCACTCTCCCCCATGCAACGCTGCCGGGTAATAATGCCAGATAGGTTTTAAAGGCAATGAATTGTGGAATTACTATTTTCTCCTTCCTCTGTTTCTTTCTTTTTAACTCTCCATCTCTTTTTCCCCCCAAAGACCATTATATTAAACACTTAATTATTCATTGGTAATGCTAGTCATGGTGAAATATTGTCTTGTGCCAATCTGAATGCATCATACTGCCTCTCTTCCTGAGGTTAATGGCACCACCCTCCCTCGCATGGGCTTGACTAAATGCAGAGCACCTCATAAGTCAAAGTTCCCCGAGCAAGAGTGGGGAAGTCATCACCTCGAGAGATCTCTTTTCTCCTTCGGCATGTGGGTCGGTGAGATCATCCTTACAAGTTCTGGCTCAACACACACACACCATCTTTATGGTTTCCTCTGAAGGATGGATGGGCTTGACAGAAGGGTTGCATCAGGCTGGAGACAGGCATTTAAAGGTGAGGGGGGAATGGATCCCCTCTTCTTGCGGTGAACTCACCGGCCGTTAACTCCTTCAGGGGCTGTTATGACTAAATTATGAGGCAGACATCAGTCCTTCTCCTCCACCTGTTCAATGGACATAAACAGCATTAAACAGATTACCGGAGAGCGCAGCGACAAGACTGCGGCTCAGGTCTGATTTGACGCCGAGGCATCTGACGAGAGCTAATGCACGTTGACGTGCAATACATCCCCCCTGGCAAATACGCAGCGCTTACAAAAAATGATAGTTTGCCACACTTAATCAGATTGTTGATTATCTGCCTGATGCTGCTAAAGTGAAATACATTTTTAGTTGTTCCACTATGAATAATGAAAAATCCTTTCCGAAAAGGAAACAAAAAGGTTCCGATAAATTGGAATGCTGACACACCAGATGCAGCAATTGCACAAAAAAATCATTCTATCTTATTTAGACGTCCTAATCAACTTGTCAGCAGACTTGAAGAGACCCGTTTGCAATATGAGTCAGTCAGACTCTAAACTCTCCAACGACTCCAAAGACTAAAGCTACATTCACATTGGGCATTTGACCCCTGTTCAAGAATGGGATAAACGTGGTTGCTATCTGCTACCAACAGTTGGAAGAGGCTTGGTGTTGCTCCAGGCTTTTTCCATCACAGCTCTGTTCCGGTAAATGACTCACATGGTGTCACATAGTTCTGGTTGGGCACAAACTGGAATTATACATTTCTTATCTATGATCAATTTTCAAACGGTTGGCACTTGCATGAATTAAAAAGGACACCATCCAAATAGTTGTAGTCTAGTAGCCAATTGGTGCGTGAATCCAAAAGAGCCCAAACTCACAATTAAGTGTGTTTCCATAGCCCACAGGTGTTGGACTCCAGGCCTAAAGGGCCCTACTTGCTGCTGATTATCTGGATTACATGTGTTTGACAATGAAATGCTACAATGGCAGGTTAGTTGGAAAATATGTAGGACACTGGCCCTCGAGGCCGGGAGTTTGACACATGTGACATAGACTCTTCATTGGAAGTAGTTCAGGGATTCTGGGCTCCATTTACAAAATATGAGTGTAACCCTTGTGCTATCCTAGGCACTTTACCATTGGGAGTTGGGTTATCTAGACTAGTGTTTTTCAACCGGTGTGCCGCGGCACACTAGTGTGGCGTGGGAGATGGTCAAGTGTGCCGTGAGAAATTGCCCTCATTAACTGATCTAAAAGCAATTACCATCTCCAGGAAATCAGCTCTTTGTTCATCCAAACAGGCCCTGATAAAACACTGAGAAGTTAAGAATATGGAATATCATAAAATTATTTTTTCTTTGTGTTTATATGATTCTATTAAAGACATTTTGATAAGAATAACGGGATACCGCAATTTAGCTGCAGCTATAACTGTGTAAGGAAAAGTCCCGCCCCTTTAACTGTCTCCACCAATCATTCTTGAAGGCTTAATCACATGTCATCAGTCTGACCAATCAGAAGTGGTTAAAGTATTCACTTCCTTGTTTCGATTTAGCGCAAAAAAGTCTCTCTGTTCTAACAAAAATACCAGCTAAAGCTCGTCTTTAGCGGTGTAGCTTTCCACAGAATCCGGTATCAGACTGGAACAAGCGAACAAAACCATGAAGCTCAAAGACGCTGGTCTTTCTGCGGTCGGCGGATTACGGGCACTACATCTCCCATGATGCAGTAAAGTGACTGTCTTGGCGCACAATGAGTCTCTCCTCTTAACGTCTTAAAACAACGAACACACATTTTTTGATTTTTTTTTATTTGAAATGGTTTATTTCAAGCAATGAAGTAGAAATAATACACAACAGCAATATAAACATCAGTTATACATGCATACAGTAACTAATCAAACTTAGGATAATTAGACATATTAATAAATATTGCTTGAAAGGGAGTGGGAGGAAGCGAACTTATATAATCCCACCCCGATTATACTGTAACCATTTTATTACATGATTTATCAATATCCGGTTCCCAGTTTTTATCAGACAGAATTAAAAATCATAAGATATCGATAAAGCACATGACAAAGATGAATTACTTAAGTATTACGTCAGAAAATAACTATTTTAGAAATCAACATGGCAAATGCAGATCAGTCATCTGGAATATATGCAGATTATGTTACTTATAAAAGCCATTCATATGAATAAAACATAATACTATATCAGTAAAGCAGACAACACTGTTTCAGGAATTTTCATAGCAAAAATTTCATCAAGTATCAAAAGTTAAAAACGTCCAAAATTATGCTACATTAGGAAAGATTTTTGAATCAATTTATCAAGTTTTGGAGAAAGTGAAGTAATATCATTAAAAGTCAATCAATTTAACAATTTTCAATAAGTGATTAATCATTTGTTTTACTTTTTTTAATATATATATATATATTTTTTTATTTATTTTTATTTTTTTTTTTATAATAAAGTAATGCTGTAGGGGAAAAATAAAAAGGGTCCATAACTGTCGATTGTCCAAGGTTGGTGTTTCTTCTTTTACTGATAACAGCTGATCTCCTGGGTTCAAAACAGAGTTTATAGTTCTCTTCGATGTTATGTCTGCAGACATTAGATTCAGTTCCATATCCTTCTTCAGCTGATATCAGCGAAGGTGAAAGTTGAGGTCAAGTTGTCTGCAGGTCAGAACTCTGCTGTTATTCAGGTTACGTAAAGTGATGAATCCACGTGTCATATTTCTTGAAATTATTTGGCTCTTTGGTTTATTACTCCATGTTGTTTCAGACGACCGTGATCAAACACTTTTCAAAGTCTTTCATGGTATTCACAACCAGAACCTTGGACCGGTCCTCTGGACCGAGCGGTTTGACATAAATCGTGCAGCCTTTAACCCAAGTGTTCTCAATCTGCTTACGCTTCCTGAGAAGCCGTGCATGTTTTGAGATTTCAGCATTCCTTCTGGTCAGATGGTCATTCAGATAAGCAGCCGAACCTTTCAGTTGTTTCCTTTGATTCATCAAAGCTAGCTTGTGTTTGTGATTCACAAACCTGATGAGGATCGCTGGTTTATCCGTCTCCTTTCTCCTGGGGAGCAGGTGGCAGGTCTCGATGGTATTGAGATCCAGGGAAATCCCTTTAGATGTGAGAAATGAATGTATTTGCTGTTCCAAAGACACACCGATCTCCGTATTGGCACTGCTAGCTACGCTAGCGCTAGCATTAGCAGTGCTAGCTCGAGGCTTGATTGGTACTCCAGTGAGAATGACATTATTCATCCTTACTTGCTGTTCCACATCGTCCAGTCTTTTCTCCAGAATCTCGACCCGGTTTTCTCGCTGCTCGTTTTGAGCCCGAAATCTTCGGAACTCTTCCATCATATCCCAAAGTGGCGTTAGCTTAGCCGACACTTGTTCCATAAAACTTTTCAGCGTTTCTTGAATAATGTCAAGAGTCTTCTTGAGGTCATCATATTCCTGGGGTTTCTTCGGGGGCATGGTCAGCTCTCTTTTTTGAAAATCAACCTTTTAAGTAATTTGAAGATAGTTGTATTCGCAGAGAGGCACGCCACGCGTCCTGCCGTGTAACCCGGAACCACACACATCAAACAGTTTTTGAATCTTTTGACTTAAATTTTAATACATCTTTTAGAAAAACAGCTGCAGCTTCCAGCGTTTTCTGGAACAATTATCACAAAAATGCATGTGAGATTGCAGAGCGGCTGTAGATCAATACAGACTGAGCTTTTTCTTTTTTTTTTTATTTATCTATTTTTTTGGATGCTGGTGTGCCGCGGGATTTTTGTCAAGGTTAAAGTGTGCCGTGGCTCAAAAAAGGTTGAAAAACACTGATCTAGACCCACTAGACAGTGCTCTGAACCTTTTTTCTTCAATGATTTGTGAACCTCACTGGTGTCCGTAAGGGTCAATGTAAGGGTGGGGTCATCTAAGAAAGCACAATGGTTAAAGAACACGTGTTTTGTAGAAACTTGCATAGCGACACATAAACACGTGATTTTTGAACGCCGAAGCTCAAAATGCACATTTAGGCTTGTTTACGTAGACGTTACATTAAAAGTGGTTGCTTGAATCCGCGTTGTTGAGGGCAGTGTGAATGACGTCAAAGAGCTTTCAGTGGAATGAAGGGAGAAACTTGTAGATCTGCACAAGTCAGGGACGGGCCACAAAACTATTAGCAAGAAGCTGGAGGTTAAAGTGACAACTGCTGGATCAATTGGGCCAAAAGACAAGAACAGGACCATCATATGGTAAATGACGTATACTTGTATAGCGTTTTTCTACCTTCTTCGAAGGTCCAAAGCGCTTTACTGTCACAGTCCCATCGACCCATTCACACACTGCTGGTAGTTCCACACAATGGCGACAACTTTCCACCAGAGGCAATGTGGGGTTAAGTGTCTTGCCCAAAAGACATATGGGTGGGCAAGGCAGGAATTGTACCTGCAACCTGCAATCTTCTGATTGGAGGTCAACCGTGGCCGTCAACTCATGTTTGGAAAAAGAGAAATGCTGCCAATGACCACAACAATACCATCCCCAATGTTAAGCATGGATGTGGGGGGGCAGCTGGGTTCTCTCCGTCTTTTTACATTCCATCACCCACCCCAGAAGAACATAAACACTCACTCGAGCACAGGTGCTGTCTCACCTTTGCACAAACAGTTTGCGTGACTGAATGAAAGGTTTCACGTGTTATTCTGAATGCATAAGTGGGCGTGTGTGAATATGAGTGGTAGTATGTCCATGTAGACTTGTTTGTGTGTGAACGCTTTTGGAGCCAACAGGTGTGTTTGTAACGTTTGAGTGTGTGGACAGGCCCCGCCCATTTTAGATTTTTCATGTATCCTAACCTGTCAGTTGTGATTATAAAGCTCCGGCAACCTGCTTTCTGACACTTCATGATCTTACCCACGCTACTATAATCACCCCTCTACCCCCCCCCCCCCACATCTGTCATCCCTCTCTCTTCTTTCCTCCTTTACTTTCTGTCCAGTCCAACAAAAAATATTTACAAAAATAATTAACATGAATAAAGTTTAGCTGAAATTACAAAAGGGGTTTATATAAATATACATCTGGTGTATCATAAGATACATAACCCCTGTTGTAAAAATAAAACATGTCCAACACAAAAGGCTTTCAGCTCTCATATGTTTGCTTAGCTGTTGGACAGGACAAGTTAGAAAAAAAACAAAAGAAAAAAAAAACAAGAATGGAGGTGGAAAAATTATATGCTTTGTTTTTTTTTTTTTTGCACAGGCTTACTTCAACGTGGGGAAGGGAGGATAGAAAGATCCATGAAACGTCAAATCCTCAGTGAGAACCTCCTTCCTCCCACCAGGAGGTGCAAAATGGGTCATAGATACCAAGGAAACCAAGGAATGGTTGCAGAAAAAGGATGTAAAGGTTATAGAGTGGTCAAGTCAGTCTCTGTACCTCAATCGTATGGAAAACCTATGGAGAAAGCCGAAGCCCAGAGTTGCCAGACGATAGCCACCAAATCAGAATAATTAGACGTTATTTGCAACAAAGAGTGGACCAAAATTCCTCCTGATACGTGCAGCAACCTGATCATCAACTACAAGAAAAGTCTGACCTCTGTACTTACTAATAAGGATTTTGCCACAAAGTACTAAGTCTTTGTGATACTTTATCCTAAAAGCCAGTATGGATCCGTGTTTTACAGTCCTGCTGTTGAACATATATGATTTCATGTCAGCACATTAACAGAAGAGCCAGCAAAAGTAAAAAGAAGAAAAAACGAATAATAAAAAAAGGAATCCCTGCTGGCTGTGTGCTTACCTCACCAAGTGGAGATCAGGTAAAGATCTCAAAAAAAAAAAGGAGGCTGGAGTCTTTCTCAGCAGATTATGTGCACCCTCTCAGAGGGCTATAAAGAATACAATGTGCTTACATTTTCCGATTTCATCTGAGTTTGCAGAAAAATGCACAACACTACAGCAAAACAAATGTGCCTGCATGGATTCTTGTCGAAATATGGGAGACATTTCAATACAAAACAAGCGGGTATGTTTCTTTTTGCTCATATTTTCAGATGCTCATAAAAAAAAGGGAAGGGCACGTCTCCAGGGGCCAACACAAAATACCGTCGGAGGGTTTGCTTTTCAAACATTTGTTTTGTTAGTAGTTAATGACTTCTGAGGTCCGGCCTCACATCTGAGCAGTGAAATTTCTGACCTTTGCTTCACGTTGCTCTCTCCTCACTGTCGAGCTCATTAGCCAGCCATCTAATCTCATTAAAAGATGCCGGGAAGAGATGGCACGGCGACAGGAAAGAGCCGCCTTCCTGCATCCTCGCCCCTCTTTTGCTTGGACCGAGAACAGAAACAGGTGTTGGAGCAGCCGCCAGCCTCTAGCCAGACGGACTTTTTTGCTAACCCTATACTCCTCTCGCCGCTTGGGCATGCCAGTATGCCTGCCATCCTTTTTGCCTTTTATAACAGTTGGCGGTCGGAGGCTTTTATGTTGTTTTTGCTGATGCTTTGCTATTGAATTTGTCTTTGTCAAAGGGATCCTTTTGGATTCCCAGTTCCGCTAAAATGTCTGCGCTCGACTGCCAGCAGCCTCAAGACATAAAGCGAAAATTGCCACTTTTAAAGCTTCCAGCTACAATTTGAGGAATTATTCATGACAAAGTTTTATTCTGGGTGTCTGTGAGGAAATTAAAAACCCTCAGCAGTGTCGTCTACTCCTGTAGACCTTTGGCAAGTATTTCTTTGTTGTCAAAAATCATATTTTGTCACTGTTATATTCTGAAAGTAAACATAACTAATATCTTTTTTTTTTTTTTAATGGATTTTGTATTGTATCCTTATGTAATGGAGGTTTCCACCACGGATCCCATACAAGTCACTTTCCTTTGTGGTTCATGTTCCAAGCTAGATTTATCGTCACAGCTTGTTTAAGTAATCACCAGCATGCCAGCTCACATTAGGGCCCTTTGTCAAGGTAATAACGCATTGTCATAGCTGTTAGGGAGAAAATATTAAAACATAGATCAGTGTTTAACAGTGCGTAATGGACTGAATCTGCATTCTCCTGTTTTCATTCCAGCTGGCCTTTGGCTGTTTTCACACTCATTTAAAAATTTAAATGAGAAAAAAAAAATCATGTTATTGCTGTTTTAATAAAAAGTTAAAAGACTGTTAAACCTGAAATTAGCATATAGTTGAGTTGCCTGTTTAAAAGCATTTCTAGTCAAACTAATATTCAGAGTATTTTTAAAGGTTTAACTCTGTAAATCTTGCTACTATGACGGAGCACAAGGGCCATCTAAAAGAAAAAAAGTTATGTCAAATTACAACTTTAAATTCCGTAAATTAAGGACTTTTTTCTCATACATTTGCGAGATTAGGACAAAAAAACCTAATGTAGCTAGATTAAAGTCGACGTGAACATTCAGTTCAGAAAGTGAATGACATATACAACTTTAAAACATGTACATTTACAACAAAATAAGTCTTAAAAGTCATAAATGCACAACTTTGTTCTCGTAATTAATCAGGTACGATTTTTTTCTTATAAATTTACAACTTTAAAGTCGTAATAAAAAAAAAAAACTATGTCATTCATTCATCTTCTTAACCGTATATTCCCTTTCGGGGTCACGGGGTTGCCTACGCCCACTTGGGCGTAGGCAAGGGATACCCTGGACTGGTCGCCAGTCTGTCGCAGGGTGGAATATCCTCAATCACACATCCATTCACTCTCACACACACCTATGGACAATTTAGAGTTGCCAATCAACCTACGTAGCATGTTTTTGGACGGTGGGAGGAAGCCGGAGATTCCGGAGAAAACCCACGCATGTTTTTCATGTCCCCCAGCCGGGACTTGAACCGGGGGCCTTCTTGCTGTGAGGCAAGAGCGCTAACCACTGCGCCACCGTGTCATTGTTTCTAAATTGGCACTAATACTCTGTCGCACAATACATCAAAGAAATTACAGAGAATTCAGATTTTTTGTGGATTTCAAATTTAAACTCTTTGATGAAATCCACAAAAAATGTTGTAATATTATTTTTTAATGACCTATAAATTTTGATGTTTTGGGTGATTTGATAGTTTTTTTGCTCTCAACAATTTAGTTTAAGATGTAAAAATTTGGTGTTCAGGAAAAAAAACACACTGTCTAAAGTTCAATATGTTAACATGGTGGTACTGTACTATTATAGAATAAAGACCAACAAGTTTGCCATTTTTCAATACAGCAAATAGTTAATTAAAATTGGATGAGTTATTCTTACCATAAAGTTTTGAAAACTAGCTGAGGTTTTCCAGGCAAAAGTGTTAGAAATTTAATGGAAGCCGCCATTTTGAAATGAGCAGTAAAAGCTCTTCTACAGCTCCACTAGTGGACTAATAATGAACTACGGGGCAGAAAATATGGACCAAGTTCTATTCTATTCTAGGGGTGGGCAATTATTTTGGCTCGCGGGCCTCATAGGGTTCTAAACTTGGATAGAAGGGCCGGACCAGGAGCAGATGCGTGGATTGAGAAATAAATAAAATGGAACGTAGATGAAAACATTTCGATTGAAATTTATATTTTAAAAACAGAGCATTTTAGAATTTTTAGGTTAAAACTTTTGTTCTCAATTTAGAGCCAATTGCACCAATGGCTTGATGTACCTCGTGTAAAACTTAGAGAGATGCTGCGTTTATGTGGTGTTTGAATCATCGTAAGAATGAAAAACAACAAATCTTCCAACACCACAAGGATGCAAGAGCAGGCCCCCAAACTTTTTCTTGTGAGAGCCACAATAACTCTTTTTCTTTAAACTTCTTTTACTGTAAAGCACTATAATAAAGTTTTATTAATTCATAATTCTTTTAATAAAATAAATAACACTATTTATGAAATAAAGAAATGACCAAATAACTGTGTGATTTTCAAAGACAAGAAGTCAGGAAAAAATATACTGATACATTAAAAAGAAAAACCAATAAATAGTTGATCCTCTTCCGTCTTTGTCCCGCTGAGACTTTGAAGCTGCAGCTCCTCACGTCTCACAGTTTTCGCTAAATCTGTGTAGTTGTGTCCTGCACGTCTGTTTCTCATCCAGTAATAATGAAAAAAGTATATTTCTGCTGCAGCTAAGCAGATATATGCTCTACCTCTACACCAGTACAGAGTCCCCTCGTTTATTGCAGGAGTCACGTTTTATGGCAGCAAAACTCCTCACTGCGCACTTTATACACTTTTATCAGACAGACATGAACATGTCCTCCCTTCTCTCTTGTTTGAATTCTAAAACCTTCATATAAATTAGGTCGAGGATCTTAGAATGAAAGCAATTGTGATCACGATCACAGATTTCTGTACAGGAGACACGGCATGTAGGAGATTGATTGACAAGGTCTTCAGCCAATCAGGACACAGAACAGGGTGCAGAACAGGATACAGCATAATCGCTCTAAAAGAATGAGCTAAAGTGGGAAAGATGAATTGCGACGTCGAAAGGGAAGACTGTCTTCTGTTCTATTTGACAGGGATTTTAGAGGGTTTCAGGTTGGAGCACAGACTGCAGAAGGGGGGGAAAAAATGTCATGTTTCAATGCTGGTCTTGATCGTGTGGCCAGATAAAAAAAAAAACATTGGGTCTCTGATATTGTTCAGTGGGCTGGACCAAACATGGAGGCGGGCCGGATACAGCCCACCCCTGTTCTATACAATGGAAAAGTTTTGGTCATGCTTATGGATTGGAGTTTTTTTAAATACGTGTTTCAAATAGGACACGAATGTCCGATTAAGCACTGAGTTTAAATTATTTATCTTTTTTTATGCTGCGACCTTTAAACAAACTCTACAAATGCAATGTTTGTTTAAACTCAAAATAAAAAGAATATAAAAAGCACACCATATGTTTCATGAATAATTGGGATGTTGTTGTTAGTGATCGAGCTTGGAATTTGTTATGTTGTGTTATGACATTATTTAGCCTCATTGGTGAATAATTCAGAATGTTGCCAGAGTCTTTTAAATAGAAATATGTGTGCATATTATTGTTTTATACAGATTTTCTTTTTAATCTGAATTTGGTCCACTTGTAATCATAGTTTGTTTTAGTGAGACAGATTCGTTTAATTCAGTGAATAATACCATCCTTATCTTAAAAAAGATTGTGTTAATATCCATCCATTCATTTTCTAAACCTGCTAAATCCCTTTGAGGGTCACAAGGTTGCTGGAGCCTGTCCCAGCTACTCTTAAATTTACGGCTTTAAATCTTGTACATTTATGACTATTCCTGTGATTTAATAATTATGACTTTTTTTCTCATACATTTATCACTTTAAAGTCGTAATAAAAAAAAATTGTTTGTACACTGGCCTTAAAACTTCATCGTACTATAAACATTATTGACACACTTAAATAATTTTTAGTTTAGGGAAAGTATGTAAAACCAAAACGGCACCAGGACCCTTCAGCCCAGCCCAACGTTTTTATGCTTGGGTAATTGTGAAAGCTCTTAGAAACCTTGGTCCACATTAAGGTAACCCTCCAGATTTGCTTGCAAGTGAACCTTGGTGTGTTTTTTTCGCAATATAAATGTAAATATCCCTGCCAGCAGACCAGCAATCCATTTAACAATGGAGACGTAGCCAGTAACACCAAAATACCTCAAACTCTGACACATCGTAAATCTTTCACGCAATCGCTGATTCTGACGGATATCGGCTTTGCACCAAAATGCAATTCTTTACTAACGTAAAGTGTTCCACAAAGCACCTTTTCTCCCCGACAACTGATTTGTTCATTGTGTAAATCGTAAACACACTCTTCCCTACTGTAAAGTGTTGCATCAGCGCAAAGCTGCTTCACCCCACTTTAGAATTCGCTGAAGGAAGGTGGGACCTAGGACCATCTGTCCCCTACCCCTTCCCTGGTGGGGGGTGCGGGCCCCTTGGCGACGGCGGCCGTGTCCCCTGGGTGCCGGCTTCCTGGGCCCGGCGGTGCTCTCTCCGCGCGGTGGGGGGGTTCACATTACACCTGAGCCCGGGGTGTTCGTGTCCCTGGGGGGTGGGTCCTGGTCCTTGCCCCTGAGCGCTGGGCCCCGCCAAATTTCCAACTGTGGCTGAGCCTGGTCGGGCCATATTTACAACACCCCTTGTGGGCCCCCTTTTTTCCCCCGGGTTCCCCCCTCCTGGGCGTGGGCGGCGGGCCCCTGCCTTGCTCCTCCTTGGACGAACCGTGGGCCGGGTGGGTGGTTGCCTGGAGTGCGGAGCGGGTCTCCCTTGGGGGGTCCTGGCTCGTACCTGGGGTTGGGACGGGGGGATGCCCGGAACTCCTGGGTGGTGATGGGGTGCTCGTCTGGGGCTGTGGGCGTCCCTCTCCGGTGGGGCCCTGCGTTGGGCTCTCCCGGCGCGGCGGGGGGGCTGCTCTCCTGGTTGGGCTGGGGCGGCGCTCTCTTTCCCTCTGCGCCTCCCTGCTCTCTGGCTCTGGGGGCCTCGCAGCGGTCCTGCTGGCCCTGGCCTGGGTGGCGGTCTTGGTCGCCCGGGGGGCGGTTGTTTCCTGCCGGTTCCCATGTGGCGTTGGGGGGATTCCGGCTGCCGCTGCTGCTGCGGCGGGGGTCTTGGGGTGGGGATGGCTGGGCACTCTCCCTCCTTCTTTTCACGTTCCACCATCCATTTTAAAAGAACATAAACACTCACCTGAGCACAGGTGTTAGCTCACCTTTGCACTAACAGTTTGCATGATTGAATGACTGAAATATTTCACACTAGTTGGTTTTAAGGCATAAGTATGCGTGTGAACACTATCTGTTTTGTGTGCATGTCGACATGTGGACATTTTTGCATCTAACAGGTGTGTTGATAACATTTGAGTGTGTTTTTTAGGCTTTTTATGACAAACCAATAAAACCAAATGAAGAGAGGAAATTATTGACATTTTGAATCAATGCAAGTTTTGCCAAATGAACTATCGCGACATATCGACAAAACCATTTTTTCCAAACACACCGGCTCCCTGTGCTTTCATCTCAGTGGGAAACTGATCCAAATGGTTCTTTGGGAGGTTCAGGTTGCAGACCCCTGATCTAGCACATCCACGTGCATTTCAGGCTTTCATTGTAATGTTATCATGTATAAAGTAAAAAGTTTTGTTAAAAAAACATTGTTGTTCCATAATGAGGGAATTAAACACTTTATGTTCTTAATTTGTTATTTATTTATTTATTTTTCGTCCTGAAAAAGTATCGATAAGAGTATCGTTAAAATACCGAATCGGTAAGCAGTATCAATAAGAGTTGTAGTACTGTTAAAACCTTAACTATATCCATTCCCTTCTCACAGCAAGAAGGCCGCTGGTTCAAGCCCTGGCTGGGGGACCTGAAACAGAACATCAATGGGACCTTTCTGTGTGGAGTTTGCCTGTTCTCCCCGAGCAAGCGTGGGGTTTTTCTGGGGACTCCGGCTTCCTCCCACTGTCCAAAAACATGCTTCATAGGTTAATTGGTCACTCTAAAGTGTCCCTAGGTGTGCATGTGAGTGTGCATGGGTGTGTGATTGTGGCCCTGCGACAGACTGGCGACTGTCCAGGGTGTCCCCTGCACATAAAGACCACAACTTATCTCATTTTTTCCATGTATATTTATGTATGAGCAATTTTGGTCCATGTAATATGTGCAAAATATACAAAGTGGCTGTGTGACACGGCCTTTATAGACTGATGCCAGTGCAAGGCAGCAACCGTGACTGTAAAGCACTTCAAGGAAGGTAGAAAAATGCTATACAAGTATATGCCGTTTACCTTTTTTTATTCTAAGCCAGTCCTTAATAAGAAAAACATGGTTTTATAATTAGAGCTGGAAATTCTGACCTCGTTTAGGCGAGACCAACTATAACAGTGAAGCCTGTTTTTCCATATACACACTCACACTTACACACACCTACACCCCCCCCCCACACACACACACATGTGGTAAACACTCAATGCCTGTTTATCATGGGTAGTTGGTTTTCCCACTCAAGGTTAAATGAACCATCAGTTGGAAAATCTACCTGTCTGATTGTCAGTCAAAGTGTGTTTCCATGCCAGGCTCCCGGGGCTCACCCCCAGGGATGGCTCTTTGGATCAGCTGTTGCTAGCTGAGCCAGCAGCTAACAGAGCACTGGGGAGCTCCAGGTGGGTCTGATTAGCTCTCCACGGAAGAAAGGGGTCAAGGGAAGGCAGCTCAGGTTACCCCTTTCAATGTAAGAAAGGGAGTGGAAAAAAAAGGGGAGGTGAAAGAGCATGGGAGTGTGCGGCTGAGAGGCGAATGAGGGGTTTGCAGCGGAGAGAGTGGGGAATAAGACACATGTCGACAAAGGTCTCAATTTTCCTGCAATCAGCACAACTCCTGGCCTCATCTTAATTGGTCAGAATGCTTCCCCTAATCCATTGTCTGTTCTTCTTTGAGTATGTGTAGCTCTTTAAGCACCGCTCTGAGCTACAGCAAACAGACAAAACACCCCCCCCAAAAAAAACAAAAAAACAAAAAATGAGCCTCTCATTGAGACCTAATCCAATTATATAACAGTTAGGAAACCATGAGTTGAGTTCCATGTCCCCCTTAAAAGTAGACATGAACTCCGGCGACCTCTGCGATCCAAGAGAATTCAGTCTTGCTAAGACGCGCTGCAGGGATCCCTCATCCCCTCTTTTGATCTCCCTGACCACTCTGGGTGCGTGTGACAGAGGCAGCATGTCATGGAGCGTTCACACCGCACTTGTCAACACACACTCAAACGACCACTTTCAATGAAAAGTCTATGTAAACTTGTGCATATGTGCATTCAAAAAAAAAGTGCCAATTTTCTCTCTCTATGTCCAAAATGAACAGTTGTGGCTTGACAACAAGTTGTGAAAGAAAACAAGATTCACAAAATGTGTTGACATTTTGCACCGAGCCTCTTCCAACTGTAGATGGTGGACATGTGCTAGTAAACAGTAGGAAAAAAAAGGACGCCCCTACCCACTTGTCTAGTGTGAACACAATATGCTGAACGTGCGATCAAGAACACACTTTTAGCACGTTCTTGAACCAGCATCACATGTATTTAGAAGATAAAATATTTGTATATTTTATATATTTATTTATTTTATGTATTCAAAGTTTTTAAGAATGTTAGTTTAAATCATAGTTCGTAGAAATGCTGATTGTTTTTGATGCTTTTACTAGTTTTATCATAGTTATCATAATGTTAATGTTATACTTAATATTGTTATAAATAACAACTGTCTGTTTTTAAGAGGTGGTTTCCGAATGTGCGGACAGCAGCTTCAAAACAAATTCCAGCTCTGACTTCATCTCCCTGGGAACCGGGGCTCACAGACGTGCAGTTGTGGGAAGAAGCTAAATACTTTGTGTGTCCAAAACAGAATAACTGACTGATTTCCGAATTCACCTTCAGTTTGCAGATTGAATGCAACCGTCGTCTGTTCGCTTCTCGCTGCAAAACGCTAAAAGATCAGTTTGTGACTCTTGAATCATATTGAAAACTGGGTTCGAACGAATACCATTTCTTTACAGTCCTTCAGAAAAACCTTTTCTGACACACAGTGTGAACGTAGCATTACACATCCTCATGGTAAAGGCAGCACCAGGTACCTCAGAAATGGAGGCGCTCCATCGATTTGTGGATGGAACTTGTGTTTGCTTTGAGTTTAAACTTCATTAACCCTTTAATATCCTTCTGTAGACAAAACTAATTAAATCAAAACAGCTTTTTTGTGGTGAATGCACCGGGGGGACCCCATCTGATTTATTCATATTTACAGAACCGTGCGTTGCCCCTTAGGTGAAATTTTTGTCTGTAAATAAATAAATATGCACTGCAACTTTTAGAGTTTTACAGCTCCTTTTTTTATTCACGAGGAAGTGTTTGAGGCCATGCATTAGAACGCCGTTATTTTCAAGTCATAAGGCTTCATAAACTTCTGATGTGCCCGACTGAAGCGGCCAGACAGGTGTGACATCACCTAAATGTTTGCTAAAGGGGGAGGGTGTGTGCACCGGCTGGCCCAATAACGTCCTCACGTAAAGATTGAACAATGAAATTTAATCTGTGGCCTCCAGTCTACTTCCCATAAAAATGTGTTCTCTCATACAAAGTTCATTTCTATGAATATTAAAACAGCATACCATCCATTGAATATTTCATTTGATCCGCACCTTTAATAATGCAAAATGAGAATGGAACATTTGCCCGTTTTCCAAGCTGATGACTTTGTCCAATAATATGTGTCTCACTTATTGCATTACGGGCGGCAGTATCTGTTAATAGAAGAGTTCAAGATGACACTTTGTCCGGTGCAGATTAAAGCACAGCTCAGGGCTTTTTTTTTCTGTTGTCTTTGCTATGCAGTGAGTCAGGATGAGTAAGGGGATGTCTGAAATAAAGGAAAGTGAAGCTTCGTCTTTGAGACGTGTTGTCTTTGAAGAGATCTGCTGTAATCTGAAGGGTTCAGACCCCTGCGGACAGGAACAGGAGATGCTACCACTTATCAAATAATAAATGGAGAATAATACGTAAGCCCTTGCAGAAGTATTTTGGGTGACTTTCAATCCCTGTTTGGTGTAAACGACTGGCATTATAGTATTGCTAATAAAATGTGTCGATGCCTTGAAGCTGTCTTCATTTGCTTTCACCCATTTACTGTATAAGGTTTTTGTCACACTAGCGCGTGTTCAAGAATGCAGTAAAAGACTGTTAATAAATGTGGTGTTCACATTGGACAAGCAGGGAGGGGCTTCTTCTTCTTTTTCTACTGTTAACTAGCACATGTTAACCACTGACACTTGGAGGGGGCTTAGTGCGAAAGCCGAAGTGGTGCAAATTTCACAAATTTTACCCCAGGCTTTTTCTTTCACAGCTCTATTCTGATACACATACATCTACAGAATACAACAAAAAAAATGACTTGGCCAGCCGGGAACAAACCTTAATGTTTAATTTCTCCTCCATAAACTATTTTCCAATGGTTGTTACTTTTGTGAATAAAAAGAACGCCATCCAAACATCACTATCTAATCGGTGTACCTGATTTGCCAAAGTTTATCCAGGTTTATTTTTCAATCTGTGTTCAATGGCCTCAGGTTTAGTATCTAGAACCTAAAAATGGTTTTAAAAATGAGTATAGCTGCGCGTGAACAAGAGAGTTTTGAGCACAAAAGCCTGAAACACGCGTTTGCATAGACCAGGGATGGCCAACTCCAGCCCTCGAGGGCTGCATTCTTGCACATTTTCCAATATACCCTCTCTGGCATGCTCTAATTGGCTGGACACACCTGAACAAGGTAATCAGTCATGAGCAGGTCTTGGATATCTAAAAATCATGCAGACACACTGGCCCTCAAGGTTTGGAGAGAACTGGACTGAGTCTCTCTTAGAAAACGGCTTACAGCCAGCTCCAACAAAATAAAGCCAAATAAGTTGCTTGTTTTTTGCAATATGGATGCCGCCATATTAGAGCCAGACGTCGTCAGTAAGCAGGAATTGGTTCTCATCAACGTTTCTGTGGCAACCACTATCACCAATATGCAAGTGAGCATGTTGGAAGTCCATACCCCTACCACTTGAGAGCAGGCCACATGAAATCTTTTAAACGTTTACAGCCACATACTTTTATTGTGGCATTTGATTGATCGGTTTATAATTTTAATAACTACAGAAAAAATATGATGAAAAAATTAGGACTAACAAGAACGTGCTAAAAAATTCTCTAATTTTTGCAGGCACTTCTTGTTTGGAACAACCAATGGTTTGATCCTCATCTGGTTCGCATTGTGCGATCCCCTTCACTTTAGTTTCTCATTTTGCTGTTTTCTCCCTCCTTGCTTGAAAAGTCTTTGTTCTGCATCGCCATCTAGGTGATAATTGCATTGCCAGACCCCATTCTTAATTATTCCAGCATTAGGCAGCCGCTCTCCAGCCGATTATTGCTTGACTTCACAATTATATACTTTGTCTGATTGCTTTTTATCAGCGGGATACAATGGGCTCATTTGGAACAGACAAGAGGATCACTGAAGCTTCGTATAAATGATAACGGATGTGACAGCCTCCGTTTGGCATCCGTTCACAAGCGAACATCGCACGTGGTAGTCGTGTAGAATGGACACAAACTGAGCTGGCCAGGCCTGAAAAAAAACATTTGTCGTGGGTCAGTCTGAGTTTGAAGATTTGCCTCGATGCATCTCTCTCTTCTTAAAATGATAAATTCCTGGTGATTCTCCAGTTTTGGTCCAAAGCGTTAACACCTTTCATGAAACAATTGCTTCTCACCCATATGGTTCGCTCCAGTGTAATGCCTTTAAAGTGCAGATGAGTCATTTGATTTTTCGGTACAAGATGACGGGATTACCTCTGTATATTCCATTTTCATGTTCGGAAATCTTAGTAACACTATCATATTTAGAATGTGTTGCTAATTAGGAGCATCATATTTTATGTGCCGCTTTAAAAATGCGAGTCAGGCCTAATTACACAGCGATGTACACCTGGCAGTAGCACTTGATATCACATTCCTCTGTCTTTAAAGCCTTGGCCGTGGCATCAAAGCTGCCTGCTTTTGATGATATGTTGGCTGTGGTGCACGCTGGCTGTAGCTAAAATGGGATTTGCATGTTGTACGTTAAGAATAAGACAGCTTCTGCTCTTCATCTTCAGAGTATTAGTTTTCAGTGTCGCTAAAGATGCAAACATGATCTGCAAACAATAACTGCATGGATCTGGAGCACCCTCTTATTAGAATTATTGCCTCTTTGATAGTAGGTCTACTGACAGTCTGCATAAGTACACACTTTTGGGAAGAACCTAACTGAGGGCTGTTAGCATGCCAACATCATTACAATCTAAATTGAGCTCAGGTATTGCCAGTCAGCTCACCAGATGTCATATTCGATTAAGAAAAGCAGCTTTCATGACACCTAACAGTTTGAGCAGAACAGACTAATGAAGGGTAGAGGCCAGGATTCAATTGGAAGAGAACTGGGTACATTCTTTACACAGCTGTGCATTTCCATATTTCTAGCTGCAAATTCATTCCTTATTTTTGTTCCTAATTATTGTTGTGACTACTAAGTTTAGAAACAGCATAGTCTACTTTGGCAAGGTTGCGGAAAAATAAATACCAGCGATTCCACCAAAGCTATGGTCACATATCCCAAAATTCTACCGTGCTGTGTTCTAAATCCAGGTTTTTCAGCCAATTTGGCAGGTAGTAGCGTTTGTAGTTGAGAGGCGGCAAACTTTCGTGTGACCAGATGATTTATTAATTTTTTTAAAGTTGACATTGGTCAGTGGCTGCACAGGCGCATTTCGAGGTCACGCAGAGGCAGCCCAGTGACAGGTGAGGATGATGCCATTATGAAATGGGGCAACAGCTGGACGATGTGTAAATGTCTCCAGACGATGGCTGTCCATATCAAGTGTCAGTGGCCGCCAGCTACCCGGTAGCCCATGGGTGTAAAAAAAAGCGGGGCATTCTACATGCCTGATGGCACCCTTATCGCCGCCGTCTACCTTCAGGATGACACAAAGATTAAAAAAATACAAATAAAAAACAGGCAGTGGTGTCTTAAAGATTTTGCCAATGCCTCCACAACATGTGATAGTGACCATAGCATAAATCAAACAAATACATGTGATTTATGGAGAAACAAATCCAAAGCTAAAAAAATATTGTCATAGATTTAGCTAGTTGCTAGCTCCTGGGTGAAATTCAACTCACTTACTTTTTTGTTTTTTTGTTTCAAGAATTATGGCATAACTTAGCTATTACATTTGTTTCTATTAAGATCATTAAAGATAAAGATGTTGAGGATGTTTTTGGGAGTCATAATGATGGATTAGAACAGAAATGAATGCAGAAGAACAGCTTTTGTAAGATAGTTTGGAGATGTGGTCTTTGATACATTCTGAGGAGGGACACTGATGATGCCAAGGTTGGAGCTACCAGGAAAGAGGCCTAAAGAAAGACCAAAGAGGAGGTTCACTGATGTAGTGAAGGAGGATATGAGGAATGTTAGTTTGACTGAGGAGTATATAGAGCAAAGGGGTAAATAAATAGAAGCAGATAATTCACGGTTTTAAAAGGAGCCAAATGACCCAATTTTTTTAACACATTAAATCGAACATCCAAAAAAGTATTTAGCCCCGCCTTAAACCCCTAAGACTCATGGGAAGTGGGGAATCTGAGTGTGAATTTCCACACCATAAGTGAGGGAGCTAGTTGCTGAAGTGAGGTCCATGCTGTTTGGCAGGTGTGGGTGTGTTCTAATAAATAGGCTAAACCACTGGTTACTCCTCCCTCCCTGAGACTGCTGTGGTCTTGGTGACGTGTCACTTGGATTGCCACATCGTAGAGGTAAGATCGAGTCTAAAAAATCCAGCCTGACCCAACACAGGCCCGCGGGCATTAAAGTCGAACCCGGTCCGAACCCGACCAATTAACTTGATTTGCAGGCCCGAGCCCGACGCAAACCCGAAAGTTCATTTTATCCCATAGTATTTTTGGCAGAAAAAAAAACGCCAGATTTCTTAAAGTTAAAATTATCTACATACTTTTATGATCATGAAAGTTATTTTCTTTCGAACAGAGAGTGGTCACTGCAGCCGTGCGCGCAGTCAAGCTCGCTGTTGTGGCATAGAGTTCCGCCGTAAGCGCTGCGCATAGGTTCCTCCCTACATGATAAATGCATTTGCACAACGAAATAACGCTGGAACACAGAGTAAGAGGCCAGACAAAGAGACTGAAAGAGAGATATTAATGCGGACTCGCTTCATTACGCGGAGAAGTTCTGCAGCCGCGGTGCATGTTTGCCTTTTCAGTTCCCCTGTCTTAAGTTTATCCTTGACTTCTTGTTGCTCCATATCGAGGATACCTAAACAAAATAGATGCGGACTTGCGGAGGGAAGATTGCATTCAGTTTCACGACACGTGCGCAGAGCTGCGGGTGGCCGGCGCCCCCCTCTTTCTGCCAGTTGCTGGACCACAGTGTATGTCAATCAACGGTGGGCTGGTGACTGGTGGGATGGGGGCGGGGTCTACCTGTGTGTGTGTGTGTGTGTGTGTGTGTGTGCGTTCGGTGAACGTTCTCCCTCTGAGTAAGAAGAAGCTGGCTGTGCCTTTCGGTTCGTGCGGTAACCGTTCTGACGTACAGGATTAATAAAGAGCTGTTTGACAACCACCCGACTAAGGAGCTTCTTTGCAGCCATTACAATATAGTTATTAAAAAGTCAGCGAGAGAGAAGCCCGGCCCGAACCGACCCGAACATAATGATTGTCATTTAGTGTCATTTAGGTTCTGACTCGGGCTCGGATTTAAGATCTTACCTCTACCACATCGTGCAGCTTGTAAACAAGTGCGCCTTGTGTATTTAAAAAGTTTACAATCCTCATTAAATTGGGAGGGTGCGGCTTGTAATCAGGTGCGCTGTATAACCCGGCAATTACGGTACTGTGACTTCTTTGTCAAAATGCTATCAGAGCTCTAAGTTTTAAGAAATTTTTTTCATCCTTCCAAAATGGCAGTCATTGGGATTGTTTGCAAGTCATTCATCTTCATTCATTCCTCTTCTGTATCATTTCTCACCTTCAACTATCTTGTTGTTATCCTTGGTACATCCATAAACTTCATCTGGTTTGGATTTTCATCTTTGTCTTGCTTAAGTTTCATGTCAGATTCTTTCCCCGTCACAATCCACTGGCCTTTTGTAGAGTTTTAACAAGTCGTGCCGTTACTTTTTGAAGGCCAGTCACTAATATTGAGTGATAGATTTTACTCAGGACTGAATTCCACATACTAAGGGTAGTATTGTCTCACCTAAAAGAGCATCTGATTGATTTATTCATTTGAAAATGGGACAATCTTTCAGAATAATTCTTAAATTAAATCTAGTAAAATCATTCACAAAATGATTTTTATTGATGTCTCTTAACGTCCAATAAGCTTCCAGTCTTCTTGGGTAATATAAACATCAGGGACATTCAAAGATAATTTCCCTTTAGAGACCACAGAGACTGTAACCACAGCTGTCACTGTTATTTACTATTTTCTTTGTCATCCTTCTATACGTGATTCATGTGTACCTTCTTCCCCTACCTGTACCCACACTGCTTTAACAAAACACATACACAGCAGTCATTGTCCATGCAGCAGGACATACATCAAGACCATCGTGTGGACATCAAAGATCAAATTACACCTCCCCATATGAGACGCATTGATAACCCCTATGTCAGTAGGAATCCAATCAAAATCTAAATTGTGCCCCACCGAAACGGCCCCCTTGATTAGTTCTCCAATAAAATCCATTTCCTGCCCCCGTGCCTATTTTAGACAGTTTATTTCCCCTGTGGTACGAAGCAATAGGTCTTACCAGGACTTCCATCTGAGAATGCCTAGTGTGATGTCCGTCTGTCTAGAGTGCTTTACAGCGGTTTGATACTTTTGTGTGCCCTCCTGCCCATTCCCAGTGATTAAACAGACCCTACTCTGCTTTTCCAATATTCACCGTTGGTCCTACCTTTTGTGTCTATACTGGACTGAAAAAATTGGTTAAGCTTCCAGTAAATTGTGGCCCTTTTTTTTCTATCAAAGTCTGGTATTGTAGAGTTTTCTTGTATAGAGAAATAGCTCAGAGGTAATCCAGATGTATCAAGTCCCCTCTGTCCTATGTTATCTTTATAGTGTGGCGCAATATTCATGTACATTCAGTCGTAGCACCTCCAGTATTTATGTTTTCTTTAGGGTGTACTCACAGTTTATTTTGGCCTAGCAAATTGGATTTGTGTACAAATTATTTCCAAGCACTATATTGATCTTTTGGTTAAACCTCCATCATTCCAAGAGTAGAAATTTAGACTTTTAAAGTGCCAGAAAAGGAAGATTTCTCTGCGATGTGGTCCAATTAATCGTCAGCTCTTTGCTCAGTAAAGCTTCGTAGGTTATGCTTGCTCTGAGACTACATTTGTTTGATCCAGGGCATCAGGTGGCCCGCCGGTTAAAGGGGCACTTCACTGATTTTTACACAGTTCACTTGTCGCAAGAGCTTCTTCTCAGTCTGTAAAAAGCAGTGGTGTAATTGCCCCTGTGAAGCCGAGGGAAGCTCAAACACTTGGTACTTCAAATATTAAAGAGGGTATGCATTATAAAAATGATATTTAGGGTTAAGGAAAGGTTAGTTGATGGTTCTAGCCTCCATGCGGTCAGGAATGTATAAGTGATTTAAATGACATTTTCTGTCTCTGTCATCAAATATTGAAATAAAAAAACATGGTTAACCACAGAAATTAAACTATAATGATGTGTCAAGTCTAAGGTTAAATATAAATTTTGGCAGTTTGGAGTTTTAATTGGTTCTAGATCTGAAATTAGCTGCATTAAAAAAAATAATTAAAGAAATTATCCAGGTTGTGTGTACCCATCTTTAAAATGGAAGAGTAAAGAGTTAAATGCAGATAATACTGCACATGGAAGGATTTATCTGCGGACTTGAGTAAAGCTAATTTGTTTACTCAGGGATGCTCTTTTAAGTCACAGTCTTGTCCAGGTTCAACGACTCCCCGTCCCGTCTGGTGTAAAATCTTGACACGATGACATGTGGAGGCAATCGTGTCACAAATATAAAAGTTTAGTGCAATGGAAATGGACCATCCTGGGTTGTTTTACAGCAGAATTACCTCATTTATGGTATTGACATTATTGACCTCCTCGCGGCTGTGGAAGAGATTCTGGTGACCTCAGCCCGTAAACACACAGTGGGGGATCAATACACCAAAGTCAGAGTTCACTCGGCTTCTCCAAGCCAGGTTGATGGCACTACCTACTCCATTAAAATTGTCCGAAGCCCGACACTCAAACGTGATTTGGCTCAGATGTCAAACAGAATCTGCAGAAAACAGCCAGCTGGCTTTATTCAGTTTGTTTTGGAGGCTTTGATTGCAGGTCCACACACGCCTGTCTGAGGGGGGAAGCAGGTACATTTAAGGTTAAAGTTAAAAGAAATACTTCCTGTCTAGAGAAAGAATTCCTTGCTCACTCAAATGTGTTAATCCACGGACAGCTGGCGTTTCAATTCTGTGGCCGCGCCCCCTCTGTGACCTGGTTACTTCTCTGCTCCTTAAATCTTAGTCAGATGCAAGGGTTGACCTGTCAGGTACTGTGGGTTTGTGGGTTGTCCGGGCCAATGGAGGATCAGTGAGAGGAGCGGCTTCATGTATGGAACATATGATTGTCTCACATGTAATAAATGTATCATAAAGTATCTGTGAGGAAACTGTTATCTCCACGCACTTGTGATGTACTGGTGTTTTTGTACGGTACCCTTTACGCAGCACTATAGTCGCTAGAGAGGTGCGTGTATTGGCTCCTTACTGACAGCGTAACCCTTGTGCTATCCTAGGCACTTTAACGTTGGGAGTTGGGTCATCTAGACCCACTAAACAGTGCGCTGTACCTTTTTTTCTTCAATGATTTGTGATCGTCACTGGTGTCCATGGATTACATGAAATCTCTCCACCTTTATCCACCTTTGTCATGGTAGGAATAACACGTCAATGTAAGGGTGGGGTCATCTAAGATAGTACAAGGGATAAATGCTTTACGCTCGGGGTGTGCACAAGATATGCAGGTGCCTGTAAGATATCCATACAAACTACATCTTGCTTGCGTGTCTTGTATGTAGAGCACGAAAGCGGTCAAAACCAGAAACGTGTATATACGCACGTTTACATATCACAAATGTGCCACGTTAAAACCATGGAAGAAGTACAAATATGCCACACAATGAGATTGTAAATCTGGTGTGTCAATTGCGTAATTTCAATGTGATATGTGCATTGTATATGCCATATAAAAGTTATACATCAATGTTTGTTAGACATACGTGGACATACATGGAACGGTTATGAAAAGCCACAAATTTGCGAAAGCAGCTCACAAAAAAACACACACAACTGAGTAAGATTTATGTAATAATTGCGTATAAATGAAATTAAATTAGCATAAACTGCTTAATTCTCATCAGACCAAAAACTTTCAATAGCTCAAAACTCAATTCACGTAATTATCCGTCAGTTGAAACCCCTTAATGGACATCTGTGCACGATTGACGAACGCAAAAGACATTTATGATTTACGTATATCACACATGTATGTTGAAAGACAGAAATTTCATATGTAGAAAATACACGTGGTGGCTGTGCGCCGCGGCCCCAACCAACTCTGCTATGTGGGTTGTAGAAGTGGTAAATATGACTTGTCCTTGCAGAATACCAGTAAAAAAATGAGCACAGAGATGTCTACAACCTTGCTCTTTTGGGCGTGGCCCATACAGGTTTACCCACTTTATGCCCCTCAGTAAGCCTGACTCATGATGGTTTTTGTGACTACAGCTTTAGAACCTTAGTTGTGATAGTCATCCATCTGGAAAAAAAAGGATGTTTTTTTGGTGGCACCACTTCATGTAGAGACAGCTGTTGTCATTACACTAACTGTTCATTTTGTCTCATGAATGAAAGGGTTACAAAATAAAATTAGGCACTTGAGTTACCACCGCCATGTTGGTTCATTTTAGACACGGGAGGTCCAGAGTAATTGCATTTTTCTCCCATTTGAGCACCCTCCCAACTTATGCACACATCCCTTCAAGAACGGACAGTATCTGTCGGCTACTCCCCCCTCGCCTCTATCTGCTCATTTCTCCCCACAGTCCCACACTCTCCCTCATCAGTCACGTCATCCATTTCCTTCCCCTCCGTTCCTGCTCTGCTCCAGCTCGCCTGTCATCCATTCATCCTTCCAGTCTGCAGCCGAGACTCTTAGGCTTTTTATTTACTAAGATAAAGCCATAATGGTTCTCTTTGTGCTACCGGTGGCCACTCATCCGTGGAAACCCAGTCAACAGATAAATACTTCTTTTCTTCATTTTCCTTTGTCACCACCTGGGTTCAATTAGCCCGAGTCACAGTCGTTTAATGAATGTCCTCTGTGGCCTTTGCTCTGCTCGGCTCCTTTTCGACTGTTTAACTTTGAAAGCTTTGCTCGGCGCTGCCTGTGGATGTGTGTGCAGAGAGCTGGTGGGCTTCAGGATGAGGAGAGTGACACGTTTTGTTTACCGACTGATAAATGGATGTATAATGTAAGAAGATAAAGGTTTACAAAGGATATGGGGGGTGGGTGGGTGACTGGAGCTGGGTTTGCAAAGAGGCAAGTGGTGCATCTCTCCCTCCACTAAGCTGTCCAAAGCTTTGACAACACTCTGTCCATCTCTTTGCTCTCCCTCCCTCATTTCTCTCATCCTCTGCCCCTCTTTCTGGAGATAGATATTTTTATTTCTTGGCACCTCAGCTTAGATAGGCCATTGGGTTCCTGTCTGCTGGGGCAGCTGGTTGGGGGTTGGAATAGGATGAAGGATAACTAGATTCAATCGGGCGTTGCAAATCAACTTTTCCACCAGCATCCTGGGAGGACCTGATAATACAGGTTTCTAATATCTGACCTGTCTGGTAGAGAAGAGAGGAGAAAGACGAAGGAATGGGAGCGGAGGGAAAAAAAAAGATGAGAGCAATGGAGGCAAGAGAGACCAATGAACACATTGATTTGATACGGCTAATAGCTCTGCAGTTGATAAGCGCAGTGGCGCCAGACACAAAAATGAAAGGCTGGCAGCAGAGTGAAATAAATTGGGTCTAGCTTTTGGTCTCGTCAGTTTGGTGATGTGTCGGAGGGGTTTTGGCAGACGGGGCTTCGCCGAGGTTTCCTGCTTGTGTATCTCTATCTGACATGCTGTATCCTGTCCGCCTGTGTACGACTCGAAAACCCTAAACACATTCAAGTGTGCTCGAGTCAAGGTCAGATCTCTGACGGCGTTAAACAAGACAGACTGCAGCCTGGAAAATTCAGACTGAGCCTCAAATTGCTTATGACTTCCCTTGTTTTTTTTTTTGACAACAACCAACCTGTACGACACACATAAAAAGAAAATCTTGTGAATAACAAGAAAAATACCTTATTGGTTGTGCCCGTTGTCTGTGTAAAAAGAACTGGACTGAGTGTGACATCACCCACAGAAAATCAGCTGCTTCTGATGCCAGTCAAATGAAGTCAAATGGACGCCACACCAAGACAGAGCCAGATGACATCAGTAAGAAGTGATTTATCAACGTGCCTGTGGCAACTACTCTTGCCAATCATGAGTGAGCCTTTAGTGTAATGGTCTTTTCAGTTTCTACTGCACCAGTATAGCTACAGAGCAGCTGGCAGCTCACGTCTGCCCCCTGGTGAGGCTCGCCTAACCGGCGGCATTTTCTTCACACTTAAAGTCAGCGCAGGGCCCGCACGTCACTGTCAAAATTGAGTCCTGCGGTCAGACATGAGACCAAGTGCTCCGGAGCGTCACCCGGAGTTTCCGCTCATGATGTGATAGCGCAACACTCAAATTCGGCAATTTTAATCTCAGAAACTGTGGAAAACGTGTCAAGTCAACTGAAAATGTATCTTTAACACGTTCAGTGGAAAAAAATGCTACTCAATGTACTTTTTTCTATTTTATCATGTTAACCGGATAGGCCGAGCTAGCTTTGTAGCTTTATACATGTATACACTGTCTAAACAGCTGTTACAGGGATTTTCTTCACTTATCCATTTTATTTGCTTTTAAATCTAACAAACTCACCATGTTAAACCTTAGGCTTCTTAAATTTACATTTTAATAAATGTCCAGTTGAATAAAAAAGAAAAACCTGCATCCAAAAAGATCCTCGTGTCTACTATTCTGCGGTCTTACAGATTTGACGCGTGACAAAAAACTTTTTTGCTTGGCTTTTCGGAACACCGCTTCAATTTTTCATAAATTTTTCTCCCTCCTTTTGGTTCCACAAAGAGATATTCCAATTATTTTTGCTGAAGTCATAGCCGGGCACCATTACACAAGCTAAAATTCTTACTGAACCATACCGTTGCCTTGTAAAAAAAAATTTCTGTTTTGACATTAAGATGACAGCTGACAACTTGTAACCAAAAGTCTATGGTCTTCTACTTCCCTCAGGCTTGCCTAGACAGATGGGCAGAGCCTGCGGTGCCTGTGCAGTCTTTACACTGTGTGACAGTACAGACAACGTCACTCTGACCTTTCGCGATGCTACCAGCAAAGAAGGAGCCGATGCAAGCACTAACGAGATACTGACATGGCTTGACAGCCGAGGGTGGCTCACAATTACCTTGGCGTAGAAAGCATATCAGCGTGTATAGGCAGCATATGTGTGTGTGTGTGTGTTTGCAAAAGCATGGACCACTTCCTGTATGTCTCTGAGCTCCAACAAGATCCATTTTTTATTACTATTATTAATTACTGATGAATGCTGGTTTTGAAAGGTTGGTCAAACACTGTCAAAGACTCAAACGGTCATTTTTTAATTTCATTTGTCAAAAAATGTATTTGATTTTTGATAAAGGTTTCATCTATGTGGTAGTTTCTTTAAATCTTGTATAATTGATTAAACATTTCAATGAAATCAGATTTCATTTGTAGCTTTATGCAGAATTTTTCACAAGTAGCCCATCAGATTTGCTTTACTCATTGAAAGCAGTTTGTTAAGTGGAGAATGTACTTATCCTTAGTAGTTATGTTCTTCTGGAACATTTTAGAGGAGGTGACTTTGAGATTAGAGTCAGCAAACCAATTAAGTCATTGGTCAGTAAATTAGACAGACGTCCCATTCAGATAATCATTTTGTCTATTTAAAAGTGTTCGCAATAGTCTTTTAATTAAGATCATGCCATTTTTAGCCATAATCCTTTTTAAAACGGCACTTTTTCATTTGATTCACCACAATGCCAGAAAGTACAAGCTGCTCACTGCCATCGGTCCATGGCTTTTAAAGTTCTCCTGATTACCATTACCTGGTTTCAATAAGATGATCCTCACCAGCTGACAGCAGCAGGTCTGGGGAGCAAGTGAGGAGAAACAGGAAGACAACAAACGGGATAGCATGGCACCAAAGCCTGTAACACACACACACACACCCACGGAAAGGTGACTTTCTAACTAAAGTATGTCTCCAATAATACATTTCTAATAAAAATCATTTGAAGATCTAAACAATGAATATAAAGCTCTTCTGAGAACAAGAAGTTTGAACATCTGAGTGCCAAGAATTATAATTAAATGAATGTTTTCATGTCACTACAGCATAAATGACCACAACACTGATATCTGCAAAGGTAAAAGCGATTATTTGCATTGAAACATAACATGAAACATAACATTTCTCCATTCACTATGACATAAGTTCAAAAATGGACTACTCCTTGATGGTACGCCTTATAATCCAGTACGCCCTAGTGCAGAAAATACTGTAGGTTTAAGCTTCTTTTATATTTGGTAGACACATTTTTTTTTTAAATCAGCAGATTAAGGCTTGTTTGTATTTCTGTTACATTAAAAAATCTTTTGTCCTTTCCCTAACACCGTCAAGTTCGGTTATGAATACAAAATGGGCAAACATCTTAATTCAGTTCAGACGGTATGAAATAAGGATTTTTTTTTCTTTGCACAAAGTTATTAAATCCTGGTTGGAGTTGACACAAACTGCATGTTTCTGATCTGCCCGCTCCTTGCGCCATCAAATTCACTCCTGGCTATATGACATCAAAGAGTGCATCTAATAATCCACGATAGGGGAGAGGAATGGCATCAAAGGTGGAAAAAACTCCAAACGGGAAGTGGGGTCAGGACCTCACTCTTCAGCCTGGATGATAAAAAGACGGATTTGAGCTCAGAACAAAGGAAGAGCATCGCAGGACTTTGGAGTCACATCCGAACAACATCCAGCAGACAGTCAGATTGAAACACACAATGAGAAAACCGTGGAGGATTTAGGAGAGCACAAGATCTTATCGCATAGAGGTTATCCTATAGCTGTTAAAAAAAAGAAGCTCTGGTTAAAGCACAACTATTGCCTTTTAGGAATTTACACAAATCAAACAAAAGCAGTTTGTATCAAAGCTCTGCGTTAAGCCTCCATTGTTCTCCAACAGATGGAATCTCTTTCACTAGACCTGTGGATTGTTACTTAGAGATGGTAAACAAGTCATAGATCAACATACGAATTTACATTTTCATACATCCTTATAAAAGATACATATAGCAACCACTCAATATATTAAATAGTAAGAACTGAATTTATCACCATGATTTATGCTTGGAGATCATAATTAACAAAATATAACAGACAAAAACACAAAGATTTCGAAAGGAAGAAATGGAAATTATCATTTTCAACAATGTCACGTTCAAAGGTTTTCTGTCAACTTCCTGGTTAACTTCAGCAACAAACAAAAAACAACACTATTGCTTTGTATAATTTAGTAACAAATCCTGAAAATGTTTCTCCACTTTTTTTTTATCCCCAAAGTTTTACTGACTACACGTCAGAAGGAGGAGATATCGGACAACCCAAGGAGGAGCACACCAAGGGCAAGATAAATGCAGTTCATTGAAGCGCAGGTGGTAATAGAACGATGACGCTGCCAGATGATACTGCGAGATGCACAGAGGAGTCTCCAGGAAATAGTCTCATGTGTAAAGATGCACACTGGAGACATCAACCTGGGGAATCAGTAGCACCAGAGAATCTGTGAAAAATCCAGTCCAGGGTCATGCACATGAAATTCTATCTAAACTATCTAAAATCTAAACTAAGGGAACACATCAACAAGGGGGCAGACTTTACTCAACATCCAAAAACAGAACTGGGATCAACATCAGCAAGCAGCAATGCCAACTTGATCTGGCTTGGCTTGCTTAAGGGTAGAGAACACAACAGACTGGCAGAGTGTAGGTGAAGCCATGGAGCTTAAACACACCAGGGTCCAGCTGCACTGAATGATCAATCAGTGGAGTCTGGAGGCTGAGCAAGTATGGCAAGCCATAAAGGCCAAAAAACCCCTAGATCCTGACACTACAGTTCTAGTACATAGACCACAAGAAGATAGTGAATGAAGACACAACAAAACATCAATAAAATTGGAAAAACTAGAAAACGTCAGTTTTTAATCTAAACTGACTTTTTTCATCCTTAGTTTAAATACTAAGAAAGCACACACTACACAGGTAAACATTTTGCAAACGCATGTCAGTATGGCTTCTCCACCATGCTAGCAGACAGTCATGTGACGGCAAATGATTTTCGTAATATTGTCAATTTCGTATTCATATCTTTTAAGCAAATGGTCAACTACTGTGTTTTTCTGAGTATAAGTCATATGCAGTTTTTTTTAACAGGGATATTATTTATACTCAGGTGCGACTATTTTGTGATTTTAAAAAACAAGTTTTGGTCTTTCCGTTCCTTTTTATTTTCCTTGTTTAAGAACTTACACAAGACCTTGTGGTTTTATGGAAATGAAAAAAAAATTAAGAAATCAAACTTTTTTTTAATTTATTAACTAATTTTTAATTAGTTAATGGAGTATATTTTAAACAAAATCAATTTTCAGAACTTATTTCAGTAACCTGAACTTTACTCTACAAAAAACACTTGATACTTTTACATTGAAGTTTGTTTTTTTTTGTTCTGGTGACAGTAGCACATATGGTTTGTTTAGTTTGTAAACCAATGTCAAATCTTTTAGTTCACAAAACTAAATCACAGCAAATATTGAGTTAGACTTCTTCCACCTTGGTGTGAGGATTATAGAGATGAATATAAATCTGTTGTGGTGAGGTGTACATGAGGCTGCAGAACCTGTCAATCAGACTCTATGGACCTTAAGAGAGTCTAAAAGGTGTATCCCAAGGTGCTTTCATGCAGAGATGGCTCAGTAGACTCTGTTCCAATTGGAAGATTCAACTACTAGTCTTTGGGGTTCCCTCATTTTTCCCATGGGTCCTAAAATATGAGCTGTGGTTTGATGATGTTCTTTAGTTCTCTGAATAAATTTGTTTCATTCACACTGGAGTTCATATCAAGAGTTTTCTTGTTTGGTTGGTACCATACGATCTAGGCCATTTTGAAAGCATCTTCAGTTTGGAACTTTGTTTTTTTTGTCTACACTAGTAAAGCCCCAACCCCGAAAACATTTGACAAAAAACAAAAGCTGCATTCACGACAAATCTGATTATCAAATTTGTGCCTATTTTTTGACGTGCCTCGAATTATCGTCAAAGCTCGCTGATTGACGATCTTTATAAATATTGTAGTTTTGGTTGAAGTGAAAAAATACAATTCGGAAACAATTTATTTATTGCTCTGAAATGAAAGATTATGTTGGATTTTGAGTTTATAAACTAATAAAAGAGCAATGCGCAGGGCTACTGTCACCAGAAGTAAACAAATCTTCAAAATAAAGTGTCGGTGTAGCTTCCCATTTTCAAAGCTAAACCATCGACTGATTTATCTCTACATTGACCTAGGATTGAAACTGGATGCCCCTACCGTCCGAATCGTGTTCTGTGTGAACAAGGCTTAAAAACAAATTTTGCAGATCAGCTGAGATACAGCCTAATAAAATAGAAGTGGACTGCTATAAAACAAATGATAACAGGGATATGAGAGGCTCCTAGATAAAAGGTATCAATTCAAATTCTTGCTCTTAACTCACTTTGTACCATTACGAAAACAAGTACTACCTGCTCAATATTAAAACGTTTCGTCAAAGAATTTCTTCTGAACGTAACCTAATGCCCGACATGTTTTGATCTCTTTGTGACGCATCATCCTTACCTCTGTGGGAAAACGGTCCAATTTCCAACCAAGTAAATTAAAAGGAAGCGGAAGCCACTTTGCTGAGCTGGTGTCATGGCCTCTGCAGTGTCTCAGAGGTCTGGGTGCTGCTAGTGAACCGTCAGTGCATGTGTCGTAGAGTCAAGCTAAAGTCCAGCTGGACATACAACATTTATCTACCCCCAAACTCTGATTACTGCAATGCCACACAGGACACGCTGTCATTTTATTTATCAGTCTTCTCTGATGTCCAGCTCTAAACGTTCTTAATTTTCCAGCCTTGCCTTGAGTCGGATTGATTGAAATTCATGAAATGGGCAAGCTATTTGACACAGGACTGATGGGCAGCACAGGTCATCCGGTGGATTGATATTTCAAAAACTATCCTACCGGGCTCTTAAAATTCCTGCCTATCCTCTCCCTGTGAGTGCAGTGTATTCTTAACAGTGATCCATTGTGGAGCCTATGACAAGAAAATAATGTATTTCTCCCAGAGTCTATCACAGAAATGACTTTGGAGGTAAGAGGAGGAAAGAGGCTTGAGATCAATACGTTTCAGGCGCCTCTGAGTGTTTTTGAAACTGCATTTCCACCTTCGTTTGAGTTGTTTTGACCTTGATCTCCGCCAAGATATCTCTGCTGCTTGCCAGATTTTGCAACCCTGTGATTATCCTGTACAGCATGAAAGATAACCTGCGCGGCGAGCTCCATTTTTTTCCCCAGCTCCCCCCTCGGCAGCTCTTGCTATTATCTTGCCAATCGAAAAAAGAGAAAAAAAACCCTAACAAAAGATGTCACCGCTAGGCCATAGCACACCTACAACCTGCGTGCGCCCCTCATTATTATTATTATCCCCTTGCTGTCTAACGGTTCCTAATAATTGAATTTAAATGGAGAAAGGCAAAGTGGAGCACTCTTTTTAGGGCTTTGTTAACATGCTATCATTAGGGGCCCTGATGGGTTTAATGCGCCATATTTTAAGCGATCAATCCTGTATAGAATCACGGAAAAGAAGGTGAAAATACAATTAGAGAAGGATTACGAAATGTCGCGATAATTAGTTTTAACACACATCTTTTGAGGGGATTTTACAGTTCTTGGATTTGGCGCAGGCCCCGTGCACACTGTATTTGCAGGTAGCTCGCTGCGACGTTCTCGGCCACCCCCTTGGAACCTTAGAAATGAGCGTGAATGCATGATGGGAATTCTGCCAAAGTAAACATCCAGCCGTGCAATCCCCCCTGGGTGATCGCTCAAAGAGAGGTGCTCATTGAGGCATCTATAGACAGAAACACGAGTTGTGACAGTTCACACGGAGCTATTCGGTGCATGCAAAAATGAAATGATACGCCACAGCCAGGGAGCCCTCCCAATGAAAACAAAATCAGGGCATTAGCATGTTTCAGCTGTGCATCAATCAGGGTTTTCCTGCTGGATCTGGTTCCCTTGGTGGGACTGAAGCCATATGGAAGGGAAAAAAAAACATCAACCCCCCATGAGGATATTAGATCGCTTTTAGAGAGGAATCACTCCCCACTACATTTGCATCCATCGCCTTCACGAGTTAGTCAAGCAAACCAAAAATATATATTGTTCCTGGTGGTTGTGCCGTGCCAAGACAAATACGACTAAAGTATGAGATGCTCTCTGATAAATGCTTGGCTGGCAATCACGGGAATTTCAACAAGAAGACTGAATCTGTTCAATAGAAAAGCTTTAGTCAGAATTCATCCCAGACTGAGCTCATAAATAAATCGTATTGAATCTAAAAGCAGAGACACCTGCAGAGTTAGTTCACATCATCCCAAACGTCGAAATTGCTCCTTCATTCGTGGATCGTTTTCTGGGAGAAAATTGTGCACGTTCATATGAGTGATATCTACAGAATGGTGGCGGCGATGGCAGCGGAGAACAAAATGCATTACATTTTCATTATGATCAGAGCAACGTGGCACATTGTAAGGTGAGCCCTTGGTGCACCCCATTTATTCTGAATGAAGGAGGCGGCCGCTGAAGTTCAGCGACCTAAAAATATGATGGCGTGCCGCAGTCGATGAAGCCATCAGATGGAACCGATTAGGCCAGCTTATATACTCTACCTTGATGGAAGATCTGAATGCAGAGGAAAAATATGCACGAGTAGTTAGACTGTATGTATGAGCTGCAAGAAAACAGGGGTGGAAGTGATATTAACTCAAAGGTACTCAGCTTAGTAAGTAAATCTGAGTCATTTTGGGACCAGATAATATATAAAATAGTGAGTTTATATATTTTTCAGCTGTTGATCTATTGTAAATAGTGCAATTACTGCACATTTGATTTAGATAACAAAGAAATTATTGCTTTTCTCATCTGATTGTGAGGTTATAGGATGTTTTGGATACATTTTTTGGTACTGGAAGTGAAGGAAGTTGCAGGAGTTTTTCCAGGGTTACACACCAACCCATAGTCTTAGTTACTTGCACTTGTATGGGGGTTGACCGGTACGGGTACTGAGGGTTTTTGGGTTGTCCAGGCCCGTGGAAAGTCGTAAAGAGAAGCTTGCAGAGGAGTGTCATACATGTGGTAAGGGCATCGGGAAGTATCTGAAAGGCTAATGCAAGTTATATGCGCTATTGGTCAGTATTGACCCTCTACTGACCCCACGTGAATGCCTCACACACATGGGTACAACATACAGAAGTGCCTGTAGGACGCCTATTGGATCCTAAAGAAAACTACACTATGACTGTCAAATTTTCTCATTTCTAATAGGCTGTGTGCAGGGTGTCAGCAAGAAGCATGTGAACAGCACTCATTAGCCAATTTCGCAGTTCAAAAGATTTGGCGGCGGGACGAAATAATTAAAAAAAGGTGCGATATGCCTGCATCTTCTTATGTGTTGTAAAGGAGTTTGCTACAACTTGTACCCGCAACACAGAGGGAAATGTGCATGGAGTTCTTTGCTCTACGGGCTTACAGAGCAGTCGAAGGGCTTATCAACTTAATTAGCTGTGTGAAGCACATTTTAACCCTGGCAGGGGTTGCTTGTAACAGTCTGGGCAAACTAAAGATGACAATTAGACCTTCAATGAAGGCAGCTCTCAGACTCAGTCAAGCATACATGCATCCCTCCACAAACATATCAAACATTTATGTGTGCCGATATGCCGAGTCCCTTTGAGAGCAGTGACTCGGACAATATCAAGAAAAGATGTTAGTGGCATTGAGGTGTCGGAGGAAAATGGATAACAGAAGGTCACCTGACTATCAACGACCCAGAAGGACACGGTGACAGCCAATGACACAATAACCTAGCATCTGACAAAGTGTAAAGAGGAGTGTGCGGAGACCTTACTGTTTGTGCACTTCAAAGCTTGTAGCACTAAGCCAGTGCCGTGACATAATGCAACTAAGGATAGATACCATTTGGAATTTATCTGGTACCAAACTGGTACTTTTGAAGCTGTTCTGGTGCCTAAACGGTGCTCGAAACCGGTGGTTTTAAAAAAATAAAATAAATACGCCAGTTTTATCCCAAAGCATTTAAGTGTGACAACATAGCAACACAGGGTGAAGGGGAGCACGTGAATGTGCCTAAAATACTTTACTTCATTCTCTGTGACGCTCTGTACATCTCAGTTTTCACAAGCAATGAAGAAAACACGTATTTCACAGACTTCTTGGTTCTTTTCACATGTTTTGACCATTGTTGCAATGGATTACCATTGCAACAACATATCATCAGTAGGGTAAACCTAACCTGTCTCACGACGGTCTAAGACGGTCCGTCTTCGTCAGAGTTGTCCATGAAGTCAGTTAATAACACAGACACTATGAACTTTATTGCACATATTTCACCACATTTCATCACATCAACGTTCTTTTTTCTGAGTATTCTTCACGTCGTTCTTATCCATCAGGTTGTTGATAAAATCTTTTGCTGTGACGTACAGCCAAACTTTTGCTCACTTTTGCCTTTTGACTGAAGCCCCGCCTACCCTCACCCATTCTTATGACAGCCCGTCTTCATTTCCCAGAAAGGTAAAATGATTGGCTAGAATTGTACAGCAAAATTGAGTGACATATTCTAAACCAAGCACTGAAATGAGGCACCAACATTTTTATTAGGTACTGATAGTAACGTTACATCGATACCAGTTCCAACTTGGCACCAAGTTTCACTACTCATCCCTAGATTCAACCAATCAAGTAGCCTAACCTAAACAGAGCTCTGAGAGCGAGTATTAGTAAGTGGTTAAAAGATTTAATGAACATAGAATGGTGTTGTAAAGGTTATTAGCAAAATATGATCAGCAGTTGGGTCAGCAGAAATAAGTACACCTACAGATTGAACTAATAGTACCTTTAGGCCAGGACTGGATGGAGAAATTAGGTCTGTCTATTCATTGTACATCTAACCTCTGTGCAAGGTCACAGCAATTGCTGGACCTTCTTTACTGTCAAGCCAAGGTGGAGTAGACCCTGAACAGTTCACCGGTCCATCAAAGGGCCATGGCACATGTAGAGAGACGGACCCACACCTAAGGGTCAATTTAGAGCCACCAATCAACCTTTGAAGCTTTTTTTTTGGATGGATTTAGGTCCATTAGGAGAAAGAATAAAAAACAATCTGTTTATTTGGTCTGCTTTCACATCTGCTTTTATTCATTTAATTTACAGAGCAGAAAATGTGTGCAGTTACACAACTGCTTGTTTAAAGCCCAAAACAAGGACCAACAAAACCCCAACATAAACCATAGAGTAACCCACTATTATTTAAAGTTTGTCATCTTATTGTCTAACTAACCCTTACACATCCATAAAACTCATCATCTATTCATAAGATATACTTTCAGATTTTTACAAATTCCTACTAAATGGATTATTTCTATTGTTTAAATTGAAATAAAGATATTTTAAGAAGCTTTCTCCATATGTCTGTTTAGCCAGCACCAAAAATAGACTCCTCGGTTGATCCATATTGTTGTGCAGGTAGGAATATTCACCTGAATTCTAGAGCAGACGAAACAGTGGAGCAATACGTAGTTACCATGTAAGCAAACTCTGCCGTGTTTCAAATACATAAAAAGCAAAGCCCAGGAGCCACATTTACTGAACAAAGAGCAGAGGTAAGGAAAAGAAGGATAAACGAGGTTATCTAGTTTTTTACACAATTAAAACAAACAAAATCACAAAAAGAGAATAAAAAATAATAAAAATTCCTCGGGGGTTATAACATTATTTATTAGTATACTTATAATAATGAAGGAAACATGTAAAATTTTGTTGTCAGAGGACTGGCTTTTAAGACTATGTTTTTTTAGTGTTTGGTCAGTGGTTGCCTTATACTGCCCCCTTCTGAGCAGCTAATGTAACTGCATTTTTCTAAGGTTTTGGTCTGCTCCTAAAAGTGCAGTGTGAAAACACGCTAAAACAAACAAAAACAGAAAACAACTGTGAAATATTATAACTTTTTCTCAAATTAACCCTTGTGCTATCTTAGATGACCCCACCCTTACATTAACGTGTTCTCCCTACCATGACAAAGGTGGATAATGGTGGAAAGATTTCATGTAATCCATGGACACCAGTGAGGTTCACAAATGATTGAAGAAAAAAGGTTCAGCGCACTGTCTAGTGGGTCTAGATGACCCAACTCCCAATGTTAAAGTGCCTAGGATAGCACAAGGGTTAAACAAAATGAACCAAGTACAAATATCTTCACTCTGTGGCAAAACACAAGAACAAACAGAAAAAAACCACAACGATTCTATGGTGTTTTATTTAAAAGTTTCTGGTAGGTTGTGATTTTACTACAAACATTAGATAATTTGGGGTATTATTGGGAAATTTGTCAAAACACCTGAAATAACCTGGAACTTTTTCACATATAAAATAAATCTGACATGAAGGTCATATTTCTGCTTTGACCGTGTTGTCATGGGTCGCGTTGCTCGCACCAACAGTAGTTGAGATTTCCCTGATGTCAGAATTTTTCGCTTCCTTCCTGGTTGACATTCCTGCTTTTCAGTAAAAACAAGTCGGAGCACCGACAGAAGAAACAAGACAGAGCCTTTTGGTGTCGTAACAAATAAGTCAAGGTCTGGATTTGGCATGCATAATTCACTCCAGCAATGCACTTACTGCTGCGGAAAAAATTGGAATATTTAAGCCAACAGATATATGCATTGTGGCACTTAAATAAGTAATACATCTTGGTCCCAAGTGTTCTCACATCGGATAAGAAAGGGTTGCTCAGAATAAAAGTCTGTAGCATAGGCTGTGTCTTTTTTGTGGTTTAAACAGCTGAATTCGTATACAGGTACTCTTCAAAATGTATTTCTAATGCAATATTTGAATACAGTTTTCCACATTACATATGGATGTGGCTCTAAAAAGCTGTTCTGATTATTTTCAATAATAATACATTTTAAATTGATCACATTGGGGCACGACCTGGATCAGCCTAAAGCGAATGAAGAAAACCAAATAGTTAATTTTAAGAAATTGTAAAAAAAGAAAAGAAAAGGAAAGCAGTTATAGGCTGAATCCGAATTCTTCCCCAACCTCTACCCCTACATTTAGCCCTCCAAATGGACAGTTATGGAAAAATAGCGTTCAGTGATGCTAAAACAAAAAGTAATTGATTACTTTAACATGTAATCTTCTGTGCTTCAGAGCAGACCCACGTAAAGAAATGTGTTTCTCCTCCACGGCACAGTGCAACATGGGACACCCTCGCACCAGAGGGCTCGGCATCCCTCCGGTGCGAGGGTTATCTTTTAAGTAATATTGAACTCAAAAAAAGAAAAGAAAAGCTTACAGTGCTTTACTTAAAAACAGTTTCCCATTTTCAAAACTAAAGGCAAAACAAACATAAAAAAAAAGTACAATGCCCACTCAATGTCAATTATGTCAGCCAATGGGCTCAAAGCCCCACCCCACGTAAAATAAGCAGGACATCTGAAAACGAAACGTTTGATCTGAAATTTTAAATTGATGACTGACAACAAAGACTGAGAGAAACAAACAAAACAGCTGCTGTTGTACAAATAAAAAAAAAGACAACCTAAAACTGTTACCAAAGGAAAAATGTTTATCTCAAGTTTTTTGCATTCTTTCATATTTAACTTTTTTTTCAAATGTACCTCTGTTTTTCAAATGTTCAATATTTCTTTGAAGTTTATAAAATTTACTTACAGAATAAAACAATTTTCACTTTTCAATATTTCTTATCTAAGTTTCTGTGTACTTTCAGAATAAAACTGCATTTTTATTTATGTGTTTACAATGTGTTTTTTTTACTTATTTTAATCTGATCAGGATTTGTCCCCATACACCTGTTACCACCGTGGGGGTTTTTAATCGTGAAAAACTTTCCTTTTTTTTTTTTACACAAAATCTTGTCTCTTTATAAAAATACCTTGAGAATTTTGACAGTTTAACTTGCTTTTATTAAACCAAGCTATGCAAAATTAAAGCGCTTAAAATACGGCGTTGTGCCTGGAGGGGGGGGGGGGGGGGGTTCTTCCGCTTCTGCCAAACTCTTAAGTCAAGTCTGCTCCTATCCACGAGTTCCTCACGCAGAGAGCTCCTGCCATGCTTTTTCAAATGCTAATGACCAACACTGCTGAAAGCCTCAAATTGGGCCAAGCAATTCAGCCTGTGGTGTTTGCTGAGGCCCCGCTCGTGTTGGAGACTGTGGACATCCCCCACCACCACAGCCTCCACCCTCCGTGGTCTTTTGTGTGGTGCAGTAATAGGCACAGATGTTCCTCTTGCCTCACACAGGGCCACTTTTCCTCCCTAATCGCCACCTTGTATGCGGACGGCTTGCACCTGTCTCAGCAGCTTTCTTCTCGCTCCTGTATCTCCCATTCTCCTCCTCCTCCTTCTCTCCACTTCTTTCTGTCCATCACTTCTCCAGCCATGAGGCTTATTGCAAAGAGAATTCAGACCCCGCTTCCAGACTGGCTAATCATTTAAAAAAATTGAAAAAAAAAGTGATGAAGTTTCTTTGTGATTTTAAAACCTGAAATGGTGGAACCACTTCCCCCTCCAGCTGGAGGCAATTTGGGAACCCAACATCCTCCGTATCAGCTCAGCCAAACTTCAACACTGATGGGGCATTTAGACGACCTCTCTTCCCCCTCCTGGACCAGCGTATTGAGGTGCGCAGTCAGGGCTGGCGTCGAAATTGGACCAAAGTGCAGTTTGCTGCATAGCTCCCGTGGCTGAGTGTGATTTACCATCATCTTCAAATGGCACTTTCACACTGAGTGTGGAAATGTGTCAAAATTTGTTCTCTACAGGTACCAAGGAGAAAAAAAATAACGCATGATTTTCATTGAGGCTTTCTCCAGCAAAGAAACTTTCATAAGTATCGTAATCACCTTGAAATGAGGACGCACCGAGTGCTAGAGTAAGCTAATAGCACATTTTCTGTTAGTTAAGCTTAGATTTGAGGTCGCAAAAGTATCTTTAGTGGTAACATTTAATCCAAAAGCATGAGAAAACTCTACACTACTGAAGAACAATAGATTAAACAGATTAAATGAAGCATTTTTTTTTAAGTCCCACACTTCTGACAGATGTCTTTATTTGCCCTTATTTGCAGAATATGCTGCGGCTTTGATTGACAGCTGGAGTCCATGACAGTAAAACAAATAAATACATAAAAGCTTTTCCATATATAAACGTATGTCTTGGAAAAAAACAAAAAAACAATGACAGTTTGTCATTCAGATCACTAAAGTAGGTCCACTAGGAGGCGCTTTCAGGGGGACTGCACCAAGATTGGAACTTCTGTGACCGGATCTGAGAGAGGGACCTTGTTGCAGACAAGATGGTGCCTGACAGAAATGGCTAGAAACGGAAAAGAAGCAACTTACCCTAGCCCAAAAGGGATCAGAATTGTAGACAATTTTTAAATACATTTTAAAACAAGAAAAACCGTCACTGTTAGGGTCGCCAGTTAAAATAATTCTTTTTTCTAGCGATGTAAGCGATATAAGTCTAGGACGTATGGTTCTGGTCAGCGGTACCATATGATCTTGGAATTCGATGCAAACCAAGAAAGTAGCAAATTCTGCAGTTCTTTCAGAGTCCACGAAAGGAGAAGCAATTTGCTTCTTCCCCATTTGATTTTGCACCAAAAACAAGAAACATTATTGATGATCTTTGCATTATTTTCCATTCATGTTATTTTAATTCTATGAAGCTTAAAATTGCACACATTCACGTGCATGTTTTTTTTCTATTTTTTGATTGGCAGGTGGATGGACCATTGGGGGAACCCATATGGGATCTAAAATGTTGGATCATTTTTGTGTGCATCACCACAAAAATAGTGCATTTGTAAAGCCTACAAAATTTTACAGTTTAGTAAAGTCTGTCCATGCAATCTTAATCTCCAAGAAACAGTTCACAGCTAGTAATTTCACATTTTCATCAAACTATATGAAGATCTTTTTAATAAATACTTAGTAGCCGTGTTAAGATTAAGCCTTGTGGCACTACCAAAGAAATGTTTTTATAGAACCGAGTGAACATAAATTTGATCAATATACATTTTTGCTTCATGTAGTTCTGGTTGCTTCGCATGAATTAAATAACTTTTTGTTCACTTTAAACTGTTGAAGCATGAAGCGGCCTTACAGGTACGTGATGGGAAAACTGGAAAAACTTGTGTGGGACACACAGGTAGTCTATACAAAATATCAGGGTCATAGACCACTCGGTGAGAGAAAACGCTCATGCACATTTTTTCGCCACAGGCGACAGGACATGGCACACACTTATACAACACACAAGGGTAAGTATGGGTGAAGTAGGTAGAGATTTTTTATCTTTTCAAAACCACCAAATCCTGCTGACTGCCCATTGCTCACAAGTACCGAGGTTGTCCAAAATTGGGAAATTAGCCAATCTGAGAGTTGTTTGTGTTGGTATCCTATGGGCACTGTCCAGGCACTTGCGCATCATCTGCACACCCTGTGCGTGCAGCATTTGGGCATAGTTAGAAAGCAGCCAGTACACATGGCTTACTAACTACTAGAATGTGACACAAGGGTAGCTACGAGCCCCAGACAACCAAAAAAGCTGCAGCTATTGGACAGTTCATCTACTGCACTGGTGCATGTGACTAAGGCATAAAATACTGGATTGTCACTGTGTGCATCACCTCGTTTAATCTGGCACCACATGGGCTATAACTCTTTTTATATAGTGGACTACTGATGTGAGAATACAAATGATTCAACAGGTTGTTGCAAATAAAAAAGGATTTGTCCCAAAATTAAAGCCAATTTAGGCAAACTGATCCAAAAACAAATCAATTTATTGAAGCTTGAACTGTAGGTTATTTAGTTGCTGCAGCACCCACTAGAGACACATGCAGACACTGTGCACTCCCGCATCGGTACAAAGCGATTATGAGGCCTCTCGCCGGCTGTTTGATTCCTCCTCTCAAAGGGCAATGCCCCGCAGAAGCTTGGATGCAGGATAATTAATGTTGTGACTGCACTCAAGAACCTGTCTGCAACAGCCTACAGGCCTCTTTGGTCAGTTTCTCTTGCTGCACACCAAAGAAGCAGCACTTACCGAACCAATCAAGCGAATTATTGCACTATACAGGGGTTATTTTTGATGATATATTCACGCGGCGTGTGTAGAACACGACTACTGACAGCAACAGCAGCCATACCTTCCGTCTGCTGAACGCCCTAATTCATATTCTGTGGAGGCTGGAAACTTCCAAGGTTATAAAACAGAACACTGTCATCTCATTACGTTGCGTGCGCTTTGTTAATTTGATTTGCCACTATCGCAGTGTTCCAGTTTAATTGCGCTTCATTTATTTTGATTGAATTTCATAAAATTGAATGTTCAAGAGGTAAACATGCTATTGTTGGCCTCTCATGGAAGTCTCTCCCTTGTGAGTATTTTAGATCCCACTTCTGTTTGGAGCTGCTAATTATATTCACATTGTATGTGTATATAGGGAAAAAGTACTTTTTCCTTAGGGGAAACATCTATTTCGGAGTTGTTTATTTATCTTTTTTAAACTCCATAAAGTAGAATAATTTATCAAAATCTATACTAACAAGCAGCGGATGCAGTTTATTGTACAGTTTTTTTTAAACACTGTACATTTTATGTGCACTTGTCAAAGTCTATTTGTGTTTGTCCTTAATAAGCTCTCCTATTTTTTAAACCTGGTTTAAACATTTTACATACAATTTATGACAAAAACCTTTATGATTTTAAAACTGATGTTAATGTAATTTTTCACAGTAGCCTGAATGATAATTTAAAATTTGTGTGAGCTATTTTCAGTTCATTTGCATTCATATTAAAGCTTTTTTCCTTCCTTGATAAACTTTGAAGCTATTTTGTGTATCACTTAAGGCACAGAAGTGACAACAGGAAGTCATTAATGTATTTCAGATAGACTTGTTACACCATAGAGCATGATTGGACGATGAATGCCATGCAACAACAGCACAAAAAAAACTTGTCGTTGGTATTCTTAATGTGTGCTTGTAGCATTTTTCTCATGCTGGATGACACGTATAAAGAAGATCAATTAGGCTTAAAACTGCATTTCGTTCACATATATCTTTAACGTGGAGAAAGTGGCCCGGGAGAGGGAAGTCTGCGCATCTTTGCTTAAACTGCTGCTCCCGCAACTCAATCCCAGATAAGCTGAAGATGATGAACAGATGGGGTATTTCTTTATCCAAATAATAAGTCAGAAGCAGACAAATAAAAAGCAGCTTGAAAAAGATACGTAGAAAACTCTGCAGGGCGGGGCAAAAGCTCCCTGCTCTGCTCCAATCTGATGCATCCCCTTGTCTAGATTCATATACGTCAGTTTGGCGTCCGGCTCCAAACTGTACATCTGGAAAGCTCCAATATCGCTCCCCATTTTTGTTGCAGCTATAACGTTAGAAGACAGTGTAAACAGAGAGCTCTCAGCAGTGGGGAGGGGAAGGAAGCCAACAATCCCGCCCTGCAGAAACTATTTCCCAGAAAGTTTTGATTTAGTCTAAAAACAACATAATCATAATAAAAAGTCGATTTGAAAATAGATCAAAGAAGATCATGGTGGGACTTTAAGGTTCATGCAGCAAGCGGAATAGGTGTGCTTAAGCACAATTACCTGCGTCCACTGCGGTTCACACAGACGCATTTGCATTGCGTGATTAGGCATCCCTGTGTCACACAGAACATTCTCGGTGTCTTTGCAGGCCCTAATGAATATTGAGCGTTCTATCTCTTTTGCCTTCCAATTAATGAATAGATGTTGGTAATTAATTGACGGATGCCTTTCTCACATGACATGTTCCATATCCCTCACTAAGTTAAAAATAAATTGAAATCGATACAGCCAGCAGAGTCTCAGGACAGTGTGGATGCTTCCAACGGAGGGACCTATACGCAAAGTCTGAATAACAGCTATTGATCCCCAGGAGGAATATTCTCTTTTTATCACCTCCACTCGTCAACATGCACACAACTGCACACAAGATAAGTGTTTTGTTCCCCCTCTTTTCTCATACTTAGTGGCATTGGCAGTCCCTGACAAAACCCCCTTCTTGTTTACCCTTATCGCCTCATCCCCCGATAAGAAATCCGAAAAGATCGGAAAGTCAAGAAAAAAAGGCCAGACGTGTTTTAGATAAAAGCTAGCACTTTTTCGGTTTATATTTCGCAGACTCTGACCCCCCCCCCCCTTTCTCATATAGTAGGTGGCCATTGTGTAAACAGCTCCTTGAAAAACAAATGGCTCCCTAAATCGTTGTAAAGAGCCGGGGCAGCTCGATCCAAGCGGGGGCCCGGGCAGAGAGGGGACTGGAGATAACGTGTGTCAGCAAACATTGACTGGACTTTATCACAATGAGGTTTCTGTGGAGCCGGGAGGCCGGCCAGCAAGTCGTCCTCCACTGAGAGCACGCATTCCTACAGGTCAGGGCTCGGGGTTATGTGTGTCTTTGTGTGCCAAAGTGTGCAGGAGTTTGTTTACGCTCTGGTTATTTAGACGACTACGAACACTTTTTTTCATTTTTTTTTCTGGCTACCTGCTTTCCCTCCTCATTTTGGGTTTGTCTGCTTTGACCTGTGATAAGCTCAACAGAAAAGCAGTGTTAGCAGTTCTAACCACGGCGACCATTTGTTTACCTTTATTTAAACAGTGTAATAAATCAGAGGAGTAACATCTGGTGTGGCCAGAGTCAAAGAGGATACCGTTTTTTTTTGCTTTTAAAAGGAGCGGGTCACACTTGGCTGCTTGCTGAGAGGGCGAGTTGAGCGCTAAAGGACAAAACAGGGAATTAAGTTTCATACAAGCATGAAGGGGCTTACTCACATAACAAATGGCAACTGAGGAGGAAGGCGCACTAAAAGCACTCAGGGTGATTCCGCTTCAGCTGTGAGGTTAGCCTGGAGGCATTTTTTCATCTCGACTTGGTGAGGTTCTTTTTTTTTTTGCCCCTCGTGTCACTTTAAGAGTTTTCTACTCGGTTCTTCTCGGGCACAAGGTCTGATGGCTTTCAGAACCTGCGGCTTGTCTGCAACTGACCTGCAGGGACGCATCTCCGCCAACAGATGTCAGCCTTTCCAGCTGTTTACCCATCAGACCTTTGGTTTCCAGCAGCCTCAGACTGAGGTACAATAAGCAATGCAAAGGATATGCTGATCCCAGATTTACTTTGATATACATCATGTATGTTAATTTGATTCTTTATTGATCCCCATAGGGGGGGAAAGCTCTTTTTGTGTCATCCCTCAGGGGAGGTCAGAGACATGGATTGAAACAAGGCGTACCGCCCCCTCATCGTCTCCTCCTCACAAAAAACCAACCAACTCCCAGCTCACCGGGAGCGCCTAGGGACTGGCTGTCTTGCTGTGTGACACTCCATAGGCCCTGCCATGTCGGTTTGAACCTCGGAAGGTAGTTGCTCCATGAATTATGCGACACAAATATTGAGGGAGAAAAACAATAATAAATAAGACTCTGGAATATGGAATGCTGATCCTCCGCATTTCTTTACTGGCGGTCAACACCATTCCGTCCATAAATATCGCCGTTCACTCTTTAATGCCGAGAGCTTAATCCTGTTTAGCTGTCAGGCCTGTGATAACTCCTGGGATTCGCCGCTACTGTTATCGTATTTATCCAGCGTAACAGATTAGTGGGCGGTAAATGTGCCTCACACACAGTGGACATTTCTCTGATGGCTACGGCGTGTTTTGGGAGGGGTTTAGAGTGGTAGCAGAGGCCGCTTTTTTTCTTTCTTTCTTTTTTTTTGGTCACTGTTAGTGTTGAATAGGAAATTAATGTAAATCAACTCAATAAGCCAGCTGCAAGCTGGAATAATATGATTCTTAGCTGTTAGTCTGACAGTGAATAATAATAAGCTTGTTGAATGGACCTGCAAGTTATTGGTGGGTGTGAAACAGCAAAAGTGTGGCTGCATGTACCCCCCTAACCACGTAATTCAACACATTCGGATGCAGCGGGAGGATGGAGCAATTGAAAAAAATGTCTAAATTCATCAATTCATACTTTGTACTGACCCGTAAGAACCCATGGTGACATCAGTGTAACAGAAAAAATATCAGAAATGGATTATGTGGTGGTTTGTAAAAAAATGCACATTTTGATTTTCAAGAAAAAATGGGTCTGGGTTTTTATGGTTCAAGGTCAATTGTTTCGTTAGTTTTGGGATACCACTGCTTTTTTGTTTTTTCAAACTACGGAGTCCAAATGTGGTGTGAGATTGTAATTTTTATTGCAAGTCACATGACTAAAGTCTATTAGATGTTAAGGCCAAGAGTCTTACTCAGACTTGTCTGAAAAAAAAAATTAGTGCACAATTTTGCTATTGATAGCCTACAAAAATTTTTACATTTTTTTTTACTCCCCTTAATGTAAAATTAGCTCAGACCGGAAGACAGTTTGTCACCCTCTAACCAAGATTTACATAGTGACAGAAATTAATGCAAAAAAGTCACACAATCTACAGATATTTTTGTAGATTGTGTGACTCTTATTTTTGTATATATTCTTTCAAAATGTGTATTTGTTAATTACTGTCTGTACATACTTGTGCCAAACTCAATACTACTGCGACAAGGAAATTTCCCATTCGTGGGATTAATAAACAAATCTAATCTAATATTCCAGAAAATATTGACATTTTCTTTTAGACTAATGTTATTCGCATGTATTTCTGTACGACCAGCACAAAAAGTGACGGAAATTCATGTTGGCTACTCATACTACCTGCTGCCAAGATGCTGCATTGCCCGAACACATTTCAAATTCCTCCAAGGTTGCATTTTGTTGTTGGTTGCACTTATTTAAAATAAAACTTTAAGTCACAGTCCCATTATCTGTCACACACCTAGGTGTGTGAAATGTGTTCTCCGCATTTGATCCATCCCCTGGAGATTCAGAATCACGAGGATTTGGGATCCTCACTGGTGTCCATGGAATTCAGAATTGACAAAGCCTTTGGATAAGAGGTGAAACATCTTCTAACTTTAAAAACTAAGTCCAAGTGACAGCCCCTAAACCTACTACTATATATAAACAAAACAGGTTGATAAACTAATAGCTTTATAACAAAATGATAAATATTGGTGCGACAAGTCACTTTTGCATGTGTTTCTTAGTGTTGATTATTGTTGATTTGATTCTTTAACACCTGAGCTTTAGCTCTAGTATTTATGTTCTGTAACCCTTGTGCTATCCTAGGCACTTTAACATTGGGAGTTGGGTCATCTAGACCCTCTAGACAGAACCTTTTTTCTTCAATGATTTGTGATTCTCACTGGTGTCCATGCAATCTTTCCACCTTTATCCACCTTTGTCATGGAAGGGATAACACGTCAATGTAAGGGTGGGGTCATCTAAGATAGCACAAGGGTTAAATTGTAACTCTTCAAGCGTAATTGCAACTAACTCCAACGGATTCTGATTCAACACTTTGCAGGAAGGACTAAAGAGATCCAGGGAAGTTCAAAGATCTATTCAGAAATTCTGCAGCATACTGACATTGAAAATCCAACTGGATAAACCTGCACAGATAAGGTCAACAGGAAGACTGCTCCTAAAATAATGAACCTAAGTAGCGATTGCAGGCAGCTGTGACTATTTGAAGATGACTGACCTCTGTTGGGGGAGGGCATCCAGGAGAAGTCACAGTCAACCTGCACAGAAACTTATAGGATTTAAGACGTACTCCGATAAAAATCTTGTTTTTTGTGTTTTTAACATTTTTTGTGTGTTTTTCTTTTTGGTCATGTTGGAGTACATATATAAAGAAATCTAAGCTTAAAATGTCAGTGAATATGGAACAGATGAAAAATTGCTGTAGGCAAAAGCTTGTAGGAGTGACAGGGGAGCTACAATCAGCGGGCCACAAAACTCCATTCTGATGCATCCACTTGTAGACGACTAGATCCACGTACGTCTTCGTTTTCTTCATCTGACTTAGAATCTGGCTCAAAACTGTACAGCTGGATACCTCACATATTGTGAGGTATCCAGCTGTAGGGGGTTGGGGGTGCGAGGAGCTGTAAGTTAGCGGGAGAGAGTGTAAACAGATGGATGACGGGGAGCAGGGTGCCAACGATCCCACACTATAAGCCAAACACACCGAACTTGGGGTCAAATGCACAGAAGTGAAAGTGAAACTTTGGATTGTCAATGCAGAGGGATAGGGTGTAATTTTAATAATTTTTTGCATACTTATTATTATACCCCTGAGCTTGTAAAAAGCAAAACATACACACATTCAAGGTAGCTGAAAGCCAAGCTCTCTCCTTCCAGGCAGGAGCTTGTCTGAGAATCCAGGAGGAAGGTGGAGACCTCTTTAGATCTGGCTGCTATTAACAGACTTGTGATCTGCCTGTGTTTACCCACCTTTAGTACACTGGTACTTGGGGCTGGGGACACAAGACTCAGCCTCTTTGAAGTGAACTGAAGTTGATCCCTCAGACTACACTCTTGGTAATTGCATCGTCTTTTTTTTGTCTCTCTTATTGACCCAACCCCCTTCAGCTTTCTCTCTATTCGCTTTTGTTATCATCTTCTCCTTCTTCAGTACATGAAATGGTTGGATATATGGGATTTTAAAAAAAATCTCTATGATCTTACAGACACTAATATTGACCTATCCTGTTTTTTTGTTACTATGATCAAAAAGGAGGAGCTTTTTCTTTTTAGAGAAAATGTCGGCCCTTAAACCTCTATATCCATTCCAATCATATCAAAAGAACGCATTTCTAAGACCCCTATCTCCTTAAGGCCCGTTCACACCGGGACGAATTTCGCCGGCGATTTTCGCCGACGTTTAACGCCTCGTGACTATACACAGGGCACCAATGAGAGTGTGCACACCGACGCGAAAAAACGCCACGCGTCAAAGCGTCAAAAAAAAAAACGCCTCGGGTTCGTTTTTTTTTTTTTTGACGCCTCGCGTCGAAATCTATTCGACCAATGAGAATGGCGCTTTTGCACACGTGTCTGGAGCTTCTGAAGTTACAGTAAAACACCACTTGGGGGCGCTCAAACACAAAACTGCCTTGCTGAGCACACATACCAGCGAAGAAGATAGACGCCGAGTAGTGTCTACACTGCCGCGAAGAAATAATGACGGACATTCTAAAATAACCCCGAACCAAGCACCAGTTGGAGCTACTGGTGCTTGAAATATTCATGTTTTCTTTGTATTATTCTGACAAGCGCGTAAATACTTGCTCTCTTCTTCTGAGTGAAAAGCGACTTTAAGAAGCGTAAAGTTGCGCAGCGCCACCTTGTGTACAGGAGTATTTCTGTTTACATTAAGCACCATCTAATGTCAGGGAATGAAATTGCATGTCCGCTCGGCTCATCGTCAGCGAAAATCGCCTGGGTGTGAACACAAAAAACGTGGCGAAAAACGCTGGCGAAAAACGCCTGGCGAATATTCGTCCCGGTGTGTACGGGCCTTTAGTATGGTTAATACTGTCCTTACAACCCCATTGGATATGTTAATCCATGTTATTTGCCCTGTAGTTCATCCTCATTCCACTAGGAGCAGTAGGGCTCAGTTCAAACTGCACACTTTTGTTGGGAAAAGTTTTGCTAATTTTTTAAAACTTTAAGGTGAGAATAACTGATCTGTTATAGAGTTTTAAAAATAACTTGCTGTATTGAAAGGATGCTAAATTTGCTGATAAGTAATTATTTATAATACATGGTATACATTTATCAAATTTGACACAATAAGTAACGTCACATTTACAAATGCTGCTGCCTGCTTTTTTTAAAAATCGCTGACGTGGTCAAGAATGTAGACGGCAGGGGGGGTTGACGGGTCGGGGTCTCCGCTGAGGCCATCGGCGGTTTCCCCGGCCGGTTGGCTGCCTCGGTCCCGTCGAGGCCTGACCAGAGCTCTTCTAGGGCCGGCGTTTGGGGGTGGGGGCCTGGGCTTGCTCCGGGGGGGGGCGGCGCTTTCTGGCTCCCCTCTCTCTGTGTGGGGGTGGTGGTGCTGGGCCTGGGGTGTCTGCGCCTCCGGGGGTGGGGCCCCGGGGCTGGGTGGGCCTTGCCCCCTTGCTGGGGGGGGGGCGGGGGACGGCTGTTTGACCACCGGGGGACAGTCTATCATCTGTCCCCAACTTACCCCCTTCCTCATATAACCTCATAATAGGGTGAGGGGGTGGGGGGCTTAGCCTGCGATGAGCCTTGGGGGGGGGGTTTACTAGGCAGTGGCCCCCCTCCTGTGGTTGCCGTATGGAGTGGGCCCCCCCTCTTTCGGTTTTATTTGCACCTTAGACATGTAGGGCCCTTGGTAGGGGGGGTGCTTGGACATCACTGCCAGCAAGCAGCGGATGTCCTCCTAGCACCCTACCCGCCAATTTTAACCGCACCTTAGACATTTAGGGCCCCTTGGTGGGGAGGGTGAGGGGACGTCACTGTGAGTAATCAGGAGATGTCCCCTTAGTGCCCTACCCGCCAATTTTAACCGCACCCCCCTTAGTACACACACCCCTCCCCCCTCAATATATACATCCCAACATAAACACACACACATGCACACACACACTCTCTCAAACACACATACACGCACACACATTTTGCAAGGAAGGTGGGACCTAGGACCATCTGTCCCCTGCCTCTTCCCTGGTGGGGGGTACGGGCCCCTTTGCAACGGCGGCTGTGTCCCCGGGGTGCCGGCTTCCTGGGCCCGGCGGTGCTCTCTCCGCGCGGTGGGGGGGTTCACATTACATCTGAGCCGGGGGTGTTCGTGTCCCTGGGGGGTGGGTTCTGGTCCTTGCTCCTGAGTGCTGGGCCCCGCCAAATTTCCAACTGTGGCCGAGCCTGGTCGGGCCATATTTACAACACCCCTTGTGGGCCCTCTTTTTTCCCCGGGGTTCCCCCCTCCTGGGCGGGGGCGGCGGGCCCCTGCCTCGCTCCTCCCTGGACCAACCGTGGGCCGGGCGGATGGCTGCCTGGAGTGCGGAGTGGGTCTCCCTTGGGGGGTCCTGGCTCGTACCTGGGGTTGGGGCGGGGGGATGCCCGGAACTCATGGGTGGTGGTGGGGTGCTCGTCTGGGGCTGTGGGCGTCCTTCTCCGGTGGGGCCCTGCGTTGGGTTCTCCCGGCGCGGCGGGGGGGCTGCTCTCCTGGTTGGGCTGGGGCGGCGCCCTCTTTCCCTCCGTGCCTCCCTGCTCTCTGGCTCTGGGGGCCTTGCGGCGGCCCTGCTGGCCCTGGCCTGGGTGGCGGGCTTGGTCGCCCGGGCTGCGGTTGTTCCCTGCCGGTTCCCGTGTGGCGTTGGGGGGATTCCGGCTGCCGCTGCTGGTGCGGTGGGGGTCTTGGGGTGGGGATGGCTGGGCACTCTCCCTCCTTCTTTTCACGTTCCACCATCCATTTTAGAAGAACATAAACACTCACCTGAGCACAGGTGTTAGCTCAACAGACTGAATGACTGAAATATTTCACACTAGTTGGTTTTAAGGCATAAGTATGCGTGTGAACACTATCTGTTTTGTGTACATGTCGACAGGTGGACATTTTTGCAACTAACAGGTGTGTTTATAACATTTGAGTGTGTGTGTGGACAGGCTCCGCCCTTTTTTTTTGTTTTTTTTTTACATTTAAACCTTACCATAATGATTAACAACCAGTAAACTTGTTGCTTTATGCTGCTTCATGGTCTTATCCCCCTTCCCCTCGTATTATCACCCCCTACCCCCCCTCTCTCTAACGTCCCTCTCTCTTCTTCCCCTCTTTCCTTTTCCGTCTGGTCCAACACCAAAGATTTTCAGACATGTTTGAAATTAATAAAGTTTGGCCTCAATTACAAAAGGGGTTTATTCAGACATACCTTTGGTTTGTCTGAAGATTAATAACCCCTCTTGTTAAAGTAAAATATGTCCAACCCAAGAGGCCCTCAGCTCTCATCTGACTGCCCAGCTGTTGGACAGGACAAGTTAAGAAAAAAAAAAAAAAAAAAAAAAAAAAAAAAAAAGAATGTAGACGGCGGCCATCAATCAGGCGGGTATGACGTCATTACAAAATCGGACGGCTACTGGGCGGTGGCAGCCGGATCACTGCCCGGCAGCAGCCCTGACTGAACAAAGTGTAAATGTCCATGTCATGTGCTGACCGGTTACCCGGGGCTTCATGACAACTGAAATTTTAGATAACATACCTTACCAAGAAACCCAGCAAGGGCAAAGCTCCAGTGCCCAAAACTAAGGTTCAAGCGTTCCAACCACACCAGGATTCGTAAGTGGGAACCACGATGGCCAAGATTGCCAGATTGACGTCTGGTCATTGCCGGGACCCGTGCTCAGTTCAACAGCCCTCATGGAGCGCTACTGTATGATTTCTAACAATCAAATGGTGACATGGGGACGGCAGAGGCAGGGAGTCTAAAATGAAATGGGCCAATTATGAGACGATTTTGGGGAACTTGGAGATCCTCTTATCAGTCAACCAGTCAAGTCTATAGGCAGTCTTATCTGCCTCTGGACTGCCACCGCACGACCTTCAAATGTACCCGGGCGGCCACTGAGCATTGTCAAAAAATCGTACTGTCAGCATACGATGTTCACTTTTTTCTTGAAACACCCACAGCCACCATGCAGCGTGTAAAAATTACAAATGCCGCAACACCTGCCGATTTTGTCAAAAAACGTGCATTTAGGTTGGTGTATGGTGGCATTTTGCTATATGTGACATAGGTTTAAGTAAGGTGCCTTTTTTTTTTTCAAACATCAAAGTTTTCGCATTTTGAACTAGCATTGTTGTTAACAAAAATGTACAAAATCACACATTTGATGAGATATCTATATCTCATAAAAAATAACCTTGCATTTTTTTGTGGATTTCATTAAAGTGTTTAAAAAACATCCTAATTTCAAAAATATTTGAATTCTCCGTCAATTCCATGACGTAGTTGCCTTTACAGGGTTCATTTGATATGCTAAAATGACAAATACTGTAGTTTGTTTGTCGACTTGCCGTCAGTGAAGCGACCCTATTTACACTCGAGTTAGAGATTAGTTTATTTTCTTTCCCCGCCAGGTGTATGTGTGTATTTTTTTCCACAGGTATTCAATATTTAGCTGTGTGCAGCCTGGAACACCTGTCTGTTGTTGTAATTACTTTGATTACACCTACCACAGAGTATTTCAGCAGACTGGAGAGCAGAGCCAATTTCACCTGCCGAGAATTTCAATTCCAATCCCAAAACAAGAAAGGAAAAAAAAAAGGAATATCTGATTAGTCGAGGGATATTCAAATGCAGCCCCTTTTGTATGTGACTGTAATAAGCAACCAGGATGCATGTTGGTGTGTGAAGTTCCCATTTCCTTTCACTTTTGATTAGTTTTGGCTTGATGGTTGGCGGTCCGCATCCAGACGGGGAGACGATCCGGGGAGCCTCGTCGCCCTCCCAGAAGACACCAGGTTGCCTGATTCAGAACAAATGCTCACAAACAGAAACAAAAAACACGCCAGAGGGACCCGCCGTGTGCGCGGGGCTCCTGCTTTTGGGCTGGAGGAGGGGGAAAGGGTGGCAGGTAGTGAACTGCGCTGAGGTAGAACGTGCATTCATGGGCACCTTCCGTTTCATGACGCTAGTCAGGAAAACTGACAAGCCAAAGCTGATTTTTATTCCGTAGCTACAAGGGAAAAAAGAACATAAGAAAAAGTGAAGTTCCCACCCTGAACACCATCCAATCAGCCGCCCGAACCCACAAGTGGATTAGCTTCCCCCTTGCATTCCGTGTCGTTCTCCTTTTCTGTCCTTACATCCCCTCTTCTTATGTAATTGGACCTCACAACCTTTACATTATCACTGCCTTATGGGCAGATTTTAGTTTTTTTCCCCGTAAAACTAGCATGCAATTATAATTGTCTTGCTGCCACAAACATCCTCTAAGAATTATACAGCATCCTGTTTTTCTGCTTTAGATGACTTTATGATCTTACATGGCACCCTGGTGTTGCTTGTATAATGCATCTGCTTCCTTGTGTGTTTCCTTATTCTTTATTTACTCCGCCGGCCAAAGCAGGAAGGCCGTTTCAGTTGTATCTTGTTTTCCACCATCTGCAACGGGGTTTTCATGTCACAACAACAAGAAGCAATCAACGCTTCAAACTTTAAATTAAAGATCTTTTGGTTAAAGCTGGTGCAGGACGTAAACATTCTCGCAGAGGCAGTGCAAACACACCTGCGGTTTGTTGGCCTAAGATGCGGACAAATGAATTGAGGGAGTAAACGTGTACAATTACAGATGACAGTTCTGTAAGATGTCTGGAAGCAGTTTCTGAATCGTGCGAGGAGTATGCTGCCTGTCATCCGAGCCGACTCCCAACCATTGAGAGTGGTAAAGTGGGACAGATGTTGAGGGTTAAAGAGGCCCCTATGGGGCTCTGAGAATGACGGGTTTGGCAGGGAGCGAAGGACAATAAAGAGCGGAGAGGTTCTTCTTTAAGAACACCTGACCCGCTGCTGCCCTGGAGCCTGTTCAACTTTATATCAGATGAAGCCAAGGTGCCCTCTTAAGGGCCCAAGCCTTCATTTACATTTACAGTAAGGATTCAACCAGGAAGTTAAACTATAGGCTCCCAAAGGATGAAGCAACAAAACAAAAGGAGGGTATCTATCTATCTATCTATCTATCTATCTATCTATCTATCTATCTATCTATCTATCTATCTATCTATCTATCTATCTATCTATCTATCTATCTATCTATCTATCTATCTATCTATCTATCTATCTATCTATCTATCTATCTATCTATCTATCTATCTATCTATCTATCTATCTATCTATCTATCTATCTATCTATCTATCTATCTATCTATCTATCTATCTATCTATCTATAGTCTTGTGGGTGCCATCATTAAAAAAAAGTGAGCTTCAAAGCTTTGTTTTTGTTTACGTTCACATGTGGGCTGTACACTTCTCGAAACTTATGGGTAATTTTTGACCCGTGAATCATGAAGGCGTTTGAACACTAGGAAAGGTTCATAGGTCACATACAAACTCTGAAATTCACACATATACACACACGCATCTAAATGAACAGCTGCATACTCACATTTCCTTTGTCTCATGTGACTAAAAAATATAACGAAAAATGAAATAAGTAACATGTTTCGTGATGCACAATAGAATTTAGATAAAACATTCAATGAAGTTGCTTTATTTTGGGGCTCTGGTAGGTTGGGTCATTTTTGACCTGCAGGACAAGGGCAGTTAACAGGAAGTCAGGAGAATTTTGAGGGAAAATTATGTTTCCTTTTGGTGCTTGTGCTTATCTCCTTTAATCAAACAGCATCCTGAGTCTTTTTGTCAGAATGCGTTGCTTTTGGCAGATTGGCATTACCACTGAATCCTGCATAATTACTGGCTGCAGATGACAGAGCGCAGCAGACCTTCCCCGGGTTTTTACGTTTCAATGGAGTTTACGTACGCCATGTTTACTCGAGTGGAAAATTGTTTTCTGCGTGAAGCCAACAGGTGGACTCATTAGAGTCAACATAATTATGGCAGCCATTCCTCTCTGCAATTAGAAATATTGATCATTTACATATCAACTCAAACCATGTTGAAGACCAAGTGTTCCCTTTTTTTTCACTCTCAATTGTGTCCGAAGCCAAACATCTGCAGCATGTGCTGGTCTTTTTTACACAGTTAGAATTTTAGAAGTTTATATGCTCATGGGAGAATATTTGCCTAATTTATTTCCACTTAAAAAAAACAAACAATTTATGACTTGGACCAGGGGTCTGCAACTTTACGCTCTGAGGCCACATGCAGTTCCTCTATCCCTCTATTGTGGCTCTTGGGCTTTGAAAAAAATGGTAATGGTTATATAAATAATAGATTTTTAAATTTAGTTTATTTATTTTAGGTAATTGAGAGACTGGATAGCTCAGTTGGCTGAGTGTAGGTCTGGCGATGGGAAACCAGGATTTGTGTCCAAAGGGACGCAAAGAGCTTCTTCGAGTTTGGGTCTTTGCGCAAGACCAATCACTCTACTGCCCAACTAGATAGCCACAAGGAGGCAAATGTATGGGTTTCCCTGGGCTGGTCCCCAGCCAGGATAAAATACAGGGTTGTGTCAGGAAGGGCATGAGAATTTGGCCAAACCTCCTGTGCGACTCAGAGAAAGATGATTTGCTGGTGTGAGCCCTGAAGGAATATGCAGAAAGGTGAACAACATCATTTGGGTTATTAGTTTTTTCTTTTCTTATTTGTTATGATTTTTAACGTGTCAGAGATGTGAGCAAAATGATGGTAAAAGCATTGTAGTATATTAGTAGACTAAATTCAAAGCAGATATATCTAGTATATTAGTAGACTAAATTCAAAGCAGATATATCTTATCTTCTTAACAACACTTTTGATGCATTTTTGCATGGAGTTTGTGGCAGGAAACTCCTACTCATTTTTTTTGCTGTTCATCTGCTTGTCTTTGATTCACCTCTTTTATTCTATTTTCTTTAAATAAATAATCTTGGCTAAAGTCATAACTGTTTGATGAATCCGTTTAAAGCATTTTCAAGATTCAGCTCTGTCAGGAACTGGTGCAGTAGGATTCTATATACAGGAGTCCAGACTTGATGGCAGAAACACAAACATTTAATAAATAAAATTAAACATGAAACAAAAACAATGGAGGAACAAACAGGTGACAAAGCAGACGACCTGACATGAAGAACCGAAAACTAGAATAAGCTAAGGCACTGAACAGAACAGCTGTGGAGGACATTCCTGAACCTGGTGAGACTGACAAGAAAAACTGAACATGACAAAAAAACCACAGAAGAAACATAACAAAAATTCAAATGCAAAATCCTCACAGTACCCCTCCCAAAGAGAAAAAGATCCCAGATGTCCTAACACAGCACAACATTCAGAGGAGGAGATCTGGAGGAACAACAAAACACAAGGTAAACCAGAAAACAGTTCAGGTTCCTGCAGAAGTGAGCGATGACATGGAGAATTGCACCTCACACACAGAAAGGAGCAGTCCCTATGAATCTCCCCAGAGACAGGAAACATGAAGCGGAGCAGCCCCAGTGACCCTCCTCTTGGATAGGAAACATGGCCAAAGCGGATGAACGGCGACCATCCTCAAGGGCAGGGACCATCAAGCGTGGTCCTGGCAACCCTTCTTAGGAACAGCCACCTGAAGAGGAGCGGCCCCAGCGACCCTACTCAGAGATGGGACAGGTAACGTGAAGGACTGGTCCAAAGGATTCCCATCAGGAAGAGCCATGTAGCATGGCGTAACTCAAAAATGGCTTTGTGGGGACTGATTGACGTCTGTAGACGTGGGTGTTTGAGTCAAAAGGAAACTGCAGGACAAACCTGTGCTCCCCTCAAGGTGTGCCTCAAATCGGCCTCTCATCTTTCCGACCCTCCACAGCAGGGGTCCCCACATCCAGGCCTCGAGGGCCGGTGTCCTACATGTTTTCCAACCATTCTGCCATTCAAGCTCCTTATTGGCTAAACACACCTGATTCAGGTAATCACCAGCTGATAAAACAGGGTGTCTGGAAAACCAGCTGGAATCCGGCCTTTGAGGCCTGGATTGTGGGACCCCTGCTCCACAGTCCCGGACAACACAAAAACCTACAGCACCTATGTGCCAATAATTTTTATCCAATCAGTGATGCTTCCATGCACCCTTTTGTTCTCCTAGCTCCTCCAACATTTCTGAACTTCTGTGCCGGTACATTGCACAACTCAAACATTTTTTGATAGATTAAAGTGGGCTCAGTAGGTTCATCAGCTGATGAAAAATGAATTGATGTAAAAATGTACCTTGAGTGTCCCGGACAAATACATCCATAAGCCACTTACGTGGATAAGCTAAGTGGCAAACCTTACTCATTGCTTTTAATATGCCTCACTGGTACTCAAAGGAGGGAAAGCAGCAGAGATATGATGTACCCTTTGGCTCCCCTTCATTAATCTCAATAAAACAATTGACCCCTGAATGGCTTATTCCTGCCCTGGACCATTAGGGCTGCATGACCAATGTTTTAAATATTAAGCAGGCTCTGTAAAATTTGATCAAATGTTTGGCGAATGACATAAGGCGCAGAACACTCCTTGGCTTGTTCTCTTACCCTTTTGTCGTAAATGATAGATATGTTTTTATTAGGCAAAATGCTGCTTTAAGCAGCATTGGTTTATTATTATTTGCTTTTAGCTCGCATTACGTACGAGATGGCAGAATCTTGCAAGATCATCATTCTTTTCTCCCCTCTACCTTTTGACAATTAACTGGCATGTTTCTGGAGTGGACGTGAAAGATTTATGGAGACCTATGGTGCAAGCCTCAATCAGTCCCTACAAAGATCTGGTGCCATTTCTCACTTCTTCTTTCCCTCCCATCTTTCACTTCTTTTAAACCCTTGCAGTGGTGCGTTCTGCACCTCACAACATACAGTAATTTGTCTCTGATTAAAATTTCTGCTGAGCTTTGAAGTCCATGCTGGTATTCTGCGCTGAAGTGGTCTTCGTTGGTGAAAAATTGAAAGCCTTTTCATCTCAGAGGGCTTAAAGGGTCAAAGGAACACCAAATAACCCTCCCTGTTGTGTTTCTTTTTTTTTTTTTTTCTTCCTCAGAAGCTTGTAACAAACTGCGCCTTTGTCAAACGCGGCCTCTGTCAGGCCGGGGCTGGTGGGTCTGCCCCCGGGTTCTGGCTTTTGAGACCCTGTCAGTTTGAAAATGGGGTCTGCTTTATTTCACCCCCTGACCTGCGGCATTAAAAAGAGCAACGCAGGAAAAACAGAGAGATATATGATACACGGAGGCCTAGTGGAACTCCGAGGCTGGGAAATGAGGAAGCAGAAAACTGCAGAGTGAGCAGAAAATGAAGGAGTTTATTGTAAAATGACCTTTTTTTTTAACACCACAGTTCCTATTTTAGGGTGAGTCAAGGTTACTACATCTTGAGATCGTAAAGTTTACTCCATGGCGGAATCGTCAATATCAATAAAAACCTGGATGTCGAAGTGTTACAAGCTTTGGACAACTTCTTCTGCCTGATCATTTCAATTTAAAGAGACAGAAAAGGCACAAGTAAAAAGTTGGTCAGCAAGGAAAAACAATCTCAACTTTCTTTTAAAATAAATGAAAAGCTAACAGAGTGCAGTATTTAGATAAGAAATATACTTGTTTGCAGCTGAATTAGGATTGACAAAGCCATTACCTATGCGATCGTCTGGTTCTGGGGGAAATTGGAATCCACTAGATGAATTCTCAAGATTGGCCAATCTGCATTAAATGAATTAAATTGATTGACTCAGAGATGTTGCTGCACAGACAATCAATCTGAAAAGGGACAAGTCGGAGAGAGATGGGCCTCCCATTATTTTGGGGGGTGTGATGTCATCCAGTCCTTGACCTTGGGGCTGTCCACGGTTTGTGGGACACATGCTGGGTATAGGAAAGCCTGAGCTTTCAAAGTACGGGTCGAGGGGTCAGCATCAGCGCTCACGAGCATTAATGAGTAACCTTCAAAAATATGGTGGAGGTGGTGAGAGGGATGGAAGGAGAAGAGGGGAAAAAAAGACGAAAGTCAGGGTGGGTTGAGTGGCAGAGAGAAAACTGCAAACCCTGAGAGAATGGAGTCCAAGACCTGTTTCTCCAAGATAACAGAGATTGGCCTATGGAAATGCATCCATCACAAGGCCACTAAGCCGAAGCCTTCTTTTGTGTTTCCATGTCGGGTGGGAGAGCGAGAGAAGGGAGGGAAGTCAGGGGAGGGGGGCTGCATGGATGGAAACAGGGGTTGAAGGAGGGGGGGGGTATGAAGGAAGGAGGGGCTTCTCAGGCCATCTTGGCATGAACAAGTGAGATGGGAATGCTCTATTGCTTATTCAACAGGAAGCAGATCTATGAGAAGATAGAGTGCCCCCTCCCCCCCAGTGTTAAGAATGGTGGGGGCTGACTGAAGCAGCAAAGATTTGTAATTTTGTTGAGGGTCCAGTTTGAGAGAAACCTTATATCTCCTGGACACACAAGGTGATAGACCTCCAAATATTGCTTTTCTTGACTGGTTTGTGGTGACAATTTTTGGAGTCTCTTTTAGGGGGTCTTCTTTTGAAACAGAATATATGACGGCAATACTAACAGTACACCAGTAGGGGCATTAGTAATGCAGAGGGCCAATTCTTGAATCTTCAAAACCAGTAAAAGACTCTCTTTGACCTTACGTTCCTGTTTGACCCTTTACGCCAGGTATGTCAAACATACGGCCCGCGGGCCGGATCCGGCCCGCCAGTTGGTTTACTCCACCCTTCACATGAAGAGTAAAAATCATAAGGATGTTTAAAAAAGAAAGCACGTTTCTAGTCCATTCTTGTGGCGAGTTATGATTTTTTTAAAGAAAAAACCGAAATGCGCAATTCCGCCACTAGGGGAAGCAGAAGAAAAGCAAAACAGGTGAAACAGCATATCTCTGCACCTGCCAAAAGTGAAACCTAACAGCTCTGTGTCTGGGTAGGCAGCAGTTCGGTGGTTGTTCCCTGTGAGCCTCACCGCTGTTATGTTGCTATAGATAGAGAATGATCAGTAATAATAATGACAAACAATAATGACAAAAATGTAGTCAAAAAGTCAAAAAGGTTGAAGTGAAGTCCAAAGCTTTCCAGTAAAAATGGACAGAGTTTTATTTGTTCACAGAGCTGAATTCAACCAGGAAAAAAATTCTTGGACATTTCCTTGTGTTTTGCACACTTGAATGACAAGAAAAGGATTTGAATCCTGACATTGATGGCGGGGTGAAGTTTCAGGAGAGAGAGGGAGGTTAACTCCAAACTCTTATGTTCACAAATGTTTGCAAATTTAATTTTGTGTAATTTTGTAATGGTTTGGACATTTACATTTTAGGCAGGTGTTTCATTTTTTTCCAAAGCCCCTCTTGAGTTCATTATTGTGATTGCTTCAGTGTCAGATGTAAAATATTCAGTCTGTATAAAATTTAATAGACCTTTTTTTTTAAGTGAAATTAATTTAAGATCCATTGGCCTCTGTGAATGAATGTGTAATAATAAATGAATAGACTACCATGTTGGTTGAGGCATGTTTTCCAATTGAGTAAAAAAACAAAAACAAAGCTGTTATTTTGCCTTTACGTTACTGGTCCGGCCCACTTGGGATCAGACAGGTTGAATGTGGCCCCCGAACCAAAATGAGTTTGACACCCCTGCTTTACGCAATCGGGAAAGTGTTTCATTTCAGCACAAAGCTGCTTTTCTCTGCTTCAGAACCCGCAGGAATTGTTATTTGCGTAAACGGTTGAAGAGTTTTGGTAGTCGAAAGAATATCAAAGTGACTGACAGTATACCCAAAGGCAGCTAACACGTGCGCCAGTACAGTAGGTGGCAACATTTACTTCTGCCATTGGTCCTGCGATTTGTTATGGCACTTCTATCCAGTCCATAAGTAAAAGAGATGGTGCCATGTGCAAAGGGCCAGTGCACAAGGATGGTACAAGAGCAATCACAGCTACCTAAAGACCCTCAATGGGCCCTAAACCATCTTCACGTACCATCGCTCTGCAGATCTGCGCTGTCTTCAGACTTAGAGGCCCAATTAAATGAAAATCAAGTTTTTGATGTTTTTATGATGTTCTCATAGTATTTTTCTCATGATGTAGGACATATATAGAGAGAGAGAGAGAGAGAGAGAGAGAGAGAGAGAGAGAGAGAGAGAGAGAGAGAGAGAGAGAGAGAGAGAGAGAGAGAGAGAGAGAGAGAGAGAGAGAGAGAGAGAGAGAGAGAGAGAGAGAGAGAGAGAGAGAGAGAGAGAGAGAGAGAGAGAGAGAGAGAGAGAGAGAGAAAATAAGATTAAAACAGATTTCTGAGTTTTTTTTTATTTTTTATTCAAATCGTGGTAATTCAGGAATAGACAAAAAAAAGGCCATGGGAAAAAGCTTGGAGTTGTTATGTACAAACGTGGTTCTCGAGCTACCTTTTTTCTTCTGCGCCAACAGTACCGCCAATAACTCTGGTTTGAACTTCTAATGAACTACTACTGCTCTGCAAAAAATATATCCTAGAAAACAAAACGGCTAAATTGACAAAATCATAATCAAAAGACCCCTGGGAAAGCTTTTACAATCAAGTAAAAGATAATGTTAGTAAATATCTAAGCTACGAACATCGGGCTGAACGAGAGTTCTTGAATGCGCTGTTTGCATGTGGTGTTCATAATGGATTGTCACCACCTGATACTACTGCACGTACCTACAATTGGAAGAGGCTTTGTGAGAAATGTTGAAGAGGTTCAAATCCTGCAAATCTTGCTTCAGGATTTTTCTTTTACAGCTCTATTCTGATATTTCACGGACTTGGTGTCATAGAATTCCGGTCAGGCACAAGCTGCAGTTATCAATTTCTGCCCATAATCAATTTTTTAAACGGTTGACATTTTCATGATGTGAAAGGAGGCTACCCAAACCCCACTGCGAAACGGGAGTCCCTGATTGGTCAGAGTTCAACGGGTTCAACTTTGAACACATATTCAATGGTCGAACGCGTAGCTATGCATGAATGGCAAGAGTTTTGAATGTGGAAGCCTAAACCGTGCATCTACGTGTGTTTACATAGGCTTTTCACAGGAAGTGGTTGCTTGAAAGCGCTTCTCTGAGCTTGGTGTGAAAGTATCTGGATCAATTTGTCTTACAGTCTCCCCTTTTCCTGCCACCACCTGCTGTGCTCTCCAGAATTACTAAAGAGACAATCTCCCTGCCATCCGCGTCTCTCTGTGCTTTCTAGTGCTGATGACTTGTGTTCTGAATTAAAAGTGGCACATGGATGCATTTAAACTAATACATCTACCTTCAGCTTTTCACGTTCTCCATCTTTGTTCCTTCTTCACCCTCAGGCTTTTTAATTTTCAGTGGTCCCTCTCTTGGTTTTGGTCCGTCCTGGAGACAGATGCACCACAGGCACTTTAAAGCTGTGTAATATATACATTATTCATGCCGCTGCACAAAAGGTGCTCATTAAACTTTACCCAGCCATTGGAGTCGACCGTCATAGATTGGAAGTGTTGCCCACATCACAAATGTCACAGCAGATTGACAGAATCTTGCAAAGGTATTTGATTTGAAAATGGCTTTAATTTAACTCTCGGTAGATTTGCATGCAGCTTTTAGTGTCTTCAGCTCTGTGCTTATACTTTTCAGGACCTGAATATCTGAGTAGACAGTGTTTGAGGATTTTTTTTTCCTTTGCACAAAAACAGAGAATATGCTCAAACTTTTTGTTGGTGTGAAGCAAACGAAACTCAGTTGCTATTTATCGTAATATTTTCATCATCTGCAAAAGACTGGCGACTAGGCCTGCACAATATACCGCAAATTTATCGTTATCGTGACATCAAGCTGTGCAATATGCATACCGCAAAAGACGGCGAAAATCGCAATAAATGGTTACCTTGACCCTTGTGCTATCCTAGGAACTTTAACATTGGGAGTTGGGTCATCTAGACCCACTAGACAGTGCTCTGAACCTTTTTTCTTCAATGATTTGTGATCTTCACTGGTGTCCATGGATTACATGAAATCTTTCCACCTTTATCCACCTTTGTCATGGTAGGGAGAACACGTCAATGGAAGGAGGGGGTCATCTAAGATAGCACAAGGGTTAAATGTGCTAAAACAAACTCATGGCAGCTTGAAATATTGAATAAATGAAATAAATTCCTATGTGCATTTAACCAATCGGAAGGACCCGTTTACGTTGTTGATCAATCAGATGAGCCCTTTTATGTTTGATGTTTGCCTCCTATGTCGACCAGGGTAATTTGGAGTATAATTTTTATACTGTTGCATTGAAATGGAAATTATGTTTTTGGTTGGTTTGATATTTGTTTATATGCCGCAAATTATATCGTTATCGCAATATTAATCACCAATATCGCATATCGCGAGTTTTCCTCATGTCGTGCAGCCCTACTGGCGACCCATTCAGAGTGTAACCCGCCAGCAGCCCCACGACCCTTAAAAGGGTTGTTCTGAAGATGGATGGACTTCTACCATTTAGTGGATCACGAAAAATAAAAGAAAATGCCCATCTATCTATCTATCTATCTATCTATCTATCTATCTATCTATCTATCTATCTATCTATCTATCTATCTATCTATCTATCTATCTATCTATCTATCTATCTATCTATCTATCTATCTATCTATCTATCTATCTATCTATCTATCTATCTATCTATCTATCTATCTATCTATCTATCTATCTATCTATCTATCTATCGTCATAGTTGAGTACGGATGCATGGAACTACCCGTCACTCCAGCAACCTCTCCTTAAAGGACACTTTCACAGCCATGTAAGTGATTTTTTTTTTGCTTAACAATGTTTTTGTCCTTAATGCTAAAATAATAATAATAATAATAATTATAGGATTGCTTTTTTTTAACTTAAAATATTGGAACGATAATCTCTGTCATCACTCATGGGGGTCTGAACACATACAGAGTAGTTTATTTCACCCTCAGCCTTGGTCGAAAGCTGAGGGTGTGGCGTCTTAGTGTAATTAATGTGCATGTGCAGTGGACTAATGTCCGATTGGCCGTTCTGCACATCAATCAAGTGACATACTTCACGGCGGGAATGATTATTCGCTGACGGAATTTTAATTTTGATGATTTTTTGTTTTTTAATATTTTTCTATTATTCTAATAATTAACATGTTTGAACAAAAAAACAAACAAATAAAAAAAGAAACTTGAGTAGTTTAACCTCAGAAGAGCTTGTGAGTATACAAGCAACCATGAAGGGCAGGGGGTTTGTGGGGGTAGGTGTGGGTCAAGACCTGCTTTTCTTCTCTTTAGCTTGAGTCTCAGCAGAGCATTCATCCCTTAATAATAAAACACTTAACCCTTTTGTACTGTCCGTAAAAAGGCTTTGCTGGCAGGTACAGTAAGCTGGTGAGACTAACAAAAGCTCAATGCGAGCTGAGAAAAACATCCACACGGGGAAATGAGCTGTCATTACTGTGGCAAGGCAGCACTCAGGCACTTGTATTTGCTCTTCTCATCTGTTTGCTCCCCCAAGGCCTTCTTCCACTCATAAATACATAATTATGCCCACCATCCGCGTGATGGTTTCTGTTTTCATCAACTGTCAGAAATGACCTGAATTACCCATCACCGGCTGACCTAAAATGCTGCCGCTGGATATGTTAATCATAGCTTACATAACAACTTGGCCCTTCTTTCTGCAGTGGCCTCAACTGCGTGTAAACGTGTGTCTCTTTCAAAGACCACCTGTCACAGACACAACAAAATATTGAAATAACAAACAAGGGAATAAAATCTGCATCCATAAATGAATCTAGACGTTGAAATCTTTCTGCAGGAGGCAGGCCGGGCTAAACCTTTTTTCATGTGGAACATGACAGAGAAAATAGAGAAGCAAAAAAAGAAGGCCCTTAAAGCCATGACCTAAGCTTACTCAGTGGGAAGATAAAAACAGCTTCATCCTATGTTAACTACTCTATTTTTCTGAAGGGTCCTTTTGGAAATGTTTTGACAGTCTTTTTTAACTTGTCTATATCAAGATAAGGTAGATTTGGGGTATACAAAAAAAGTATTTTAGGACCTTTTTCAACTGTACGTCTAATTACCTCTGTCTTTCTGTTTGGTGTACACTGTACAATTTTGTTTTTGACCATGTTTAAAGTCTTAAAACTTTAGTAGATTCTCACACCAGCTTAGTTTCGCAGACGTGTTTCAAAAGGACAGGAAGTGCTCAAGCTTCAGTCTCATCCACCGGTTGGGAGTTGACCTGTACGGGTACTGCAGGTTCTTTGGTTCTCCAGGCCCATTGAGGATCATCAAGAGGAGTGGCTGCATGTCAAGGGGAGTCCAAGTGTGTCTTAAGCTACGTTCACACCAGCCACTTTCAATGACATGTTTATGTAAAGGCACTTTTTCGGCTTCCGTGTTTGAAACTCTTGCCATCAGGCACCTTTTTAAGACCATCTTTGGACTCTATGTGCAAAATGCATATTCAGTGAACATGCGTTGAAAGTTAAACCAGTTGAACTTTGATCAATTGGGAACTCAGATTTGGTAGTGATGCATCATTATTAAATCATGAAAGTGAAAACTGTTTGAAAATTGATAATGTGGGAAAAAAATAATGATTGTGGTTTTTGTCCGACCGGAATTCTATGACATTGCTTTGACATTTCGCACCAAGCCTCTTCCAACTGCTGGTACATGCGCTAGTGTCGGGTAGGAACAGTCTAGTGTGAACACAGTATGCAAAAAGGGTGTTCAAGAATCAATGCATTCCCAAACACCCATCACATGCCCAGTGTAAACCTAGCATTACAGTTTCCTTTTAGGCTTGTATGACCAACTCAAGTGTAGTCATTGAACGTGGAACATGTGATTGTGTTGAGTGTGGTAAGTGTATCATTCAGTGCATCATCAGTATCCCGAAGGTTAATGTAAGTTGTACACACTCATGATGTACTGGTGATGCTGTTGCACGGAGTTTTTATGCCACACTCTGGTTGGTACGGTAGTAAGATACAAGTACTTACCCCTTATTGACCCAAAGCCAATGCCCAAAACATAGGGAATACATGAAACCCAAGTGCCTGTAGACACCCAAACAAACTAAACTTTCACCAATTAAATTTCGAAAGTTCCACTCCAGACCGGCCATACAAAGTCAACTATCTGAAAACCAAAGCTGGTGAAGAGTGGAAATGGCGTAAATGGTGTATACTTATATAACGCTTTTCTACCTACTAGCCCAAAGCGCTTTACAGTCACAGACCCATTCACCCAGTCACACACACATTCACACACTCGTGGCGGCTCCGCTGCCGAAAACTGGCGCCAACCTACCACCAGAGGCAAGGTGGGGTTCAGTGTCTTGCCCAAGGACACTTCGACACATGGGGATGCAAGGCGGAAATCGAACCTGCATTCTTATAATAATGGGTCGACCGCCCTACCGCTGCCCCCTTAGTCACTCCAGGCTTTATTTGGAATGTGTTTGTAGATTAACACATGAGTTTGTCTGCAAATTAAGAAAAAAATAATAGGATACATTTGCTGTCAACAGACAGCATCAAAGCAACAAGTTGTCTTCTTTTTTTTATAGTTGTAATCTCATTAGCAGCAATTACAACTGATCATTCTGGTTTATTGTGTGAGGCAATATATCTTAAAGCTAAGCTTGTTTCCACATACCACTAGTTAGGTTTTCCTCCACCATTTTTTTTTCTTTTTCTTTGCATAAACAGTGCCTGCAGTCAGAGTCTTCTCTGATCAAAGGGACAAATCTATCCAGGAGCAATCAGGTTGGTGCGCTAGCCTTGGCTGCTGACAACTCCAGGCTCTTTGATCAGAAATATATCATCTTCAGCAGGCTGCCTGCCTGGATGCCTTTTGTCTGGGGCCAGGAAATAGGGGGGAAGTGATATCTCCCTTTTGGTGCTCTTCTTCACTGCTGCGCCTTTTGGCAGACAAGATGAAAGCTACCCCGGTTATAAGGGAAAATACCCCCAATGAACTTGAGAGAAGCATCTCAGGGTGCTTCCATCCCATACATCAAGTCTAAATCTCAGATTGCTGTCTATGCATAATGGGAGAGAAGATATTGTCAATTTCTCCTTTCTCGCCCCCTTCTTTCTTGCTGAAATGAGACTTTGGCGGAGATGGCGTGCCGGTGCGATTGAGGTCACGTCCAAAAGCATCCATCTCCCTTTCTCCCGAATCTGTAACTGCACTTCTAATAACACAGCAAAGAAGGGAAAAGTGAATGACCGGGCCTCTGAGTACACCTCCTGCACCCCCTTTCCTGCTTTCAACCCCTTGACTGTGAGCTAAACCGACCCCCCCCCCACGTCTTTCAGCCAGCTTGAAGATGCGGAACAGAAGATGCTGAATGATGGACAGGTGTGCAGGCATTGTGCTGTTCTGCTCTGCACTGAAGGAGATCATTGATTTGCATTACGGCTCGGCACAGAAAACACAAACGCCCCCATCCACATCTCACTGTTCCACCCCTATAACCGCACCACCTCCCACATGGCAGCCCTCTCCGAATCAAAGAAGCAGTGTTTATCTCACTTCCTGTCTTCTATGATGGTGGGGTGTTATCTTCCAGCTTGTGGTAGCAGCTCACCTGACCTGACCAGAGAGGGAAAGCTATCGGCGCCTCTGTGCCAATGATTTCAAATCCATACTTTAGCTCAAAGGGAGTGTACATCCGTCCCCCTGAGTGGCCTCTGCACTCACCAATCACATTGGCTGTTTACAATGATGGCGGGATGACACCAGCCCACCATCTTTGATTTAAAATTTAAACCTGAAGGTTTGAAATATTTTATTTGGTTTAGAACTTTTGGTACAAACATAACAATAAAAAATGGTTTTGACACACCTTGAAGTAAATCCTTCGAACATTGTATATAGTGGAGGTTGGCCAGTTTGGTGTTGTTTGTTTTGACCTTGCCTTAGCTCTGTTTTTGGATTTACCTTATTTTCCACACTACAGAGCGCACCATCAATGAATGGTCTACTTTTGAACTTATGTCATATATAAAGGCACACCGAACAATGAGGCGCATTAAGTGAGACAAAAAAAATGGAGATAAGTCAGTCAGTCAAATTGACTGACAAATTGTTTGACTAATTCTAAAACGTGTTTGTGACACGCTACTTGTTTGCCACATTGAAGTGTAAATGACAAAAAAATAGGCCGTATGCTGAAGCCTGTGTTGTGGTGCGGACAGGGATGACAGAGGCGATATAAACATTCGGATTGATGAATGTTTTTATTTTTCTTTCAATGCAATGGAGACGCACCACAGTGGAAATCAGCCTTAATTCACAACCTTGTTTGCATCATGTAAAAAAAAAAAAAAAAAATGTCACAAGAACAGGCAGACTGCTAGATCCAAATGCAGCGGGTTTATTAGCTCAGCTAAAAGTCCAGGGAGCTAAATCAGGGTCAGGTGGGCAGGGGTCAATAACAGGCATAAGATTATCAGAAGAGATGGGGTAGTCAGGATCCAGCTGAGAATAGGGGCAGGCAGCAGGCAAACCAAGTCAGAAACAGGGTCAGGAGACAGACACCAGGTCCAGACATAACGCTCGGCAATGAAGGCAGAGTGGCACAAGCAATACTTCACCCTAAACTTAACTCAGTGCAGAGATAAAGTACACTGTGGTTGATGAATGAATGAGAGGTCAGGTGTGCGGCATCCAGGAAGTGTGTGCTGGGAGCTGCAGTGTGGCTAGTACTCTGGGGACGGCTCCCGCCAGTGACCAGGGGAGGGGACAGAGCTCTGACTTCTGATAAAAACAGAGTCATACCAGTAAAACAAAGGCTACTGTGACTATGCTAACTCAGAACTGCTGCATTAGCATATTTACAATAGTCCCCCAACCTTGTTTGCAACTTGTAAAAAACAGACTGACATTTTGACACAGTGCAGTGTACCTCTCAAAATTGTTTTGACATCAGTAAACACAACCAGAATGAATCCATAAAAGGCGTTCCTGATTGTAAGGTGCATTGTCGTTTTTAAAACAAATTAACGCTTGTAACCCTTGTGCTGTCCTAGGCACTTTCACGTTGGGAGTTGGGTCATCTAGACCAGTGTTTTTCAACCAGTGTGCCGCGGCACACTAGTGTGCCGTGGGAGATGGTCAAGTGCGCCGTGGAGAAATTGCCCTCATTAACTGATCTAAAAACATTTCCCATCTCCAGGAAATCAGCTCTTTGTTCATCCAAACAGGCCCTGATAAAACACTGAGTAGTTAGGAATATAAAAGATCTTAAAATTACTTTTTCTTTGTGTTTATTTAATTCTATTAAAGACATTTTGATAAGAATCACGGTACCGCGATTTAGCTGCAGCTATAACTGTGTAAGTATAACTGTCCCGCCCCTTTAACTGTCTCCGCCAATCATTCTTGAAGGCTTAATCACATGTCATCAGTCTGACCAATCAGAAGTGGTTAAAGTCTTCACTTCCTTGTTCTTAATTCTGCTGATAAAGTCGCTCAGTTCTAACAAAAATACCAACTGAGCTCGTCTTTAGCTGGTGGTTCATCTCTTAGAAAAAAACAGCCGCACCTTCCTGCTTTTTTTGCCACAATTATCACAAAAATCCACGTGAGATTGCGCGGGGGGGGGGGGGGGGGGCTGTCGATCAATACAGACCATGAATTTCTGCTTTTTTTTTTTTTTTGGGATGCTGGTGTGCCGCGGGATTTTTGTCAGGGTTAAAGTGTGCCGTGGCTCAAAAAAGGTTGAAAAACACTGATCTAGACCAACTGGACAGTGCTCTGAACCTTTTTTCTTCAATGATTTGTGATCTTCACTGGTGTCCATGGATTACATGAAATCTTTCCACCTTTATCCACCTTTGTCATGGTAGGGATAACACGTCAATGTAAGGGTGGGGTCATCTAAGATAGCACAAGGGTAAAGTCAGCCTTATAGTGCATATAATATGGTCTTCTCTTCCACTTTCGGCTTCTCCCATCAGGGGTCGCCACAGCGAACAAGTCGCATGGTAAATTTGGCAATGTTTTACGCCGGATGCCCTTCCTGACGCAACCTTCTCAAACTGGGCTTGGAACCGGCAAAGGTAGAGAAGGGAACAGGGAGCAGCCCGGAGTCGAACCCGGGTTTCACGGACGGAAGGCGCCGCAAACCAGCACGAGCTAAACTGGCTCAGTGCATATAATATGGTACTCATTTTAATTTTGTCTGTACACTTTAATCTTTGTTATAGAATATAAAAACATTTGAACTCAGGTTTGGTGATTTTTACCTTAAAAATGACCAAATTCAACACTCAGGATTTAACTTTTTGTATAATTTTAGAGTGTATTGTGTAATTGTAGAACAATATAGTCAACAAAAATCAGATAAAAAAAAAGAAACTTGGGTTACAAAAAGAAATAGGTAAATCTTTGCCACAAAAAACTGTCTTAAAAGTAAATTATTAGAGTAAAAATGCTCAAAAGACCCCAAACTACTAAGGGTTAAATAAGGGTTAGCGAGAGCGACTTCAACTTTGTTGTTGTGTTTCTCCACTCATACCTGTGCCCAAGTAAATCAAAGCAATTTCACCTGGAATATATCGCTTTCTTCTGAAGTGCACCTGAAAAAAAACAACACCCTGTGGAGCTGGTGCTGCTTATAACTGTAATCCCCTGTGTCAACAGCCTCAGAAGCAGATCAGGTGTCTTTAAGCTCATCCACCTGTCAGTAAGCTTTTCCAGCAATTACACATCTGTCAAGTGTCACCTTTCTCAGCTCTCACTTGAAAAGGCTTGTGTCAAGCAGTCAGCCATTACTGCAGACCAAATGAAGTCTGCATTGTTTAGTACCTGCAGGAAGTGGCGGTGGCGTGGAAGAGTGAGCAGGCTCTCCACAGAGTGACTGAGTGGCCAGGCTAATGGTTAGCTTTGTAAAAGTAGCTTTTTCCCCTTCATATCCCGTTTAATGTCTTAGAGCCGTAATCAACAAGAGTGTTTTGTTTTTTGTTTGCTACATTGAGCCTTGACACATTCTGGTGGGCATTAGTTTTGCCCAAAGGTACAGCTTTAGTTAGATTTGATCCATCTGCTGACGGTAAAATATGCAAAAAAGACAAAAAAAAAAACCCCATTAAAATGGATTATTTAAAGTTTGGTCAATGAAATAAGTAGTAGAATAAGGCATGTTTTGGCTAACAAACGCATTTCAGAGCAACGGCTTTCAATGAAAAGTCTCTTGCATATAGGCGTTTCAGGCCTCTGCATTGAAAACTCTCGCGTTCACACATCACTACGCAGGTTTTTAAGTTCATTTTTGGGAGCACTGAAAGTTAAACCTGTTTGTGACGGAGCGCCTCTAGATGCAGCTACCTGTACGCACACACACACATATCCACGCAGCTTTTTCCATGCATTTTAACCTCTCACCTCTTTTCCAGACGCTGTGTCACGAGGCGGGCGCTACAAGGAAAGATGTTTCTACAAACAATTGATTAAGATCTAAATCGGAAAAAAACAGCAAAGAAATGTGAATTATCTAAACTAATAACCATGTCAAGACTGAAAATAACTCTACTGGTATCGGTAAAAAGCTGGATCTTTTTGTAACCCTTGTGCTATCCTAGGCACTTTAACATTGGGAGTTGGGTCATCTAGACCCACTAGACAGTGCTCTGAACCTTTTTTCTTCAACGATTTGTGATCTTCACTGGTGTCCATGGATTACATGAAATCTTTCCACCTTTATCCACCTTTTTCATGGTAGGGAGAACCCGTCAATGTAAGGGTGGGGTCAAGATAGCGTGTCAAGATAGCACAAGGGTTAATATCTTCGATTCATCTTCTTGAACTTCTCATAGGTGGGTTGTGTTGAGGGTGCAACCTCAATGCGCTTTACCGGGAGGTGTTCAGAACCGCAAGTTTTAAACAAAGGTGACGCCTAGTCAGCTGTGTTACGAAGCGGCCGGGATTAACGTTTGTAGAATTTTGGGATGGAGGGATGTATTACTAAATGGTGTGGAATTATTATATGTTTTTTTATTTTATTTTATTTGTAAATGGTTGGCAGAAATGGCCAGAATGACAAAAAAATGCCTAATCAGGGGACGATTAAGAATTCAGCCTAATGGGAGGGGCTTAAACTCTATAAGAGAGAGAGGTTAGTTGCCGCGGGAGGGCAATGAAGGAAGACAGGAATGTGCTCCTCTCCTGTGTAATGCTGTTGAATGTATGTAAAGTCATTTCACTGAGGATCATTACATTTGGGGAATTGTGGAGAAAAAATAAACCAGTTGCAATTGGAACACGGCTGCCTGGATCTGTGAAACACCCATCCTCGTCACACAGTTAAACCAGTTGAACTTTGACCAATCAGGGACTTGGATTTGGTAGGGGCATATGTTTTTAATGTGTTAAAATACAAGTTGGTGAGAATTTTGAAGTTTTACTCAACAAAACATGTTAAATCTTATAAAAGGAACCTTTAGATGGTCAGAAGCTGTAGTGGTTACTTCAATACCCTTTCCTCTATCCATTCTGATTGTATAATATTATACAATTTCCATAATAAAACTGCAATTTGCCACAATTTTTTCTAAATATATATGTTTTTGTGCTCAAGGTGCAAAATATGTCTTATTCCAGCTTTCTCAGGATTGGCGTGCATGCTAACATAGTCCCAACTACGATCCTGATGGCGTGCAAAAGGTTATTCCACAGATTTTCTGGGGTCCTCACCCTCAGCCTCTTGAATATTTCAGAACATGTTATTGTCTGAAAGGCTCTCTGGAATCTGTCCCTTCTTTTCATCCTGTTGAGATGGCTATTAACACCAGTCTTTGGTGCTCTCTCTGCTGAATTTTGAATTACCGGTACCATATATTAAAAGCTTACATGTAAAGAAAAAAAAACAAAAACAGAATCTGGGTCACTTTAATGGTCTCGTCCGTCAAACTGCTACATCTCCCACGGCCTGAGATGCAAGGCACATTGTCAAGTATTAATGAAGAAAATGTCCCAGTAGGAATGGTGTTTGTCAAACCAAATTACATACATTCAGTCGGAAAGGTGAGGATTAATCTTTCAAATCCCTTCTGGATGTGTAGGAAGCACCATATAGCCCAACTTTAGGAAAAAAAGAAGTCCCCTGACACTGACTAGTTGGCTAAGCAGAAGCATTGTGCTCCATGATAGAAAACATGCAAATATGCTGACATCAAAATAGTACCTTCTGTAGCTGCAGCATCCAGCAAATACGCATAAACAAAAGGTGGGATTTATCGCAGTGGACTGTCAGCGACTGTTGGCTCTTTTGATAATTGGCTTTTCTATTTCTGTTTTTTTTTTGAATATATAATTTGGAGCAGTGATAACCATAATGCAGCAAAAAAACCTCTGCTTGACAATAATGTCGTGCTTAGGTGGTTTAACAACAGCAATCTTTTGTAGTGGCTTAAAAACCCATTGCATAAGTCTCTTTCATATTTATTGTAATCTCACAGACCAATTAAAAAAAAATGCTTAGTCAAATTTGTTCATTTAAAAACAACCAGATAAACATGCGAGCAAAAACTCTATTCTTGTGCAGCCAACTGCACATCAGTAGCCCTGTATTTTCGAACAAGAAAAGGCCTTTTTTTCTTTCCACAAATGGATTTGCAGTGAGGGTTGAAGCTTTTTTCTCCCGCGTGGCGCCGTTATTTTGATACACAGAGCAAAAATAATTCTCAGTCAATTAAATGGGATTGATAATACAGAGAGCTGCTGCTGTGAGAACGGTGGAGCGGTCCACATCTGCACTCATTTGTGATGGGGATTTGGTGTGCCAGGGGAAAGAAGTGCTGGAGGTGAATTTCATCCCCCCCCCCCCCCAATACTCTTCCATTGCTCCTGTTAGTGTCTTGCTGAGATTTAAATAAGCCTAAAGATTACTTGAGGGCCTTTGAATGCAAATTTTGGTGAATGCGCGAAGCCGTTCCTGTAAACCTTGGCCTTATCATTTGCCTCCCAGATTAGGGCCTGTCTGAGATGGGGAATCTGGCTCCAGGCCCCCCAATAAGCTGTCGACCAGGGGGCCACTTCAGGAAGAGGGAGGGGAGGAGGGAGAGCTACTGTGGTTAAATGTGCCAAGGTCAGTCGCTGCTGCACTCAGAATCGCAAAAAGCAACTGTAAGGGCAACATCTGGGAGTATTTGTTTGTGTGCTTGTAAGGGAAGATGCTATCCTAGAATGCACTGCGACCCATATGTATATATACGCAGTAGATTTTCCAATGCAAAAACAAAGCTCTTAAAGGAAATTACACGCAGCCACTACATACATTTTGCGCATTTTCCTTGTATGAAAATTCGGTCTTTCGTGATACATGTGTGATATATGTAGTTCATAAGTGTGTTTGTCACTCGGGCTAAGATGTCTGTCGAGGGTTTTGGCTAATGAGTCTTTACGTAAATTAAGTCATGAGTTCAAAATTTATGCTGGTTAAAAATTAAACAGTTTATACATACTTTACCTAGTTTACACACAATTATTAAGTAAATCTTAGACAATTGTGCCTGATTTTTCCAAGATGCATATGCAAATGTGTGACTTTACATGACTCTTCCAGCTCAGTGGCCTTGTGGAAGAGTGTCTGCCCTGTGACTGGAAGGTCGGGTGTTCAAATCCAGGCTGAGTCATACCAAAGACTCTAAAAATGGGACCCAATGCCTCCCTGCTTAACACTCAGCATTAAGGGGTTGGATTGGGGGGTTAATCCACCAAATGGTTCCCGAGCACGGCTGTGTCTGCAGCTCACCGCTCCCTCAGGGGATGGGTCAAATGCAGAGAACAAATTTTACACACCTCGGTGTGTGACAGATAATGGGACTTTAACTTTAACTGTTCCACGTGTGTCCAATGGACTTTTCACGCATGTACCACATATTTATGACTTTTATATTGCGTATACTGTGCACATATCATGTCAAGATTACGTAATTGACACACAACTTACTAATGAATTACATGCATATAAACTACGCAATAATCAGGGACGGTTCATGCTCTACATTGATTTACGTGTTCTTTGCATGGTTTATTTGTACTACTTCCGTGGTTTTAACATGGTTCATTCGTGATACATCTGTAAAGATTTCTCAAAAAGACCAGGTTTTCTTACTTTTTCCACATATATACTAATGTAGGACCAATTTTCCTCTGTGCATTTAGTGGCTGTGTGTAACACAGCCTTCAGTGGCGATGCAAACATGCACACTGACACCCTTTGCCGTTGCAGGAATGGACAGACAAGTGGAGTGAAGAGAATGAATTTAAAATGTGCCACTCTAAGAGGGGGAAAAAAACAGACAAACTCACAATCGTCACAGAAACAAACGTAGGCCAAGGTGTGAGAAGACCACCAGAACCACTACAGAAAAACCCTTCGACATAGAGCACTGACACAGAGGAGCTTATAGAACAAACAAATTAAGTCAAAGTGCAGGCAGCTGTGTGCCACTCCTTAGAGACAGACATGTGAGGGGTGGAGACTTCCTGGAGAAGCCACAGCCAAACCAATCAGAAAATAAAAGGAAAAAAGACAGATGCATCAGAACGGAGCTTGTATGGAGCTAATTTTTTTACGTCACAAATACAATATTTTTTAAAGAGTTTTTTTCTTCTGTTCCTGGTTCACAACGATTTCAATAAAGTTATACTCAAAAATGCAATTTTTACCTTAATTATCTGTATACATGTCCTCCTTTGTGAGGAAAAATGCCACAAAAACATGTTAAAAACACAATTTTTCATCAGACTGGGTCTTTAAGGAAAAACTGAGGATAAACGTCTCGCAGTCCGTGAATTAGAGAACACTTTGGTGTGCAGCTACAACATTTGGCTCAGTATCCTCCTTTTTTATTTTAGACAAACAGATGCTTGAAATGGCTTTAAAAGGTATATTGGCTCTGGGAAAAAAAAAGAAAATCCAAGAGTATTTATGTCCTAAAACATGAAAGGATTCCGGCCTGTGGATGCTTTTATATTTGAATGGCATCCACTTCATTACTTAATGATTTCAAAAGGCTGTTAGGAAGCTGAGCGGGAGCCAACAAACCCATGACCCTGCTGAATCAATGTGTTTAACAGGCACAGGCTCTGCTTTGGGCAGCTCACATCATGGGAATACGCCCCTCTCTGGAACTAATGAAGGTAAATCAGCACGGATTAAAATGAACAAAGTTCTATAAAAGAAAGACCTCTGAGGTTTGAAATAAATCACACTATGCTTTTTTTTTCTTAGGTCCATGCAACTTATAGCCAGTTGTCTGCTTTTTAATTGTTGTCTTTGCTTACCAAGAGAAAATTCTAGCAAAAAAACCCCAAACAAACAGAGAAGAAACATTAAAAATGATTGCTTAGCACCCGCCAAAAACTAAATGTGCCAGCAGAAAAAGGCGATCCAGAGAGACACGCATTACGAAATGCAAGTAATAGGAATCTATCATTCAAACTGAGGTTGTGTTGACATTGATGTTGCTCCCCGGTTCATTTAAACATATGGATTGCAGCAGCAGACAGCCTTAGTGCACATGTATGAAACAACACCAGAGTGTGGATCAGGTTTGTTATTATCCAGATGCCTTGTGTTGCTACTCCACTATTAATCTGACAATAATAAACTCACAAGAGTCTGACATCATATAGAAACATAGCAGATCATAGAATATTGGAGCAATGAAGGATTTAGAGGAATGCGTTTCATCTTCATTATTTTTTTTGTAAATAAAAACCTTATAAATCGGGCATTGGTCAATTACCTCACAAAAAAACTGCATGTGTTCAATTCATTTACACATATCTTTTTGCTATGTATATTTTTTATTGACAAGTGTAACAAGCAACAATCAGTAGAATGTACAGCATTTTATTGTGTAATCAAAACTGTCACTAATAGTCTTGTAATTTTACAAACATTTCTAATTGATGTAATTACTGATAAAGTAGAGCTATAGTTCACCTGCTGGATGAAAAAAAGTCCAGTGTATTGATGCAAAGATCTAGTTTAACCCATTGGACATTTCAGAAGCTTGTTTGGTTCTTAAAAAGTCATCTAATAACTAGTTTGACACAGTATTTTATTAAATTAATGAATGTGATCATTTCCTCTGCTTGAATTTATTAACAAAATGGCTGAAAAAAAACTTAACCTACTTTTATATACTTATAGTTGTGTCATTTTGGTTTAAATACATAGAGGAAAAAATTGTTAGGTTTGCTGGGAATTTGTAAATGGTCCACAGTTCACTTGCAAGTAAACAAAATAACTAATTTTTAGGTGGATTAGAGTTTCTTTTATGTCTTTTATTTATCAGATATTAGATTTTATGTCAGACATCAGGTGAGTCTGCAAACATGCAAAGACAAAACAAATGAAAAATGGAGCACAGCATCTGAGGAAGGGAAATTATTAGTGGGAGAATAAAAACATTTAATTTTCTCGAAAACCTTTGAAGTCTGTGGTTCCTTATGTGTAAATTCTCAAACTAATTTTCTGTGGTTCACTGCACTGTTAAATTTGTCAAAATGTTTTTAGCACGAATTTGGTAAAATACAAAGCTGAACTAGTGGGACTGTTGGACCTCTACAGCTGCCGTAGTCAGGGGCCTGGCGGAGTGAACGTACTGTGTGGGTCATGGGGTCACTGGAGCCTATCCCAGTCACTGTTGGACAAAGGCGAGGTACAACCTGGATGAGTCTCCAATACATTGCAGGACAACAACACACAATCACATCCATGCCAAGGGACAAATTAGAGACAAATTAGACCTACCAAGCTGATTTTTTGGACTGTGGGAGGAAGCCAGAGTGCCCATGCATGCATGGGTAGAACATGCAAACTCAGAAAGGTCCCAGCCAGGATTCGAACCAGGGCTTTCTTTTTATGATGCATGAAGGCTGACCAGTACACCACTGTTCAGCACATGCCTCATGCCTGTTTTGTATTTTATGTTACACTGAGGCATGTTGAGAGTTGTCAATAAAGTTTTACTTTTTTGTTTGCCTACAAAGGCTGCTTATTGTAGATAAAGTAGGCAAACAACAATAACAATACAGTTCACAAGAAAAACTTCCCATCAACTCCTCTGAACCAATCACCTGCTTAATGGCTCTTCTAGGCATTCTGGGTGGAAACGAAGCTTTAGAGACCCAATAGTTTTCAAAAAAATGTGTTTGGGTGACCATCATCTTTTCTTGTAAACTTTAGCATAAACTAATCCAGACCTGTCTTGGAAACAGCATTTAACAATTCTTGCTGGAAATTCACCTTAAAGTGATTCTGCAGTGGCTTATATGCAGTGGTAATAATGGTACAGTACCGGCTCACTGCTAAGCAGCATGACTTTTGCGGTTACACTGCTCAAGGGCACTACTGCTTCGATTTTCTGGGAGCATGCATTCATTTCACCATAGCTGAGGTTCTTATCTCGACTTAAATGCCCTAATTTCTCTATCCTATAAAAATAACTTTGAAAAGATATCAGCCAATCGTACCATTTAAATATTAGGTCTGCTGAGTGCACCTACACTCACTGATGTTCATGGAGACTATAGCTTGTAAAAAGGGGACATTTCAACCTCCTACACTGTACATTTGGCAGTGTGGTGTCAAAAGGTCTGGGAAATTGAGGGAAGTCGACGATGGTGGGAGGAAGAGCTGTGACAGTTCTGACTGATGCTGTTGACTATGCTCTCTCTATACCACCACACAGACACACAAGATACACCTCTTTCATCCCCTTTTTCTTTTCCACCATGTCCTTTTTGTCATAACCCCCCCCCCTCCTCCTCTCAGGTGCTGAGAAACAATGTGAATGAGGTCGAGGACATGAGGAACCCACCAGAGAGATAACAGATGTCACATGCCTCTTGCACTACGCTCTGGGGTGACTGTGTGTTTGTGTGTGAGTGCACTGTGACAGGTAGCGCGTTGTACTTGAAAGATAAAATGGGGCCTTTTGCCCCCAGAAGAATGAATTAGTATAATACAAGGAAGGAACAAAGGATAAAAAAGAAATGCATAAAAAAACAAAAACAAGTCTGGATTATTGTAACTTGAGTCACAGATTCATTCGAAGCTTAAAGACCAAGTCAAATAAAAAATCGTGTTGCCATTTTTGTTTTTGGTGTTGTGAGGGGCTGTAAGCTAGCCGGAGAATATATAAACAGATGAATGATGGGAATGGGGGAGGGGTTACTCCACGCCAACAGTCCCGCCACCAACTTAAAGGCACATTTCTAATGAACTCCTGCAGAAACTCCGTCCCAGAGGTGGGACAAAGTCATAGTTTTGCAAGTCACTAGTAAGTCTCAAGTCTTTGTCCTTAAGTAAGTCCCAAGTCGAGTGCAAGTCCTACCGTTGAATGTTTCAAGTCCTTTCATATTATTTACACAGACCATGTGTGCTTTTAGGATATGTATTTATTCATATATGCATATGAAGCAAATTACATCTGAGCTCATGCATTCCTAAATCCAAAATGACTTTTTCATGACAATCACCCAGTTTACCGTGTTTGCAATTGTGGTAAAACAGAGACAGAGCGACCGCAACTCGGTCTTTGTAAATCTTTGGATTTTGGGGAAAACAACAAATCTTTCCGAGCCAGAGGGCTGAAGTCCAGGTCAAGTCACAAGTCACTGCTGCTGAAGTCCAAGTTTAGTCTAAAGTAATCAAATTCATGACTCCAAAGTCATTTGACTCAAGTCCATACCTCTGCTATGCCCTCGAAAAAGTTAAAAACATCATAATTATTTCTAAAAGTCTACTGAGATCGCTTTGATATTAGATTAAAAGATGATCGGAGTGGAAACCAAGAACTGAAGCCCACGTTGTAAGATCTTTATGATTTTTTGGGGCATGTCCCCCAGCCACATTTATTTAAAAATAAACATTTTATTCATTGTAAAACTGTAAAAATAAAAAAGAACGTTAACTTGATCATGCAAGTTTGGATATTTTTATTGCTATGTCAATGGATCAAATGTAGTATTTGGCTTGCATGCTTAGTCATGGATCTCCATGTCTACATTGGACCTTATAACGTCCACACAGATGAAAGAGCGAGGGATTACATTTGACTTTCTTAGAACACCGTAATTGCTGCTTAGCTACATAAATGTATGTTCTCCTGGAAAATAGCACGACAACATTCAATTTTATTTGTACAGCCCAAATTCATAACAACAGTCGTCTCAATAGGCTTTGTACCAAAGGATCATAAATGCATAGAATTCAATAGGAGAATACTGAACTTTAGCTAAACAGACTAAACTAAACTGGGCATCCCTGCCCTTAGATCCTCCTTCGGGGTAAGCTTTTAAGCAAAAATACTTCTTAATTTACCAAAAGAAAAGCACCATACATTTAGTTGGAAAAAGGAACTTGTAGGTGAGATACAATTGCAGTGCTTAACAATGTGATCATTAAATATAATGATTTACTATTTTATTGAGTCTACTATATTAACTAGTTTAATATAGACCAGTGTCAGAAGTTTACTAATGAAGACTTTTGATTAAATTGGAATGTTTAATTTTTCAATTTAAAGATAGCATATGCAAAATAAACATTACATATACTGACTTAATTTTAGTATAGACGAAGTATTCTTGTACACTTAAATAAACTACTGTTTGCTAAGGCTCGAGATAACTTTGAAACAGGCTCAAGACAACTTTAAAAAAACATATGACATCTTTGTCATATGTTAAAGTCTTGAGAATCTTCTTGAGTCTTGAGAAAAACTGAAAAAACTAAGAGAACATTGGAGATTAGTTTAAATTAGGAGCATACATTGTAACAATGTGATGACAAACTTTAGAACACAATATTGGGGATTTAGTAAAGAAATCGTGAAAATTGTTTGTCAGCCCTAAAAGATTTCTACACTTCGCTTAATATCACAGTTTGGCTACTTTTGATCCCCTTAGCAGCTTTAATGCTTAAAGGAAGCTTATATTCTGCATGTGGTGAGTCCTGCACTATTAGCAGCAGGGTCCTCGTCTGTTTATTCAGAACTGTGGGGGAAAAAAACCTGTTGTGGGAAAAGTTATGGGAAAAATCGCGTCACTTCACACATATATCTTAATCAGTTTGTTATTAAGGTTTTTGCATGTCTCGGCTAAGCCATTTAACTGAGCTGGTTCTTGAGGTTAGCATGGTCTTTCATTTGATGGTGACATCACTCTTGGGATTGTGATGTGCTCCTATCCGCAACGCTGAGAAGCCACAACATTTGCGTGTTTGACATGTGTTGACAATTACTCCACCGGAGAAAGCTGCAGGACCAGAAAATGTTCTTGATCCTCTTTTACATAAGCCTACAATCAGAGGTTATGGTAATAATTCAGATGATGGCAAGGACTAATCAGGGAAGTTTTTCATCTTGTAGTGTCACGGGCAGTTAATTCATCATCTTGGCAGCGAGTTGTGTACTCTGATGCTGAGGTCTTTGGGGTTTGTAATGAGGATGTGACCTGAGTTTGTATACAGGTGAAAGATGGCAGAATAGGTGAAATAGTTTGGAGATGTAGCAACATTTGCTTCCATAAATAAACAACAATGATAAACAGCTTTTTGTTTTCTGATTTTTTTTTTTTTTTTTTTCACGGATGGAAACACAAATCTCTCTTGACTTTTGTTTTCCAAATCAGGACCAAATATGTTTGAACAGATTTCTTCTGACCATTTGTGTGTTTGGCTCCTCGCTACGTACAGATGATGCGCATTCAAGAATGAGCTAAACCCAGGTTCTTGAATGCGTGTTTAGCCCACGGTGTTCACACTGGACAAGCAGGGAGGGGCTTCTTTGATTTTTCTACTGTTTACACATGTCAGCCCCCTATAGTTGGAAGAGGCTTGGTGCCAAATGTTGAAGTGGTTCTATTTCACAGCTGTATTCTGATACATAAAAGATTGGGTGTCACATTCCTGCCGGGTAAAATTATTAATTTTAAAATGGTTGGTGCTTCCGTGAATTAAAAGGGACCCATCCAAATATCACTAGCAAATCTGAGTCATTGGTCAAAGTTCCACCTTGTTTAACTTTTACTGCGTGTTCAATGGCTATGCATTTTGTGAAGGTGAAGTCATACAGCCACTAAACACATATAAACACATTTTGCGCATACTACATGGATGAAAACGTGACTGTATGTGGAAAGGGTAAGAAAAGTTGTGGTCTTTACATTAAATTTTCACAGATGTTCATGAATGAACCATGTTAAAACCACAGAAAAAGTACGAATAAATCACGCAAAGAACACGTAAATCAACGTAAAAGCCACACAATATCCATATCCTGTGTGAACCTAGCGTGATTTTTCTGCTGTTTATATGCAATTCATTACTGAATAGTGCGTCAGTTACATAATTTGAACGTGACGTGTACACCGTATTCGTGTTATAAAAGTTATACAAGGGTGGTACATACGTGAAAGGTCTGTTAGACTGTCGTGGAATGCCACAAATTTGTCTATGCATCTTGCAAAAATCCCACACAATTGCGTAAGATTTATGTAATAATTTGCACACATCAATGCCAGACAAACACACAAAAAATGTATGAATTACGTTAATCACGCATGTATCACGAAAGACTGAAATTTCGTATGAGGAAAATGCACGAAATGTACCTAGTGGCTGTGTGACACGGCCTGAAGCTGAGGCTGAAAACAGTCGTTTAAACTTAAGACACATGAACCCAAGAGGTTTAAACACGGAGTCCGAATTGCGCATTTACGCAGCTTTTCATCGGAACTGGCTGCTTTAACGCACGTTGTCGAGGGCGGTGTAAACGTAGCTTGACACTTACCTTTTGGTGTAAGAAAAAGCCTGCGCTTCCTTCTGCTAACAACCAACTGCAGCGGTCTCCATTCCTCACATGGAGCAGAAGCAGCTCAAAGAACCACCGCAGGGATATTGTAAAAAGGCCTTCACAGGATATTGAAATAATGACTGTTTGCAAAACAGGATAGCCCGACTCAAATCATTTCCTCATGTATTTGTCCTGGGCACTCATAAAGTCGTCTGAGAACACTCAAAGTTGTCTGCGGGCTGTGAATCCCATATAGCACCAGGCCCGTAGAAAAGAAACATTACTACTAACTACTCACTTATGTGGCCGTGTCTGCCAGGCAACCTGAATCTGCTCTGATTTTTGGCCTATCAGTTTTGAGACTTGGGGCACACAGGCAGGGAATTAATGGTCAGGAGATTTATTTGTTTGGTGTAATAAGGACTGTAAAACAGTAAGAGTTCTGTGCAGCCTTGCAGACCTCCTGCCCCGTGGGTACAATCAAATGCTACCAGTAAATCAATAGAGCTGCAAGAGGTTTTTATAACCTAGGTTTAACACTAAGCTCTAAGTGCTACAGTGGCAGGTCATTTGTTCATTATCCCAACTTATCACAATAAACAATGGTGACTCTGATTGGACCACTCTGCAACTATGAGAGGAACAACTGGGGGGGACAAAAGACATAAAAAAATAAAAAAATCTCAGGTGGGCAACAGGGCTGCTAATAAGGGAGAGAGGAAGAGAGTGGGCAGGAGACAGGGGAAAAACTGGAAGATTAACCGCTGTAATTAAGAACAGGAGCACAGAAAAGTAGTGGGACAGTGAGAGGAACAGATGTGTTACTGGAGCTGTACAAGTTGTCAGTTTGTTCTAATAACTCCTCTTTTCTAATGCTTACATCAATAACACCTCTTTTAAGAGCGTCCAACAGGACTTGATTTTTCAAAGTATAATTTCAAATTTGTTGTTATTTGGTGACCAGCTTGCTGACGTTTTAAAACAAGCAGGGGATAATGGCTGCCGAAGTGTCCGTTATCAGATATTAACGCACACAGTGGAAGCCTGAACCATCCGACGAAAAACGGCGGAGAGTTGTTTCCGCGAAGTGCGTTTACTCTAGTCATATATACAAAACAGATAAATATTCAATGAGTTTTTAGTACTTTCTTCTTGTTATTTGTTGGTTATTCTTATTTTTTGGTTTGAATTACTTTTTCACAAAAAACAGACTATTTGTGACGTGGTGCGTCAAGTTGTCGTTATAATGTAATAACATGCCACTGAGTGGGGACGGACTTGGACTTCAGCAGCAAAGGAAAGCGATACATATGCTGGTCGTCATGATGGGTTAAATACAGCATCAGTTCAGAGAGAAAGTTCATTTCTTACCGCTTGTTTTTGTCCAGATGATGAAGCTAAAGTTTGTATTAAAGAAGCCAGCGCAGTGATACAACATTTAAGCTATGTGACCAGTACTTCTCTTTTAGGCGTTATTTATCCCTGTGCATTATTACTTTTTAACGCATACCCAACAGCCAATCAGAATCGAGAATTCACCCAGACCATGGTATAATTTCTGATAATGTGTACTTCATTGGCCATCGTCCCTTACATAAAAAACAGACAAATCATGTAAATCATGCATTAAAAATACTCTCAACTTGTTTATTAAATTAGCTTGCAGTCTGTAGAGTTCTTTGACTAGTTTGAGTCCAGAGATAATAATGTTTTAAAGGCTGATTTCCACTGGTCCATCTGCGGTGCGTCTGTTGCATTCAAACAAAAAAATAGAACATTCGTTAATCAACAGGAATGTTTATTTCGCCTCCGTCACACGTCTGCGTTTTACGTCCCTCTGCAACACAAACTTCACGCAGTTCTATTTCCAGTCCGTTGACGCGTCAATGTCACAGTAAAATGCCTGAGAAACAGGAAACAGTTCTGGGTTTCAAAATGAGAACTGTCTTTGTACTTTCAAAATAAAACTTTCCTAAATGTTATTTTGTATTAATATAACAAAGGTTAACACCGCAGATCACACCACAGCCATTTTCGCCTAGGACAACAAAAGTTGTGGAAAAATGATGACATAACATCAATTATGACACAACGTGAATTTAAAAGGAATTTGTGAGGAAGGAAAACGCATAGGGCCTGATTGCTTAGGTTTTGGATGAGCGAAGAAAGAGGGATGAACTACATGGGGTGGCAGGACAAACCACTCCTCCAGGAGCCAGTGGGGAGGAGGGACGGATCGGAGATCCAACATAGACAATGTAAACTAACTGTTTGCCGTGACACGGACTCTCCACACAATGCAACGGAGATGCAGGGTGGACGGACGGAGTAAGAAACTGAAAAAAAACCCCCAGGTCTGTGCAAAAGAACCTGCAATGAGCTAGAATCTGTATATTTTAACCCAGGCTTACAGAGCATAACTGTTCGGTCTCACTTATTCAAATTTATTGTGTTTAATTTATGACTCTCTTACAGGAGCTTGGCAACTGGAGTTTGTAATTATACAACACAGCCCCCTCTTTTTACTCTGCAGCCGACACGCTACTGCATAATTTACATGTCTATTAGCTCATCAATTACTCTGTAATTACCAAGATGCACAACCAGTTTTTTTAGCATCATATAAAGCAAATTGTTAAATGAATAACTGAACAAATAAAACAAGCACAAATATGACTTAATTGATATTTTGGGATGTGACCAGCAGTCTCTAACAATTTTCCTTTCTTTCTTGTCCATAAAGATATTTAAAAAAAGCTTATTTTTGCATCTGCATTTGTTTACCCAAATTTCTCTGTTCTGCAGCCCATCTCATGATTCATTACTGTTATTAATACACCCATCATGTGGAGCCTAAATTCTTTGTAAGTCCCATTGGCTTGCAAAATGAAGCTGCAGGAATCTGTCCCTGCTTGATTGAGTTAATGACAGCGCAATTTTGGAAATGCATTAAATGCAATAAATATTGCTGTGTAAATTGATAAAAAATACACAGACAGTGATCTAGGACAGGGACATTTATAGCCCAAAATCCAGACCGCCATCTGTATGCATAAAAGCATAATATCTGCTAGAAGCAGACAATAAAAGTGCTGATGATCCTTCTGAAATATGACGTCTATTCTAGTGAGAGTTCAGATGGTTGAACTACCGCATAAGTTGCAGCAGCAAAAAAAAGAAGAAGAAGAAGAAAAGAAAAAAATCACGTTGCATCTACTGCCTAACACTTGTCCAAAAATGTGTTCATAAGCTCAATGCTCCCACCATGTGTGGGAGGAGCTACTATTAAAAGTTTTTAGCCTCATCACTACATGGAAACTTCTTCTGTATATCTCATTTAAGTGTCATGGAAGACAGTGAGGATGTTTAAAGATCAGGTTTATTTATTACTATAAAAGCATCGTCATGTCTGGGTTCATGAGATCATTCAATCATTCAAGAGCTGCGTCTGAGGGTGTATTCAGCCTGGACACATTTAGTCGGCCGTACCTGAACCAGAGTTCGTTTCTCCCGAAAAACAAAAGCAAATCTTCAGTCTGAATACATCCAAGTGGACCCTGGTTTCCAATCGGACTTCTGTTCGCTCCGAGTTTTTCTGAGTCTGAATAGGCTCCTTGCTTGGAGTGGAACAACTGAACCAAATGGCCACCATAGCTGGGCAACCATGATGATAAGGCAAAGCAAACTTGGTCAGATAAATGCAGGCTCATCAAAATAACCTTTAACGTGATACACATTGCTTCTCACATTGTTTTCCCGACAATCTATATTTAATAAACACTTCATAGCCGTCGTCTTCTCAGTAACCGCCTCGCAGCATGCCTCCACCAGACCAAAGTAAAAAGTGTTGGATCTGTCGTTGATACAGTGTTCATAATTGGTCAGGAAAATATAAAGTCTGCATAAGTGAACTATCAAGGACTGCACCATCAGACTTTTCAGTCTGAATACCCCGTGAATGACGGCCGCTCTCAGCAGTTCTTCCATCTCCGTGACCCAGTTTGACATTTTGTTTTCCCGCATTACTCCGAGGAGGAAAAGAACATGTTCAAGAAAGGAGTTCAAAGTTCAAGAGGACAACAATTGGATTCTTCTTCATGTTGGTTTTGGACTCCATCCACTGATCCTGGGCTGCTCATTCCTGGCCCTGGAGATCTACCTACCACCCTCCCTGTTTTCCAGATCTCCAAGCTCTGTTGGCTGCTGATGAGCTCAATCAGACGTCTCCACAGTTTGATTGAATGAACACACCTGGTCCAGGTAATCAGCAGCAAGGAATGAGCAGCCCTGCGCTGATCAGACTAAACTATGCTTCTACTTCTGCATTGCTGTCAGTAGAAAATAGCGGTAAAATAACAAACATATGAAAAAAAAAATTTAATCACATTGCATCACACCCAAGGTCAAACAATACAAAAGAAATTACTTGTAGCCCGAAAAATACAATATGTCAAATTAAGTCCAAACATTTGATCGGTGTCGTTGCTTTAAGAATAGCTCCAAAAAAATCTGCCTTTTAGACAAACGTTTATTTAACAAATCCTGGTTTCAGTAGTAGAGGTGCTCATTTCATCATATCATAAACTTTTCTTGGCCTACATAAAGTCAGCTTACTCAGCAATCCCTGCAGTCGTGCTGCTGGTGTTTTGGCTGCTCTAGGTCAGATCAGTGATACATTCGTGGAACTTTAAGACTCAAGACTCAAAAGTGGGGGCCTGGGACTTTACGTGAAACAGAGATGAGCAATGGAAACTGCGGTCAGCAGCACCAGAGAGCAGCTGCAACTCTTAAACAGGCGTGGACAAGACGAAAGCAAAGAAGCAAAAAAAAAAAAAAAAAGTCTGATGTCCTGAAAAGTGTCTATTTTGGGAGAGGACTTGGGGGAGAGGAGTGGGAACGTGGCCGAGCAGCAGTTCAGCAGCACATGTGGGTGTGCTGCGAGGCTTGTTGAGTGCTGAAGAAGCAGTGCAGGCTCAGCAAGAGCGCTGCAGATGCATGCGGGAACTTCAAAAAAACCCCAGGTTTTAATGTTCTGTACGCTTTGAGAGTCTCTGCGAGGCTGAACTGTACTCGTCTAGGAAAAAAGACATGTGGTGAGCCGCCGTTGCGTAATCCCCTTGAGACGCGGTTAGAGGCTCAAAAAAGAAAAGAGGGGAGGGGAGGGACTCCATCCCGCTCTTTGTCCATCGATAAAACCTGCCTCTTAAGTTTTGTCTTCCTCTGACCTCAGAACGATGCCTAATTAAATCTTTCAGTTGAACTGAATGGATTTTTTGTGAACACACAAGGAAAAGGCCTCATATGTTGATAAGTATATTTGCCTCATTGCTTTTGGGCTCCTCTTATTGACAAGCATCGTCTGTCGCTTCAAGTATTGTCTGCATAATTGATCCGATTGATCTGGCTCTATAAAAATAAGCTAAATGACTGTTTTAATAGGTGACAACGTCTCCCAGAGATCAATGATAATTATCCCTCTTCAGAGTTAGACTGTTTTTTTTTTTGGGTGGTGCACCGGCCGGCCTCAACTGTTTACATTTTAATTTGGCTTCTATTTGTGTTTTGAGTTCCAAACATTCCTGCCGTGAGACTGCAATCCCCTCATCTGCCGTGTGTCTCCACAACGAAAATAAATGATTCGGTACCCAAGCCACTCGGAATGCCAAAGGTTATGCAGGGTCAAAGCCGCAAAAGCCAGCCAAATTAGGTTTGGGGGACGCCAAATGCTCTTTTTCGCTCTATTTGATTACTGGATACTCGTGAGCCCTCAAGGAAAAAAGTGAAAAAGATTTATTGTTGACTTTGGGTGACATTAGTGTGAAATCTGAAGGTGAACACACAGACTTCAGTGATCCAATAACCTTTGAACAGTTCCTGAGGAACTTTCAGTTGGTGTGGAGAACATGAGCACAGTGTTTGCAAATTGGAGTGTTTTGCGACTTTATTAATGACAGTATTGAAAAATTGAAAATTTATAGCTAACTTCAACTGTGAGAAAAAGATGCCAATCAAACTGCTCTATTGTGTGTAATTCTACTTATTAGTAAAGGAGAGGGTGGAAGGAACTATATATTGCAGACCCACTAAGCAGAACATTCCTATAGTTCGGTCACATATCCCACAATGCCATCTCACTGTGACCTAAAAGCACGTTTTTCAACAAAATCCGCAGGTTTTAAGAAAAAGTTACAATTTTACGGAGACCGGACGATTTTTCTGACATTGGTCAGGAGGTAGCGCAGTGGCAGTCCGGTTACAGGCGGGTAGTAGGAAGGCAGCAGTGCGATTATTGACTGATAGGAGGGTCTCTAAGGTCCCCAAAATCGTTTGATGATCGGCCGATCTCAGACAGCCATCCCCCCCATCCCCGTGCTGCCGTCCCACTGCCACGGAGCACGGACACTCAATGAAAGCTGTTGACATGGACCGGACATCAATCTGGTGATCCTGGCCACCGTGGGTCCTGCACATAAATGGGGAGACGGCATTGATGCTGCACATAACTCATCATGGCATCAGCAGCACCACAATGACTCCAAGGCCTTGGCAAATTGCAGTTTATGCTGAGAACAATACGAAGAGGAGCAACTCGCTCAAGAATGGGGAACACAAAAAATTGAGTGAGACCGCGGTTGAACTGGAAAGTTTTGCTCAGACAGCGTATAGACAATTTATAAGCCCCCAGGCTACCGGGCGGCTGGGGGCCAGTGGCACTTGATGCGGGCGGTCGTGATCCGAAAGACATTTACACATCATCCAATCCGGCTACCAACGCCCGGTGGCTGGACAATTTCCTGATGACGTCATGACTGCCAGTTCTACATTCATGACCGATTTAACAAAAAATAAATAAACAAAATCAGGCGGCGGCAGCTAAATTTGACGATTCTGTCGATACCTCCCAATCTTGCAGTGGCAGTTGTGTTTGTGACTGTAGCCTTGACAAAATCTTACACTCTTGCAGTTGAACTTTGAATAAACTGAATCATAGAAGAAAAGTCTGCAGCATGACATGACAGGCAAAATTCAGCCATGAACCTCTCATGTAGAAATGAGGAACTTACCATCATGCACTGTAAATTTCCAGGTGATTTTATTTATCCTCCCGCAAAAGCAGGAAATGTAGATTAGTCGGATCAATGATGGCGAGTTCACTTCTGTCCACCTAATCATTTGCTAATGGCTACTATCAATTGTCCTCCTATGGCTTCTGCAACAAACAGTCTTTCAATTGAAGCGAACAGACACATACTGTACTGAAGTATTGATTAAAAGTGTTCCAGCGTGGGATTCCAGGTAAACGTATTGATCATGTCCTTCATGGTAAATTGGATTTATTTCACATCATCTGTCTTGGTTATTCATGTATACATAATCGCTCTGTATTTTATTTAATATTTTTAATGATATTGCTTTTGGATAAAATATTAACTGTCACCATTTTCTCTCCAAGAACAGTGTGTCTTTTTTTTTTTTGCATCAAACCAAATTGTAAAACAAATCTGAACAGACAGAGAAAATGAAAGAAAGAATAACAGACTTTAATGTTTTGTGCTGCCTGACTTGTGTGTCACACGGACCCAACAGCCGCTTGCACTTTTTTTTGAGCTTATCCCTTATTTATTTATTTGCTCAACAAGCCTTCCCTGCGCCCACATCCTTGTGCCGGCATCGACATGTACAACAAAACAAAAGAAGACCTGCTTTTGGAGTGTCCTTATTTATTCATGATGCCCTGCAGTCTGCCTGTCCATTCCAGGTATTATTTCAATGTTTCTGTTTGGGCTCTTCTTTTTTTTTCAACTTCTTCTTCAACATTGACTGGCTCAAACAGACTTCCATATAAAAAACAGAGGTGGTAATGCCTATGTATGAGGTGCAGGTATTTGCAACTGTCTCCTGGCTTATGTGAAAAACAAAGCTTTTTCTGTTTTCCTTTTTTATTTTCAGTTTGTAACAAGAATCTGAGATAGATGCTGAAATTCTGCAAAAAGTTTGTGGAAAACCGATTGATCACTTTTTTTTTTTTTAACAAGAACTAGATTTCATATTTTACTGTCTGCTTATAACTGAGACATTTAAATCTTAATGGTTTTTGGCAGCTTTGCTTTAATTTTTTTTGGTATTTATTTCTAAAAATCTACTCAGTTTTCTATGCTCACTTTGTACTGGAGCTAATTCCAGACGACTTTTTACTGGGAAACAGTTCACGAGTGAATGAGTTAACCATGTTCCCATGATCAATCCGCTGCTCCTTCAAGACCAAGGAAAATCGTGCTTTTGATGGTTTTAACATGTTCTTTTGGCATTTTGCTCATGATGGAGGACATATGTTAAACAGGTTAAACCTAAAAAGGCATTCCTGAGTATTTCTTTATTCAAATCGTTGTGACTAAGGAGCAGACTAAAAACTGTGGTTGGAAACAGTGTGTACGTGTGACGTAAGTTCCTTACTCCTTCTGATTTTGATGCATCCAGTGATTTACCACAATAGACATCTTTGTTTTCCTCATCTGGATAGCTCCAATATTGCTGTAAGCTAGTGGGAGAGCGTGTAAACAAAGGGATGATAGGAAGTCAGGCAGGCTGTACCAACAGTCCCGCCCACAACTCAGAGGCAGATTTCGGAGGAACTCTTAGCCGTAGTTTCTGCCGCTCTGCAGAAATGACACAGGTTTTTGAGTTTTGGCTAAAAATATATAATCATAATTAAAAGACCACTGGGAAAACTTTGAAAATGGATCAAAAGATGATCGGAGTGGAACATTCCCTTCAATCAACAGGAAGTGTGGCATAAACCCGCTGCACCTTGTGCTATCTTTACTAAAGAAATACATGTGATCAACAGAAGCAACCAAGCCAGGAAAATCGAAAAAAAAAAGATAAACGCTCAAGTATTAAATGGTAAAACCCATATACCGTAAATTCCGGACTACAAAGCGCACCCGATTACTAGCCGCACCCACCCATTTTTCACGTGTTTAACTACTTTTATACATACACAAGCCGCATCGGAGTACAAGCCGAATGTATTAGGTAACATTGTCATCCTGACAAATCACGTCCTGACTCCCGGATTAAGTGTGATTCATTAGCACACAGTGGGTGGAGCCAGCTTTGCCTCAGGCTCATGTATTTGAGTATATCTGTATCTGCCAAACAGCATGGAACTCTATTCTGTTCACAAGTTCCTCAGTTATGGTTTTTTTAATTCATTTATTTATTTATTTATTTATTTTTAACTTATTGACAATCTAGGTATCATACATAAAATTACAAACAGTAACCATATAATCAACATTACATCCCTCAGTTATGATGAGGAAATTTACATCCGCGATCCCCCATTTCCCATGGTCTTAGGGGCTAAAGGCGGGGCCAATGCCCGGCTCGCCATTCTGTTGTAAGTGTTTAAGAATGAGCAAGTATCAGCAGTGCATGGAGGGGTGAACGGATAAGGCTCTCTGTGGAATGACGAGTGGCAATAGTTCGGTAGTTGGCAGCAGACACTTTTATTAACACTCCCCAGACACGCACATCAAACTCGACTGCCGTAGATCGCACTGTCGTAAATCGCACTGTCGCACAGTGTCGTGAACAAGCAATTCTGCTCTGCATCATTCATTACATGACATCTCCCCTTTTTTCAAAATAAAATAATTAGTAGAAAACATATTTTCAACGTCTCTCTACATTGTAAACCTTTCTGCATTGAACTTAAATTAAATTAGATTTTCTAACCCAACATTTTCTCTGAGAATAATGTTTATCTTTCTGCAAACTTAGCAAGCAGTAAAACTGTAGGTAATGATGCTCGAACAAATCAGTTGCAAGAAGCAATTAACCATCCTCAATGAACTACATTCAAAATTCACTTTTCAACATTTATAAAACTTAAACTTAGTCCATCTTCATCTTCTGTCTTGTCTTCTGCTGTGTCTTCTCCCCCTTTTTTTTCAAAACACCCCCCCAAAGGCCATATTGTGCACATTGCACAGCATAGAGACTATAAGTCCAGTCTATTGACGGGTTTGCTCATCCGTCCAGAACGTGTGTACACAGTCCTTAAAGCAGCTGCTGGAGAACTTGCAGCTGTGAAGACCTGAGGTTGAAGTGCAGTATCTGAGGCAGGAGCAGTGGCTGAAGGAACAGGCTCCACCACAGACGGCTCAGCTGAAGTAGGAAGAGCAGCAGTGACAACCTGCTGTGGGGTGTTGCTGCGAAGATGACGACGGTTACGTCGAAACATCACACCCTGTGGAGTTTCCAAGAGGTATGATCTGGGAGTTATACACTCCTTCGAGACGACTGCTGGAGTTGACCAGTTCTTTTCCTGATCCAGCTTGGTAAGAACAGTGTCCCCTGGACGTAGAACAGGAAGAGGTCTGGCGCCATGACGACGGTTGTAGTAGAAAGCTTGTTTAGTCTTTTCCACAGCGTCTCGCTGGAAAACAGCCTTTCTGTCAGGCCATTTTGGTTGGAGATTCTTCTCCAGGGTGAGAAGTGTTGTGCGGATCTTTCTCCCCATGAGGAGCTCTGCTGGGCTGACTCCTGTACTGGAGCAGGGAGTTGACCTGTAGCACATGAGAGCAATGAGTGGATCCTCCTGCCTGAGAATCTTCTTAGCGGTTTGCACTGCTCTCTCAGCATGTCCGTTTCCTTGAGGGTGGTGAGGACTTGATGTAAGGTGTTGGAAATCCATGTCTTTAGCAAATTCTCTGAATTCTGCACAGGAAAACTGAGGTCCATTGTCACTCACAACTTCGTCTGGAATCCCAAATCTAGCAAATGTGGCTTTTAGTCTCTGAATGACTTGGAAGCTTGTGGTGGATGGCAGATGTAATATTTCCAAGAAACGGGAGTAGTAGTCTGATACTATGAGATAATTATTCTTGTTGTATTTGCAGAGATCCAGTCCAATTCTTTTCCAGGGACGATCTGGTAGAGGGGTAGAGATGAGTGGTTCTTTCTGTTGAGAACGCTTCTGTTCTTGACAGGTCTGACATTGCATCACTGTGTTCTTTAACTCTGCTGAAAGACCAGGCCACCAAACAGATGAGTTAGCTCTCTCTCTGCATTTTGTGAGCCCTTGGTGTCCTGCATGAATTTTCTTCAGGATCTCCCCCCTTTCAGACTTAGGAATGACAATTCTACAGCCACGGATGAGAAGGCCGTTGGTCTCTGCCAGCTCGTTTTTAACTTTCATGTAAGCTCGGACGTGTATCGGAACCTTTTCTTTGTATTCTGGCCAGCCTTTTCTTACCAGCTCGATGACGGTTTGAAGTTCCCTGTCTTTGGCTGTGGCCGCTCTGATGCCATCTATACGACTCGGAGAGGCAGGAATGCTTTGAACTACCGTGGCTACATAATATTCAACCTCGCTGTGCATATCTGTGGGCTCTCTGGTACGAGCCTGAGGACAACGTGACAGGGTGTCTGCAACGACGAGGGTCTTGCCTGGTACATAGACAGCCTCTGGGTTATACCTCATGAGCCGCATAAGAAGGCGTTGACATCTCAGAGGAACGTCATCTAAGCTACGGCTGTTCACCAGGGGCACTAAGGGTCTGTGGTCGGTCTCTAGCCTGAATCGATCCAAACCTCGCAAGTATTTATCAAACTTTTCACAGGCCCACACGCTGGCTAGACATTCCTTCTCGATTTGAGCATATCTAGTCTCAGCCTCTGATAGGCGACGGGAGCAGTAGGCAACTGGCCTCCACTCTTCTCCATGAAGCTGGAGTAGTACAGCGCCTAGCCCATAGCTGCTGGCGTCTGCGGAAACCGCCGTCTGCTTCGTAACATCATAGAAGGTGAGAACCGGGGCTGTTGTTAACATAACCTTGATGTTATCAAACGCTGACTGTTGCGAAGGACCCCAGGTCCATGCATTTTTCGTTCTCAGGAGATCGAAAAGGGGTTGTCCGACCGTTGCTAGCGAAGGGATGTACTTGCCCAAGTAGTTCACCATGCCTAGCACCCGTTTCAGTTCCTGAACGTTTTGAGGTGGGGTTAGCTGGTTAATTGCCTCCACTTTCTCAGGGTCTGGCCTTACTCCTGACTTATCGATCAGGTGACCCAGAAATCTTAACTGGCTCTGCCTCAAGGAGCATTTCTCTTTGTTGAGTTTAAGGCCTGCTGAATCGATTCGACGTAGGACCCTTTCCAAACGCGCGTCATGTTCTTCCATGGTGGCGCCATGCACCAAGATGTCGTCCATGAAGACTTCGACACCCTCCAAACCTTCCAGAGTTTCCAGCATTTTACGTTGGAAAATTTCTGGCGCACTGGTGATGCCAAATGGCAGTCTTTTGAAGCAGTACCTGCCAAATGGTGTTATAAAGGTTGTCAACTCGCAGCTATCTGGGTGCAGGGGAATCTGCCAGAACCCGCTTGCAGCATCTAGAGATGAAAACACCGTGGCACCACTCAACTTAGATGTTATTTCATCTGATGTTGGAAGAATGTACCGCTCTCTTTTTACCGACTTATTGAGTTTTGTTAGATCAACACAGATCCTGGCTTTGCCTGTATGTTTCTTTAAGACTGGCACCATTGGAGCGCACCATTCTGTCGGTTTTGTTACGCGTTTAATAATGTCATTTTGCTCCATCCTTACCAGCTCCTCTTTCACTTTCTGTAGCATGGGGAATGGTACACGCCTTGCTGTGTGAACTGCATGTGGCACAGCACCTTCTTTTAATTCAATTTTAACTGGAGCCGTTTTTAAAATAACGTGTTCCCCAAAGGGCTGACTTCCGGTCGTTTGTTCATTTGTATAGTTTGCGATCTCATCTACTCTTCTCACGAGGTTCATTTCTACAGACAGAGAGCGGCTGAGCAGATTGTTGACTCTATGCCCATGCACTACATATATTTTTGATGTGTAGCTCTTGTTTTTGTAGCTTACTGCAGCATCAAAGCAACCAAGGCAGGACAGTTCTCCTCCGGGACTGTCTAGTGGGAGGTCAGGTGGATGTAACACCTTTCCTGTGTCGAGGGCTTGAAATGTGTCCTCATTTATAATATTGACATCAGCCCCTGTGTCAATCTTAAAGTGGACAGGAACAGATTCAACTTGGAGCAACACCGTCCATGCTTCAGACTTTTTTTCTTTTGCATCGCATATGGAGCCGAGAAAGTAGGAGGTCTGCTCCCCTTCCTGTGCTTCAGTGACCTCATTCACTGACCTGCTGCTGCGACATGCTGTGGCCCAATGCCCCATCTTGTGGCAGTTATGGCATTTAGCTTTTGAAGCTGGACATTTCTCCTCCCCTCTGTGTGGCAGCTTTCCACATCTTCCGCATTTCTTCACAGGTTCCCCCCATTTACTGTGTGCATTTGACTTGCCTGGTTTATGCTGTTGTCTCCAGTTTGGGTTTTTATTTCTGTGCCGCACCTCTTGAATCGCCGCCGTGTCCCCTTGCAGACTCACTTGTGCTGCGACCTCTTCTGCTTGCCGTACAGTCTGAACTGTGAGCGCCAAAGTTAAATCCGACATCAACTGTAGCCTGCGTGAGAGCTCTTTATCCTGGATCCCCACCACGATCCGGTCACGGATGTGCTCCTCTCTGGCCGCTCCGAAGTCACAGTGCTCTGACAGTTCATAGAGTGCTCGGATAAAACTCTATGCTTTCTCCCCTGTCCGCTGCACGCGCTGGTGAAAACACGCTCTTTCGTGAATCACATTCCGCCGCGGGAAAAAATAGTCGTCGAACTTTGCTAGGACGACCTCAATTTTGTCTCTGTCGCCCTCCTCGTTAAATGTAAACGACTTAAAAATATTCTCTGCTTCAGCGCCCATTGCATAGATGAGGCAGCTCACCTGCACCGTCCCCTCATCCTTATTGAGTTTCGTGGCGATTCTGTATCGCTCAAAGCGCTGTCTCCAGTCTGGCCATTCAGTCGGCTTATCAAAGGGAAAGTTGGCGGGCGGATTAAATTTAGCCATTTCGCTCAGTTCTTCGTCTTCTTACTCCGTATTCGACGTTGGTTCTGTCCAGGTCACTTCTGACACCATGTGGAATGACGAGTGGCAATAGTTCGGTAGTTGGCAGCAGACACTTTTATTAACACTCCCCAGACACGCACATCAAACTCGACTGCCGTAGATCGCACTGTCGTAAATCGCACTGTCGCACAGTGTCGTGAACAAGCAATTCTGCTCTGCATCATTCATTACATGACACTCTCCTTCCGCTTGTGTCGCGGCAGCGTTATGGGAGTAACAGGGCTGGTTTAAAAACACACCGGTAAAATAAAGCAGCGGCGACTGAAAAGCGCGCGCCTCAGCGCGATACGCGCGCCTCAGTGCGGCGCGTGCGTCAGAAGTTTCCTTCCACAACAAACACTGTTGCTCCGTGGACGCCTCGAGTAAGCCCTGGCTGCAGCCTGCAGAATGGCTCGACGCCTCTGCGCTCCCGTGCGCTCATTGTCTCCCCTTCCTATCTACTCCGACAGCTCTGGCCAGGGCGGCTTCAAGGAGGAGCGCTTCGTCCCCATTGCGCCGGTGAACGGAGCAAATCGTGTCTGTGCAGAGCAATTGGACTTAATACTGTACGTTTTGTGTATGAGGGGCGGATGCGTTGTTACGTGTGGGAGCCTTCAGACTGCCATCGGCCCCGCAGCTCACACGACACGCAGTCTCCAGCTCACACGGAGGCTGTGAGCGTTTCAATGCAAAACTCCGCTCAGTCCTTAATAACCGTTAAAACGACCACGTCAATTTGTGTTTCCAGTCGTGTCCCGACAAAATAAAGGCTGATGTTATTCCCACATATTTACGTGCAGCCAGCCGAGTCACTATGACTCAGAGGTAAATGCACTCCTGAGCATGCGCTGTTCTCTTTGTCACGCAGCTGACCAGCTTTTCCAAACCCGTTGGTGATGGTGGATTTTTTCACGCTGCTTTTAACGATTGCTTTTAACTTGAAAGCTTCATCATATTGTAGTGGCGATCACGTGCACGTTGGGTCTAATGGCACCAAAGGATTCTGGGATGCGGCCGGGCATGCGTGTTTCGTTTTGTTGAACCATGACTGAAGTGTCTAAGACCTGAAGTCAACTCCATGCTGTTTGGCTGCTAAGAGGTGTGTTGAAAAACAAATGACTTGTGCTTGGTGTTAGATAGAGAACTCAAACCATTCACTGTGTCCGAAAATACGTACATCGCGGCCGCCAATTAAAACCATAAATTAGCCGCGTCACTGAATAAGCCGCACGGCTGTAAGCGCAGGAAAAATGTAGCGGCTTATAGTCCGGAAATTACGGTATGTATATGTCAGGAGTCAGAGATCTGTCTGTCCCTCTGATCACCATCTGGAACAATCCCTGGAATATTGACACACTACATCTCCCAGCCGCCCTAGTTCGTTCCTGACTTTCATTGTCAATCACCCACATCAGACTTAAGCACCGCACCGAGCCTCGCTCAGCGCGAAGGATTGTTTGTGCCACTCTGACTCCATACCGAGCGTTACCTCCTGGTCTGTCTTCTCACGTTCCTGATCCTGTTCCTTATCCGACTTTGTCTGCCTGCCATCAACCCCCGACCCAAGCCTGAACGATGACTATTCTAAGCCAGCTCCCTGATATTGCTATGTATGACCTCCGCCTGACCGTGCTTTAGCTCTGTGACACCTGTCATCCTGTCTGGTTTTAATGTGCAGCAGGTTTATTAGCACAGTCGTCTGCCAATTTGTGACACATTTTTCTTCCTTCATCAAAGGCCTAAAGCGCTTTACAGTCACAGGCTCATTTACACAAACATTCCTACACTGCAGCTGCCGAACACCTAAAACCAACAGAAGCAATGTTGGGTTCAGCGTCTTGCCTACTTGGACACATGGGCAGGCAAGGCGGGAATCGAACCTGCAATCTTCTGATCAAAGGTCAAAACTAAGTAGTGCATGTCTTAAAATAAAAAAATAAGCCACTTCTCGCTGAGATCTTGTAGTTGTTTTGTGCAGTGTAGAGCTGCTCAAAGAGGCTCAGTGGGCGGTGCTGCCAACTAGTGGTCGGGGGTATGAGTGGAAAACAAGAGTCAGACGCTGAAAGACGGCCATAAATAGCACTTTAAATCAAATACAAATATTGCCAAACGAAATATACCGCTGAATCAATTTGTTCCTAAACCCCTAACAGAAAGGTCCCAGCGGGATTCAAACCAGGATTTTCGAAGCTGTGAGGTGAGACGGCTAACCACTACTCCACCGTACACCCTGAAATTGAAAACTTAGCACAGCTATTTTAGGGTGAAGTGGAGCCTTCCAGTGACTAAAAAGTCAAGCTTGATAGAGAACTGTAAAACTAGAAGGTGTAGATGTTTTTCACATACGGCTTGCATATTTCTTTAGCAAATTTTAGTGTACAAGTTTTATTTTTATCATATTCATTACTTTTTTTTAATTGATCCCTGACTGTAGGTATGGCAAAAAGGTGTAGAGTAACTTAGCATGATGCAAAAGGGATTCCAGGCCTGTAAATCACTTTAAAGCTCATGCAAAACACAACATGTGCACTGTAAGCTCTCCTGGCATTGATGCTCACTGATGTACTCCACCTCCCTTTGGGCCAACCTGTCTGGATCATCTTATCTAAATCCCATCCATCCATCCATCCTATCTCCCACACACACACACACAACATTCTTCATAATGAAACCGACTTAGCTGAGGGAGGCTATTTGATTGCAGCCAGCCAGCAACCTGGCTATTCATCATAATATAATGTTCCCCCTGCGGTCTGTACCTGTCTGCCACTGACAGGAGCGCATCACCCTGTGGGGTCGGCGGGGTCTCCCATCACTGTCCAACCGCCCGGTCTGACTGACGCAAATCCTATGGAATTGGCTGTTTTCAGCTTGAAACACGTGTCCTCTCCTGACACCGCCGGCGTGTCTGCAGATCCCCCCGGCAACAGTTTCACCTATAGAATCAATGCCGCGTTCATGGCCTATGGAAGCCATTGATCAGCAGCTCGGTGTCTTGGCCTTTCATAAATTGAGACCTTTTTAGTAATGGCATGTTCCATCACCAACAGGAGTGTGAAAGGGAGAGGCTGGGCGGCAGAGGTGAGACAGCCTGGTGTCACAGGTTTCAATAAAGCCGATTCTTATCGACAGAGCGGCCCAGAAATGAAATCAGAGCCCGCCTTTGAAATTGACCTCAAACCTCTCTGCAGAAATGGGTAATTGTTACCACTTTAGGTTTTTTTTATTTCATCCGAAATTAAAAAAGCAAAAACTCAGGTAAATTAGGTGTTTAAAGCCATACAATATGAATTATTGTCAGAGCATGTGTTAATCTTTTTCCAAAGATCTACAGGTTTTGAGTGGATAACTACCCTCCAAAGTACTTGTTAAAATTGACCGTAAACAGCTCATTGTTTGAAATGAGCCAGAAACGATCGCTGGAAGGTCTCACGCTTCCTCTGGCTGCTTTGTTTTTGTTTTACTCCATTTGTGCACATGGGATTCCACTCACTGACTTAAGCCTCAACTGGCCTTATGGCTAGATCTGGGCTGTCTGCGAGAGAAAAATGGGCAAACATGTACGAGGCATGTCACTTGCACAATGCCCCTAGAAAGAATATGCACAAACAGTTTTACGCTACGGGCTCACAGAGTGGTCTACGACCTTAAAATCTCCTGTGTGCCAACTCTGTGACCCATACACGTTCGCCCATTTTTCGTCTGTAGACAGCCCATAACCAGCCAAAAGAGCAAGTTGTGAATAAAGAATAAAATTCGGCTGCTCCTCTCCATGACCCTGTATGAGCTTGGACAACCCAAAAATGGCAGGACACGTAATGGGGGTTGACCCGTAGAGTTGCAACTAAAAACTCCTAGTAGAAAATTATGTTGCATTTAATTTTACATTTCTACAAGGACTTTTTTTTTTACAATCTGGCAGAAAAAAACTTTTAGCAGCATAGATCTGAAAGTAAAAAACAAAAATGTCTGACTTGTTTGGGTTGAAGTAAATATTGTCTGCAGGGATAAAAGAAGAGGGTGTCCTCTGTGTCCCACCTGTCTTCATTCACAGTGCTCCTCCTTCACATCCTCCTCTGCATAATGCAGCCTGTCGTCAGGGAGCCAGACGGCAGTCTGATGTGCTCTCAGTGTGTGCTCCTTTACATGCACACATCAGCGCGGTTGAATGGAGTCACCCAAACTGACAGCAGATGGTGCTCTTCGGGTGCTGGATGTCTGATCTGTCCTCACAGGCCCGCTCTCTGTGCGGTCTGTCATCGTCTGCCTCCGTCCTCCACCGAGGGGTTTCTGGACCGCCGTCGCCATCATTTGCGGGAGAAGCCGGGCTTGGCTTGGCCTCGGACCTTTTTATTGCAGGCGTTAGCAGGAAGCAAGTCAACGTGCAGCTTGGATAGAGATCCCAGGGGCGCCTTTTAATGATGTGGCTCGGTGATAAACCTGGGAAGACTGAAAACCGTCCATGTAGTGAGAAAAACAGACACTGGAGTTGTATATTGTGAAAGCCAACTGGAGGAGAGCAGAGGTTCACAGCTTTAAACACTCTTCTGACTTTTGCACTGGAAATTGATTGTAAAAGAAACAAGGATTTATTCTAACTACACCTTATCTTTGATAAAAACTGTAAATATGTATAAACATATATATTTAAAAGTGTATGGTAAATATGTGCCATAACTTATTTAGATGTTTGCAAGCACTGATTTCGTGGAGTAATGCCAAGAGCCAATCAGGTTTATTGCAGCAATTTGAACACAATTTTTAGTGTAGACTCAGCAAAGCTGTATCGGTAGTCAATTACGAGCTGTCATAATGTGATGGAGGACAGTTTGTAATGATCCCCTTGCACTGCTAAATGTGTGACAGACCACTTCTAAAAGGGTCAGCCGCTGCGACCTTGAGTCACCGCAGGCTTCAAACGCGCAGTCCGCTGGTTTCAAGCGTGTGCAATCATTCCTCGAAAATGTCAATGGAGTGTGTGTCTGCGGGCGCCGGTGCAGACAACCCTCCCAACATTTCCCCTTTCTCCCACACTGTGGAAATCGATGGCGAGGTGATTCGAGGGTTCATTAAGAAAATGAGTCCCAAACCTGTTTGGGGAAAAATGAGATCAGAGATGATTCAGGTTGGAGAACCACCTGAGTGACGACTGCTGGGAGTCACTCATGGACCGGTTTGCTCACCTGGCTAATGGTAATGCTCATCCATTGTATTGGTCAAGAATATTGATCACTTGCAAGGATTCCTTTAGGGAGATTCAACTGCAAGTACTACAGTATAGCTGGTTTTGGTCTACAGAAATAGTGAACCAACTATGGATTTTACAGACAAATTTGCTACTGGACTCATGTCCAAAAAGTGTGTTGATAAACCTGCTGCACCAGTCACATGTGGGAGGAGCTACTGTCTTATAGCCTCATCACTACATTATGGAAGACACTAGCTGCAGTTACATGTGCAATGTGTCTTTGATCAGATCAAAGATCGGATTGGAATTGAAGTGTGTACATGGGCCCAGAAAAACTTACTTACGCCCCACTTTCAGTCGTAATAAACTATTATGACATTAACAGAACTTTCTAAAATACCGGAAATGGCCGTAGAAGAAGAAATAGCAAAAACCGTTGTAAACATACAAAGCGTGAGAACCGTCTATGCATAAGTTCAAGCAAGCGCAGAAATGAGCCAAAATCGGAATAAATTGTTTATGTGCACCTATCTTGATAATAAGGATCTTAAGACTGAGTCTGATCGGGGCAGAGTATTTAGAATGGTGTATTAACATGACACATTTTATTCTGATCAGCCGTTTATTCCAGTTATTTTTGTCCATGTCACCGCAGCCACTGATGATGTTGAAAGATCAGGTTTTTTTTTTTTTTGGAGGACAACACACAACAACAACAATCATCTTTGTCATGTTGGTTTTGGACTCTGCCTGCTGATTGAATCATCCACACATCAAAGCTGAGTTCCTTATTGGTTGACGTGACGCAAATTGTTTGCCAAGTTCGGATCGTTGACTGTATGATGAGAACTTGACGGGGTGAGTGCGAGATCACCTAAAGAAAATGGTTTACTTCTAAAGTCAATTTAGTGGCCATTTTTTCGCAATACGGATGCCGTGGTATTGATTGATAATGGCCTCACCCATAGAAAATGGTTTACTTTCAGCTCCGACCAAATATCAATTCAGTTGCTGAATTTTTCAGATATGGACGCCACCATGTTGGAACCAGTTTGGCCCGAGGCGGTCTGGGTCAACGTTACTATGGCAACCCCTCTCACCAATCAGGAGTGAGCTTGTTAGAAGTCCACACCCCTACCACTTGAAAGCAGAATACGTTAAACGTTTTGAACGTTCAACGTAATGGTCCGCAGCACCACATACTTTTATTAAGGCATCTGATGGGTTGAATATAATGACTGAACAATTGCTATGTATTTCTCTATTGAAGCCCACAGGATTTTGGCTTCTTGGAGCTAGCGAGTACTTCCTGTTTGGAATGGGAGGGGGGCAGGGTCACTCAGTCTTATTGTCATATGGTTTAGATATTTGAACTCTAGTATAAACAGAAGTATAAACACTGCACCATGGGTCACAAATTTCTGCGCTGCCGCTAGAGAAATGCATTGCACATTTTGAGAGTCGAGTGTGGTGCAAAGTCAGATCGCATCTACACATCAACTTAACATTGAAATTGGACGCTCCTCCCACATGATTGGTGTTCCGTGTGAACAGAGCTCAATTTTGTGCACCTTTTGCGTGAAAATATTGGTTTTTTTACCAGTTGAACCTGTTTAATCGTTGGATCAAGGCTGTGTGACTCCATCTCTGTGTAATGCCAACAAGTGAGTGTGTCAGAAATGATATCATCAGATGTCCTCATGCTCACATCAGCGGGTGCTAATACCTGTGACTCTGACAAAGACAGAAAAGGAAAAAAAAAATGGAAGGGTACTTTGTGCCAGGAAACAACAGTGTCCTCTATGGCTCGTTCTCAGACAAACTGGCACTACACAGCCATGCTCCGCTGAAGATGTACTGTCTGCCCCATTTGACTTCATCACTGGGGAGTAATAAAAGCTTTGTGAGCAGCAGGGCCCCAGTGCTGCGCTGCACTTGTGTGCGCCGAAACCTCCATCCGACAGGTGCTGCGGAGCGCACCCAAAACAGCTGGGGCCGGTCATCAGCGCTCGGTTGAGATGACATCAACTGACAAGTGTTCATCTGACTCATCTTCCGCTTCCTGGCTTCCATCCGGACTCCTGACACACACACGCTCTACCTACCAGACACTGGCGCGGGAACCCAGGTTGGGCCGTGATGCTGCAGGGGCCAAAATTAAGTAATATTGCAAGGCTGTGCCAAGACGGGACAAAAACAGGTGGTGAGGTCATGCCAGCTTACTCGTCATCGAATTATTGACAAATATAATGCCTTGCCTGAATGCATCAGCAACACTTAATATTTGATGCCTCATTTTTCCCTAAAATATTTAAGGACAGCATGGCGGGCACTTAAAGACTGGAAGAAAAAGGTCATCCCACTTTCAAATTAAGGGGTTGTGAAACAGACAAGGTCCTTTTCCTGTCTCGGACATAAAACAGTGATTTCTTTAATTACCCACTATAAAATCCACGGTATAATATTCTCACCCCCATCTTTTACTGGACTGGAGTGGTGTGATTCTCTGGAGGTGACTGTATTAAGCTGTGGAAAAAGGGAGGGGAATGGGGGTGAAGGAAATGCAAATCCATGAGCTCTTGTGAGTTCCTGGAAAAAAAAAGAAGCAATTACTTAATTTATATATTAATATATCAGGTGAAGGTGAACCAGATAAAATATATGATTCGCCGTTAAAGGGTCTCAAACATAGTTTTTACTTGGATGAGTTATCTAGCCAGAAAAACAACTGGAAAACTGCTTTTTGCAGCTATTTTAAATGTTTTTGAAAAATTAAATTAAACAAAATAAAAAAGATCTAATATTGTAGTATATATCTATATGTGTATGAGGTGACATTATAATATTAATACATTTTTTTGTGAGCCTTTCCTCTCCTCAGCGCATCTGATAAGTGAGTACCGCCGCACAACAACATTACATCATTCTCCATTCCCGGCAAAGTGAGCCAAGGCACGATGAGATCAGCCTACCCACCAACACCACCTCTCCACCCCCTCCTTTCTTTCTTGTTATCCCAGTAGGACAGCAGACTGCTGTAGGACCTAAAAGATCATCTCCCACAGTCAGAAAAACATGGAAGATGCTGTCTCACCGACCCAGCCTGCAAACATGTGCACAGCTCAGGTTCATCCACAGGTGAGCTCTCTATTTCAGGTGCAGAAAAGAAACAGAAAAAAATCTGTTGAAGCTTTTAGGCAAACACAATTGTAGACTTGCAAAAAAAAAAAATACCCCATGGTGTTTTCTGTGATCACAGAGCATACAAATCATTTTTTTTTTAGATCAAAGCCTCCTTGCAGCTTAGAGAGCTTATTGGGCTTAACTCTTTTTATAGCTTTCAGATACACTCCTAGTTTTAGTGCAAGCACAAATCCAGACAGAATAGTTCCAATTAATCGTTAGTTTTACTTTGTTGTATAACAAAAGCAAATGTCAGCCTCAGATCTTTTTTTTTTTTTTTTTTTTTAACCCGGTAGTGCCAGTTCTGATGCATGCTGATACGGGCACAAGGTTGCATCCTTACCCTCTGGGGTTACTTAATCCTCAGTTGTCATAAAGGACTCAGGTACATGAAGATGAATGAACAGATGAGTTGATTTTTGTCCTCAGTGACCCCTGCCCAGCCACTGTTACACAGCCTCCACCCCCTCCACTGTCCTCCCTTTGGATCCTTTCTCTGGTTTATCCTGTCTGTGGGGTTGGATGCTCGCCGGTTATTCTTTGTCATCATTACACTGTCACAGAGGAGCATTTTTAACCGTGCAGGGAAAAAAAAAGAAAAAAAGAAAAAAAAAAAAAAGAAGAGAGGGATGAAGCATGGTTGTCATGCGGCGTAGCCCCGGCAAATTACTGGAGAGTCGGGCAGCGGCGTGGAGATGACCGCTGCGGCGCTGGCATCGAGTCGAGCCGTTTGTCAACAATCAGTCGATCTGTCAGCGTAATGCGGCGCGACAAATCAGCTCCGCCGCTGCTCCCTGCCAGCGGAGAAAAACACGAGCCGTATGAGAATCCACTCACACATCAATGTTTCCCTCACTGACCAATGTCTGATCTTCAATTTAAGGGATATGCTGCTCCATTAAAATGCTGTAAAGTGAAATGCATGCTAATCTTTAGACTTCACAAAATGAATAAAATGCATTACCTGGAGATGTACGCAATACCTACAGCACAATCATTTAATCGTCTATTTTTGTGTTTATATCGAATATAAAGCGTTCAGAATTTCAAAGCATGTTAAGCAAGACTGAAGAGTCAGACTGTCGATTAAAGTTTTTTAACTGCGTTCCCAGTAATTCTAGTACTTTTGTGACACGTTAGCCGCGTTGGCGTATTCAGAATACCTGGAACTTCCAATCTTATTTGCAACATGTAAAAAACAGACTGAAAACGCTAAAACAAACGTTACTGTGACTCTGTTAACCCCCAACCTTGTTAGTAACATGTAAAAGAACTGTCTGACAACGCTACATGAAAGCCACACGAGCGTAGTCACAATAATCCAACCAAACCTTTTTGCCGCGTACCTCTCCGAATTGCTTTAACATCAGTAAGCACAACCAGAATTAAGCCTTTTGTAGGGTGCACCATCAATGGATGGTCTATTTTCCAACCTGTGTCATATATAAGGTGCATTAAGCGAGACGAAAGAGTCAGAGACAAGTCAGACTTCATTAACTGTGTTCACCATAATTAAAATTTTATTTTGCTACAATCCCAACATTGTTAGTAACGCATACCCCGTGTGCTATCTTAGAAGACCCCACCCTTACATTGACGTGTTCTCCCTACCATGACAAAGGTGGATAAAGGTGGAAAGATTTCATGTAATCCATGGACACCAGTGAAGATCACAAATCATTGAAGAAAAAAGGTTCAGAGCACTGTCTCAGACACCACTACACGTTAGCAGGATGTCTCGAAATTGCACAATCAGAACTATTCCATATATATGGCACCCCAGATTATATAAGACAGTGTTTATTGAAAAAAAAACAATACGGCGGACAATGCAGTAGATGTATACATTTTTCCTTTTTTTAGTTTTTTGGTTTTAAATTCAAGATTAATAAGTAAAAAATCTGTCAACACATATGTCTGTTCTGTGCAAATAATAGCTTTTAGACGATCAGGTTCGCATAGATAAATCTCTGTTTGTAGTTGCATACACAGACTTGTTTCTTGTCTTCCTGTGCATGAAATTAGTGCCCAGACATCGAGGCCACGCTTCAACTTGTGCCTTTTGATTTCTTTCTACTTTCGTCAAGCCATTGTGCGGACAAAAAGGATTAGAGAAGAAAAGAATGAAAGGGCAAGCTGCTGGCTTTCAAACGTCCCAAAAATGCTACCCAGGGAGATACGACACTCTGGCTGCTGGTACGCTGACCCAAGAGTGAGCTCAAGAGGGGCAATGCCGCCCCTGAGATCACCTTCTGTGTACCCCAGGACACTTTGGAACGTGACGGTGTATTTTGAGGTGCGGCTGTAGGAATTTCATCTCTATGTGCAGGGGTGGCACATCGTTATCAACACTAATCATCTCCTCTACATATGGCTTTCAGTCCCCCTTTGATTAATGGACGTATCAATGCAACACCTGTACAAAAAGAGATCACCAATGAACATGAGGTGCTTGTGTAGTTCAATTCAGTAAACATGAGAGAATCATTCATGAAGTCACTTCATTGCAGTACAGCTGAGGACAGCCTGAAGGTGATACAGCATATGGCAGCTGTGTGTGTGTGTTGATTTCCCTTAGAGGAGACAGAGCCACTCACACACATGCAACAGAGGAGATAACCTATGGAAATGCATGTTTGCCTCTGATGACATCACCATCTCGGGGCATTTTCCATAGGCTGTCCTCTGTTGCTGTGGAGTGGCCTCCAACCAATCCTCATGCCCTGCCTCTTAAAATGTATACATCAGTGATGGGGAGGATGGGTGTCAATAGTGGAAAGGGCTGATCCATGGGGCACGTTTCCTGCGATGTCACTCCTGAGCCCTTTTTTTTCTTTTTCTAATGGATAATTTCTGGAGTTTCTGGGAATTGGTCCAGAAGAATCCTAAGCAAGCCTTAAGAGGCTGAAATGTGACAAATTACAACTAAATGTCTCCTTTTAACTGGATTTATCTGGATTTAGCTGGATTTCAATCATACTACTCAGCAGTACCCATTCATTTAAGCTTTTGAAAAGAATACAAAGGATTAAGACTATGTTTACAAAATAATAATAATAATTAAATAACGTGGAATCAACCTTTACTTAAAAAAAATCTATTTGAATAAATTCCATGATTGGATTTTCCTTCATTGTAATACCTCTTGTTTCTTCCAGGCAAGGAACAACCTTGGGGTAGTTTTACTGTAGGAATTCAAATTTTATTAATAAAAGTTGAATCTTACCTTAGTATCACTTGTTAGTTTTGACTTTATAAATGGATAGTAATTTAATCGTAAATCAAAATGAAATGTGAACTTGGATCATAAAAGTTTAACAGATTTAGTATTTGACAATGATCCCTTTTAAGCAGGGCTAAAAAAAAGAGGAATCAAGACACTAACTCTTGAAAACAACAAAGCAAGCATCCACCCCCAGTTGTTCACAAACGCAATGCAATCAAATGTTGTAGTACGTCACAATGACCACTAGAGGTGGGTTACAGAAGAAAAGAATCCTCCATTGACTCCTGTAACCCTTGTGCTATCCCAGGCACTTTAACATCGGGAGTTGGGTCATCTAGACCCACTAGATAAATGCTAGCGCTAAACCTTTTTTCTACAATGATTTGTGATCTTCACTGGTGTCCATGGATTACATGAAATCTTTCCACCTCTATCCACCTTTTTCATGGTAGGGAGAACACGTCAATGTCAGGGTGGGGTCATCTAAGGTAGCACAAGGGTTAAATAAAAAACAAAAAAAAAGACTTACCATACTTTCCGCAATATGGCACACTGGTTCCTAAGGCATTAACAGTCTGTTTTTATTTAAACTTATGTCATATAAGGCGCCCTAAGTGAGACAAAAGTCAGAGATACAAAAACTAACTCCAGAAATTGTTGGGAAGATGCTACATGTTAGTCATGTTAGAAATGTTAGCTTCATTAGCGTATTCACATTTCCTGTAACTGTCAATCTTGTTTGCAATACGAAAATAACAGGCTGATAGCGCTAAAACAAACGATGATAATGCTAATTCCCAAATGTTTGCAGTAAAAAAACAAAAACAGTCGCGACATCACTTTACGTTAGCCGTGTTAAGGTATTCGCAATAATATTCCACCATATACATTAATCCATATATAAAAGCACTGAAGTATACGGTATACTGTACCTTTTTTCATTTCTCAAAGGGTTTTAACTATAGTAAATGTGGTCCTGTAAATTTATTCAAGTTCTGGTTCTTACGTTTTTTTGTTAAATTTTTTATGAACTCTGGAGGATGAATAAAATAAAATCAATTGTTTATAGGCAGGTGGGTTGGACGATACACGGACAAAAAGAGTTTCAACATTTACTTTGTTACGCCGAATGTTGTTGAGTTGGGTGGAGTAAACTGATCATTTTGCCCTTCCCACTTCGGACTTTCTTTTTGCAATGCCAAGATCAATGGATGATGAGGTCAAAGGTTATAGTCCAGGGTTTTTGTTTATGGGGAGGACCAAGGGGATTTGGATTCAACCATAATCTCTTGTTGTTGCATTGTAAAAAGTGTTTATCAAAGGTATTTTTGGATGAAACTTGAGCATGACAGGAAACTCTTAAAAAAAAAAAAAAAGGAACTGTGCAGCTTCGTGCACCTTCAACAGAGAACAGAGGAAAAAAGTCAGACAGGGAAGTGCTGACAACACTGCCTTTAACTTTGTCTCGCTGCAGTCCATGCACAATACATGAAGTGTGCATGCCATAAATCCTTGGCTGTTTTGTTCAATACCCACACCTGACACCGGCTGAGGATCTATACCTGTCTTGAAATGCCCCTTCTCTTGTCAGAATGTCCCTTGGTAGACATTTGAAGAGTCGTGGGCAGCTAAAGCATTCTTTCTCGGGGGGCTTTTGGAGAAAAAGGAGTTCAAGAGGTCAGAAATACGTGTTACTTTCCCACCGGTGCAGCGCTCAGGATCTGTCAGAGTGGCGTGTCAGGGAATGACAGCAAAAAAAAGGATGGCAAGAGAGGTAGATCAAACAGACAAAGGCCAGGTTTCACAGCAAAAGCTTCAGATCAATGGGTTGCTGGGCTTTTGCTCCCTGCAAAACACACATACACACGGATGCAGGCTCCAATAAGCATGCAACACTGGAGTTTTGGTGGAAAAACTGACCTATGCGGTGCCTGTCAGGAAGATTTGAGAAAGACATTTCAAACATACACAGGAAAAAGGATAGGTGGAAGTCTCCAATGAGAGACCTCCATAGCTGTGTGTATGCAGAAGGGGCTCCCCTCCCCACACTTGTCATCTTGACGAATGGATGTGGGGGAACTGTCAATTAAAACGAAATCCCATTTGTGGAGTCAAATGAGGACGCAGTTGGTGAAACACACCGACCACAGTTTACAGGGAGGGTTTCCGCCCATAGACGGGGCGTTAATCCGCACGCTGGGCTTCATGCGCACAATACATCAACGAGACAACATTATCACTGGCTACACCTCTGAAAACTCATACGTGATTAATTATAATTAATTAGTCAAATGCCGTGTATTGGCTAATTTATCATATTGTGTTATTCAAAATTAATCATCAAAATGAACTAGCAGCAGGACGTAGGGTTTTTTTTTCCTTCAAGTTTGGAGAGTGTGCTAAATCAGCAAGTTGGAAGTGGAGCAGTTTCATTCATTCCCTAGAGATGACTCCAGACAGTCGTTGGTAAACAATTTAGTATCAGCCTTTCAGGAAATTCTACTAAATCACCAGCACCCAACGAATCTGTTTTCATTTAAATGTCCGTCTAGCCTCTAGTTCTCTTTAAAGCACATTTGTTGTTATAAATCGATCCTCTATTGACATTTGTAACCTTGCTGAATAAGCTGTTCGTGTCACTTGGCGCCTTTTTTAATAAAGTGGAGCAATCGTGTGGCCTCATGAGAGCAGGGATTTATTCAAATGCTGCAAAAAAAAGAAAAGAAAAAAAAGAGCTACAGTTATTTGATTTTTATAAAATTATGGTCATCCAAGCCAATTTACAAGAGTGTAAGGAAAACAGCTAGCTGTTCATAGTGAAACTGAATGACGTCTCTGTTTTCATCTTCAGTCGCATGGACCCATATGACGAGAGTTGACCTGTATGGATGCTGCGGGTTGATGGGTTGTCTGAGCCCGTGAAGGGTTGTAAGCCACGTTCCCACTGCTTTTGGATACACAAGTTCAAACGATCAGTTTCAATGAAAAGTCTATAAACGGGTTCATGTTGTGCATTTCAAGCTTCTGTGTTCAAAACTCTCACGTTCACGGGTAGCTACGGATGTTTCTATGACCATTTTTGGGCCTCTATGTACAAAACGTGCCTCCACTGAACGTGCGTTGAAAGTTAAACCAAAAATTGACCAATCAGGGACTTGGCTTTGGTATTGACTATTGGGTTGGAGTCCCTTTTTAATTTTAGAAAATGACAACTGTTAAATAAATAATTGTGGTTTGTGCCAGGCCTAACATATAACACTAAGTCTTTCATTAGCTGTGAAAGAAAAAGCCTTGAGCAAGATTTGCGAGATTTAGACCACTTCGACATTTTGCACCAAACTTTTTCCAGCTGTAGGTGCCGGAAATGCGCTAGTATGAGGTAATGACAGCCCAGTGTGAACATCATATGCTAAACATCCCAAAAACCCGGTGTGAACATAGTTTGACAGTTCCCTTGAGGCTTATACGGCCATCTCAAGGGACGTCATGAAAATGGAATGTGCAATTGTCGTGTGTTTGCTAAGTATATCGTGAGTTGCACGCAATTATGACACTAGTAGACTCTAGTAATTAGTAAGGCGCATGTACCGACTCCCCACTAATATTGCAAATGCTGCTCACACAGGGTATATGCAGGATACTCGAAAGTGACTGTTGGTTGCCCACAGGGTGCCCACACAAACGACACTCTGACAATTAAGTCTCATGTAAGGACGCGCACTTATCACTCGAACAGCACTAACCCTTGGGCTATCTTGTGGGGTCCAGATGACCCCAACTCCTAACGTTAACGTGTCTCCAGACCCAAGACAGTGCGCTGAACCTTTTTTCTTCAATGATTTTTGATCTTCACTGGTTTCCATAGATTACATGAAATCTTTCCACCTTTATCCACCTTTGTCATGGTAGGGATAACATGTCAATGTAAGGCTGGGGTCAACTGGACCCAACAAGATAGCACAAGGGCTAACAGGCCAGGATTTGGTGGAGGGGCTCATCTACTTCACCCTTAGGTGTTGTACAAGTGTCCCCTACAACGCGTCGCCAGCAGGAAGCCCGTAGTATAAAAAAATTGAACGTGAAGCGGTCAAACCTTTTTATGCAAGCCACCTGCGTACAGGTCTGACCATTTTCCTCCATCAGACAGACCATATCCACCCACAAGGGGAGTCGTGACTAAGGCTTTTAGTGACGACCTCAGCCGGGACTCGGGCCAAAACTTCTGTGGAAAGTCATCATCCTCATTAAGGGACCAAGACAGAAAGCAGAGGTGAGAGCTGGAGAGCAAGCCTCATTGCCCCAATTAATGGCAACAGTTATTGCGTAAGCAAAACTCATGCAAGGATGGAAGTCAATACCTTTGTCACAGTGGTGATAATGGTTTATAAAAGTCATCACAAGAAGGATATCGCACAGG